>NC_044323.1:207020181-207655806 GCF_007399415.2 Gopherus evgoodei
TCTTGTACCATTCATTATTTTTTGCACTTCTATCACGTCGCCTTATTTGTCTCCTCTCTAATCTGAACAATACCAATCTTTCAATCTCGCTTCATATAAGCATTTTTCCATACTCCTAAATCATTACTGTAGCCTGTCTCTGAACCCTCTCTAATGCTGCAGTATCCATTTTTGGAAGCGGTGCCCATTACTGAACACAGTATTCCAGATGAAGAGAAGCCAGTGATTTATAGAATTGGCATATTTTCCATATAATTCTCCTAATATTTTCCATATGATTCTCCATTCTTTATATATCCTAATATTTTGTTGCATTTTGACAGCAGCTGCACACTGAGTTAAGGTTGTCACTGAACAGCTATATATAATGAGTATATGAGTACTACAAATATTTCATCCAATGTCCACTACTTTTCATTTATCAACACTGAAATCCATTTGCCACCATGTTGTCCATTCACTTTGTTTGGTTATGTCCCATGGAAGTTCTTTCATAGTGTTCCCTGGACTTCACTTATGTAGTAATTTTGTGTCATCTGCAAATGTTGGCACTTAATTTGTATATATCTTTTCCAGATCATTAATAGATATACGGAACAACATTGGTTGTAGTATGGAACTTTGTGCCACTTCATTGTTAGCCTTTTGCCATAATGAAAAGATCCATATGTCAACTGCACAAGTATAGTATTTCTTTGGCACCAAATAGCCATAATCCGTTGTGATATAAAACATCTCTAACTTTTATTTTTCATTCTTATGTAGATGTTTGACAAAAACCATGGAAGGGTTTGGCTTTTTTTTTTTTTTTTTTTTTTTTTTTACTATTATACTGTACTATATAAAACTGTTGAATGATACTAAAAATAGTATTATGTATTTTTACACTTAATTTCTGAACCAATTTTTAATACTTTACTGGAATATGATCACTCCTCTCCAGAAAGTAAGGAAATAATTCAATCTTTTCATTATGAGTTGTCTTTCCCAGAAGTGGGAAGTTAGAGACCAAGAGGCAGTTGGCTATTCCACTGGCTCCCAGATGTTTCTTTGGCAAAATTCCAACTATATCTTGCGTGAGGGTTGACAACAGTATGGTTTCTCTGTAGGAGGTACTGACAATCCTGCCTAGTAAATGGACTAAGAATTCCTTACAGGAATTAAACAGCCAGGTAGTGTTTGCATCAAGCTTGCATGAGGCTGGCTGGGCTACATGCAGTGGCGCAATCTCTGATTGTGATACTAGTTGTAGTCCAGGAAAGCATGATACAGTGCACTTGCTCCCTCTTGCTTGGATCTCATCACCCTGATTCCTTATGAGGTTGACCGCACCTGATAACAGCTCCTTCCATAAAATGACTTAACAACTGAAATGGGATTTGGAACGGCAGAAGAGGAGAGCATCCACCATAACACAGCAGCAATAGAAATCTTAAGTTGCCGGGGAACAAACACACACTCTCTGAAACTCAACCAGTAAGGGTCTAGTCTTCTTCCCTCTCTCTTCATCTGCCTAAGGTCACTGGTAAACCAAGGTGTCTTACCTGGACTGTTAGGGGGCAGAGAGTATTGGGGGGGGTAGCTCACTGGTTTGAGCATTGACCTACTAAACCCAGGGTTGTGAGTTGAATCTTTGAGGGGGCCATTTAGGGAAAAATCAGTCTGGGGATTGGTTCTGCTTTGAGCAGGGGGTTGGACTAGGTGACCTCCTGAGGTCTCTTCCAACCCTAATATTCTATGAGTCTATGAAACCATCACATTAGTGACAGTGCCCCACCAGACCACCTTCACTATGGATCAGGGAAAGGGAGGACTTATTCCCCAGTGACTTCTGGAATGCCATAGGATCTATTAATCTTCTTATGGAGACCAAATGGGAAAAGTCTTATATTCTAATCGGAAAATAGAGTCATGGCCTCCATTTGGAAGAGATGGTAAATAGATCACAAGTATTCACTGTTCCCCTCAGTTTTCCCATAGATCAAAAATTAGGTAGAGTTTGCCTTCTCTGAGTGCTATGGATTCAAGGACCTCTGTTGTAAGCTTTTGGTCGACATGAGGGTCACAAGATTTTACTGAAACTAGTCAGGGCTGTTGTTTTCTGTTTGCCATCTGAAGAGAGCTTTACCACCACTGGGACAGATGTTTCACCCAACCAGGATTCTGTGATGTGTCTCTCCATGAATAAACAGGAAAGAAAGTAACACATTCTGGTAGCTGGGCTACATTTATTAACTACTCTTTACTTTCCCATCTTCCTAGTCTTGTTAGGAGAGGAACTGGGTTTATGAAAACTGTTGAAGGCAAGAGAGCAGCAGTCCCTGTACAGCAATAGTGATGTGATATTATATAATACTCTTATCAAGAAGTGACATGAGAGTTTAACATCCATCTGGACAGACATCAGACACAGAACAGACATTGACTTAAATGTCTCATGTGAAAGGTTTGCCAGAAATGCTCACACCTCTGAATGGTGTTAACGGTTTTTTCCAGTATTTAAGCTTTAACACTAAGCCTAATTTCATAGTGAACAAAGTGTGTGCTGGATTTTGTTTTGCCTATCTTGTATTTAACTAAGAAGAATGCAACATTTTCTTGGCAGTCCTATAGGTTCATTTCTCTATGTGTATCACTGTCTTGAGGTCTAGTCTAGCCAACAGAAATCATGGGCATTCAAGGACTTATGAAAGTCTCACTGATAGAACCTTAATAGTCTCGTCTGTTTGACTCTGCCATCAAAACATCTAGTATACTTCTTAACTGTGAGCCATTGCAAATGTTTTGTTAGAGCTAACAAATCTAACCTTGATTACTAAGCTTTTGCCATAAAGCTTCTCTCAGAAATGTAATTTTTTGAAGAAGGAAAATGTCACCAAATATGAACTCCACTTAGGAAACTGAAATTCAGTATATACCTAAAATGAGATTACATCATATTATACATGTCAACATTATGTCCAGAGATGAACAGGAAGGCAATTAAAGAAAGCTAACTATGGATAAACAGAAGAATTCATTTTTGGTAGTCTAGCTATAAACTAAAAATACAGTATTTGCTTTGGATAGGTCAAATTATTTTGGAATGCATGTACAACAACTGACTGTGTGTGTACACCATATTGCATCCCACAGACTAATGGTACAGTGCAATATAATATGATATGTTGTGATGTGACATTCTGTATGCCTAATACTGAACCTTAAAATCAACTTTTTCTGATTGAAAGCCCACACTATATGCAAACTGTAGATGCCATAATTTACTGACCTTACTACTTCACATTCAACGTGCGGTTGCTCAGGGCCTCATTTTAAAATTTCTTCATTTTAAAGATTTAATTTCACAAACATAGGTGTGCTCTAGCACCTTACTGTATTGTAAACTGCTTTTTTCCTTAAAGCTACTAAAAGTAGACTTGAGACTCTATTCTGCCATTGACAGTTAGGGGGAGTGGAAAATTTGCATCAGTGATTTCAACGACATGAGTAGGATCTCTGCATGTAAACTCTTTGCAGGAATATGGACTCCAAATTTTTTAAGATGGAATTTGCTTTTGTAGTAGCTGTATATTAACAAGAATTATTGAACTATCCCTCCTGTACAGTATTATTCATTGGAATCTACTTGCAAATCCATTTAGCTTGGTTTGCAATGGGAAAAAATACTGATGTGTTTTCTTAAGGATGATTTACTAACGTAAGTGTTGGGAATGGAATACCCAGGCGTCCCTAGAACAGCTGGTTCAAATTCCACCTTGGTAGACTCCTCACACTATCATCCTTGAAGGAGACAAATTAAGTAGCAAACAATTATGTGTGGGTTTAATAGCTGACACCCTGTCAGCAAGCTCACATGGCACTTTACATAAAGTATAGATGTTTGCCCTAGTATCTTAAGCCAAAATTTCCCCTTGTTTCATCCCAAGTTATACAGTCTGCTGTGCATCAATTAGCTTCTGTGTCCTATCCAAGAAGTGGCTGTATTGCAGCTCTAGTGAGTTTGGGGAGCCTTTGGGATGCATGATGCTATATAATTCTAAAATATTACTGTGCTTAAGACAATAGAGTGATGAGTGATAATGGAAACAGACCTTGCGCTCTG
The DNA here is from genome assembly GCF_007399415.2 of Gopherus evgoodei. Classification (NCBI taxonomy): domain Eukaryota; kingdom Metazoa; phylum Chordata; order Testudines; family Testudinidae; genus Gopherus; species Gopherus evgoodei. Next base: position 207,024,287 of record NC_044323.1, read on the forward strand.
CATTGCTATGGGCAGAGGGATTGACTAAATTATTTAGAGAAGTCTTCTCCAGTCCCAAAGGATGAAGATATTTCTAAAGTGCCTGTTCTTTTGTACTTTTCTTTGGCATATGGCACTTAATTAGTTAAAAAGAGCCAGAATTTTGCAAAACAGTTGTCAATAATGTACGCTGTATATATGTTACGTGCATGTTTGTGATGGATGAATCATTAGGCAGATAATGCTGATTTAATAGCACAAAATTGTCACATTTGATAAATTTCATTTTGCCTGTTTCAGACAGTAGCAGAATTTATTTCAATGACAAATGACTACTCCCAAGATTGTTTTATGGAAGGAGTTCCTATCACATTTTCATTCTTTAAATGCCTTTATATCTCAGTTCTTTGAATGCTACAGCACAGTCATAACATTTCTCTACACTGAATAAATTTTGCTCCTCTGGCTTTAATGATTATCTAATTGACAAGCAAATTAAATAAACTGGAACCGTTTAACCATACAATGTTTTGGTTAATAATAGCATCAACACTATTCCATAAAGATGTGGTAACTTCAGTGCTTAGATATCATTTAAAAAGTTTTCACTGTGTGTGGTCAAATATGGAAGAAAACTAGAATAAAACATTGAGAAAATGCTTCAGGTACAGTGGCTGTTACTATTACTAGTGTTCAGCATTACAGAGCACAAGGGAGTCTTTGAGGGAATACAAAGAAGTAAAAGTAACAGAGGATGAAAGATGAAAATGTTAAAAAGAATAAATCAGCATAGGTAGAATAATCAGCATACGTTGGTCAAGTACGTCTGACCGATGTGAAGCTCTCAATCCAATCACTGCTCTGAATCTAGTTCAAACTGAGTTTTAGACAAGTTTTAAGTGAAGTGAACTACAGAAAAATGACCTTCCTTATCACAATACTTTCCATTCTCATACCATTAATGGTGCACTTCACTGTTGCAGCTGTTAGGCTGTGGGCAATTTCCTTTCATTTCTGAATCTTTTTTCCCTTCTTAAAGCTGTTACTGACATCAAGGTGCAGGTTTTCCTGTTTTTTCCCCCCAATTTTTGTATTCTCTAGGAGGCTATTGTGCTTTCAAAACTAATCTTCCTTCTATTTATATATCAATAATAATAATACAAAACTCAGCTGCAGCATTTCACTAAACAACTACAAGGATTCAAAAAAGAAAACAAGCCTATTTCACTGCAAAATGTCAGGACTCAATTCACCCCTTCACGCTACTCAGTGCACACAAAGGAGAGGCTAAAATACACCCAGGAGCGTTGAGAGTGACTACCAATCAAAAATGTCATATTTAGGGAGATGGCTATTTATGAAACTCTGGGAAGAGCAGTAAGAGGTAGGCACTAATTATAGTAATTACACACACGCGTGCACGCACACACACACGGAAAACTCTGACAATAGGGAATGTAAACAACCAAGCAGAAAATCTAGGATAAATATTAGCCAACAACAAAAACAACAAGAAAAAAACCCAAATTCACTATCATCATTTTTAGGCACCCAACACAGATTAATTGTTTTGGTGCTTCAGAAGAAGCAGCAATGGCAGCTTAAAGGATCAGAGACTGTCTGAAGTTTTTAGGCCCTCCCTCCACCCTTCTGATTTGTGAAAAAGGGTCTCTCTATTCTGGAGAGATTGATTGTAAAATAATCTGAAGAGGACACTTTCAACTTCAGTGAAATTCCTTTGTGTCTTTTCCTCTCATTTTCATGACAGCATGTTTATTGCAAATAAAATTCATAGACAGTTAAGAGGAAAAAAAGAATAAATCACTCCTAGATACATAATGAAGGTTAGTTCTGAAAGCACAATTTTTAACAATCTGCAAGATGGGGTTATGGAGGAGAAGAATCTGAAAAGACTGCACGTTAGCAGCTAGAAATATTCTCTGTGTTATTTAGAGTATGTAATTAGTTGTTTATTTATTACATCAACACTTCTAGCCGGAAACTGTGGTTTCAACACGGTGGAGTTTTGTTTACACATACTATACCATTTAAGAAAATATTCTATTATTTGCATTGTGTAATAATGATTTTCATGTAGTTCAAATGAATAGGCCACATACTGTAAACTATTTAAGATAGATATTCATGGTTATTGTTCTCTTGTCAGAAGATTTAGCTTTTGGGTTGCTTTAGATTAGTACCACACTGTGTGCACGCCTAGAGAGGAGCGGGGGGCGGGGGGGAGGGCGAGGAAATGGCTATTCACAAGGAAGGGTGCACATTAGCTAAATTATCAGGGACCGAAATGAAATGGACTTGATCTGTCTCAATGTAGAAGTTATGCTTTATTCTCCTCTTCATGGTGAAAACTGTTTGTCCAAGATAATGCAAAGAGCAGCACTAACCATGGTCCCACACCCTCACCCCCCCAGAGCCTAAGGACCACACTCTCAACTATCATATTGTGCTGCCTCTTCACCTCCAATCAACCATTACTAGAATGACTATGTATTTTTAAAAAGCATTGATAATATGTGCAATATTCTAGGAGGGAGAAAGAATGGATGTGTGGTTAAGGTGTTGGACTTCTACAATCAAAGTTCATTTCCTGGCTGTGCCACAGACTCCCTGTATGTCCTGAGGCAAGTCAGTCTCTTTTTGCCTCAGTTCGCCATGTGTAAAATGATATGGTATGATAATAACCCCTACTACACAGGTGTGCGTTGTAAGGATACATTCATTTATGGCTGTGAGATGCACAGACAATGGGGTGATGGGAGCCCTACAGTCAATATAATTATTATTCCTCACAGAAAAAGCCCTATTAAGGTTGTAATTATGCAACAAAATAACTACATCTGATATATTTGATCTATTATTATAGTGTCAGTCTTGCAGTGTTTATTTAGAAGTTTTGTCTGGATAACGACTCCAGAACTGGGCCACATATCAATAATAATGAGAGTATCCAATAAAAGGAGGAGGTTGAGAGATGGTATATATAATGTACTAGGTCTCTTGTTTGCCAGTCATGCCCATGAACATTTAGAGGAGGATCGGAGTGTTCACCTCAAAGGAAAAACTGAATACGATTTATGTCAAACTGGAATGTGATGGGATGTTCACTCCAAACCCACCCCAAAGGGGTTAAGGTGGCTCAGATGGGGCTAATGAAGGGCACAGACTGAACTTGGGGGGAGATTTGACTAACAAGCCCTAATTGAAGGTGGAGCCTTTCTGGGAAGGAGTAGGCAGAGCTTGTATAAAGCCAAGAAGGGAGGCAGAAGGGGCTGCAGTGTGGAAATCTGCAGTCACTCTCTGCGCTAGCGAGGAGAGAAGGAAGAACTCTGGGGTGGGGTGGAGGGTGGAGCAGATACCCCGGGATCCTGACCCCGAGGGAAGGGGTTTATCCACTGGGGTGGTGGGAGAAGAAAGCCAGCAGTGTAGGAAAAAGCCCAAGGAAATAGCAGCAAGGGTTGAGATGGTGCAGACCTTGGCTGCTGACCGTCCCTAGGTTGAAACCTGGAACAGAAGGCAGGCCTGGGTTTCCCTGCCATCTACTGGGAAAGCAGGATAGTCCTGATTGGTAAGATGCCTGGCATGGCACCTAGACAGCTAGTCTGGTGAGACTTTGTTACCCTGGATAAGCCATGAAAACAGGGCCATAGCCCGGATGCAGTGAGCGGGGCAGTTGCTCAGAGCTCAAAGCCGGGGAGTGTGCAGAAAAATGACAAAAAAAGGTAGGGGGAGTAAATATGCTTGTTGTCCCAGGTGCTAAGATGCCTTCATGGCTGTGCATGAAGAGGAATCACTGAGACTCCTAGAGAGCAAGAGGGGCCATAGCATGAGCGAGCGAAAGGTGGTGGTGTCAGACTCAGGGCTGGCTCCAGGCACCAGCAAAGGAAGCAGGTACTTGGGGCGACCAATGGAAAGGGATGGCACTTCAGGTCTTCAGCGGCAATTCAGCGGCGGGTCCCTCTCGGAGTGAAGGACCTGCCGCCGAATTGCCAAAGAAGAATGAGGCGGCACAGTTGAGCTGCCGCCGAAGTGCCTCCGATCAAGGCTTTATTATTATTTTTCCCCGCTTCGCCGCTTGGGGTGGCAAAAAAGCTGGAGCCTGCTGTGGTCAGACTGGGCAGAGCTAATCCCAGATACAGCCACAAAGGGGTGCTCCAGGAGCGAGTAAACCCTGTAATGCATACTAACCATCTTGATCACGAGACATCTCAACCGGCCAAGGACTGAAGTAAACTACCAATTCCATCATGTGACTTCTCTCCTGTCATCTATTCCAACCAAAAAGGTTTACACTCAAATGCAATGTATACAGCACGATGTGATAAACAGCACAGAATTCCAGATAGATCATAATTTTCTGGTCAGTAGGAGACAAAACCAAAAATCAGGCTGGCTCACTGACAGCATTTGAACTCAGTACATGCTTTTTAAGGGTATGTCTACTTTGCAATTAAACACCCACAGCTGGCCAGTCTCAGCTGACTCAGGCTTGCAGGGCTTGGGCAATGGGGTTTTTAATTAAGGTGTAGAGATTTGGGCTTGTGCTGGAGCCTGGGCTCTGGGACTCTCTCCCCTCATGGGGTCCCCTCTCCGAGCCCTGTAAGCCTGAGTCAGCTGACATAGGCCAGCTGTGGTAGTTAATTTCCGTATAGACATATCGTAAAGCACAGAACATCAGGCATACTATTATACACTCCTGAAGCTAAACAACGTGTCTGTGTGCATTGTCTGAAAGATCAGAATAGGACCTTTAAATGGTGAACATGGTTTATCTTTTCACCAGCGAATGGTATATCATTAGCATTCTTTTAAAGAACATAAGAATGGCCCTACTGGGTCAGACCACAGGTCTATCTAGCCCAGTATCCTGTCTTCCACCAGTGGACAGTGCCAGGTGCCCCAGAGAGAATGAACAGAACAGGTAATCATCAAGTGATCCATCCACGGTCGCTCATTCCCAGCTTCTGGCAAACAGAGGCTAGAGACACCACTCCTGCCCAACCTGGCTAATAGCCATAGATGGACTGATCACTCCATTAATTTATCTAGTTCATTTTTGAACCCTCTTATGGTCTTGACCTTCACAACAGCCTTTGGCAAGGAGTTCTACAGGTTGACTGTGCATTGTTTGAAGAAATACTTCCTATTTGTTTTAAACCGGCTGCCTATTAATTTCATTTGCTGACCCCTGCTTTTTGTGTTATGAGAAGTAGTAAACAACACTTCCTTATCTACTTTCTCTACACCAGTCACGACTTTATGGACCTCAATCATATCTCCCCTTAGCTGCCTCTTTTCCAAGCTGAAAAGTTCCAGTTTTATTAATCTCTCCTCATACGGAAGCCATTCCATACCCCTAATCATTTTTGTTGCCCTTTTCTGAACCTTTTCCAATTCCAATATATCTTTTTTGAGATAGGGCGACCACATCTGCACACAGTATTAAAGATGTGGACTTATACAGAGGCAACATGATATTTTCTGTCCTATTATCTATCCTTTTCTTAATTATTCCCAGCATTCTCTTTGCTTTTTTGACTGCTGCTGCACATTGAGTGGATGTTTTCAGAGAACTATCCACAATGATTCCAAGATCTCTTTCTTGAGTGGTAACAGCTAATTTAGACCCCTTTATTTTATATGTATAGTTGGGATTATGCTTTCCAATGTGCATTATTTTGCATTTATCAACATTAAATTTCATCAGCCACTTTGTTACCAGTAACCCAGTTTTGAGAGCTCCTTTTGTAGCTCTTCGCAGTCTGCTTGGGTCTTAACTGTCTTTACATTGAATAATATTTTTTCTCATTCAGGACCTACACCTGAGAGATGCTGACTATCTGCTCTCCCTGCTGCCCTCAGCTGAATTTAATGGAGTTGTGGCTGCTCGATATCTCTCAGGATGAGGCCCTAAATTTGATTAATTTGATTTAGTCATTGTAAAATAAAAAAAATAGTGTCCACCAGTCCTGAAACAAAGCACAAAACAGAACTGCATTCCCTGTAGCTGGACCTTCGGAGCATGATTATCCTCTCAGTTTTACACCAGACTGTAACAGACCTGCTGACCTCTATAGAGTACTCAAGAAATTTACAAAGCTGAGCATACAGACATTGCATAACTTAGCTTCTTAAGTTCTTCCTGGTACCCAAGATAACATCCCTCTATCCCCCATGGTCTTATAGCACACACAATTCATAGTTAACTCTTAACCCTAAATTTCATTTTCTTCACACATTTAGGACCAGTCCACTGTTATGCACCAGCTGCTTTGTGTTACTGTGGCAATGCAAAGCAGACATAAACTTGGCTTAACTGGGATGTTATATAGAGTTAATGGTTGATTTGTATCACCAGAGTGTCCCAGAAGCAGTTGTAACATACCAGCCAATCTGTTCCTTAGGATTTTGTTTTGTCCTTAATTGCAACATTGTAATGAGGTTCTTTTTGTTAAAGGTACATACATTTCCAAACTCAGTGCTCTCTTAAACTTTCCTTTTTTTTTTGTTTACTTTTAATTGTTATATAGTGCACTTTTAGACCTTCTGAAAAAAAAATTGTCTCCTCACAGAATTCTTTTTTGGCTACATGACAAATCCCATACTTATAAAATTAGTGTATATATCAGATAGTGCAGTGTTTCACCATGTAAGGATATTACCCCATTCACCAACCGCAGTTGCAGGCCATTATTTCTTCAGGCTTCTGCAATTTAACAATGATCAAAAAATCTGCCTGTGTTATGTCTGCTTACATAATATAGTGTCATGCAAGGGTTGTTTCTTGTTTGCAAATGAAATGAGTGAAAATGCTGATGTTACTCAAAACTGTATTAGTGGAACCACAAGACAGCATGTGGCCCGATTAATCTTATGAACTCATCATTAATATATTGCTAGAACACCATGTGGATGATAAATTTATGAGCGTATCAACTTTCAATAAAGAAAAACAAGACTCTGATAGCCTTATGAGAACGAATTCTCTTCTACAAATAAGAACAAAAGCTTCAGAGCAGTGACCAGAAGTACCTACAGATTCATCAAGAAATAATGCAATCACGTTATTATATGGCTGTGTGGATGGTGTCTCCAGGAGCGCTTTGGCTTCCTCGAGCACGGGATGCTGTTCCGAAAAGAAGTACTAACCAGAGATGGAGTCCACCTATCAAGGACAGGAAAGACTATCTTCGGATACAGACTGACTAACCTAGTGAGGTGGGCTTTAATCTAGGTTTGAGGGGGGCAGAAGACAAAAGCCTGCAGATAAGTCCAAAACACAGAGACCTGTATGAAGGGTCAGAATCTGGGGGAACATGGATAATCACAGAAGGGACAAAGGAGAGATAAGAGGAAATATAGAGGGGAAATCTAACGAACATCTTAAATGTCTGTAAACTAATGCAAGAAGTGTGGGGAATAAACAGGAAGAATTAGAAATACTAGCAAATAATCACAGTTATGACAATGGGATAATTCACACGACTGGAATATTCGTATAGAAGGGTACAGATTGCTCATAAAGGACAGGCGGGGAAAAAGAAAGGTGGTGTTGCCTTGTATATCGAATATGTACACACTTGCACTGAGGTTGAGATAGAAGTGAGGCAGAACTGTTGAAAGTCTCTGGGTAAGATTAAAAGGCATGAAAAAACAAGGAGAGAGGGATGGTTCAGTGGTTTGAGCATTGGCCTGCTTAAACCCAGGGTTGTGAGTTCAATCCTTGAGGGGGCCACTTAGGGATCTAGAGCAAAAATTGATCTGCTAGTGAAGGCAGGGGGCTGGACTCAATGACCTTTCAAGGTCCTTTCCAGTTCTAGGAGATTGGTATATCTCCAATTATTACCTTTGCCTAAGGTGGTGTCATGGAAGATGTCTACTATAGATCACTTATCCAGAAAGAAAAGGTGGATGAGATTTTTAAAAAATAAATATCAACATCCAAAACATAGGACTTAGTAGTGATTGGGGACCCAGACATCTGTTCGGAAAATAATATAGCAGGGCACAGATTATAAAACAAGTTATTGGAATGCAGTGGAGACAACTTTTTATTACAGAAGGTGGAGAAAGTGACTTGGGAAGAAGCCTTTCTAGAGTTGATTCCATCAAACAGGGAAGAATTATTTGAGAATTTGAAGGTGGAAGACAGCTTGTGTGAAAGTGATTATGAATTGGTAGAGTTCATGAGTCTAAGGAATGAGGGAAAACGGCAGAACAAAGACAATGGACTTCAAGAAGCCAGATTATAGCAAACTCAGAAAACTGGTAGGTAAGATCCTATGGGAAGCAAGTCAAAGGGAAAATAAGAGTTCAGGAGAGTTGGTAGCTTTTCAAAGAAACATTATTAAGTGACCAGGGGTGGCTCTAGGCATTTTGACACCCCGAGCAGGGCAGGCAGGCTGCCTTCAGCAGAGCGCACCTCGGGGCTTGCCACCCCAAGCACGCGCTTGGCGTGCTGGTGCCTGGAGCCACCCCTGTAAGTGACCAAAAGCAAACTATCGGAATGTGTAGGAAAGATAGAGAGTATGGTAGGAGACTACCCTGCTTATCCAGGAGATCTTCAATTACAAACTCAAAAAAGAGTTATACAAAAAGTGGATACCAGGAAAAATTTCAAAGGGTGAATATAAAAAATACAACACAAGTACATAAGGACAAAATTAGAAAGGCCAAGGCAAAAAAAGAGATTAAACTATCTAGGGACATACAGGTTACAAAGAAAACATTTTACAAATACATAAGAAACAAAACTAAGGCCAAGGACAGGGTAGGCCCATTACTCAATGAGGGGGGAAAGACAATAACAAAAAATGCAGCAATGGCCCAAATGTTAAATGCCTTTTCTGTTTCAGTTCTTACCCAAAAAAGTGAGCAGTGATTGGACAATTAACCCAATGAACATTAGTGAAATGGGGTAGAATCTGATGCTAAAATAGGAAGAGAACAAGTTAAGTATTATTTAGACAAGTTAGATGTCTTCAGGTTGGTAGGGCCTGATTAAATACATCCTAGAATACTTAAGGAACTGGCTGAAGAGATCTCTGAGCCACTAGCAATTATCTTTGAGAACTCGTGGAGAACAGGAGATGTAACTGTGATCTGTAAAAGGGCAAATATCATACCTATCTATAAAAAGGGGAACAGGGACAACCCAGGGAATTATACACCAGTAAGCTTAAGATAATGGAGCAAATAATTATTTGGAAGCACCTAGAAAAAAAATAAGTAAGAGTCAACATGGATTTGTCAAGAACAAAGCATGTCAAAATATCCTAATATCCTCCTTCGACAGGGCAGCAAGCCTTGTGGATGGGGAGAAGCAGTAGATGTGATAGTATCAAAAGCCTTACTAAAGTTGAGATATGTCATACACAAACAAACCAGAGAAATACAGCCTAGATGAACCTACTCTAAAGGTGGGTGCACAACTGGTTTGAAAACCATACTCAGAGAGTAATCATCAATGATTCACAATCGAGATTGAAGGGTATATAGAATAGGGTCCCTCAGGGATCTGTCCTGGGTCCAGTTCTATTCAATAGCCTCATAAATTATTTGGATCAAGACGTAGAGAATACACGTATAAAGTTTGCAAATGATATCAAGCTGGAATGGGTTGCAAGCACTTTGAAGGACAAGATTAGAATTCAAAATGATCTTGACAAACTGGAGAAATGGTCTGAAATAAACAGGATGAAATTCAATAAGAACAAATGCAAAGTACTACACTTAGGAAGGAATAATCAATTATATAAATATAAAATAGGAAATGACTGCCTAAAAAAAAGAGTACTGCAGAAAGTGATCTGGGGATCATAGTGGACCATAACCTAAATATGAGTCAAAATGTAATAGTGTTGCAAAAAAGCAAACATCATTCCGGGATGTATTAACAGGAGTGTTGTAAACTAGACACAAGAAGTAATTCTTCCAATGATCTCTGTACTGATAAGGCCTCAACTGGAGTATTTTGTCCAGTTATGGGCACCACACTTTGGGAAAGATGTGAATAAATTGGAGAAAGTCCAGAGGAGAGCAACAGAAGTGAGATTAAACAGATTAAAGGTATAGAAAACATGTCTACAAAAAAGACTGAAAAAAATGGGTTTGTTTACTTTGGAAAAGAGAAGACTGAGAGGGGACATAGTCTTCAAGTACGTAAAGTGTTGCTGTTAAAGAAGAGGGTGATAAATTGTTCTCCTTGACCACTGAGGACAGGACAAGAAGTAATGGGCTTAAACTGCAGCAAGGGAGATTTTGGCTAGACACTAGGAAAAACGTCCTAATTGTTAGGGGAGTCAAGAACTGGAACAAATTATCTAGAGAGATTGTGGAAACTCCATCATTGGAGGTTTTTAAGAACAGGTTAGACAAACACCTCTCAGGGATGGTGTACATAATACAGTAACTCCTCACTTTAAGTTGTCCTGGTTAATGTTGTTTCGTTGTTACATTGCTGATCAATTAGGGAACATGCTCATTTAAAGTTGTGCAATGCTCACTCTTATGCTGTTTGGCTGCTTGCTTTCTCCACAGCTGGCAGCCACCCTACACTCCCCCCTCCCCACAGCACCTCCCGCCCGCTGGCAGACCCCATGCATCAGCGCCCTCCCCACCCTCCCCGCCTGTGGCAATCAGCTGGCTTGTGGTGTTTTAGGGGCAGGAGGGAGAGGGGAGGAGTGAGGACTCAGCGTGCAGGCTCCCCCTCCTTCCCACCAGAGGCAATCAGCTGGCTTGCGGCGTTTAGAAGGAAGGGGACAGAGTGGGGAGGAGTGAGGACGCAGTGTGGGAAGTAAAGGGGGAGGAGGTGGGGAGGGGAGAAGAGGCCGGTCAAGGATGGTGGCTTGGGGGAAGGGGGCGGGCTGGGGGTTGAGCCCCCGCCCCTGGTGCTTGCAGGGTAGGGGAAGCTGCTGCTGCTGCACAAAGTGCTTCTTCTAGCCTACAGCACCTTCGGCCTCCTTGCCTGCATCATCTCCAGTGCCAGTGGGCTGTGCCTGTGTAGGGTAAGTCAGGGGCAGCTCCCAACTATAGTACTGTACTGTATGTACAGTATGTTGGTAAACACACAGCACATGCACACTACTCACCCCCAGCATAGTATAAAACTGCTTGTTGAAAATTGTTTAAAACTTATACCTGTATTAAATTGTTTGTTTAAAATGTATATAATGCCTTTTGTCTTGCAAAAAAAATTTCCCTGGAACCTAACCCCCCCTATTTACGGTAATTCTTATGGGGAAATGGGATTCGCTTAACATCATTTCTCTTAAAGTCGCATTTTTCAGGAACATAACTACTACGGTAAGTGAGGAGTTACTATACTTAGTCCTGCCTTTAGTGCAGGGGACTGGACTAGGTGACTTACTGGGGTCTCTTCCAGTTTTACAATTCTATGGTTCTATGATCATAACAAGGTGTAAAATAATCACAGAAACGTAAGGCTGGAAGGGACCTCAAGAAGTCATCAAGTCCAGCTCCCTGAGCTGAAGAACCACCAAGTAAACCTAGACTACCCCGACAGGTGTTTTTCCAACCTGTTCTTAAAAACCTCCAAAGCTCCAAAACCTATTCCAGAGCTTAACTACCCTTACAGTTAGACAGTTTGCCCTAATATTTAATCCAAATCTTCCTTGCTGCAGGTTTAGCAGATTACTTCTTGGCCTACCTTCAGTGTCACTTCAGATCCATTCCAATGGCCATCTTTCATTCACTTGCACTTCCCAGGCAGCACAATTGCTTAACAAATGTTCAAGCTGTAACATGAAGTCAAAGAGTCAAAGTAAAGACTGGCAACTTCTTCAATGTATCACACTGCGCTTGTTGTATTGCACCTTGTGGTACATACTTAAACACCCTTCAGCACACACATTAATAGATAATGTGTCACTATCCTCATGTACCAATATGGTGTCTCATGCTATTGTGCCAGCTACACATGACTATACAATCAATTAAACTAAAGAGCTTTATGGTATTACTGGGAGATGATGAAGAACAGGTGTTTAGCTGAAAACTGAGGGCAGGTTGATGCATTAAACTCTGTTAATTTATAGTGAAAACTAATAGCCTTTGTTAGTAACGAACCTTCTTTGAATCACTGAAGGCATTAATATAATTGAAATAAAATTATTTCTTTTATCTAATCTTGCATAAAATTGGCTCCAACTTACATATGCTTAACTGATAGCCATGCCTAGTAGTAAATAAAAAAATACAAACTAATATATGAGTTCTAACTATCTTCAGAGTTCAGGACGAAGATTAATGGATGATGCTTCACAACATATCTGTGGGGAATATACAGTGAACACCTTTAAAAACTGATGCTTACTTCAGTGTTTGCGATATTCCATATAATTAGAATGGGAAGTACGTTAACTGCTGCGGTAAATTAACCACCACTGTAGGTGATACATGTCTGATTTCTAATGGAGCCCCAGATATTATTATTAGGTAATATTATTATTTTCATTTCACAGAGAGGGTAACTGAGATATTGAGAGGTTATGTGACTTGCCCAATATTACAGAGCAAGTCACAAACAGACCCAGCAGGAGAACTTAGGAATGAGTTTGGGCTCTTAGACCATGCCAGCTCCTCGCTGTATTGTAACAGTTCCAGGATGCTCTGTTGAATATATTTAACAGAATTGATACAGGATTTCCTTGTAATCTTTCTCTGTTTATTCTGGCAAGATGGCTTTCACAATTTCTGACTCAGCAGGCCAGATAGCTAGTGACCACTCTTTGACCACTCTGTGCCATGGTGCTGAGAGAATCTATCTTTAAGGTTAGCATAATTAGCCATAAGACAATTGCCCCAGTGTATAATGGGGGGGCGGGGCAGGGAGGAGAGGGTCTGGCAATATAGAGCCAGCATAAGATGCTATCCCCAATACTAGTGCTGGTGAATGGGGTGCGGTTGGAGCAAAGTGGGCATGGCCAGGGCATCCCTATACCTTACCCACTTGGGTCTGCTACAATATAACTTAGAGTAGACTTCAGGGTGCTCTGACTTAAGACAAAAGAGGCAACTGACTCAGTACCCAACCAGCCCAGGATAGTGGGTGTGCAAAGCTGTTATTTACAGCACATATGCACACATTCTTCCCCTGACCTGCACTGCATATAACTTGGCCAGAAATGAGGATTTGATCCAGAATTTGATCCAGTTGATAGATGCAGCTACATCTTCACTGATTCACTTACCAAAGAAACACCACGTAATTGGATATCCATAGATATTACAAACTGATGAAATTACTCAGCAGAAATAATTCTATAAATAAATTAACGGGTCATGATACTATTAGTGATGGCAAACTACAAAAAGTGCAGAGATCTGGATAAGAATCCAAATGTTTGGAAGGTTATTCAAACCACTAAACTTTTAAAGGCCATCCCCTTCTTCCTGTCTTTTGACCTAGCCTATAAGATCCCCTGGGCCTCCTCCATTATCTTGCTTCCCACTGTGGGGCACCACAGCTCTCTAGCCTCTCTTTCTCTGCTGGGTCCAATGCCAGATTCTGAGCACTGTGGCTTCCTTCTCAAAGGCACCTCCAAATGTCTTACACAGCTCTGACAGAAAAGACATCAATGGAATTACATCTGTTTACGTCCGGTGAGGTACTGGCCCAGAGTTTATATGATCTGAATGGAGAAAGCGGGCTACATCCAATAGAGAAACAGTCTTTCTATAGGCTGCATGTGAATAAAAGAGGACTGTGCTCTGAAAAAGGATGTTCAGAAGGAGTCCCGTGATGGCTGTGCTCTTCCTTGTATCTGGATATTCAGCGGGAACCTGCTGCAGGTGGTATATCACCCCCTCTGAAGCCAGAGACTCAGAGAGAGGCCCCTTCCATTCCTGCTCTCCTCAAATGTCCTGATGATGAATATTATTTTGTTCTGACTGACTTCACACCAAAGGTTTTTATGTAACCAGAAAAGAAGTACAGATACACTTAGATTGAAAATTTGTTTTCCTTCAAAAACAAAGGCATTATCTCTATCAGGAATGGAGAGGCACTCAGATACATACAATATAAAGAGACAGATTAGACAGATAAATAAGAAATAAATTGACTCTTCCTTTCAACACTTATGTCAGAATGAAACATGCATTTGAGAGGAAACTATAGTCTAACTGGATGGGAAGCTCCTGCTAATCGAATATTATAAATGAGAGAACAACTTGAGTATAGCCACATTTAAACACTGCATTACTTTAAGCACATGCTATTAGCACACACTAGCATAAGAAAAGCAATATTTCAACAGAATGAAATTAAAAGAAAAGCATCATAAAGATGTTATTCATGGAGTAGAGTTCTACATTTAGTCTCAACAGATGGAATAATGTGGATGTATTGGCTCTGGTCGTGCTACTTCCTGCCTCTGGTATATCCAGACGGAGTAAGCAAAAATCACTCCTGTGCTATAATCACAACAAATAAATAAAGCTTAATAAATACCCATAACTACCATGAGCAAGAAGTTCCTATTCATAAAGTATGTTTATTTCTAGGCTTTTCTCCAGCACACTCTGCCCCATAGGTTATTATGCAACAGATTGAAAGCATCCTGTTCCTTGCTGTGTTACTTGTTTTCAGTATAGGGTGTTGATTGTGGTATCACATTGGTAGCTGCAACATCCTCCATCTGATTTATTTTGTTTTGTTTGCTTTTTGTTACTCTTCTGCTGACATCTATCTCCACAACAACAACAAAAAGGTATTAAAAATTCACGTTCCACTTGGCTAGCATGAGTATACAGACATACTTGCTGCTTACTTTATGCAACTGGTCTTCAAGCAGTTAACAGTTTTGCAGGCAATTAAAAAAAAAATCTCTGAAACCACACTGCAGTCTCACTGTATCACCAAATGTTCTGAATGTCTGCAAAGTGAAGCAAGGTGTTTCGCAAAACAAAAGGCATAAGGAATGGGGTTCAGTTGAGTTGGAAGCTGAGGTATAGCTGCTTGAAATCAGAAATAGCCTTTTAACTGCCAGCTGAATAATGAGTGTAAATATCATGTGAATATGAATTCACTGACAGTTGTCAAGAGAAAAATAGTTGACGTCAAAACAAACCTGTACTAAAAAATTGCCATGGTAGGTTGCTTTTCTTAATAAGAAGCTGTTTTAGCTGGAGTCAGCTTTTCTCCAATTTAATTGGTCTTTTCGGAAAGAAAGCCAGTTTGCTAAAAGTAACCTATCGGAGAACTAGCTGAATGCTAGCTTCTTATGCAGTTCTGTTTTATTTACCTTACTCCTAGATCTGACAATCTTATATACGAGAATAACATGGCTGATTTTAAACAACGATTATTTAACAATGTCTGCAAAAGCTGCTATTCCAGGGATATACAAATAATGGCTGCACCTGGGCTGAATAAAATGAAGCAGATTGCAGCTGCCTTCATATTTAATAGTTAGGTGCGATGGTCAGATACTATGGGTCTCTCAGTACACAATGCTTCATCATGACTCAAACGATCTTCTATTGGATCAAAGTGGAGCATTACATGTCAGGACTAATAGCATCTGCAGGCCACACCTTCATATACAAAAAGTTGAGTGGAGAGCAAAGTGCTTCACTGTAGAAGTTTGTGGGTCACACTTGGCTAAAAGGCTGCACTTCTGAGCAGGAGATTTGAGATTCTTGGGTTCTGCTTTTGGATGTGCCACTGATATAAATAAATATGTACACTACTACTTATCTGCAGTAACTCACATGGGCTTTGTGAAGCTTAATTCATTTTGAAATCCTTAATGAAATTTGCTATAAGCAGCAGGTCTCAAACTTCACTGCACCCTGACCCCCTTCTGATAATAAAAATTACTACACGACCCCAGAAGTGGGGGCCTGAAACCAGAGCCCTGTCACCCCAAGGGCTTCAGTCCCGGGCAAGGGGCCTGTAACCTGAGCCCCGCTCCTCAGGGCTAAAGCTCTTGTGGTTCAACTTCAGCCTCAGAAGGTGGGGCTCAGGCTTTGGCTTTGGCCTGCATGGTGGGGCTTGCGCTTTGGCCCTGGCAAATCTAACACCAGCCCCGGCAACCAGGGAGGCAACCCAGTTTGGGGTCCCAACTCACAGTTTGAGAACCACTGTGCTATAGAAATGCAACCTTTTATGACGCCACGTCATATTATTTGTGGAAATGAAACCATTGGTCAGTGCACCTCTGCTTTTAACCTCCCTAATAGGATACTCAACAATGAAGTGAACATTGCATTTCCTGAATAAAACTACATATAGCAACACCAGCACTAACTTCAGGATAATTGAAGGCATTACAGATTAGCCCGCTTTACTTTTTCCCAGCACAGGGTAATGCCCACTTTATTATGTCTTCATTGTTAACTCACTTACCACCTGTAAGTTTCACAGGAGGCTGTCCTATTATTCTAGAGGTAAAGTATAAACAATTCATAGAAACCACAGCGATGTGAGAATACCATTTGGTTTTGCATTCTAACACACTGCCCTGATGTCCAGAGACCCTGTTCAGTATAAAATATCGGCATTCACATTTCTGGCAGTTTACTTCAAAATTATAGGTTGGTTTAATGCTATAAAGAAAGACAACAGCTGCTGCTGCCACAATGAAGGGGAGCAAAAATTCCAGCTGTGGATATGCTGTCTTCTCTTACAATTGTAACACCAAAAGAGAGATTCCACATGCCTGTGGAGTACACAGATGAAATGTGCAAAATCACATAGCTTGAGATATTTTACTTTCTTTAGAAAAAATACTAGATGCTCAACACACTCATTCCCACCAACAAAAAAAATACCCATAGAGTAATTAATGAAAGCTTGTGTGATTTCTTTTTTCTATTTATGAATCAACCCCTAATTTCAATCTCCTCTGATTCTGGTATAACATTTATTTTTAGCTTCCAAGATGAAAAGCTGACATGCTTTGCAAAGAGACATTGAAAAGAAATCAGGCAGAGGAAAATTCTTATAGATATTAGATATAAGCATAAAATTGCCATCTGCATACAAGCTCCAAAATGCAAATAGAAAAATAATATTCCTAAATTTATGTATTTCACTGGTAAATTAGCTACTGTAGGAAATTCTCAGACATCCATACTATTATAACTGAGTTGGCACTCCACCGTGCAACACCTCATTGCTTTGCACTGGTCTATGTTACATAAAATAATCATGACCTTTGGGCCACAGGTCTTAGTTTCACACCATGCCAACCTATTCATAGCAAAAAAGTCAGTCAGTTGATTTGCAGCACTTTGTGTGGATGTGCATGGGTTGAAACAGACCACAGTGATCTGAAGAAGAGGAAGAAAGGTTTAAGCTCTCTCTCCTCCCACAGCATATCTGTACTCCTGAATCACCAGGAATTTTAAACCATATATAAGAGGACTGTTGGCCCCTTCCTAAAATTCAATGGGTGGGGGTGGGGGGCATTGGTTGGCTTTCTCCCAGTATCACAAGGAAGGGGAAGGGTCGATGGGAAATCAGGACTCTGAGACTGACAGTCCCCAGGAACAATGGGGAGAGGCCAATGCTCCAGGTCAGTCTGATTGACAAGGGTGGGCAGGCTAATCAGGGAGTCAGGAGGCCAGGGTGGATCCCATCCTCTGGATGAGCTGGAATTGCCAGGGACCAATTGGGGCTGAGCTAAGGAGAGAGCAGGGGCCCAAGCTGAGCTGGGAAGAAGAACCATGCCAACCAGAGGGGTCAGAAAAGCAGGTCAGAGTTGGGAGCAGAGTCACAGAAGCAGCCCAGAGAGCAGACCTGCACTGGGAGGAGAGCTGTAGCAACCAGAGCCAGAGGGGCCAGAGAAACAGCACAGGGGGCTGAAGGGAGAGCAGCAGCGCTGAGGCAGAGTGGAGCTGAGCTGGAGCAGTCTGAAGCCAGGTGCAGTGAGCAGCTAGGGAAAGCGAGGTGGACCCTGGGAAGCTGACCTAGTGCAGGAGAATGCCCTCAGCCAAGACGCCTTGCAGGCCAGACTTGGAGGGGGATTGTCACCCCGACAGGGTGGGGGTGACGCTAGGAAGAAGCCTATAGGTGTGAGGCCATCGCCAAAGCAAGTATCTGACCCGCAGCATCCCTGCAGCACAGCCAGATCCTGAGAAGGAGACCTGGGACATATGAGGAACAGACTGAACATTCCAGAGATGGCTAGTTATGCCACAGAGCAAGAAAGAGACTTTTTTTTCTTATTTTTTTTAATTGATTGCTGTTTAATAAATTGTATTTCCTTTGAACTGCATGTAATGATCAGTAGGTCAGGGAAGTGTCCAGTGCAGAGAGAGCACCCTGGAGTGGGAACATGCTAGCCCCTGTCCTAAGTGACCACGAGAAGGTTGGGGATCAAGCCCCGCAGGTATCCTGGGCCCAGGCTTGTTGGGGTTACAAGAACTCTGCCACACAGGAGAGTGGAAGGGGAGCCCTTGAGATCAGGCAGACCCCTGGGTAAAGCACGGGTTCTCAAACTGGGGGTCGGGACCCCTCAGGGGGTTGCAAGGTCATTACATGGGGGGGTCACAAGCTGTCAACCTCCATCCCAAACCCCACTTGCCCCCAGCATTTATAATGGTGTTAAATAAATTAAACAGTATGTTTAACTTATTGGGGGGGGGGGGGGAATCGCACTCAGAAGCTTGCGATGTGAAAGGGGTCACCAGTAAAAGAGTTTGAGACACACTGGGGTAAAGGAAGTGGGAGCGAGGACTCAGATCCTTTCACTAGCCCAGTTCACCAAGGCTGCGTATAAGCCAGGAAAGGTCTCCACAATAGCAGGACCATTCCCTTGCTTACACATAGGATATTGGATAATTATTTCCTGGGTTTAAGAGTCCAGTCCTGGGAGAGAAGTTTTCTGGCCCGGGAACAGGGTCAGATGGAGACTTTTACTTGCAGTAAGTTTCAACTGGACCTGCCTTCCCTTAGTAGGCATCTCCTCCATGTCCCTGATATTTCCTCTTACTGTGCTTTGATTCCCAGGACTTCAATATACCAACATGTTCGTTAGACTGGGAATCAGCAGGAGAAGAGAGCAGAAAGGCAGATTAGAGGCTGAAAGGAAAGGCCTGGGCTCCCGAGTGTGTCTGTGCAGGGAAGTGGAGTCAGCACACAAGAAGCAGTGATAGGGCACTGCAGGAAGCGCTCACACCTCCAAATAATGGTATGGTCCATAATGATCAGGATTTTAGTGGAGTGGTCACCTTGCTCCTGCCCTGAGGAGGTTAAAGCAGCCCTGGAGAGGGCTGCGGCTGAGAAATGTGAGGCTGATTAGGGGAAGCAGTCACAAGTGGGCCATGCCCCACAGTCAGGCCACAGCTGCCTTATAAGAGGACTGAGGGCCAGAGACTGAAAGACTCTCTCTAGCCTCTTAGAGAGAGAGAAAGAGAAGGATGGACAGACGGACCGACCTGGCTGCCTGGGAAGCTGAGGAGGGTACCTAGGGTGGAGCAGTGCTGGGGAAGAGCAGAGGTAGCTGGAGAGCTCCAGCCTAGTTAAGCCCCAGGCTGCAGGCCGAGTTAAGGGCCGACAAGAGAACTAGGGCTGCAGAGGGGCAGCCCTGGAATAGGCAGAGGCAGCTGGTCCAACACCCCCTTGCTGATGATGAGTGGTTTGCAGACTACAGTCCGCCCCAGTGAGTGGGGCCTAGATGGTGACTGGCAGTAGCCACTGAGGCAAGGTGGGGATGGGGGTTCCCCTGGCTGGGGAGACCCAGATTGTGGGTTGCTTCTGGGGGCAGAACCCTGATATAGAGGGGCACCAGGGTCTGGGAGGGATACAGGGGCCAGCAGCAGGTGAGACAGCGGCCTGCAGAGGGTGCTCCAGGCTGGAATAGCTAATTCCCAGGACAACCAGCAGGAGGTGCCGTGCCAGTGAGTCGTCGCCCCGCCACAAGGATATTTAGGCCTGTGCTATTGCCAACTTTCAGACATTAACGGCTTGCCATCTTTAATTTCTCATGCGTATATGTTGTTACAAGGGCTTTTTACAGGGAAGCTAGCAAAATTTATTGCATATGCCATATGCCTTGATATATAATTATTAAAAAGCAGAATTACAATTCAATTACAATCCAATCCAGGAGGGGATTCCAAATTTTCATCTAACAATTGTAAGTGTTGAGTTACAAAAGTGAAGTTTAAAAGGGATGAATGGCTTGTTTTCCAGAATTACAAATGAACAAAATGCCTAAACTAAAATAGCCACAACAACAACAACAACAACAACAGAGAAAGAACAGAATGATTGTTCAAAGGTGAAACTGTAGTAGGTCAAACTTCTTCCTGGAGCAAAATTTTATGGCTCAGTCATAAACCTGTGAACAAACAGGATTTAGAATGGAAGTGCTGACATAATATTAACTACAATGGCATGAACAGCCTTGCTATAATTACATATGATAATGATGTTATTTGAGGGACTGAATCAACCCTGTTAATGTTGAAAAGCTGGTGAATACTGGCTAATGATGAATATTTTAGCATAAAAAAAGTTTATGTAGATATCATTCAAGAAGGTTTCAGATTCTATGCTCAAGCTTGATAAAAAGATGCAGCTCACCACAGGGGTAAAAAAAAGGAGATACTTATCACCTACAAGTTCTCCAGATAAAAATCTAAGGAGGGTTATTGTACCACATGGACAGCACACACAAACATTCATCTTTAGAGTCACAGAATACAGTTTGTAAGAGAGGAATAGGGATATACAATACCCCACATTAGTGTCCTTGCACTTCATTTCCTTCTGGATTGAACATCATCTTATGTAAAAATAGACTAGAATTCTTTTCTGATGTGACTAAGGATCTCAGTTTTGATCTACACACAACTGCATTAATAATAGATTAAGGGCTGGTATCAAAGCAAAATCACACATTCCAAAAGAAAGAAACTACAAAGTGCAGCTGCCAAGTCACTTTTGCTAGATGGAGCAAAGTTACATATCTGAACTTCTTAGAGCTTTGGCCTTTCTATTTAACCTGGCCTTGACATCTGACTGCCGGGGGATGGTCTGTGTACACATGACACGTGTAACTTTGTTCCCCTAGCAGCCCTGGACAGAAAAAAAGTTATTTTATAAAGAGGATAACCAACATTCTAGGACACAGAGTGACAAAACAAGTGCTTTTGGAGAAGTGAGCGTGGCTAAGATTCTGTGAACATTTTGTTGGCAAGTAAAGAGCCAGCAATACCTAAAAGTGGTACATGAATCCAGCTTCTCGGGGATTATTCAGAGTTAGGTGAATGATGACTCTTAAAAATGTACAAATCCTGGATAATCACTGGACTTTTTTCTTCTTGCTGTGTAAATCTATCTTCCGACCTCTGTGTGTGTGTCCTGCACTGCTCTTGTTTGGTCATTCAATGTTTAAAAACAGCTATTTTGGACTATTTGGTGCAAGACCTCTATTTTGAAGCTCTAAGGCCAGAATAAGCAATAAAGAGAAGCACTGTATGGTAATTTCCCTCAATAAGGCAAAGTAATGCTGCTAAAGCTCACTGTAATATCTGTAAAGTGGAAATTTCTCAGAGAAATAGACCACCAGTTATCGAAAACTGTAATGAAACCAAGTGTTTGGGAGCTTATAAAAGAATTGGTGAAAGGGTTAACCAAAGAGCACAGTGTACACAGAATTTTGCTCTTTTCACAAACAGGCAGGGCTGTATAAGTATTTATGGAGGAGTAAAAGCAGCAAGGAGTCCTGTGGCACCTAATAGACTAACAGACGCTTTGGAGCATGCGCTTTCGTGGGTAAATACCCACTTCGTCGAATGCACGTAGTGGAAATTTCCAGGGGCAGGTATATATATTCAAGCAAGCTAGAGATAATGAGGTTAGTTCAATCGGGGAGGATGAGGCCCTGTTCTAGCAGTTGAGGTGTGAAAACCAAGGGAGGAGAAACTGGTTTTGTAGTTGGCAAGCCATTCACTGTCTTTGTTTAATCCTGAGCTGATGGTGTCAAATTTGCTGAGCTTCAGGTCATCTGCAAATTTGATACCATCAGCTCAGGATTAAACAAAGACTGTGAATGGCTTGCCAACTACAAAACCAGTTTCTCCTCCCTTGGTTTTCACACCTCAACTGCTAGAACAGGGCCTCATCCTCCCCGATTGAACTAACCTCATTATCTCTAGCTTGCTTGTATATATATACCTGCCTCTGGAAATTTCCACTACGTGCATCCAAGAAGTGGGTATTCACCCACGAAAGCTCATGCTCCAAAACGTCTGTTAGTCTATTAGGTGCCACAGGACTCTTTGCTGCTTTTACAGATCCCGACTAACATGGCTACCCCTCTGATATATGGAGGAATACACAGTCCAGAGGTCCTGTAGCATGAATACTTTGGGGGCCAGTATGACTAAAAAGAAATGATGGTAGATGATAATAAGTTAATTTTGATTGGGAGCTTTTGACAACTAATCAGAAGGCTTGAAACACAAAAGGAACATTCTTTCTGCAATTTTTTGCCCTAGCTACCCCAACATATACGAATATTCTGGCCCACAAATAATAGGTGGTGAAAGACAGCAGAAATACAGAACAAGACTACACAAACTTTTATTGGACCACTAAAGATTAAAAAAACGGGGAGCGGGGACGACGACACTGTAAGCTTTACTGGGCAAGGACAGTACCTTGCATTGTACCTAAAACATTCAGGGCAGCAATTAAAAAAAAATAATAATACATATCTACAGGAAATACAATGGACCCACCAAATCCATCTATGCTGGTGGCAGATTGCCAGAGACAGAGTCCACATGATTCCCTGAGCTAATGCCTCAAACACAGTGAAAGTTTTTGTTGACTATAAATAATATAATTTGGAGTTCTTTGCCAAGGTTAAAACAAGCCTCTGAGGTGGAAGGGTGCCAGAGTTTGGGCTGCAGCCCAAGCCCGGAAGTCTACATTGCAATTAAACAGCCCCGCAGCCTGAGTCCTCTCCGCCCTCCCCCCTGCCAGCGAGTCAGCTGGCAGAGAACAGCTGCAAGTGTCTAATTTCTGTGGAGAGGTACCTTGAGAGAGAGAGAGAGAGAGAGAGAGAGAGAGAGAGAGAAGCTCCTGGTTGATTGAGAATAAGTTGGCCTTATAAAGTAATGTTTTGTTGTTGTTTCTAAACTCAAGCCACCTACACAGAGAAATAGGGCTCTCTAAAAACTGCTTTTTAAAATGTGCGTGACAATATTCTGTGAGTGCCACAGAATATTTGCTTTAATTTAATTTAAAATTATCTGTTAACAGTATGAAAATTAAGCAGATTTCCTACTCAAAATCTGAAAAGTGGTATAGCTCACAGACTTTAAACATAGAAACAAAATGAACACAGAGGCATATTACTTTTTTAAAATATAATTTTTAGATTAGTAAAATTATTCTTTTACTAAGCAAATTCATGTTCATATCAGACAATTGCACCAAAACTGGATTCATCACTTCCATCTTACTAAGTGCACAAAGGCTCAGTAATAGCCGTTTCAAGATGCTAAATGAGTGTAGCAATCACTATGGCTGAAAGGAAGAGATGGGAAAATGTGATGAAAAGTCATTCTAAAATGAAGGGTAGGTGAGCCTAATAAAAACCCCCTGCTTCCTAGCTCTGTCCATTGTCAGGGTTGCTGCATGAGTGCAGGAAATATGCACCCATCTTCAAATACAAGCAGATCTCTAACACTTGGCAAGAGTTGTATGTTTACAGCACTTCCTTACACTGAAAATTCTCTCTCAAGAGTTTCTGCAGGCCAAATCAAATAGGTTAAACTTTTCCTACATTTATTCCTTATGGAACAGTCCTTCACAGCACTGCTACACATACACTTTATTTCCATTGCCTAACCCAGACTTCTTACTGTATGCTTTTCTGTTTCTTCGCAATAAGAGTTTTGCTGATCTTCCGAGAACAATTTTGCTGGAATAGTCAATTTGTTTATAAGTATTGCAAATTGTGTAGTATTATAAAGCATTCTAGGGGCTTGCTTGGTGTTTTAGTAAGCATGTGGAGGTAATGTAAAAATGAGTTCTTTTCTTTTGATGCGTTATGTAGGGGATGGGAACAATATGATTAGTGTGATCAACTCGTGATGGAAGGAAGGGCAGAATAATTTCTAGCAACCTGCTCTGGATGATACCAGGAGTGACTTCACTGGGCTTCAGAAAACATCTCATTCAGACATTTTATGGGAGCTCTATTGTGATACTACTTCTGAGGGGAGAAACGGGAAAACTGAACAATATTCAGGTCCCAGAAATCCCCCAAGAGGAAAAATCAATGAATTAAAGTGTTCTAAGCAATTTTTTTAACTCTTTGGAATGGCATAGAGATTAAAAACAGCTACCACAGATTAAACATGATAGAAAACAGCATCAAACAGACAAACCTGTTTGTCAAAAGATATAGAAATAGTGCTGAATTTGGTAGGATAATGGTGACAAAAGCAATAGGACTGGATTAGATACTAGAAAATATATTAAAAGAAAGGGGTAAAATATGCAGCAGTATTTTATTCTACATTAAGATGCCTTCATCCATAATCTGAATGGCAGCTATAATCATGGCCTATAGCCAGAAGTGAAAGATATGACTAATCAAGAGCAGCTTGTCTTGGAATGCTCATAGTGGATAATAACCTTTTATTTATTGTTGAGGTTAATTTCTCTTTCTGTGGGTCATTTGATCTCATTTGCTTGACTTGCCGCAGGTCTTTCTCTAATCATAGCAAAATCTTTTATAAGTAATGCCTATGTGAATGTAGCTAATTTCATACGACTTTTTCCATCTTAACTTCATCCCATGGCTATTTGATTTATTCAAATCTGATAGCAAATTAACAGCCTGTAAATGGTATACTACATTTAATGTCTTTATTTATGCACATGTGAACAAGAGAGTGGGTTAAATTATTGTTGTATTCATTATTATACTTATATCTAAGGTGCCCATCACTGATTTGGGTTTCAATAATCCATCAAGCACTTAAATAGCAATTTATATGTTCAAAGTGTACAAACATTAAGGGTCACATTATAACTGCTCCTGGCGGGGGAAAATATATATAGAACCTCTCTCCTCTAATGCTCTCATGAAGGACGCAACTATAATAATGCAGTCAGTGCACTTTAGTGCAAAGGAGGTGTACCAGCTAGAAGTACTGTATTGAAAACCTCCTATAAGAGGTGACAAAGTAGCCAGTGCTGGATGGAACACAAGCCGTATCTCTCCTAAAGATTTAGCAAGGGCTACTAGCAAGTGCATAGTGTCCTGGAAGCACTTATAACTATTTCTGCCCTAAGCACATATAGTGTCTCCATGTGCTATTGTTCAGGCGGTGTTCATCTTTTCTTGCCTCCCAACATGACTGGAACTAGGAATCTAAACCAAGTCATAAGGGGCTACTTTTCAGAAGCACCCTCAACCTCAACCAAAGTCAATGGGCGCTTACGGGCACTCAGCACTTCAGAAAATCAGGCTCTAATTAATCCTCACAAGACTCCTTTATGGTGGGGTATTATCAATATTGAACAGATGAGGAAACAGACACTAAGTGGGTAAGTGATCTTGTCAGGGAGCAAGTGGCAGAACCAGAAATAAACCTAGAACTGCTGCTTCTTACTCTCATGCTATTTACAACTAAAACATGCTGCTTTTCTGTAAGCTCACTTGAAAAGCAATGGATATTATGAGAGATCTCCTATACCAGGAGTCGGCAACCTTTCGGAAGTGGTGTGCTGAGTCTTCATTCATTCACTCTAATTTAAGGTTTTGCGTGCCAGTAATACATTTTAACCTTTTCAGAAGGTCTCCTTCTAGAAGTCTATAATATATAACTAAACTATTGTTGCATGGAAAGTAAATACATTTTTTACAACGTTTAAAAAGCTTCATTTAAAATTAAATTAAAATGCAGAGCCCCCCAGACCAGTGGCCAGGACCTAGGCAGTGTGAGTGCCACTGAAAATCAGCTCACGTGCCACCTTTGGCATGCATGCCATAAGTTGCCTACCCATGTCCTATACCATGAAGAAACCCAGGGAAGAGGATCAGAGAGACCAGTAAACTCCAAAAGGTCAACCCTGGAGGATTAAGTGATCATCCACTTGGGTGCAAGGGATCTTGGGGGAGTGTGGAGGCTGCAGAAGATCGGAACCTTCTAGAAAGCAGGGATCCTATGGGACAGCTGTAGTCCCACAGAAGCAGGGGTGTCCATAGAAAGGTCTGGCTTTCTCTCTTTCAGCATGGCTCTTTCAGCTACTGGCTAATTCCTCCTGTGGCTGCATAGGAGTAGTCATGGAGAGATCCAAAGGGAATTAAAAGGTGCTTCAAGCAACGTTAACTCCCAGTCAGATATCACTGGGGTACTGAGGAGGGGGAACAATGCTATGGAAGTGAGTTTCTGCCCAACCCTTTCTGTCAGATCGGCATCCTCTCCACCTGCAGAAGGAAAGGGTACAATCTTGCTGTGGATGATTTTTAATGTTTAAATACAGGGAATAAAAGCAATGTTAACTTACACAATAAAATCAAATGTACATCCTGCTCATACACAATCTGCAACCATATTTGTTTGTATAAAATGCAGTATAAGAGGAAATTCATTGCATATCCCAAAACAGTGATTTATTAATGTTCTGCTGTGCTGAAAGGAAATTCAGAGGCCCCCAGACTTTAATCTTCCATCATTTGCTTTTTGGAGAGCCCCAGCAATTCTATCCAATTGACAGTATCATTAATATCTGACTCAATTTTACAGTGGACTGTACACACTGTATGTCTGCCGCTAAATAGACACAGAAAGGATGGATTCCTGTATTTTAACCTTCAGTAACCAGCAAGTGAAAAGCAAGTACAAGAATATGCAGTAGAATGGACGGGACAGTACATAGTTAAACTTGTTTTGCATATTAGATGAACAAGAAAAATAGAAACCATTACTCTTTGCCTGTCCCAAGGCTTCTACAGGGACAGCCATAAAATGTAAGTCTTGCCATACTAATTATATCCTGTTAGAGACCAGTGCAAAACAGGCTTCCAAATACTTCTCTTTTCAGTATGGCTGAGCCACACTAACTTGGGCCCAGATACTGTAAGATGCTGAGTAGCCTTGATCCCCAACTAAAATTAATGGGCATTCAAAGCACTTAGCACCTTTTTGAAAATACTTTAGCATGGGTGCAGGAATAGACCCTCATCTTAGGTATTTTTAGGTCATCAGATCTAAGTTCTCCTGCTCAATTTGTTTTACTCATTTGAGCTAGGTTTTAATACTCCAAGATTTTAAGGCAGTAAAGCTTTCCTTTGTCTAGTCAAATTATTGGATGTAAATATGACATTTCCTTTTAAGGGTACGACTTTAGGCAGCATGCTGATTATCTTATACTGGGGGAAAACACACACACACACACACACACACACACACACACCATGATCAGGTTGTGATTCAAAGCCATCATACACTAAACAACTAAAGCAGCATGTTCTATTGAACCTTTGCCTGGAAATGTATACGGGTTCTCCATTATTTTCTAAATAAGCCAGCACTCACCAACTTTAGCTATGAAATTTTTCTTAAGAACTAATATTTTCTACTTTTAGACTGTGCATCATTGAAAAGTCAAATAATGATGCTTATAAATTAATTAATCTCAAGTATGGCATAACAACTATAATCAGCTATAAATCCTTTTGCCCTATTTGCATTATTGAATTTGCCTTAATTATGCTGCTGCCTAATTATGAAGCTCAATCTAGAGAAGAACTCACAAAAGCCAATGGTGCAGAAAGCAGAAGACAGTTATTCCACTTCATGGATTTACAGCTTTGGAATCTTATCAAAAAGTAGTTGAAACAGACTATTTGTGAGGCCATTAACATGTAAACAGTGTCAGATGGAAAACACATGACAATGACCTGCCATCCTAATGAAAAGTGATATTGAGTTTACTAATTCAGATAAGGGTACGCAGATTGCCTTTTCTCTGAAGCGCAAAGGACTGTCACTGAAACAAATGTGTGGCCCTTGTTGCAATTAATTTAATTCTTGTTCTTTTAAAGCTTTACTTGTAGATTTAATTAAAGCTTTCACACAACAGGCACATTCAGGAAGTATTTGGGTTTAATGCCTTTCTCTTAAATAAAAGAAATAACGAAGGTTATGATTCAAACAACAGGCAATCATAATATAGAAAGCAGCAAAGAGTCCTGTGGCATCTTATAGACTAACAGACGTATTGGCGCATGAACTTTTGTGGGTGAATACATGCATCCGACGAAGTGGGTATTCATCCACGAAAGCTCATGCTCCAATACATCTGTTAGCCTACAAGGTGCCACAGGACTCTTTGCTGCTTTTACAGATCCAGACTAACACGGCTACCCCTCTGATACTTGACATAATATAGAAAGTTATTCTCAATAGGTGGGCATTGTTTTTCTCTAACAGATGTAAACATATATTACAGGACTCTTGATTGTACTTGTTATAGTTAAGGTTTCATCAGAGCTTTCATTATAATCCCTATTTCAGTGTCTTAAACTGAAAAACTCTCCGTTTTGGAGTCAAAATTGTCCATGATTGGTTTCAACTCAGAGGTGAATATATTTGAAAATATGAGCAAATTCCTTTAACTGCATTCAGTGGGCAAAGATGGAAAAAATATAAACTCACCTTTTCCCACTAAGAAAATTTTATGGTTTTAGCTCAAAATTCCCTTAACTTTAGCATATGAAATGTTCTGATAAAGTATCATTCTCTGAGGACTATTCCTTCTACCAATTTGAATGGGGAAAAAGTTAAAGTTAGTCAAGGAAGTAAAAATCATTTATAAATATATTTCTTAATTTTTTTCTTTTTTCTTTTAAATGCTTATCAATACAAGCCAATGGATGAGAACATGATACAAAAAATGTGAGGCGATAAATATTTTTATCTGTAGATATCTTACAGGTTTCTTTTACATAGGTAATGAAAATTGATGGACTCAATGCATTGGAGACACAAGTCCTTGTTATTACTCTGGAGAAGGCAGGTGCAATATTATAATGGTTCATATAATATAATCAGCAAACATTATACCTCCTGTAAGCAGCATGTGACAGTAACTAAGTCTCCCTATCTGGGCAAGGCTCCCACTGAAGTAAATAGGAGGCCAAAGGGAGCTGATTTCACCATAGAGAAGTAGTGTAGGCATTGGTGGGCTCTAAAATCCTCAGTCAGAATTAACAGTTGTACCTCCCATAATAGAATCTGTGGGAGAATGGTAGCAGCACTGGCCCCTGGCATTTTTCAGGGTGAATTTCTTTCCCCCTTCCCCAGACAGTTTTCTCTACATGTATATATAGAGGGCAAAGAGAAATGCTCCATGTCTGCAAGTGCAAATTTGGTCTACAGTACATATATTACACACTAATCTCACACATGTTAGGAGTAAACCATTGGGAGTAAACTGAGTGTACACAGATGTGGCATTCATTGAATATCATCTTGCTTTTCTAGGTTTTGGATATATTCTTAGCCGTACCTACCCAATAGAGACTCTACTTTATTAAAAATTAGTATATGACATTCAACAGTATACAGTAAAAATAATTACATTCCCCAAGTCATTGTTTGAAGTAAAATATTTTCCTTCCACTTTAATGCTCTTTTAAATAGCCTCTTTTGTTACAAAAAACTATAGTAGAGAGAGGTCAGAAAGAATAAGGGGAGAGGAAAGGTGATCTTGTGGCTAAAGGGATGAGGTTTTGAATTTGGAAGACTTGGTTTCAATTCCCAGTTCTGCCCCAGGTTTCTTATGTGACCTGGGACAAGTAATTTAATTTCTTTGTACCTCAGTAGCCACCTGCAAAACTGGAATATTAGTAATTACTTATTCCAGCTATTTACCTGTGTTTTCAGACTGAAAGTTCTTTGGGGCACACACACTCTGTGTGTGTGTACAGTGCCTAGCACAATGTGCTTCCAACGTGGGAAGAAGTAGTTAGTCCTTTTTTTCTGGATGTCATGTTTAGACACAGGTCAATTTGGAAGGGCTCAAGGAAAGAGTTGGAGGGAAGGAAGTGGAAGATGCACTAGTAGATTACATACTCTAAGACTCTGGAGACAAAGGGCAGCAGGGGAAAGGATGGAAGTAAGAGAAGGAGGTAGGTTTGAAGATAATATTTTCCAATCAGAATAAACATGACACTGATTGCAGGAAGAGGGAAAGGAGCCCAAGGAAAGAGAGCAGCTAATGAGAAGGAAGAGGGAGGAAGGAGACAGCGAGGAGAGAAGATGAAAAGGGACAAAGTCAACAAGATAGGGTGCAGGAAAACTAGAATATTGCAGACTAGGAGGGTGGAACTTGTGGTGAAAGAGAAAAAAAGCTGGAGAAAAGAGGGAGACAAAGGTAGGGTTTAAAAGTAAATTAGAACACAAAGTAATTTTGTTTGTAGATGGACAGTGATACTTGCAAAGAACATTTAACCAATGTACAGTACTCCAGTCTTACTGGAGTATTACTGTTCTAAATCCAACAAAAGAGAGGCAGAGTTCATTCAATGTACATCTAAGTATATTCCTGCTGGGAGCATTTGTTCAGTTTCTATAGGCAACAAGAGCTGGTTTCCCTCGCTGGACCTTCACTTTACTTTTTTTTTTTTAATCGGTGTATAATTTGTAGAATATAGAATATTAAAATACTGTCCACGATGTCTCATTGTTAGTAATAACAGCAGAACTGGTACTGTGATAGCAACTAGATGTCCCTGTTAAGGATCAGGGCCCCATTGTACACACGTAACAGTCCTTGCCTACAACATTTTATGATCTAAATAAATGTTCTTTATTTAGATCCTTTTAAAATATTACAGGCCATCATCCTGCAGTCCTTTTGAAGGCCAAACTCCCACCAACACTGAGGCAAAATTGGGCCTAAAATGATGATAATCTTATTGCTGTGTGCATATTGAATAATCTAGGAAATGTTTGTAGTAGGTGAACAAAGATTTTAAATGCAAATCTATCCTAACTGGCTACGTACTGTAACTGATAAGCATATTCTTATAAGCATTAACACAGTGGGCTAGATGCATTGTCCCTATTCTGGCTGCTTGTACTGCCTGGCAACACTTTGCAAGGTTAATCTCTGAGTGGCCTTAAACAAGCTTAAATGGCACTAACCACATGCTCCTCCCATCCCCCAACCTGTGTAAAGTGCATGACTAGAGAATGATTTCTTCTGGTGTACTGAGTCTCTTTCAGACAAGTTAGAGTAACCCCATGGCTGTTCTAACTTGTGCCCCTAAGATTAGAGGACCAGAAAGAGTGGGAGAAATTATCCCCTCCCATAGTTGCGCTGAGTGTAGCTTAGGAACGCCTTAGCACATGGCCCAACATCTGACTTTGTTGTATCTCAGAATTTAGAATTAGTGTGAGAAATCTCAACAGAAGCCATCCTGAGTTTCAGTCACTAAAAAAAAAATAAATTGGCTTCTTTATATGCTTTGCGGCTCAGCACGGATAGTAGTAGGGTTTATCTGGCATAAGCTCTATAAAATTCTCCTCTACTCCAGATACTGGCTCCTTTTATTTGGATCATTGCTGCCGTTGGGTTGGCACAAGAACTAACCAAAACTATGTAAGATTCTTCTGACAGTAATTTGAATTTCTTTCTGTAGCTTATTTGCAATCAGCAGTAAAATAAAGTATTTGATAATTTCACTCTCCTCGTATATCACAACTGAAAAATAAGCTTGCTTCCAACAGCCATGATAATTCTTGCAAAATTATTTCTTTTTTTTATTGGGGCACTTTGTCAAGGCGGATAAGACTTACAAAGTTGTGTTTTGATTTCTGACCACCTTCTACTATCCTTCCACTCTGCCTGCCTGCTTAGTTCTTGCGAACGGTAATTTGGCCAGTTCCATCTATGAAGTACTTCCACTGACTTCATTAACGTTCTGCTTTGGATGAATTTGGGCCATTTTCTTGAACCGTGCAAGAAAATTGTTCACTAATGGCAGAATCTTAAAGTATCTGCTCACAATGGAAGCAGAGGGTCAGCATGACAAATTAGCACAACTGTTGTGAAAGCAGCAGATGAGGGTGACTGAAGCATTTTTTAAATTCTCCAATGTCCAAGTAAGACATTTCATCGCAGGAGAACAATAGCAAAGAAAATTGAAAGAGATAAAAATAGAAAAGTACATGCCATTCAAAGCAAATGGCCCTTGTCCTTCACTGAGGGTCTTGTAGTAGCACTGTATCCTTTTCAGTTGCATTATGGTAGAGAAGCTGCTCAAGGAAGAAAAGTGGAAAAGAAACAGGGGGGAGGGGAGGATGTGCAAACTCTTTATGCCGAGAAGATTTTCCTTGAGGAAATGAGAGAATACTGACAGATGCTACCTTGAGACAGATTATCATTAATCTAGTCATAACCCTGGTTGATACAGTCAAATAAAAGTATTTCAGCCAAAGCATCATTTATGGGATTCAAGGGGTATTTAATGGATTAAAGACTAAAAAGTTCAAACAAAAATATAATTACTCAGGAGAACTAATACAATACTAATGACTAAAGAAACTCAGTGCCCTATTCTGACATCATTCAAGAGACAGCAACATCATGTTATAGCTGCTCTTTGCTGTACAATACAAGAGACTAAATCTATGGTATATTAACAAAAAAGTTTTAGATTGATTTCACAATATTACTTCCCCCCAACTTTTCATTTTATTTTTTTTTATATAGAAGTCTCAGTTGCACACAAAGCAACATTTACCTCATTGTCCTACTCAGCAGACACCTGATGGCACTTGGTTTGATATTTCATTAAATCACCCTGCAAACTAACAACTCCCTCTTTTAGAAAACTACAGTCCTTAAGCAACAAAAGTTACTTAGCAAATTGTGGTTTTACTATGCAGTATAGCCTATTTGGTGTTAAGACATTTATAGCATCAGGGTTGTAGAATATTATGGGATTAAGGAGCACCTGTTTTCAAGGACATTACTCTTCTTAGACAGTAAACACCAATACTTAGCAGGAAAAAAAAATTGCTAAGCACTGTTGAGATTTGCAGTGAAAGATTTTAAAGTTGTGCTTTAGTTATCTGTGAATCCAGAATGAGATGTCAGAGACAGAAAGGCATGAAATAGTCTATTGTCCTTTTTACCTTAAAGGTGTTTCTATTTTAGCCTTGAGGAAACTGAATGAATATTATTCAGTGTATAATGTTCTCTTTTAAGGTTCTATTCAACAAAATGTTGGTATATTTTGTGGCAAAGCCGCTCTGCCCAGACTGACTGCTGTTGTATCTAAGTGTGATTGATTTGGGAACCAAAAGTCTTAGCAAACTCTGAACACCAGCAGCAACAGTGAAGTATGTATTTAGTCCTTTCTTCCACACCTTTACAGTGAACAAGGCCCACACTGACTGAGCCAAGTTCAGTTATAAGAAGGAAACACAGGCACTGAAACAGAGATGAGTTGTCCATCACATAGAGGGAAGATCCGCTCTCCCCTCACACCCACCCCAAATAAAAGATAGAGTATTTCATCTGCCCTTTAAGTGTAATTAAATTAGTCTTTTAGCATCAAGCTACAGAGTATCAGATGTCTCTTGTATATGACTCAGAAACCAACTCAAATCTGTATATTAGTTTGGATTGAAAGACATGACTAATCTTTCATTAATGAAGAGAGAACAAATGATATAGACTTCAAAGTCCCTTTGCTATCAACATACTACTGTAGTTTAGCTTCTAAATATGTGATGCATACAAAAATAATACATGTAAATTGAGACTGGCTCTTTAAGAAGAGGAAAAAAATCCACCTTCAAACTCATCTGAAAATTTACTGCTTGACACTGAGGGAGTACCGATTGTAACTAAATGCAATTGTGTGACCAGCATAGCAATCAATCAACTCTGATATCAATTCTCACTCTCTTTGTAGTACAACAAAAATCTAGCACACTGCAGATTAAGGTTTCACATTCAAGAGAACTGGGCTAAAATACTTTGGTAGTCTGGAGGACTACCTCCAGAAAATGGCAGTGCCCACTTACCTGTTGACGTAAAAGGGGTAAGTTTAGAGTATGAATCTAAAGGTTCCCTGGAAAAGATGACCTAAAGCAAAGTTATTCATCCAAGTCAACTCATTTTGTGATCTGATCTCTGAATCACTTCATAAAAATTATTTCAATTTGTCTAACCATGGCTCTGGGTGAGAAAACTTGCTAAAAAATTCAGAAAGATCTTAAAGAAAACAAACTTTTATTTAATAGTATTCTGAATTTTAAATGGCATTTGGTTGGTTCTTTTGTGTATATTTTCTGTGTGGGAACATGTATGTAATCTGTGGCTGTAAAACAAGCCAATT
Organism: Gopherus evgoodei; assembly: GCF_007399415.2. Classification (NCBI taxonomy): domain Eukaryota; kingdom Metazoa; phylum Chordata; order Testudines; family Testudinidae; genus Gopherus; species Gopherus evgoodei. Next base: position 207,058,645 of record NC_044323.1, read on the forward strand.
ATTTGATTGGGGGAATGGTGAAGAAGCCGTGAATTAGCAGAAGGAAAAAATACACCTCTACCCTGATATAACGTGACCCGATATAACATGAATTCGGATATAATGCGGTAAAGCGGAGCTCGGTGGGGGGAGGCGGGGCTGCGCACTCTGGCAGATCAAAGCAAGTTCGATATAATGCGGTTTCACCTATAATACAGTAAGATTTTTTGGCTCCTGAGGACAGCGTTATATCGGGGTAGAGGTGTATATATATATAAAAAGGAGAAGGAAGACTCGTGATTTTTTAATTTACAAAAACATATTAGTTTCATATTATCTGCATTTAAAGTAGATATTGTGCCTCTGTATAGAAACACACAGCAAATAGCCCAGCAGCGTGTATTTTTTCTGTGTAGTAGGCATAAGGATTTTCTTAAACATGTTAATTTGTTATTGTGGACACTGTTGATTCAGCAAAGATGTCAATTTATGTTATTATAGACATCTGTGGCCCTCTGCACCAAAATTTATGGGACAACGTCCCTAAATCCTGAAAGACTAGCTTGCAAGACAGGATTCCGATGATTTCACAGACCACACACATCACATTTTTTGTAAAAGCAGCAAAGAGTCCTGTGGCACCCACAAAAGCTCATGCCCCAAAACGTCTGTTAGTCTATATGGTGCCACAGGACTCTTTGCTGCTTTTACAGATCCAGACTAACACGGCTACCCCTCTGATACTGATCACATTTTTTGTGGCTACAGAGATGTCATTAAAGAACCAAACTTCAATATCTATAAACTTTGTATGGTATCTTTCAGGGGTTCTAAGCGGACACTGTAAATATACAACTAATGTAACAGATCTAATGGTCAGCTCAACACATTCATGTTCTTCTAACCTCAGGAGATAATTTATTCCAAAAGCTCTTTTCTCTGGAACAAGTTTTATAGCTAGTTAGAAGGATGCTACCTCATGTAAGTTCCTCCCACACTCCAGTATTTTTGTTTCTAATTCTCTCCTTCACCTGGGAATTTGCAGCCAGCTGGAGTTCTAGGAGCAACTCCAATGTGTGACTGAGGATGGGAACACAGAACTGACTCCAGCACCAATAGAAATTTTCTACATAAATGGAAGGTTTTAAGTGTGACCACTGTACAATTCCTAAAATGCTCAGTAAGTTGCTTCATGTCATTCCCAAGATCTTAAGTGCCCCATTTTGGATATTTTCATACTGCAGATTATAAGGTCTTCTGTCAACTGTTTTTGTCTTTTGTGCCATCAGACACTGTGAAAGTCATGACAGGTTTAGGAAGAGTCACAGATTTGGATTCTGTACAGAGGTCTCATGCAGAAGGCCTAAATCCAGCATTTAAATATGGCAGAGAGGGGATATTTTGAACCTTCTCAATAAAAAACAACCTCCTGGGCTCTGGAGCTCAAATAGGCAACAGAGGACAATTGTGTCTTAGTGGAGCCCTTTATTGTGCTATTTTTATGAGTGGGAAGGTGTGATTTTCATATGTTTTTATTACTATTACTAATGCTTTTGAGAGTGAGTGAAGAAGTTGAATTTTTACAGGTAAGTAGTTTTGACATCTCTGAGCCAAACAAGACTATCAGGGCAAAGATACAGAACTATTTTTGGAACACAGGAATTCTCATGTTGGACCAGATTTGTGGTCCATCTAGTGCAGTATCATGTTACCACAGTGGCCAGTGCCAATGGTAAAGAATTGTGTGATTAAAATAATTAAAACACACTGTGATTGGTTTTGGGTTCTAGGTGGAGAGTTTCTGGGGACAGAGGATTTGTAAGGTGTGCATTGGGTGTACGCATGGTGCAGAACGTTGCTAGGTACTGGGCTGGTGAGAGTTGTGCTGCTCTTAGTAGGAGTTGGCCAGCCCAATGTGGGGAAATTGGGTTCTCCTCACTCTTGCCCGCTTTCTCACACAATGTTTAGCTATGGGGAAAGTGCCTCTTTCTCTAGGGCTGAGCACCATGTAGGCAGATGGGAAGGGGAAGAGATGTAGCAATGCTGGGCTGCAGGAGAAGGGAAGAGAACTTCTCTTTCTCTCTCCTTTACTTATCCCTGATGGGACCTACTGCCCATGGGATTTAGAAGCAGCCAGTGATGCCCACTCCTCTCATGATTTTATTTGGGTCTCACAATAGTTGGGGTTTTTCCTAAAGTCCCAACTCCTGCATTTATGGGATTACATGAGAATATTAGCTTTCATTTTAAAGTAAATTTCTAGCCCTGATGGTTGCAGAAAAAAACATTGACAATGTGAACTATAAAGGTTGAACAAAAAAAAAAGGCAAATAAAGAACCAAACATTTATTGTTTTTTAAATCTCACTATTTGGGGGGAGGTTTGACTTCTGATTTTTGAATTCTTGGAGGTATTAATATTGCTTCTTTTTTGTTTGTTTGATATTTTGTTTTCAACACTTGCAATTCATTTTTAGGTCATGTCTCATCAGCTGGAAATTATTGGCCTAATATCAAAAGCCCGGAATGATTTGCATTTTTAGGCACATTGGTAAAATATTTTATTTCCATTAACCTACAATATCACAAATGACTTGAGATAAGGCACAGTTCTTAGCAAGAAACAAAAAAAAACCCAACCATCCAGTTCTTTGCAATTATGTTGAGGAAATATTTAAATTTTAAATCACCTTCACAACAAATCATCTCAGATATTAACCTCAACCTAGCGAACAACAGCAACAAGAAACGTTACCTTTGCAACTCTGTCATTTGAATTTTGAACACAGTTTATGTGTGGCTACCGGGTGATGTTATATGTTCCTGTCTCATTGCAGTTGGTTAGTGCAATCAGTTACTAGTCTGTCCTCAAACTCAGACCTCATCTATATTTGAGAATATGCCCACTTAATCAGCCAGTAGCCAGAAACTAGGGCAAACTCAACAGTTTTTCTTATCTACTGCTGGGGTTTGCATCAGTGCAGTTATTCTGGCTTCTGGACACTATTGCTAAGCTCAAAGGATAGATATGGCCTTGGTTTAATATCAAACAAAATAAAAGACTTAAAAAAAGTTAATGGTTATGGCCAGAGAAATGGGACTTGTGATCCACAGGCTTTTCTAGTTCATAAGCTAAACTGAAGTTACATAATAAGCTACTAATGTAATTTTACTGCTCTCACCAATATCATTGGGGTTCTGTCCATCAAAACATGTCAGGAGAAAACAGAATTATGTCTGTGCTGGTTGTCATCTTGAGGAAACTAGTCATTACACATGAACATCACAAACGGCAGCTTATCTATTCTTACTTCTCCCACATGGAATAAACAGTTAAGTCCAGGGAACTACTGCAAAGTTAACTATTACAGAATTTTCTATAAACTTATGAACAAAAAAACGGACACAGACTTATCTACTCGCTTCCAGCCCAAACAATCTGCTCCCTGATTGTGGTGAATGGTATAGAATACAATAGTGACTTGGCGAAGGGAATAACGGGAGGAATGTTTCTAGCATAAGCACCAAAGCCTATTATGGAGAAAGATTATTATTAATGGCAGTGCTCAACCCCTTCCTGTGTGACATCTCTTGACTGGCCACCTAGCAAATACAAGATAAAATGATACAGTTGTGTCTCAAATATGCACAGCAGTAGCTAGCACCTCTGACGATCCAGCAGCAGTGCAAGCTGTCTGCCAATTTTTAAAAAATATTAGAATGGTTTTAGAGGTGGCAGGCCATTAGGAAGAGAGAGCCCATTAGAAAGCTTTGCTGCATGCAAGACAATGATATCTATTTTAGTACATAGGTTCCTGGATGATGTAACTGGCTGGATGTCACATCCTATGCTTGCAATGTCTAATCAGTAAACTTTAATATGATACCCAGAATACCGATGATAAATTAAGGATGGCACCACACTTCAACCCAGATTCTTCAGGGACTCTTATAAATAATGTGCTAAAATCCTTATTTACTTACACTTTCCTAGATCAGTTAAGAAAAATGGCATAAATTCTGTATTGACTTGCAACTCACTGATTTCAGTGGAGTTACGTATGCTGTAAAGCAGTGTAGAATTTGGTCCTTTCCCAGTGCCCACTTTTCTATACTTACTTTTCTGTACTGCGTATGAACATAAAAGAAAATAACATGGCAGGAAACCAGGTCTTACATGGGCAATTTCAAAGTCAACATTTTCTAAAGTCTAAAACCCGACTTCAGCAGCAGAGTCTACCTACATTTGCGGATTACAAGCAAATATACGAACAATCATGACAAAAATATGGCTAAGCTGAGTAATCACCCAATCATGTATCCATATTGTCCCTTTGTGTGTATATTGCATCCTTGCTTGTCCTTATCCTGTAATTGGAGCTATGTAGGCAAAGGGTCTGCCTGTGTGGGTCCAGTTACAGGATCAGGGCTTGTAAAATCTTTGGGATAGCAATGTGTCTCTTGTGTGCCTATTGTGAAGGACCTAGCACACTTAGAGGAAAAATAATAAGTAATAATTTTGGCTTACAAACTTTGAGAGAGGTCTGTCCCATCTTTAATCCCTGTTTTAAGTAATTCATATACACTTGTAAACCCAAGCATACATATGTGTGTACTAAATCTATACTATATACACTATACGTCATGACTGTGCTTATTTTCATAACAAAAACTGTTGAAAGATTGTAATTAGGATTGCGAAGTAAAGCATTCGGAAGTTAGGAAATGACAGAATTAAGGTTACCTATGCAATTTGTGTGTATTATGATACAATCTTTAATTACATAGTTACATAGTACTTTAAGCACAAGTCCCCTTCATCCATTAATGTACAGGATGCTCAGTGAATGAAGCAGCAGGTCAGCATTTTTCTCTGTCCTCGAAATTCGCTGCATAATCCCCCACCATGCATCGAATACAGATTTTTTTTTATTTCCCCATGAACTCTTCTATTGTGCTCATCTCTGTAGTATCTGAATATCTTACAAATACATATACATTTATTTTCAAAACTCTCCTGTGAGATAGAAAGTATTATTTTTATTCCCATTTTACAGATCGAGAGCTGAGGCAGAGAGAGATTTAGGCCAAAATTTGCTAAAGAGTCCACTAATTTTGGGTGCTTCAGTGAGTGCCCAGCTTCAGACACCTAAGGCTTTTTTCAAAGGGTACTTCATTTCAATCTGAGTTGGGTACTTCATTTCAATCTGAGTGCTGAGTGTTGAGCACTTTTGAAAATCAGGCCCCACATGTCTCAGATTGGGTACCTGAAAAACAGAGATTTCTTGACAGTCTCCAAAAATGATGGTTTAAGCAACTTGCCCAGGATCACATAGGAAGTCTGTGACACATCTATGGATAGAATCCAGTCTCTTGAATCTTAACCTATGCCTTAATAACCAGACCATCCAACTGCCCTCTGGTTCAATCGATATATACACCTTTCAACCTCTGCTGAGAATGAGGCAAGATTCCTACAGGCCATAGCCTCATCCACTGCACAACCTCATCTCATTCACCATTCATTGAGTGCAATAAATGAAACAGGGGTCCTGTGAAAAAAAAGTATTATGTGATTACACTATTAAAGACTGCATCAAAACACTTGATTTCTTTATATACAGAAAACTATTTTTCTTCAGGCCCACATACTTCCTGAAGCTGATATACTTCCTTTTAAATCAGTATTGTGCCTTTTAGATCCACTCAAAGAATGGCGACTCATGACATTTAAACACCATCTTTATTTATGAAATAAAAGGAAAATCTGCAGAGCAAATGGATGCAAATCCTTGTACACATGTCCAAACATCGTAATATTTTGAGCAGGACAAATGAGAAGGAAAAGCCTAAATCAGTCCTAAAAGGAATTTGTCTTCCAAAAATATTTGTAAAATGCCAGTGAGATTTATGATGCCTACCGCTATTTTTCAATTTAAAAAAATCATCACATTATTGTATTCAAAATAACTGAAACACACAGTATGAGGCAAAGAAAACCATAAGAAAATGTCAAATTGGTAAAAATGACATGAAATTATTAACCATGTTGTTTTTAGCACTGTAAAACTTCAAAGAGTTTGAGTTTCACAAAGGAAGTTCCATCATTAGGATTCACTATGCACGCATGGAACAACATGGCAGAAAGCATGTCTCTGATGATGCACAAAGAAGTTACTTACAGGTAATAAGTGTAGGAGTGATAGCTTCTTCTGCCATGATGGTGGAAGGATTTAGGCAGTGGTGGAAAAGATGAAATGGAAGGAAAGAAAAGCCAAATATTAATGTATGAAAAATCAAGATGAACTGAGACCAGAAGTGGTGACACAAATGAAAGGTAGTACAAATGCATCTCAGGCACATCATGCAATATCTCTCCATTCCAGATATGACATAAATCTACATAAAATTTTAAGCAATCAAATACATAATACCATACTGAAATGTTAAATTAGACAGTTTAAAACAAGAGTAACAGCTAAGTAACATATTAGATACCTAATAGTTATGTATTATATACATTATATAATACATACACAGACACACACACACACGTAAGGTGCTAAACATGCTTTTATTTCACATTGTATTAACTGGTTTAGGAAGGACATGGCATCTCTACTGCATTAGTTAGATGTTTAGGAATGAAAAGTCTTAGAATGCTTATAAAGTAGCTTCTCTTCCCATCAGAGTACTGTGGAGTTTTTTTTGGAGGCTCTTTCTAGTTGCTCTCATTCCTTAGAGACCTTAAAACTTAGCCTACCATGGATATGATTAGCCTAGCTTGTCACCCAAAGCTCGTTGCCAGAAAGCCAAATAAACTGTCAAAGTATGATTCCACTTTTCATTAGGCATTTCATTGCAGAAGAAAAATGAAATAACTTCCTTGCCCCTTTGTGTCAGAATTACTCTTATAACCTTGGCTATATTACTTCACAAAGAGTGAAATTCACTCCTTCCCCAAGTAAAAGGACTATATTCAGGGATCACAGTGGAGATTTACTGGTGGTGTGAAGACAGAATCCATCGCCAGACTGTGGGCAGAATCCTGCACCTCTACTATTTCTGCCTCTGGGGATACTACAAAAGGCCACTTGGATCCCAAGCCTCTTCATCCATGTAAGCATGGATCCAGCATTCTTTCCCACCTGAGCTCCCTCACAATGATTCCCTCCACTCCACATTCAGAGCCAGTGAGGAACTCCCTCCTGCAGTGGGCAGAGTGCACAGGGCCCCCTGCCCAGCTGCGCGGCCTGCTGCTGCACCACTCTCCCTCCCCGATCAAGGCTTCTGAAAGTAGGGAGGGGCAAAGCCCTCCACAAAGGGATGAATTTCACCCTGCTCAGATTCAAAATATTGATTCTAATTAAAAAGAAGCTTATTCTCCAATAACCATCGCCTCGCCACAGCTACAAATAATGTTAATGTACTGGCAAGATAAAAGACTGAAATCAACTGGGTAGGCATCTGTAATTCTCACAGCACCCAGACACAGTGCTTTGACTATGGCAAAAACTTGTAATGCTAACTTGCCTTAGGCTACATGCTGCAAGCATTCCTTTGAAAACTAGGCTTTCATCACATTTTCTCTCATCTTCTTTGTTTGAGGATGCCTTCAGAAATATTTTCCAGTTTTTATTCCCATTTTTCTGATACTTAACAGTATTGTTTAAACACAAAAGGCTGGTATTGAATATTTAATCATATGTGGCACATTTGCAAAATGCACACCTGTTAAAACTGGATTTAAAAAGAGAACCAAGAATATGGTAACAGGAAGGCTATGGATAAAATCCTGCACTTCTTAGTCAGGTGTATCTGCTACTATATTCAGTGCCTGCAGGAAGGGTGCAGGACTGGGCTGTATGAAAACGGTTCTGTTTACTTATATTGTGTTGGGAGGAGGTTGTTTTGGTATGTGGTGTAATCATAATTATCTTTTTTTCCCCTTCTCTTTTCAGAAATTATTCATTCTCTAGCTCCCATTTAGAATCTCATGACACCACAAACCCTATTCCTTACCATATGTTGCCGTGACAGAGATTTAATGTAATTAGTACAAATGTTCTCATAGGTCTAAAAGATGTATAGCAATTTTAGAAACAACAATAAATATAATTAATCAGTGCAGCACGGCTGGTGCTTGTACGCATAATTCTGCCAAACATGTTATTGAGATAAATTATTCTGTTTAAAAAATGTTGAAAACTCAGGTGCTTTAATTTGTGTGAATACATCAAATTACAATTTGATATAATAGGAGAAAAATTAAATGTCTCATGTTCAAGTTATTTTTATATTGAGTTCTTATAATATGAGCAAGAGGTTTTAGAAGATGAGACTCCTTGAAAATTAGATTCGGAAGTTTTAAAACCCCAATAATTCTGAGGTGCCACAAGGAGAAAATTTGTTATAAAAATATAATGTTCTAAACGTGGGTAATTTAAGAAATAGAAAACGAAGACTTACAAAAACATTAGATCATTTAGCAAAGACACTGTCCATGCTTTGGAAAAATCTCAGTTTTAGAAATGCACCCTTAACAACTGAGTTCCATTTTACTTTTGATATATGTGGATAGGTCCGTTGGCACGTTTTATAAGTGGAGGTTAACCCAGGTGGCATAGTTAGTATAGTGGCTTCCGCGCCATCTCTCTTTTGCAACTGGCATAGAAGGTATGGCAAAGGGAAAGGAGGGCCTGGTTGGGTCCTCCCCTTGACCTGAGTTATCCCTTGTTTCCATACTGACTGCTGGAAAATGTTGGCAGCTGGTGGAAATTAGAACAATTTGAGCTACATCAAGGGAATGGACTAGTGCAGTTGTTTTCAACCAGGGGTCCGGAGCTCCCGGGGGACCATGAGCAAGTTTCAGGGCGTCCACCAAGCATGGCTGGTATTAGACTCGCTAGGGCCCAAGGCAGAAAGCCAAAGCCCTGCCATGTGGGACTGTAACCTGGGGCCCCGAGCCCCACCACCTGGGGCTGAAGCCTGAGCAACTGAGCTTTGTGTTGCCCCTTATGGTATGGGGCCTGGGTAATTGCCCTGCTTGCTACCCCCTAACACCAGCTCTGGCTTTTATATGCAGAAAAACAGTTGTTGTGGCACAGGTGGGCCATGGAGTTTTTATCGCATGTTGGAGGCGGGGAGGAGGGCTCAGAAAGAAAAAGGCTGAGAACCCCTGGACTAGTGCACTGCAAGTTCAGCGCCAGAGAGTTGGAAAGGGCATTCCTGAGTAGCACTAAGCATTCCTTACCCATTTAAACAGATACAGACATTAGAAATTATTAGAAAGCTCAGGTGTATATGCATCTCAGAGTAGAAACAAAAGAAGCACACAAGAAAACAACTCTTTTTTGTTGAGAAGAACTGAGGCAGTTTCTGACCCAATCAAATATTAATAGCCACTGGTGTACTACACTCCCACAGCAGCAACAAGATGGTAGCACAAACTGGAATTGCTGCATCCCAAATAAACATATCCTTGAGCAAACCTCTCCCATTAAATCTAAGTTTTCAACCTCCATACTTTTTGGAAATAACAATAATTTAAAAAAGAAAAGAACAGAGAGACAATATAGTAGATTGAATTATGCCTTTTATCCATCCATCCCTCCCCGCTATTATCCAAGATCCTTAATATAATTTTGGAAAGCAATGCTATTTATTATTACTGTTTACCAAACATTACAGGAATATTGTTATCACTTTCATTCCATTGTCTTTTTTTATAATTTGCCAGTGAAAGCAAAACTTTCTTTATGCATGTAGTTGTCAATGAGGACCTGCAATTTTCAATGCAGGAATGTTGGAGGCAGGGGGAGATTGGGTAAGTTGCTTGAAACTGCAATGAAGGTTAGATTCTAATTCCATTCAAGTCAATGGAAAGACTCCTATAGACTTCAATGGGCTTTGGACGAAGTCTTAAGTGAGATAGACAGATCATATTTGAGAGCAGGCCACTCCACAGGCCTGATTCTGATTTTGCGGACATCACTGTAAATTGATATTGCAATCATGATCCAGGTCCCTCCATACTTTGTAGTAGTCATTAGAGCAACCAGCATCTTTATGCTGGAAGAAGAGTTTAGTGGTTGGCGCATCAAACTAGGAGACAAAAGTCTGGGCACTATTCTTAGCTTTGCCGCAGATTCCTTATATGCCCTTGGGTAGGTCACTTAATTTCTCTGTGCCTCAGTTTATAAAATGAGAATAATATTTAAGAACTACTTTAGAGGAGTATTGGAAGATTTAATTAATATAGGGTTATGAAGTGCTTTTTGGGTTCTCGGATGCAAAGTTCCACAGAAATGCAAGGTAATATTTTTTGACTCAAGATTAAGTGAATTCCTTACTCAGTTTAAACTCCCGTTGAAGTAACTGATGCCCAATTATCAAGTATAATCATCACATAGTACAATATTGATAAACTTGTTTCACTCAGAAGTAGTTGAAGTACCATAAAACTTATGACATACTGATATTGCCCTTACATTACAATTGTACTTAGCTTGCAAAACAATTATAAATTCTCTTCGAATGCATAATACGTACACAGTAACTGAACCTAGGTGAAACACAGGGACCCTAGGTCGCATAGTCAATTGATATTCTACTGAATAACTGGTTCAAGTTTTACTTGGGTCATAAGTGAAATTATTTCAGGGCCTGTCTATGCTACAACTATATGTTTGGAGACCTGGCCAAAACACAATCATCCCTATATCTGGTTAAAAGCTGGCTACATCTTATAATGTAGATGAGTCCTAACTGTACTCTACAGTCTCTGTTCAAGCCTGCAGCGTGGTTCAGGAAAATGGTTAAAAATTAGTTATCCATAAATCCCATCTACACTACAAGGTAGAACGGCGTTCTAACAATGTCAAGGGACAACATTTTGTAACAGAGTTAACGGACACGGTTACCGTAAATAGGCCTTAGTGGTTTCTGTTTAATCACTAGCAGACTTGTCTCAATCACTAAGAACATTTGTCCCAAATGATGTCAATGGGGAGAAGGGGAAGAAAACCGAGTGCCCTACCCACACCTGCCACCAACTATATGGGGGCGGAGCCTCCCCATTGCCCAGGGATTGGCTTATAAAAGGCCTCAGCAAAGCAACAACCACTGGAGAAGCTGAGGGACCAACATTTGCCTGCTCGGAGAAAGACTGCGGAGGGAGCAGGACCTAAGCAACCCTTCCTCTGCTCCTGGGCAGCTCTCCCTGGGAGGCAAGAAGAGTCTTTGCAGGAGTCTCTCTCTTAACTGGAATTACTCTACACTTTGGCACAATTTGTTAAAAAATGGCAATCTGGGCTCAGAAGAGGCTCAGAACTGGACTAAGAAGGGTGTTGCATGTAGGTCAGGATTAAGTGATGCAGGACTGGCAAAGCAATGTGGAGAGCCTTAATCACAGCATGTCAGCATTATGTCTGGCTCCAGGGAGGGGCTATTGGGACTCATTATTTATAGTTAAAATGGAAAGTATGATTGCAGCAAAGAATTAAAAGAAAATGTATGGAAGGAGAAGGTACTACATTTCAGAAAAGATTTTACTCTTGCTACACAGGATTATAAACCCAGGAATTTACTGGGAATGTCTGGGTTTTGCAAGACTGCTCCAGTGTCCCAGATACTATTTAGAATGGACTCAAATTTCCTCTCTGATCTGTGATGGTGCCTCGCCTAGTTCTTGTAGTGGTCACTCCCCCGTCCACTAGGGGAGCTCAGAATTCCCTTTCCAGGACACTCTTCTTCCCTCCACTGCCCCCCCTCTATCTTAAAGAAAACTGGGGCCCAGCTGGCTCTGTGTTGTGCCCCAGTGCACAACCTGTCTGCCAGCTATTTAAATGTGCATCTGATGTGCTCCAAGCCTGGCACTATCGCCAATTGCTCAATGTGCTTCAGGTTTGGAAAAAGTCCAGACCTATTACACACTACTGGTACACACACAGTTCAATCGCCAGCCTGCAAGCAGTAGACTAGGGCCAGCACAAGTGGGCCTGAATTTCCTTTAAAGAAGGGAACACTGGACTGTGATTGGGAGGTCAGAGTGGAGTTCCAGGGAAGTTAGAGTAGATTCCAGGGAAGTGGAAGTAGATTGGAAAAAAAGCGCAAGAGATGAGCACTCAGAGGACAAACATTTGTAGTCCAACCCCTCTTCAAGCTGCCAAACCCTACTCATCCACTCCTTCAACTACCCCCAACCTGAACACTAGGGCTGCAAACTCATTCATACCTCAGAATAGATGGCCAAACCTTGATTCAACTTACTACTGAAATTCTCGCAACAGAGGCAACAGCCTTTCAATGTCCTAGCTGCTAGAAACTTCCAGTTCTCTCCCTTCCTCGCCCCTTTACACTGTGATGGTAGTCAGAAAGGAAGTAGGTTTCTCCATTTAAAACAGAGGCAGCTACCTCTATCGTTATAGCAGTTTTCTAATGATGTCCAAAGCACAAAACCCAAATGCATGTGTGCTAAACCTACTTTTGGAAACATCCAACATCTTTCCAAGAGAACCGTTTTCATTTGTTTTCATGGAATGAAATCTGCACAGAACAATACAGACTTAATCCATACCACAATTCATCTCAGCTCCCTCATTCCCTTTTTATTTAGATGAGCATTTCTTTTATATTCAAGATGGGCAACTTTCTCAGATTTCTGTGGGGAATCATATAATATCAAACTTTCAGCTGAGCTGCTGCATAGAGACAAGGCTTGCCCTTCTGGGACAGAGAGACTGTTCTTACATTATTTGGGCCCATCATGCAGTAGTAATATGTACAATGCTAGAATCATTAACCTTCAGTTGTTTTTCTTTGATAACAAAGCCACAAACCTTAATTCATAAAAAAGTGCTGCAAGATGAAAAATTCATATAGCACAGTTTTACAAAATGCCACAAGGCTTCAGAGAAAATAAGCAGCATTTCCTTAACTCTGTGGTAAAGGGCAGCAAGGTGGCTGGATACATTTACCTGAATCACACTGAAAACTGCTGTAGGAGATGCTCTGACACAAATATGCACATAGAAAACATATATTAACTGCTCACCTTTTCTTCATTACCAATACAACCCCCAGAAATATAATAACGAACAGCAAGATGCCTGCAATGACTCCAGCGATTTTAACAGTATGGTCTGTCTCCTTCTCTGGCTCTGGGTCTGGTTTTCGAGTAGCAGCTCCTATGAAGGTAGTGGATTTAAAAGAGGAAGTGGGGGAGGAAAGAATAAACACATTACACTTTGTTCTCCTGTTACATTTAACATACATAGTAATAAGTCTTATCAGAGCTGACAGACAGCAATGCTTTGATTTTTTTTTTTTAAACTGGTCTCATATGCACTGAAAGGAATGTAATTATTCATATTGTTCTGCAATATTTTGCTAAACCACAACACAAGATGGATACTACACACACGCCTGACCCTTTTATAAGACCCTCTTCACACATACAATTTTCTGTATTTTTATTATCTGTGTTGGCTCCCTGTTCTTCCTGCCATTTAAAAACTTGCTAACACCACAATAACTATCCTAAGCCTTTATCCTAATTTGACTTGCTGGAACATCTTCCTTAATTATTTTGCAGAAATGAAGCAGTAAGTCCATAACATATTAGCTTAAACACCTGGAAAAGTGAGATAAGCTCATTTACCACGCGTTTTACCACCAATTGTTTTTTTTGTACAATAGACCTTTTTTTTTTTGCCTTTGGAAATCTAAATCTAGGTCACATCTGGTAGGCAAAAGACTCCTTCTAAGCAATTTATTCACAAAGTGGGAAGCAGCTGATGATCACACCACTGGCACCCACATTTAATATCTGTTTAAATGAGATAACCAGTGCCTTGCAGCAGCTACTGTCTTAGTGTTTCCAGCTTTCCCATTTAAAAAAACCCACCATTTGTATTGTTTATTGTATAATGTGATGGAACGTCAAATCCATGTCTGATGAAATATCCATTTCCTCCACTAAATGAGTTCAGGATGAAAAACGTTAAGGACATAATGTTCAATTCACTAAACTGAATATATATTTTTTGAGAACTTACACTTTTTAAAATCAAAATGTCACATATTTATCATTTGAGGCACCATATCACCTTTACAAAGTGGACAGATAGTCCTAGAAATAGGAATTTATTTATCAGTTTTCTTATTACCTTTTTTTTTGGATGGGGAAAGCAGGGGAGGTAAAATGCAATTAAACCATAATATTATAGAACTAGCATTTCCATCACAGTCTCCTGGTTTCATTAGGAGCACTTAAAGGCACAGTTGTTGTCTACTTGTCCTTTTATTTGCCTTTTTATGAAAAATGGCTAAGGCGAGGATTTTACCTGAGCCCAAATTTTCCTCTGCTCCTCTCCCACGATCAGGGCCAGATTTTCAAAGGTGGTCAGCATCCAGCAGTTCCCATTGAAACACTCATGGATCAGATTTTGGAAAGAGCTTAGTGTATCGGATGAGACAATCTGGCCACTTTTACTGGTGCCTAAATGTGAGCTGAGCCCTTCTGAATATTTGGAACCTACTGTGGGTGCTAAACCTGTCTGAGAATTCTGGCCAGGGTGTACTGTAAACATAATGCGCTAGAGATATTTACTATCTATGGGCCCAATTCCACCATGTTTACTACAGCTAATATCTTACTAAGAAATAGTCCCACTGAAATAAATGGGAGTTCTGAACTAGTAAAACTCAGTATGTGTAAGGATAGTGGAATCAGGCTTTATATTTTCTGTAACAGATATGCATAAAATTTTGCTCTAAACAATACTATTTTTAATTCCCTTGTATCATATGAGGGATTTCTTTAAAAAAGCTTCCTATTATAATTTATACAGCACTCAAAGTGTGCTAGGTACCTAGAAGATACCTACTGTACCTTCTCAACAGAAAACAGCTGTTGAGCTGCGAATGGCAGGTGGGAAACACTGAATCAAGAGTGATATCAATGACAAGGGAAGATTCAGAGTTTATAGCAAGGGGAAATGAGAATTGAAACAATAGCAAGATCTAAGCCAGAGGTCTCAAAGTCCCAGCTCGTAGGCCATCCGCGGCCTGAGACCCTCCCCACTGCGGCCTGCGAAGGAGAGATGCATGCAGACACGATGCCAGCAATGTCTGCTGCAGGCACTGCCCCCTGCAGCTCCCATTGGCTGGGGGAGAGGGAGAAAGATATTATCACTAGTCACCAGGCAGAGTAAGTCATGGAAGCAGAGTCATTTTTTTCCCCACAATGAATAGATACAAGTCAAAATACCAAACACAACTATCTGATGCACACCTTGCTGCAATCCTGAAGGTTTCAACTGCTCAGTCACTGAGGCCAAACATCAACAAACTGACAGAACTGAAGTGTTGCCAGGTGTCTGGCAAACACTAAAAACTCTCTGGCAGGTGAAGAATTGTATAAAGTTGTATGACAGTTTTATTATTTCTAAGAAATTGGAAATAAAAAATACAGTATAAATGTTTTCTGAACACCACCTTCAGTGACATTATTGGCCCGCTGGAGGATTTGAGGACTGGCACTGGCCCTAAAGTAAATTGAGTTTGAGACCCTTGATCTAAGCTTTCAAACAATCCTTCTTACATTCTCATCTTTGTGCTCTCCTCCACACTGCCTAATATGACTGGAACACTCACCATCTTCTAGCGTGCAAGATGACTATCTTCTCAACTAAAATCATTCCTTATAATTTTCTTCCTTCAATGAAAGCTAGCAGTGTTAATTCAACAGAATAATAAAAGCACAAGGCTACCAATAAAAAGATATAAAATAAACTCTTGCTACACTCTAAGGTAGAGCTCTGCACAATCCAACATGCTTTTCTCAACATCTATTACCTTCCTCCACAACTGAACAGGGCCCTCAACATAATGGAACCACTATGGGTTACAATGTGCAAAGAAGGGAAGAAAGCCAAGAGGCAATTAAAAGCATGCACATATTCTCCCTGTCATGGAGGTCGTCTCTTTTAAGGTTAATTGCATTCTTTGCATGGCTGCTTTTCAGGGTTGAACAGTTAGGAGGAGGATCCACCATCATACAGATCCTCCAGCTCACACATGGAGCTTTTCACACATGGAGAAGGGATATGGGAGCTCCAGAGGTTAGAGTAGGGACATATGGACATAGGAATTGCCATAGTAGTTCAGACAATGGTCCATCTAGTCCAGTGTCCTGTCTCAGTCATTAGCATCAGATGCTTCAGAGGAAGGTGCAAGAAACCCCTTCAGAAGGCAGATGTGGAATAGAACTGCCCTCCCATGGCTTCATCCTATTGGTTTAAACCCTGAAGCATAATGTTTTATATCCCTTTCTAAACTCTTTAAGCATGAGCTATTCTAAATCTGGATGTTCTTGTTACCCCTGTAATTGTCCAATTCCTCTTTGACCATTACTTTGTTCTTAGAGTCAGTGACATCACGTGGGAATAAATGCTTGGTCTGATTCACATTTTGAGTGAAAAAGTACTCCTTTCATCAGTTTTGACTTTCCCACTTTTCAATTTTATTGAATGTCCCATTGTTCTTGTGTTATGTCACAGGGGGAACAGAAACTCCTGTTTTACCTTATATACACCATTCATTATTTTATATACCTTTATCATGCCCCTTCTTACCTCGCTAAGGTCAACTATCCCAATCAATTCTTGTCACCCTTCTTTGAACTCCCTTTCATTTTGAATCCTTTTAGTGAAGAGTTCACTATTCTATATAGGGCTGAACCATTGATTTATAAGGGAATTATTATATTTTCTGAATTATTTTCCATCCCGTTCCTAATATCTCATTTGCTTTTTTTGACCATAGCTGCACATTGAGCAGAGGTCTTCACCAAGATATGTCAGGTTTGTGAGTAGTTCAGATTTTTCTCTCCAATGTGCATTACTTTGCATTTATCAACTCTGAACTTCATCGATCATGCTGCCGCCCATTCACTTAAGTTTTGTTTTGTCCCTCTGAAGTTCCTCATAATCTTACCTGGACACGACTAACCTAAGTAACTTTGTGTCATCTAAAAATTTTACTATCTTATTGCTCACTCATCCTGCCAGGGAATTAATAGATATATTCAGCAACCACTGATTTACCATGGAACTTCGAGGTACCCCACTGCTAACCATTTGCCATGATGAAAATTGCCTTTTTATTCCTACTCTGTTTCCTGTCTCTTAATCAATTTCTGATTCATGACAATACTTTGTTTCTCACCCCATGACTATTAGTTTCTTTAGTACCTCTTGTGAGAGACTTTGCCAATAGCCTATTTAAAATCTAAAAAATTACATCAGCTGGTTCTCTTATAGCCTTTATTTAATTAAGAAGTACAACAAATCCTAAGACTTTCGTGAGACATGATTTTCCTTTTCAGAACCTGGGCTGGTTATACTCTGTTATACCATGTAACAGTCCTGGCATTTTATTACACTATTTTTATTACAGTTTTAACCAATTTGGCAGGTACAGATATAAGGTTTACTAGTTTGTAATTGCCCAGATCTCCCACGGAGCCTTTTAAAAATATAGTTACAAGATCTGCTACCTTCAAATTCTCCAGTATCATAGGTGTTTTTAATGAGAGATGGCATATTTTTGTTAGCTGCTCAACCACTTCATACTCAATCTCCTTCAGAACTCTTAGATTTATAGCATCTGGGTCTGGTGACTTATTACTTTTTAAATTATCAATCAGCTTCATCAATTTCTTCTGACATCTCAATCTGTGATAGTACCTCATTTTTTATTACCAGAAAAGTGTGGTATGGGTATATCCCTTTGTGGTGGAGACTGATGCAAATAAATCATTTAGCTTGTGAGCAATGTTCTTTTATTCCTTAACTTCTCCCTTGGTGATCCAGTGAACCCAGTGAGTTTCTTTCCAAGGCTTCCTGTTTCTGATCTATTAAAAGAATTTCATGGTTGTTTTTATACCCATTTGTTCTTCAAAATCCATCTTATCCCTCTTACTTTCCCTTTTACATATTGCCTTCTGTTTACTGGTTTCACTGGGGTTAAATTTCCAGATTTTGAAAGATCTCTACTTGGTTCAAATAACCTCTCAAAATTTGCCATCTAGGCAGACTGGTTTACATCATGCTTTCTGATTTTGTTTTTGTTCAGTGGTATACATGTCTTGTAGGAATCAGTTAATGTCTTCTTACCTATGCCACCTGTAAGGATTTTACTTCATTTACTTTTGACTCTAGGGCCTTTTTGACTAGCCTCTTCATTTTATTAAAGTCTCCCTTTATCACGTTTAGTGTCACTTTTTGGTAACTTCTTTCCCATTGGGATGTTGAACCTAACAATATTATGGTCACTATTACTTAGTGGCTCAGCTACTTTTAATTCTTGAATTAACTCCAGCAAAATAATCCTGTGACTGCTCCATGGCTTGAAGAAATTGGTGGAAAATTCCTCTCTCTTTTCCCCGACAGAGTTCCCAGGGCCCAGCCGAGTTACTCTGTCTAGGTGCTATGAGAAGGATTTGCCCCTTTGTGTCTGAATAATTTTGCTTATCTATTTAGGCAGCAGCTGTGGTCTGTAAGGAGACAAGCACAATGCTGGTGGTTAAAAAATAATGATAGACAATAATAGCCTCTTGCTTGTAAAGTAAGGGTAAATAAGTAGTGTATTACTCACGCTTTATTAAAATTAAGTTAAGAAAATTGTTTGAATGAACTCAAAAATATAATCTAATTCTTTTACATAGAATGTACACTGGTTTGAATTTGCTTGTCAAATTTGATAATTTTCTTGAATAATAAAAGAGCCCTCCACCAGATAAAATCAAAATAATATTAGAGAGAGAGAGAGAGCATGCAAGAGAGAACACCATATGCTTGTTTTAAATTAATAAGGCTTGAACTTGCTTGTTTGGGGATTTTTATGAAATGTCTACTAAGAGAGATAACTGAGTCACTGTAAATGAATAAGCAATCATTAAAAAAATCCTATCCCAATGGCCTACCAGTCATACTTATAAACAAGCACAACAAAGAAATGAGATTAAAAACAACAACCGCACAAAACAACTTCACTTATTCTGACTAAAGCAATTCATTCAAAACCTCTACGATTTTTCTGCTGTTTATTTACATCAACAAATAATCCCTTCCTTTACCTAAAGCAGGTTGATCTCCACTTTATTTCCCACTCAAGGCTGACCAGTTGGGTGTCTCTTTACTTCTACTCTGCAGCTTCATGGTCTCTAACCGTACTTGCTCAGTAAGTCATTTCCAAGTTTTTTCCAGCTAAATTTCATTCACAGGTGTTACTTTGACTGATGTAATGGATACATTTAAACACCTCCTAGATAACAACACAGGTAGTCTAGACCATCTCAATCTCCAATGAAACTTACTTTTCCTGTTATTAACCAGCCCATGATTTTTTTTTCTTTAACTATTGACCTGTGTTACACAGAAACTGGTAAATGTCCATCTGCTTCTCCCTAGGGAAAAATTGATAATCACACCTACAAGATTTCATACTCTTTTGAGACATGCAATCAAATTATTATGCAGGCAGCATGATCCAAGTATTATCGCTTTTCAACACCTACCTTTAACTCATTTTACAGAGCAGGTCAGGGAAATGAAATGTTATACCCCCGTGTGACAGCTGCATTATGATTAGGCAGTTGGAATCATGCAAAATGGGAAGCATGGACATGTGGTGCTGCCTTTGATTATCCATTCCAAAGGCTCTACTCTCACTGCCACATAGCAACAAGATTGAAAAGATCAGAAAATTTGGCTTTAAAGACCCCCAAAGCTTCCAAGGACACAGCAAAGCATAAGAATAGGTGGGGAAGGTATTATTATTACTACAACTGATATTTTAGTAGCACCTAGAAACTCCAAATCAGATTGGAACTCCATTGGACTAGGAACAATTCAAACACAGAGCAAAACAAGCCTTCACCCCAAAGAGGTTCAGTCTAATTAAGACAAGCTATAACAAGTGAATGTCACAAACTATCAGAAGAAATGGAAGAGGGAGGGAAACAATTATAAGAAAATATATTTACACAGTGCACAATGGGTATAAATAATTCCTTCTGCCTATCCAGCTAGCTGTTATGACTTGGCACTTCTGTAAGCATTACTGTAGGTCTTGAGGAGGAGCCTGAAGGAGTACAGGACAGTGTCTTTATGGAAGAGTTTGGGTAGGATGCTTCATGCTGGAGGGCAGGAAAGTGAAGATGCTTGTGGGAAAACCAGACAACTAGGTAACTTTGCTGTTGGTTGTAGAAAGTTAGGCTATGATAAAATATAAAAGCATATCAATAGCTTTCTCCTGACTGAGCTATGCTGCTGAAAGGGAAAAAAAGCATTGTAGAGAGGTAGGTCCTCCTTGTGAATGCAAAGAGATCCACAGAGTAGGGATCCCTGTTGAACCTTGGAATCCACATTCTTAGGAGGCCAACTCTTTTCCATGGACTGATAAAAAAAACTAACTCTCTCCTTGAGAGGATATTGGCTAGAAAACTCCATGCCAGTTTTCCCCCTCATATGGGTTTTTTCGTGAGAATGAATAGTTGAGCTCTAATTTCTAAGTCGGTGGCAGAAGAGGCACTGCTACAAGGATACAACAAGCAAGTCCAAAGCACCTTCTATTTGAGTTTAATTTTTGGTCCAGATGCCAAGATTTTAGATTGTACTGAAGAAGATCCAAAAGACATACAAATGTGTAGATTAAATGAATTATCACCCCAGCTAGTCTGTTTGTACTGTAAACAACTGACATTCAGTCCTCATCTGCTAACCAGCAAGTATTCTGCTCACAAAAGTCTTTGTTTCATGACTCTCATCAGAATTCCAGCAACTGTAGAAAGCCCCCAACACACTTCATTGGTTGCTTTCACATCAACATTCTTATTTCTTCTTTGAAAAATATACTGCTTTTCTGTCCCTATGGTTGAAGTTATGAGGTGTTGATAGACCCTGGGCAGGGTATAATTTGTGAAGGAAGGTGGTTTTGATCAATTTTCTCCCCCTTTCTAGCTCATGTCTTGAATATATTAGTTTTGTAAACTCACTGGCTTAAGGTCTATTATCTTTTTACAGTATTTCCCCTTTCTGCATTGTTGTTCCCTTGTCAAATGCTCAGTTGTAGATGGTATTCTCTGCTTGGCAGGAAATGTGTCTTTCTCTGCGTTTTGTTTAGTCAACTGTCAGTGCTAAAAACTCTGTAGCCAGACTTTCTCACCCTATAACATAACTCCCATTCAATCTTTTTTGTTTTGGTGAGTTACTCACACACTGTGTAGGGAGAACAGGGCCCTAATTTTCATGACAGAGTATTTGCTCTTTATTTGTGATTATTTTACACTATATACTGATGCTCAGTTGTCTTTCCTTCATTAACAGCGCTTTGTACTTTAGCAAAAGTCATGCTGGGGCATGTGTGTGCACACATACACTCGTGAAAATATGTCTTATGAACAGACCCTGAATAAAGGTGTGAGTCATGTGATACAATTAAATTCAGAGTTCCTAAGCAGGAGGAGTCTATCAGAAAAGGCTTATCAAAATAACAGCACGCTTCCTAATACTAATTATGAATGATTAACTTTGTTTATGACATTCCTCACTGGTGCAAAGATGTAAAAAAAAAAAGAATGGAGAACAGCACGAAAAGAAATGCAAAAGTGTCACTGATGGATATGTCTAATCTGTTTGATTTTCAATTTGGTTGTAATTCTAAACTCACTTTTAGGTGATTCATTTTAGCGCATGTGAGCACAAAGTAGGATTTGTTTGTTTTTTAAACATTTATACTTTTGGTAAACATAAGAAATAACATTCATAGCTGCCATCACCAAACCCAGTTGCCAACGTGATGTGCATCCCTTGGCCTCACCCTGATCTACACTCCCGTGATTAGCTTTATTGCCTGTCATGGGGCTTTTTTTTTTTTTTTAAAGCCTCTCCTTAAAACTTCAGAGGCCTACACATAATTTTAAAGAGTCAATCCACTAAAACAAAAAAAAGAAAAGGAAGAAAATTAAAACAGCCCCTCAAGCTAAATCAACCTCGACTATTCCCCAAACAACCAGCCACACAACAAAGCACCAACAAAAAGAATCAGAGGGTAGCCGTGTTAGTCTGGATCTGTAAAAGCAGCAAAGAATCCTGTGGCACCTTATAGACTAACAGACGTTTTGGAGCATGAGCTTTCGTGGGTGAATACCCACTTCCTCAGATGCATGTAATGGAAATATCCAGGGGCAGGTATATATATGTGTGCTAGCAAGCAAGCTAGAGATAACGAGGTCAGTTCAATCAGGGGGGATGAGGCCCTGTTCTAGCAGTTGAGGTGTGAAAACCAAGAGAGGAGAAACTGGTTCTGTAATTGGCAAGCCATTCACAGTCTTTGTTCAATCCTGAGCTGATGGTGTCAAATTTGCAGATGAACTGAAGCTCAGCAGTTTCTCTTTGAAGTCTGGTCCTGAAGTTTTTTTGCTGCAGGATGGCCACCTTAAGGTCTGCTATAGTGTGGCCAGGGAGGTTGAAGTGCTCTCCTACAGGTTTTTGTATATTGCCATTCCTAATGTCTGATTTGTGTCCATTTATCCTTTTCCGTAGAGACTGTCCAGTTTGGCCGATGTACATAGCAGAGGGGCATTGCTGGCATATGATGGCGTATATTACATTGGTGGATGTGCAGGTGAATGAACCAGTGATGGTGTGGCTGATCTGGTTAGGTCCTGTGATGGTGTCGCTGGTGTAGATATGTGGGCAGAGTTGGCATCGAGGTTTGTTGCATGGATTGGTTCCTGAGCTAGAGTTATTATGGTGTGGTGTGCAGTTACTGGTGAGAATATGTTTCAGGTTGGCAGGTTGTCTGTGGGCAAGGATTGGCCTGCCACCCAAGGCCTGTGAAAGTGTGGGATCATTGTCCAGGATGGGTTGTAGATCCTTGATGATGCGTTGGAGGGGTTTTAGCTGGGGGCTGTATGTGATGGCCAGTGAGTCCTGTTGGTTTCTCTCTTGGGTTTGTTTTGCAGTAGGAGGCTTCTGGGTACACGTCTGGCTCTGTTGATCTGTTTCCTTATTTCCTCGTGTGGGTATTGTAGTTTTGAGAATGCTTGGTGGAGATTTTGTAGGTGTTGGTCTCTGTCTGAGGGGTCAGAGCAGATGCGGTTGTACCTCAGTGCTTGGCTGTAGACAATGGATCGTGTGATGTGCCCGGGATGGAAGCTGGAGGCATGAAGATAGGCATAGCGGTCGGTGGGTTTTCGATATAGGGTGGTGTTAATGTGACCATCACTTATTTGCACCGTGGTGTCAAGAAAGTGGACCTCCCGTGTAGATTGGTCCAGGCTGAGGTTGATGGTGGGGTGGAAGCTGTTGAAATCATGGTGGAATTTTTCCAGAGTCTCCTTCCCATGGGTCCAGATGATGAAGATGTCATCAATGTAGCGTAGGTAGAGAAGAGGTGTGAGTGGACGAGAGCTGAGGAAGCGTTGTTCCAGGTCGGCCATGAAGATATTGGCATATTGTGGGGCCATGCGGGTGCCCATAGCAGTGCCACTGATCTGGAGATATATATTGTCATCAAATTTGAAATAGTTGTGTGTAAGTATAAAGGCACAGAGCTCAGCAGCCAGTTGTGCTGTGGCATAATCGGGGATAGTGTTCCTGACAGCTTGTATTCCGTCTGTGTGTGGGATGTTTGTGTAGAGAGCCTCTACATCCATGGTGGCTAGGATGGTGTTTTCTGGGAGATCACCAATGCATTGTAGTTTCCTCAGGAAATCAGTGGTGTCACGGAGATAGCTGGGAGTGCTGGTGGCATAGGGTCTGAGTAGAGAGTCCATATATCCAGACAGTCCTTCAGTGAGAGTGCCAATGCCCGAGATGATGGGGCGTCCAGGATTGCCAGGTTTGTGGATCTTGGGTAGTAGATAGAATAACCCTGGTCGGGGCTCTAGGGGTATGTTGATTTCTTCTGGTGTTAGTGTAGGGAGTGTCCTGAGTAGATGCTATAGTTTCTTAGTGTATTTCTCAGTGGGATCTGAGGGAAGTGGCCTGTAGAATTTGGTATTGGAGAGTTGTCTGGCTGCCTCCTTTTGATAGTCAGACCTGTTCATGATGACAACGGCACCTCCTTTATCAGCCTCTTTGATGATAATGTCAGGGTGGTTTCTGAGGCTGTGGATGGCATTGCGTTCTGCACGACTTAGGTTGTGAGGCAAGCGATGTTGTTGTTCCACGATTTCTGCCTGTGCACGCCGGCGGAAGCATTCAATGTATAGGTCCAGGCTGTCATTTCGACCCTCAGGAGGAGTCCATGTGGAATTCTTTTTCTTGTGCTGTTGGTGGGAGGGCACCCGTGTATCAGTGCACTGTTCAGTGTTGTCCTGGAAGTATTCTTTGAGTCGGAGAAATGCTAATTGATGTACAATTGTACAACAAAAAGAACTTATTCCACTCTTGCTAAAACTCCCTTTGTACTAGAATCTCTGACCCACTTCTTGGTTTATAGTTGCCAAATCTTAGGACAGGGTGGAAAAGAAAGCAAACACAAAAGGCCCCACAATAGTGCCCCTTTCCTCATGGAAAGAAATTATTTTCCAATAGCTCCTTTTATCAACAAGAAAGTAACAAAAATAAAAGATTCCTTTCTTCACCAGGTGATAAAATAGTCCCAAACACTCCCCTGTGCTGGAAATAAAGGGTATAAGGAGGGAGATCTTGTCTCTCATGTAGCTAGACCTTAGACCATTAGGGATTCGCGGGTCATAATCAATACCCTAACCTATACCAGTAAACTAATAAGCAGTCACTGCAGAGCATAGAGCTGTGATGCTGTGTTCTTGTACAGATAACTTGCTGAAAAACAGGAAGCCCCATTCTCCACAAGCTTAAATTTTCAAATAATTTTACAGGCCTTAAAGGCCAAGGAAAAAAGTGCATTTTATCATGTGATAAAACATATCTTTTTTCTTGGGTGGACATGGCCAAAAAATGTCAGCCATTGTAGAGCACACTACAGGACTCTAATCCCACAGTGACAAAAACATGGTTTACAGTAGCAAAGTCTATATCAGAAATAAAAGGTAAAAGCCTCTTGGCCAACTACATATGCAAAGAAGCAGTTGGGTTCACAACTGCTATCTGGTCATCTAAGTGCAGCTGAAGTCTAACAAGACCCCATGAATTGCAATCACACGAGTTGTAAGGTGAGATCACGCCTCCAATCAAGGGGACTCATGGAACAGCAACAGGAGACTATGACAATCCACTTCCATCACTTTAGACTTAGATAGCCAGCTCTCATTCATGCTCCAAATGCCAGGTCACTTGCATTCCATGATTCCACTGCCACATTATTTGCCATGGATTTCACCTCCTTCCACAGAAGGGTAATCTAGAATCTGAGCTTTCATTAGAAATAAATGTTTCTTTCGATTGCGAAGATAACCACTCAAACACCAACACCCTGCAAACTGTCGTCGTGATGTCCAAGTGAGTCTGCTGGGAGCTTGAAACAATAACTCTAAGAGGTGTAAACTGCCCTACTTATTTCAATCAGGGTCTTGCCCTATGGACTTAGATTTTGTAAGCAATGGAATTTGGCATTTTACCAAGATACTATGGAATTCCGCAATTTTCCCATAAACTTTGCCAGTTTGTTGTAGCTAGCCATTTTGTTTCTGGTCACCCTGCCTGCCTCTTGCTGTCCAGCTTTCTCCAGATGAAAAGTTAATTTTATCACACTGCAGGCTCCCACCAGAGCTGGAGTCCAGCATGCACCCATGGAATGGGGAAACCAGAAGTGCAGACTGGTGCAGAAGGCTGGCCTGGGACCTGGAGAAGGGAGATGTGTCGTTGCAGCCAGCTACAAGCTCCTCACTTACCTGAAACATATGGAGAGATTAATCTAGACTAAACTACCTGGGCAACATCACAAGAACCAAGGCCCAGGTAGCTGAGTTGCCTGTGGGAAAACATTCTATCCTCAAGAAGAAAAGACAAATTGTACATCAAGTAGCATTTTCATTTGTGCGCCATAGTTGTATGAGTTTGTGAGAGAGCAAAGGCACGGGGGACTAGAGGGAAGGATATTTCATGATAATAAAATAAGTTAATGTTGTTGAGAAACATTGGGGTTGTTGCTGTGGAATTTCGCCCTATTCTGTGTACAAGGGGCCCCGCTCCAAGGCACAGTAAAGTGTTCAACTACATCACGTTAAGAAAGATATGAACAAATGGGAGACAGTCCAGAGAAGAACAAAAAAAATGATAAGAGATTTAGAAAACAAAATGAGGAAAGGCTGAAAGAACTGAACATGTATAGTGTAGAGAAGGTTGAGGGGGGACTTGTTAACAATTTTCAAATATGTAAAAGGTTGTTATAAAGAGGACAGTGATCAATTATTCTCCATGTTCACAGAGGGTAGGACAAGAAGTAATGGGCTTAATCTGCAGCTAGCAAGATTTAGGTAGGAAAAACTTTCTAACTATAAGGATAGTTAAGTGCTGGAATAGGTTACTCAGGGAAGTTATGGAATCCCATCACTGGAGGGTTTTAAAAATAGGTTAGACAAACACCTCTCAAGGATGGTCTAGGTATATTTAATCCTCCCTCAACTTGGAGCACTTGCCTACATGACCTCTTGGGCCAAAAATGTATCATCCCAAATTCACCTGTGAAAGAAAGGAATCGACTTTAGTCCAGAGGAACCACACCCATTCCTTCTACGGTCCACGGGCAAGTCATCACCACCTTATAGTCAGTGCTACCAAGGCAGTAGTTAGAACGATCACCATCAAGGACATCTGATCTTCACCCATTGCCTGGGGGAGATCACTGACCAACACACAAAGAAAGTTTCTGTGCCAAACCTAGGCCTGAAACTAGAATAAGAAAGGTCAGTAAAATCAGATATCCCACGAGTTTGTCTTGCTTCCACCTCTCCACTGTCTTAAACAGAAAAAGATTTAAAATAGGTTTACAGCTAGCCAGATTGTCAGTGTCATGGGCATGTGTCTGAGCCTCGGGTACATGAGAGCTTCCTCAAGGATAACTGGCACTCTGCTGTCTTTAGGAGAGAGAATGGCAATCCCCAATAGCAGTTCACCCTCTGCTACCCCAGTTTGCCATCACCAGGAAGGAAACACATGGGACCAGATTACAGGCTGTGGAATACAGTTCTCCCACACCTCTGGAATATCAGCGAGCTGCACACGCTGAAACTTAACCAGCCAAGACAATTTGCTCTGGTAGCATGGACACAGGTAGCTAGACTATTCCCAGTGCTTCCATGAACAGAAGAGGCCACATCCAGCAGATATGCCATGGAAGTGCAGGCAAAGAACCTGGTATCCAATAGAAGCTGATTAACTGGAGTTATTTGAGATTTTGTGCCTAGGAAGTTGGGGTTTTCACTGAAATTGTTTTCTGATACCCCTGCAAATTGCCAGCTGAGAGTTAAATCCAATGAGCATTCAATCCCACTTGTCAACGGCAGAAAGCTCTATTTTCGTGTGGCCACGGGGGTAGCAGGAAGAAGCACGGCAGGGCAGTGCTGAGTCCCCCAGCTCTAAAACTGGTCAGCCTTTCATCTCTGATCTAAGTTGTCATTTCCCCATGTATAGATTGAAAGTCTGCACTCTCTGTCTACTCCACAATCACCACCCCCAGCCTACTTGCCATTTATTAAGAGGCTTCACTAGTAATGTTGCAAAGTCAGTCTCTCATAATGCCCTGACTCCTTCATTCCCAACTTGTGGGTTTCCTTGGAGGAGGGCATAATGGAGGCCACAGCATTACAAGAGCAAGAAAGTATTATCTGTGATAGAATAAAAATATGCAAGAGACTTCCTTTTTAAAACATTGGACAAAAAGACAAAGTATCTTTTCATTATTCTTTTTATTTCCATTCAATTTCAAGTTTAAAATACATTGCTGTAGAAGGTTTCATCCAATTTTTGGATGAGAAAAAGAGAAGACTGGGAAGGGAAACTGGAGTTAAAAAAAAGTATGGGGGGGGGGAATAATCCCACAGAAATCTGCCTCTCTAGCTAGATTACAGTACTAATGCTGTATTTGTGCAAATCTCAGAAACATTTGCAGTTTTGGCAATAAAAGAGCTGTCCAAATTGAAGGAATGTTAAATGTATCAACAAGAATAGACCCCTCTGAATGCATAATTGCTTATTACTGATTTACACTTCATTTCTCATAAATTGGTAGCAGTCTTTTAGGGACCAGGGGAAACTTTCTAAGCTACCACATTTTAGCAAGAATACTTTAAATAGTATTTTTTTCCTATAGCTCCTTTCCCTTCACTGCTAATTATCACAATAATTAGTCATAAACAGAAGCTGTCTTATTCAATGATACCAAAACTAGGCTTTTTTGAAATATGGGTACTTTGCTTCACAGGGTTTTCATGTATAATTTCTTTGGTTCTGACTTACACAAGTGTGCAACTCCTCCTGTGCTTCACTTTGAGTTTCAAGTCTGAACTAACAGAAACGATGAAAGCAGACCTTAGTCAAAATTGCTGCATTTTGCCCAGTTTGTCTTCAGAACCATGAGACTGCAAAATTCATATGGCTTTGATTGTAAAACTGTAAATCAGCCCTGGCTCATTTGAGATGTTTACATCCAAACTTCTTAGTTATCAGCAATAATGGAAAGTGAAATGACGAAAAAGTACACGAAAGTTTAAAGTTTAGGAGAAATATGTTTGAAAATACACACACACACATTTAATGGCCACCCTAACAATTACAGTGTTCTAAAGTAATCTATTATCACAGTCTAACTCCCATTATTAAAGATGCACATTTTCAGTATAATACATGGGGAATTAGGTGTGCAACTCCCCTTAACAAGAATGGTGGTGTCTTGCATAGCGTTGAAAAATTACTCCAAAGAGCTAATGTTGCCATAGATATTATGTATTAACATTTTAACTCTTTTCATGCAATCCAGAAGCCATGTGAGTCATATGATAACACTATCATAACATTATTTTGCTCAAAGTGGCATGCACTTTGGCCCTCTTGGTTATAGCCAAACAGTAATGCCCTCCTGCTTGCTGTTCCTTTCTATACACTATAGCCTCTATTTATAGTAGTACACTCAATGTTTTTTTACTGATAACCTTAGAACTACATACTATCTTACCCAAAGAGGTCCAAAATGCTCTTTAAATTGCCTTTATTGTTTACAATTTATGAATATAGTCAAAAACTACAGATGGAAAAAATTGAATTCACACTCTTTTCTTTATATCCTGATTACATTTCAGAATTTCTCACTCTTCTCTTGTCTTGCCTTAATTTTCTACTGTGGGGCAATGCAGAACATGTTCAGTTTTGGAAAGCAATAATCAGAGGCATAATTTTTCACAAATAGTGAAATTGCAGATTACATGATACATAAACTTTCTCTAGAAATTAATTCATGATTTTATTCTCTTGTATTTGTACTAGCTGCTACTCCAGTCTGTTGTTGAAACTCACACATTTTGGATGAGGCACAATGTCAATCTGTACCATACAAATGGTAGAGATGTCTCTAATTCGTTATAGTTTATACTCGTGCTCAGCTCATTCATATTTTTTGCTTTTACTTCAAGTTTTTTACCATTCCATATTTCACAATGATGAGAAAGGAAAAAAATAATCTTTTTCACAGTGTATTGCAAATTACTGACTGAATTAATTTTTTTTCAAATTAGAATGGACAAAATGGTCAAGTTTTGGTGGCTTCAATTACCTTTGTGCCAAAACCAGATATTTTACGAGTACGTAAGGCCAAATCCTTCTCTGAGACCTGGTCTGGAATCCACAGAATTCCAAATCAGTTAGCTGTGTCTTTAAGGGATTGAAAACAGCCTCCATACTGATTATATGACCCCATCAATCTTCAGCTCTCCTGAGCAAATGCACTAATGCTCACTTTCTAGTGCAAAGTCTAAATAACTGGGTTGTGGACTAGAGTCCTTTCTGGGGGCTGGGGAAGGATTACCAACTTCTTCCAGGCCACAAAGCAGCAGTAGATCGGCTCCTGGAGAGATATTCTATGGCCTGCAGTAGTAGGCTTGTTTCTGGTTGCCTCCACCACATCCTCATGTAGGGAGAATGGCTGGTAGATTTGTGATTCTTCTTTACCCTTGCTGTCAATCTGTCCCTTTGGTGACTATATGCATGCAGTACCTAAGGAGGATTCCTTGCGTAGGTTCTCCAAATCTTGTTCCCTATTCTCCTAACCATGCAACAGAACTGTATTGATTCCACTGATGACAGAACCTTCCACGCAGCCATTGTTCAAATAATAGTAACTCATTACAATGTGGCCCTGTATCCGTGACTGATGCCTCTAGTTGTTATTGTAATTATAAGACCACATTCATATTTAAGGCTACTACTTTATTCTCACCAAGTCGTCTAGTAAATCCTTATTACAATAAAAATAATGAAACAAAATTCTTAATATTGTGGACATTACCACACTATCAATTGACTTCTAATCAATTCAGATTCCTATTTTTATACAAATGGCGCAGGTTTACACTTGGATGCTGTACTTCAGCATTTCTGGTGACAATAGTCATCAGTGTTATCATTATACTCCCTCAGTATAAATTGTTTAATGTTAGCTGCTTTGTTTGTGCTATACATGGAAACTTGCCTATGTTTAAAATATTACTTGCTTTTGCAGCACTGTTTTGGAAGGAGAATACCTGACACTTGACTCAGTAGTACATTGTGCCCCCCTCCCAAAAAAAGGTGGCTCCCATGGCATGCCTTAATATTTTCTTGTAACTATATTGTTTTATAAATGAAACTGCCATAGCAAAAATGACAAATATAACATATAAAAGAACAAAAAGGGCAATAAATCAGAAGCGACACTACAGCCCATTAAAATGCACTCAGCTGGTGTTGCAGAAAGCAGAGAATTTTCTTCTCACTTTATATTCTGCCCAGCTGAACAGGGATGATCAGAATCCTTAAACTACCAGCAATATAACAAATGTTGGAGCTCTAAAGGAAAGACGGGATAAGAATTTCAGTATGGAGATCCTCGCTCATATTGCTTCCTTGTCATGGAAGGAAGTGACCCTGTACCTTGCTTTGACATTTCACAATAGAAGGTATTCATTCTCCTCTTGATAACTCTGCATAACTCCCATAGATGATATAAAGATATACAAAATGAAATTAATGAGATTAATTGGAAAATATCAGAAGTGGAAGCGGAATTCAACGAGCAATGGGACAGCATTATTAATCTAGATGAAAGAATCCAAATAATTAAAAAAGATAAAAAGGAACAGAATTAAAACTGGAGGACATGGAAAATAGAGAATGCAAGAACACCACAAGGATTAAAGGTATTCCAGAGGGAAAAGGGAAGGGAGAAATTGCTGGACACACTGAACAATATTTTCCACGATATATTAAAACTTGACAATAAGGATTACATTCATACTGAGATGCCTTCCAGATCCCTTTTCCCCAGGCCCCCAGCAGGCTCCAGACCTAGAGATGTGATTGTCGATCTACACTACTATGAAGACAAGGATAAAATGCTGAGGGCAATGAGGGAGAGAACTGAACCACAGATGATTCTTAACCAGCCAATACAAATTTTCCCTGATCTTGCAATCTCAACCCTTAGAAGTGAAGAGAACCCTACCAGATGACCACAATTCTTGGAAAGAACAATAGAAGATAGAAATGGGGGTTCCCATCAAGACTATCCATTACATGGAAAGACAAATATGTCCAGTTCAGATCCAATAGAAGGGGAACAGGTACTTATGGACACTGGAATAGACAAATCAGCTCAAGAACAATCTGAATGAGATCAAAGGCATCAGTCCCACAGATTATCAATAAATCACTGGGAATTGGTGAGAGTCAAGAGAGCCGGAATTGCTCGAAACAGATGCAGCAGGAATACACCATGACAGAAATGAGAGCAGAAGAAGCAGTCCAGATCCCAAAGAAAATAATTTGCTAAGACATTTAAATAAATAATGGATATTATACTCATGTGATTACAATGATAAAGGAATATAGTTAAATGGAAGCTGAGCTGTATAGCTCCCGGGATATTATACTCTATGTGGATAAAGTATACTTAACGGGTAGAACATTACAGTTAATTTAATGCTGCAATTTATATTACAGGTAAAGTTAATAACAAAATAGCAGGAGACTCAGATCTCCCCTCTTAAAGTAAGTTTGACTTTAGAATTATCATAATCATTCCAAAGTTGGAGAAAAGTCATCTATGGTGGAAAAATTTCAGAATAAGTGAACTCAAAGATAACATAACAATCTCATCATGCCTGATGTGTATCATACAAACCTCTTTCTTTAATTAATGTGATGCTAAAATACTAGCAAACAGATTGTCATCTTGCCCATATATGTTCACCCTGACCAATCTGGGTTTGTTGCTGGTAGTTGTCTATCTGATAATATCAAAAGAACTCTGAATTTGATCTATAACATTAATTCTAGCTATTTTTTCCGCTTTCTTTGTACACTGAAAAAACCCTTGACCAGTTGCTGTGGGAGTAACTCAGACAGATTTGGATAAGGTTCGGTTACGGAAATCAGTTATATATTGGCATATCATCCCTATCTACTTATTCTTGAGCCTCAGCATTGGTTAATGATCACCAATCTCCTCCTTTTAATATGTCTAGGGCAGTGTTTTTCAAACTGTGGGTCATGACCCACTACTGGGTCACAGCATGTAAGGCACTGGGTCACCTTGCTCTGCTCAGCACTGCTGACCAGGACGTTAAAAGTCCTGTTAACGGTGCTGCCCAGCTAAGGCAGGCTAATGCCTACCTTCTCCGACACTGCACTGCGCCTTGGAAGCAGCCAGCAGCAGGTCTGGCTCCTAGGCAGAGGGGCCCTGGGGCTCCATGCGCTGGCTGCACCCAAACACCAGCTCCGCACTCCGATTGGCCGGGAACGGGGGTGGGGAGGAGGGCAGTGTCTGCGGGCAAGAGCTGCGCGGAGCCCGTGCCTAGGAGCCAGACCTGCTGCTGGTTGCTTCTGGGGCACAATGCGGTCTGCGGTGCCAGAACAAGTGGGAAGCACTTGAAGCCCCATGGGCCCTCTGCCTAGGAGGTAAGTCCATGCCCAAAACCTGCGCCCCAACCCTGAGCTCCCCTAAACCTAAAACCCCTTTCTGCACCCAAACCCCTCACCTCCAGCCCCAGCTCAGAGCCCTGACCCCCTCCTGCACTCCATCCCCCTGCCCCAGCCCAGAGCCCCTTCCCACATCCTGAACACCTAATTCTCAGCCATACCCCACAGCCCTGAGCCCCTCTCGCATCCCAAACCCCTCATCCCCAGCTCTGTTGGGTGTGGGCATCAACAATTTTCTTCAACTAGGTCCCCAGAAAAAAAGTTTGAAAACCACTGGTCTAGGATACAGGACAGGGTTTCTTGTTATCCGCCGTTTGCTTTGGCAATGGAGTCTTTTGGAAAAAAGATGAGAAATAGCATCTTGGTAAGGTGCATCCAAATGCAAAATAGCTTTATATCTGACAATGCCTTGTACTTGCAGGATCCAGAAGCCTCATTAAAAGTTACACCATTGAATTTGGGCAGGTTTCAGGCTTCAAAATAAACTATGATAAATCTGAAACTTTAGGAATTAATTTTACCAAAAGAGTCATATCGAACTGTTGTCAGATAAATGAGTAAAGGAATCTTTAAAAAAAATTAGGACTAAATATGGTGTAGAAACTTAATTTTTTTAAGGCAATTTACCTCCATTGTGGAACACAGTAATAAAAGAAAGACTTGGAGGAATGGAATAAATATGAAATTTCTGGGATAGGTAGGGTAGCCTCAGTAAACAGGAATGTTCTCTCGAAGTTATTATTTTTGTTTCAGTGTATCCCTGTTGGTATCCCTGACATGATATTAAAAACATGGCGGGTTTCATTATTAAAATTCAGATGGAAACACAAAAGTGTTATACATTATAGAGTGTATTCTATAGATCTGTATAAGTCTCCAAAGTGGAGTGGACTAGCTTTCCCTAATTTGGCTTATTATTGTTAAATATCTCAATTAAAATATGCCATCAACTGGGTTAAAATAAACCATCCAAAACTCAAATACTGGAACCCAAATGTAGCTATTCATAGTAATTGTTTGATTAAAAAGGTATCTAGAGCTCCAAAAATAAAAGAATCATCCAATTCATCTAGACAGCCTTAGCAGGTTTGGATAATTTTTTAAAAATTCCTATCACCGAGGCCCTCTTCCTTTTAATTAATAATTCAGAGTTTATCTCAAGGAAACAGCAAAACGACTATTCATTGTGGGTCAGAGCTGAGATTACTCAATTTGGACAGCTGTTCCTTGGTCTTGATTTGAAATCACACCAAGAGATATGTAATAATGTAAATAAAATAAAGATCCTGCATTTTAAATATTTACAAGTCAAATATGTTATTAACCACATTTGAGGAGTTGACCCAGACGCAAGCTGGAACAAAAAGTTTTCCGTCTGACCTACATACCTTTTTGACTGAAAAAGATGTTGATAAGAAAACCACCTAGATGAAAAGATGGGAGGGGGACTCAGACAAAGAAACTGATCTGGATGAGTTGGTCTCTGTATGGGAAAGGGGATATATAACTGCAATTTGAGTAACTCATAAGGACATTTTTTAATGAATTACTATATAGATGACATGTGACTTCAGTTAAGATACATCATATTTTTGCTGCTAGGGCGGTACTCTGCTGGAGGGATTGCAGGGAAAAGGGAACATACATTTGGTGATTGTGTAGATCCCCTGACCTGCTTACTTAATGCTCTAATAGAGGATCAACATTTTAAACAGAATGACAAATTAACTTCTTTTTATTATTGTTAGCAGCTAGACATTGTATCACAATTATTGGAAAAATGTCACTCCTCCTCCTAGGAGGTCCTGTCTAATGACACAGATAAATGGGAAAATAATCCTTCCCAAATTCACAATGCTATAGTTTGTTTTAACAAACATTTAATGCCAAATTGTGCTGCCAGTAATACTAGTGTAAATCCAGAGTAAATCTACTGACACACAAAAAATCAATCTAGATCTCAATTTAGTCATTCAATGACTTTCCATGGAATTACTCCAGATTTACATTGTAATGACTGTGAGCAGAATTTGACCCCGTGTATTCCAATAATTCTCATGCAGTGAATTTCACATTTTGATAAATCTCTAAATGTTATTAGGCCAATAATTCTATAAGTCAGGAAAAAAAAACAATTGGGAATAGTTTTGTATCAGTTTTTACCATGGTTCTAAACACTGTTCATCTAGATCTTCAGTTATCTATGGTGTAATTAATTTAAGCTTTACGAGTTTCACTATTTTTTAGTTTTTCTAATTTTTAAAGGTATTTTTATTCTAGCAAGAAATTACAAAAAGCCTCTGATGTATCTTTTTTGAATGTGAATCATCACAGGTACTTCATTTACAAAGAGTGTGCAACACAAAGTTTAGCCTTCCAGCTATATGTGGATGATAAAAGCAGTGTGTTGATGGAAATCAATCTGAAAAGCATCAGATACAGTAGGTGTCTGCTACTAAATGATAAATGAATTTTTTTAAAATTTAAAAGTAAGTAGCCCAGACATTTTTCAACAACTAAGGAACATGCATTCAAAAATGGAACATTTTAATCATAAGTTCAAGCATGTTATTTCATTAAAATGGAAGCAGGAGGAAAAGAGATGAGGGCCCACTGAATACCAAATATGGCCATTCTGAATCTTTTGAATGAAGTGACTTACAAAATGGTGAAGCGAGGTGCAGTAGCTTAATGTTCTCTTATGTGTCACTATGCTTTAATACCCAAATAATTCTCATTTTATTCTAATACATAATTTATGCACTAATTTCTTGTGTGTTTATGTTCAGACATTTTTCATGTTGTCCTTGATTTTTCCCCCAAGTATGAGAACATCTGAATTTCATCTTCAACTTTCAATAGAAAATGAAAAAATATGTATAAATACAAACCTATCACAAATATTTTGAGACCTTCAAAATATCTAAACTTACAGAGTGGTTCAGATAAGTAACGGAGTTATTAGGTAAGTGGTTTACAAAGAGGGAGCTCACCCTAGATTCACGCATGAGTGAGTTTTGGTTAAAGGTGGTTGGAAAATGGGGTTTTCCTATATTCATAGTATTGCCCCTTTTTAACCTGAGCAGCTAGTCAAAGTTTGGGGCCTTGGGGATGTTCCAGCTTGGAGCAGAAATGGATGATGAAGCCTGGTATTTTCTTTGATGCAACCACGTTTACTTACAAAGAATGCACAAAGTCTTTCTTCTCCAAATGCAGGAGGAATCAAACCACAAAGGATAACTTCTTCACAGCCCCAAGCCTCTTTAACCAGCACCGCTCTTGGAACCTTACTGCAGAGTTCTCCACGGTCACACTGTGCTTATAGACTGCTTCTTGGCTTACTTCCTGCTTCCGAGCCTCTCTGTTTGTTGTCTGCTCTTCCTCTCTCCTCCTGTGCCCCACAACTTCACTAGACTTTTTGCATATCCACAGACACACACATGCACCTGGTTAGAACACGCCCCCTGTGGAACCCTCTACTCGCATGGTGCTAGTTTCTAGGCAAACTCCATTATGCCTTGTTTTAGGTATGGCCCCTTAACGGCTTCTGACAACTGACTTAAATGAAAACCGTTTTCACACATAATGTGGTTTTAATTCAACAACATTATATTTATTTCGCTGGATTTAAAACGTGCCCTCCCTTTTCGTGCCTTCAATTTGCAAATAACTGCAAGTACAACTGATGCCATTTAGATGCTTAGCTACATAATATGCAGGTACAATCAGGTAGTTAAACCTGTAAATGACACCAATCATATCTGCAAACCACTGTTGGTGCAAACACGGAGCCCATGTCATGGCCAGTCTAAAAATCAGGGCCAGACAATATAATAATTGGTCTGTAATAAACATTTTCTGTTCCATGTATATCCAGTCTGTTCTACTGGCATAAGATGAACAGATACAATATATTGAAATATCTCCTTATCTTTCTGACCATATGGGTGAACTAAGTTATTTTTGTAATGTTAAAATTAAAAAAAAAGTTCCTGCATCATCCAGCTACTGATAACAACACTGCTCTACAGCCAAAATGCTTCTGAAATAAATGTAGTCCAACTTTACTAATTCTGGGTCACTGAGAACGAAAATGATGCTTAAAATTGTTGATTGGCTCTAGTTTTCAAGATATGCTATTGGGTCAGTATATATGACCCTTGACTTGGGAATGGCAGAGGATAAGTGAGTAATAAAGGGAGGATCTCAATTTAAACCAGAAATGACTAAAATACATCTTTGACTGGATCTATGAATAAATCTATTACTGGCTTTGGACAGTACTTGCTTTTTAGGCAAAACAATGAATGATGCAATCTGAAGCTCGTATTGCGGCATACATGATATGAATTGCATCACGTTATTCCTAGAAGTCATGGATGTTCCGTGACCATCAAAAGGATCTTGTCCCATTCTTCTTCATGGAAGGTGATCTTGTAGCCTGCAACAACATCGATGGTGTGATGGCAGCCCTCAACATTGTTCATGATCCAGATGAGTGGAGACCGTTCATTGATTCATCGAAGACGAGTCATAAAGCTGTTTTGCTGCATAATGGCAATGTTTTGCCATCAATTCCAGTTGGTCATGTGGTCCATATGAAGGAAACCTATGACAACATGAAACAACTTTTGAGGTGCTTAAACTATGACCAACATTAGTGGCAGCTTTGTGGCGATTTGAAGGTTGTTGCTCTCTTGTTTGGTCTGCAGACTGGATACACAAAGTACTGCTGTTTTCTATGCGAATGGGATAGTCGTGCAAGAGATTTCCACTACATCAAGAAAGATTGACCACTCCGACAGTCACTGGAGCCTGAGAGGAAAAGTGTTCAGCATCCACCACTTGTTGAATCAAGGAAGATTTTGTTATCACTCTTACACATCAAGCTGGGTCTGATGAAGAACTTTGTCAAGGCCATTGACAAAACACAAGCAGCTTTCAAGTACCTCCGTGGAAAATTTCCAAGGTCAAGTGAAGCTAAGATAAAGGAAGGTGTCTTTGTTGGTCCTCAGATTCGTGAACTTCTTCAAGATGATGCATTTGACCATGCACTGCGTGGCAAGGAAAAGACGGCATGGAAAGCCTTCCAGTTAGTGGCAATAAATTTTCTCAGAAACAGCAAGGCAGACAACTACAGGTTGTTGGTGGAAAACCTCCACAAGGCATACAAAAGCCTTGGTTGCAACATGTCACCAAAGATACATTTTTTGCACTCTCATCTAGATATTTTTCCACCGAACTGCGGAGCAGTGAACGACGAGCGATTTCACCAGGACATTGCAACAATGGAGAAACGCTATCAGGGCAAATGGAGCCCATCAATGCTTGCAGACTATTGCTGGACAGTGACAAGAGATGCTCCATTTAATGAATACAAGAGACAAGCCAAGAAGAGCCGAGCAGACACTGAATAGGACTAAACTATGTACATAACAGTTTTTTGCCTTTTGTTTCATAATCAATTTTATTTATATAACCCTTTTGCTGATTTTTAAAGTGTTACATAAACAGGACAGGTGAAATATTATCATGTAAAGCAACCATAAACACATGAAAAGACCTAGGTTTACAATTTATGATTAAAACTCTACTATCTACACAATATACATAGACATAAAATGTAAAAACTTAAATATCTTAGAAACAGTAGCCAATCAGTTGTTTTAATTGTCATATTTGAATTCAGCACATCAAAATACATAATAAATAGCACATTTTATCTCTGAAGCAGATGACTTCTCAAAAATTGTAGATCAGTGTAATGTATTCACTGATCATTTCTGTCAGCTTTATTTGCCTATTTTCCCCAGTTGCTGATAAAACTGAACAGTTGCCTCGGTAACACATTATGTGGTACTAATGTAGCCCCAGTTTCATCCAAGGTATTTAGCAGCAGCTAAAGGAGAACTGCCATTTGCTGCTGCCTCCAGTAGTAGGATCCAGGCCATGGAGAGGCTGACAAGACATGTAAGGTGAATGGAGGCTGTTCCTGCACCAGGCAGCCCTCTTCTTTTATATATAAGAAAGGGGGGTGGGTGTGCGTGGGAGAAAGACAGCAAAAAAGAATAATGCTGGGAGACAAACTGTATAGGGAGGGCCAGGACAGGTTGCTGATAGAGGAGGGAAAAAACTGAGAGGGGGAAGGTTTGTGCTGAGAGCTGAGTTGAACTGGGGTTGAGCTGGAAGAGCAGCTGGCTTTACCAGTGTTTAGGAAAGTGGTCAAGATTTTTAATTTAAACTATGGGAGAAGCATTTGCCTTCCATTTCCCACAATTAAAAAAAATAAATGGAAATCCCTCCCTCCATCACTTAGTGTTAAAAAACAGAAATCACTTTTGGGTGGAATCAAGCATGGACATTTTCAATCTCAAAAGTTATATGTTGAAATAGAAAAGTAAGGGAAACAGGGTGTTGTAACAGAAAATGCTATGCAACCTGACTTACAATGCAAGCCTCACAGTAATCAATCATCCAATTATATCACTAAGATCCCCAGATGGAGAAGACTCTCCACAGGCAGATTCTTCCATGCAGAAAGGGTGCTCAAGCACCTCTTTGACAGTTTTTCCACGCTCTCCAAAGAGGGACCTTCACAACCCTGTGCCAGGGAAGATAATGGAGCAAGTAACTAAAGAAATCATCTGCAAACACTTGGAAGGTGGTAAGGTCATAGGGAATAGCCAACATGGATTTGTAAAGAACAAATCGTGTCAAACCAATCTGATAACGTTCTTTGATAGGATAATGAGCCTTCTGGATAAGGGAGAAGCGGTGAATGTGGTATACCTAGACTTTAGTAAGGCATTTGATACGGTCTCGCATGATATCCTTATCGATAAACTAGGCAAATACAATTTAGATGGGGCTACTATAAGGTGGGTGCATAACTGGCTGGATAACCGTACTCAGAGAGTAATTATTAATGGCTCCCAATCCTGCTGGAAAGGTATAACAAGTGGGGTTCCGCAGGGGTCTCTTTTGGGACCGGCTCTGTTCAATATCTTCATCAACGACTTAGATGTTGGCATAGAAAGTACGCTTATTAAGTTTGCAGATGATACCAAACTGGGAGGGATTGCAACTGCTTTGGAGGACAGGGTCAAAATTCAAAATGATCTGGACAAATTGGAGAAATGGTCTGAGGTAAAACGGATGAAGTTCAATAAAGACAAATGCAAAGTGCTCCACTTAGGAAGGAACAATCAGTTTCACACATACAGAATGGGAAGAGACTGTCTAGGAAGGAGTATGGCAGAGAGAGATCTAGGGGTCATAGTGGACCACAAGCTAAATATGAGTCAACAGAGTGATATTGCTGCAAAAAAAGCAAACGTGATTCTGGGATGCATTAACAGGTGTGTTGTAAACAAGACACGAGAAGTCATTCTTCCGCTTTACTCTGTGCTGGTTAGGCCTCAACTGGAGTATTGTGTCCAGTTCTGGGCACCGCATTTCAAGAAAGATGTGGAGAAACTGGAGAGGGTCCAGAGAAGAGCAACAAGAATGATTAAAGGTCTTGAGAACTTGACCTATGAAGGAAGACTGAAAGAATTGGGTTTGTTTAGTTTGGAAAAGAGAAGACTGAGAGGGGACCTGATAGCAGTTTTCAGGTATCTAAAAGGGTGTCATCAGGAGGAAGGAGAAAACTTGTTCACCTTAGCCTCCAATGATAGAACAAGAAGCAATGAGCTTAAACTGCAGCAAGGGAGGTTTAGGCTGGACATTAGGAAAAAGTTCCTAACTGTCAGGAACACTGGAATAGATTGCCTAGGGAGGTTGTGGAATCTCCATCTCTGGAGATATTTAAGAGTAGGTTAGATAAATGTCTATCAGGGATGGTCTAGACAGTATTTGGTCCTGCCATGAGGGCAGGGGACTGGACTCGATGACCTCTCGAGGTCCCTTCCAGTCCTAGAGTCTATGAATCTATGAAAACCCAGAAGTCGGTACAAGGCCAGTGGATGGGCAATGGATGTCCCAAAGGAGTACGCACATTGTTCCCTGCTTCCCTGTGCCCAGCATTGCTGAGGAAGGCAATTAAATATGGACTCATCCTCCTCAAATGTGGGAATCCCTCTTAAAGGAAAACTGGGAGCATAAGTCTTTATAATTTGGTTCTATTAGAGTCAGACCACTGCCATTGAGGGAGAAATTTGTTGGAGACTGAGGGTATGTCTATACTATGGGATTATTCCGATTTTACATAAACCGGTTTTATAAAACAGATTGTATAAAGTTGAGTGCACACGGCCACACTAAGCACAATAATTCGGCAGTGTGCGTCCATGGTCCGAGGCTAGCGTCGATTTCCGGAGCATAGCACTGTGGATAGCTATTCCATAGCTATCCCATAGTTCCCGCAGTCTCCCCCCGTCCCTTAGAATTCTGGGTTGAGAGCCCAGTGGCTGATGGGGCAAAAATCATTGTGGTGGGTGGTTCTGGGTAAATGTCGTCAGTCATTCCTTCCTCCGGGAAAGCAACAGTAGACAATCATTTCGCGCCCCTTTTCCCTGGATTGCCCTGGCAGACGCCATAGCATGGCAACCATGGAGCCCATTTAGCTTTTTTTTTTTACAGTCACCGTATGTGTACTGGATGCCCCGAATGGAGGCGATACTCCAGCGCTACACAGCAGCATTCACTTGCTTTTCCATGATAGCAGAGATGGTTACCAGTCGTTCTGTACCGTCTGCTGCCAGTGTAATTTGGCAATGAGATGACGGTTATCTGTCCTTCTGTGCTGTCTCCTGCTATCATGGGTGCCCCTGGCTGAGATCAGCCGGGGGCGCAAAAGCAAAACTGAATGACTCCCCGAGTCAATCCCTCCTTTATGGTTTCTAAAAATAGAGTCAGTCCTGCCTAGAATTTGGGGCACGTGTACCAGAGAAGCAGTGTATCAGAGAGTACAGCTGCTCTGTGTCAGATCCCGCAGAAATGATGAGCTACATGCCATTCACGGCGGGTGCCCCTGCAACAACCCTACCTGTTGCTTCCCTCCTCCCCCAACCTTCCTGGGCTACCGTGGCAGTGTCCCCCCCATTTGTGTCATGATGTTATAAAGAATGCAGGAATAAGAAACAGTGACTTGTTAGTGAGATAAAATGAGGGGGAGGCAGCCTCCCGGTGCTATGACAGTGCAGGCAGGACATTAAGCGCTGCGGGGGAGAGAAGCCCAGCATCCCGCTGCTATGACAGTCCAGGCAGGACATTAAGCGCTGCGGGGGAGAGAAGCCCAGCATCCCGCTGCTATGATAGTCCAGGCAGGACAGAATCTTTTCTTTACACAGGAAAGGGACGGGGCTGATGGAGCTCAGCCTCCAGTGGCTATGATGAAGACGGTTACCAGCCATTCTGTACCATCTACTGGGAATGACCAGGAATCATTCCTATTTTTACCCAGGCACCCCTGAGGCCAGCTAGGGGTATTCAGCAGTTATCAAGCATGTACCATCTGCCACTAGGGATGGGAGAGGAGTGGATATTGCTCTTCACTGCTGCAGCATCGCGTCTACCAGCAGCATTCAGTAGATATAGGGTGACATTGAAAGAAGTCAAGAAACGCTTTCTTTCCCTTTTCTTTCACCGGGGGGGGGGGGTAAATTGACGATCTATTCCCTGAACCACGCCGGACAATGTGTTTGACCCTACAGGCATTGGGAGCTCAGCCAAGAATGCAAATACTTTTCGGAGACTGCTGGGGACTGTGGGATAGCTGGAGTCCTCAGTACCCCCTCCCTCCCTCGATGAGCGTCCATTTGAGTCTCTGGCTTCCCGTTACGCTTGTCACGCAGCACTGTGTAGCCGGTAGATTTATTTTTCAAACGCCTTGGCATTTCGTCTTCTGTAACGGAGCTCTGCTAGAACGGATTTGTTTCCCCATACAGCGATCAGATCCAGTATCTCACGTACGGTCCATGCTGGAGCTCTTTTTGGATTTGGGACTGCATTGCTACCCATGCTGATCAGAGCTCCACGCAGGGCAAACAGGAAATGAAAATAAAATTTTTGTGGGGCTTTTCCTGTTTACCTGGTCAGTGCATCCGAGTTCAAATTGCTATCCAGAGTGGTCACAGTGGTGCATTGTGGGATACCGCCCGGAGGCCAATACCGTCGATTTGCGGCCACACTAATCCTAATCCGATATGGTAATACCAATTTTAGCGCTACTCCTCTCGTCGGGGAGGAGTACAGAAACCGATTTAAAGAGCCCTTTATATCGACATAAAGGGCCTCGTAGTGTGGACGGGTGCAGCATTAAATCGGTTTAATGCTGCTA
This sequence comes from Gopherus evgoodei, assembly GCF_007399415.2. Taxonomy (NCBI): domain Eukaryota; kingdom Metazoa; phylum Chordata; order Testudines; family Testudinidae; genus Gopherus; species Gopherus evgoodei. The sequence continues at coordinate 207,102,066 of NC_044323.1, forward strand.
AAATCAGTTTAAACGCGTAGTGTAGACCAGGCCTCAGAGAAGGCATGGAGGCACACATCTCTGTGTGGATGAGCGTGGCCTCCTGCTATTGTCTTGGGATTCACAGGGTTTGTGGACAGGGTCCGTTGCTTGTTTGTCCTTCACTCTTCTTTGCAGAAGAACTATTAGGGAGGGATCTACTCAGGGAAATCAAGGAGATACTTTTTCCCTTTTAGTCGCCCACTTATTATTTGATATCTTTTCTTCTACTGTACAAATTATTATTGTGCAGTAAATGAAAATTTGAAAAACTGTAAAAAACAGCAGATCTGAAAGGCAGTTGAAGCATGAGGGTTACTAGGAGTGGCCTTAGCCACTTTTGTTTTGTTTTGTTATGAAGTATCCAGTGAGAAAGCAGCAAATTAAGTACTTTAGTATTTACAACTACAGTATCTCCTTATTTTCAATAGAAATAATTGTATATGAATCAGTTAATATTTTATCAACTACTACAAACACATATTTCATAATTTTCTCTGGTTGGCTGTAATGGTATCCAGATGCCAAAGCATTTGAACTGTTTTCTTCCCTTCCAACAGCAACATCTGGATCCTTCCCAAGTAATTATGATAGTAATTTTGGAAATGCCTATGGGTTTATCACAGCACTACATGTTGATGGAGTAGATCTAACTTCCTATATTACATATTCCATCAAACTCACCTTAAAATAATTTAATGCACTTTTCTTCTGTTTCATAATATGCTGGTTTCCAAATTCCTCAAAAGCTTTATGAGTGTGTTTATTTTATGAGAAAATGAATCATTTCCCATATACAGATTTTTAGCTACATTCTGAACTGGCCTTTGGGCAAACCATCACCTAATAACTGTCTCACATGTGTACTGAATTTATTTTGTAAATTAGATTTAAAAACTTTATAGCTTTGTGCATTTCTGTATGTCACTTTGTTGGCCATTTTCTTTTAAATCTAAGACCCATCAGTGATGCAATTACCACCGTTTCAGTTTTATTTCTTTATCTTTTATTTTATATATATTGAAATACTGTTAGATGCAACTATCTTCAAACCACTCTGCAGTTAAAAAAAACCCATAATATTTTCTGATTTATGAAAGCGTCCCTCTTCGACCTCAAATAAATTGACAAGATGATAACCACAATGCCTGGATCTAATAATGCAGGAAAAAATAGACACACACACACACACACACACACACACACACACACACACACACACACACACACACACACACACACACACAAAAACCCTGACTGATATTACTGCTGCAGCAAAGCTAGGATAGCTACATTTCATTACAACATTAGGCTTGAAGGAACATCCCAAAGATCAAACACACAATGGAAACATGCAGTGGAGTTGTTTTACATACATGGATATAAGTGTGTAAGTCTTTGATGCCAAGCACATAACTTAATTCAATGGATGTAGTAGCTGAACAAAAAAAAAAAAACCCCACAAAAACCTACATAGTGGTAAACCATCTATGAGCAGAAAATGAAGAACACATGGAAGGAAAATGAAACAAATAAAATGACTCTGAAATGTGCAAGGTGACTTGTCTGTACTTGAATGTCTGACCTGTTAGCTGGTCGTCGCCTGCAGCAGGGGCGATGCGAATGTATGGTGTTGTAAGCTGAGTCACGATTATCGCAGCTAAGGCAAAGGAAGATTTCCAGGTCAGCATGCATGAGGAAAAAAAAGCCAGACTGAAGCTATGCTAGCAAGAAGAATCTTGGTCAATATTATTGTCTCAAAGTTTTAGCAAAAAAACCCAAAACCCAAACCAAAGAAACAAAAAGCCACAAAAGCTCCTCTTCATCTTTTCTTAATTTGTTAGTTTGGTTATTCTGTGATATTAATAAGCTTTTTTATATAACCTTCACCCAGAAAAAGGAATCAAAGTGTATTATTTAGAAAATACAAATCTGATTAACTAAAGACTGAGGCTTGGCTCCATTCGCCACATCATTGGATTTAAGCTGCAAAAATTCAGTGCTTATTCAGAGGACTCCAACCTTAATTTGTCAAGGTAAATCACACCAATTTCTTTTTTGCTTTTTAAACTTTCACAGCACATTTTTCCTATGTTTATTTAAAATATCATTTTCCAGCACAATATTCTTCAATCTTTTTTCCTGAATCTTCCTTATAGAAGATTTTGCAAACGTAAACACTTACACATGCAAGCAGTACTACTGACTTTTCACATGCTTTAAGTTAAACACGTGTGTAACTGTTTGCTAGATTGGACCTAAACAAGTTTATATTCTCCCACTAAAACAATGAAAGGCAAAAGTAGAATTCCCTACACACCTAAAATATCTTGACTCTTCTTCATATAATCACAGAAATGTACAGCTGGAAGGGACCTCGAGAGGTTATCTAGTTAAGGCCCCTGCATGGAGGCAGGACCGAGTATATCTAACCTATTCCTGGCAGGTGTTTGTTTTTGTAGGGCTGTACCAACAGATAAGTATTATTGTGGTTCGCAATGAAAGCTTCTGATTCTTTGTTTGCCAGAAGCACTATGATTGTCATTAAATGGTTAAACACAGTATGGTACATATAGATTAAGAAATACTTAACAAAATAAAAAGGCCAGATCCAACATGATGCAGCTGGAAAATGATGCAAAGAAAAATATTGGAAAATTAAAGACAAGATTATATGAAAGATCACTAATTTACATAGAACAGCCTGGGTGCTATTAGAAATGTGGCAAGGAGTGAGGACAATAGATCATCTACCATCTGCAGACAATTAAACTCAAAACTGCTGCTGCATAATATTTTGAAATACTCCTCTGCAACACTGAAACACAGTGCTGTTAGTAGCTGCTAGAGTACTGTTGCTATTGGATTTAAAATATTATAATAGCCTTTTCTCTCTCATAATTAATGAAAGCCTCCCAGTGTGGCAAGAGCAGAATAATAACCTCTCTTTCTATTTGGTCTGAGAATTGGAATCCTAGGAGATGCCAAAATGGTCACTATTCAGACATTGTAACAAGTCATATCAGGAAATACATTCTTAATATAATCAAGAATCACCACAATGTTGATAATTGTATAGTTAGCATGTTTTGGTGTTTTTCAACCTTCTCTTCACAGATTCTGTCATCATTTAGTTTAAAGAAAGAGCAGACATATGAAAGCCATTTTTGTTATCTGCATGAAAATCTATCCTGTTTTTATTTTAATTTTCTTATCTCACATAGGAGGCACCCTTCAGTCCTCACATTTGTATGCACATTGAATATTCATAAAAATAACAGAAGCCTTAATTTGCAGCACCAGAAAACTCTTCACCATACTTATATAAAAAGAAACATGGAGCTAATCCATCTCCCAGTGCAGCCAGTGGCAAGACCCTATTTGATTTCTAAAGGAGCAGGACTGGGCACTTCAGTTATACAGAACCCGGTATGCTAATCTTAAAATAACATTATAATCATTGCAATCAGGATTTTTATATGATCTCTGACACTGATATTTAATATAGGTTTAATTTGTAAAGAGTTGATGCTTACAAGAGGTTTGTTTCAACTGTTATGCATTGACGATTTAAAATAATGGAATTACAAAGCATTATCCAGATAAAGACATAGAACCTGCATACACATGGGTATGGGGATACAGGGTTAAGGCCATATTTTGTAGAAAGCCTTCAAGTAAAAGTATATTTTACACACAAGACATTTTCTTCTTGTGTTTATGCTGACATTCCATTGACTTCACTCAGCACTACACGTACTTAAAGTTAAGTCCTTCATTAAGTGCTTTGCTGGATCAGGGCAAGAATGCTCTGAATCTGTCCCACAAATTATATAAAAATGAGAAAAGCATCCAATATACCATGGATTAACTATTGCAAAACTCAATCCATGTTCTACCACAATTTCAACTACATGAATGTCTTGAGGGACACACAAAACTTTTAAATAATCTTAAACTGAGACACCTGGGGGGAGGGTGGGAAATAATGAAAAGGCTTTAAAGTCCATGATCAATTCAAGTCCTGGATTTCTCCTGTGGGTGCAGACTTCAAAACTTGCTGGCTACATTCCTTGAGTGTAGACAACCAGGTGGCTCTGCCAAAACCAGTTGGCTCAGCTGATCAGCAGGTAATCTGGGGTAATGAGAATTTGGAGGAGGATATTGACATGCTCCCTGGACTCCTTAAATTCCACGGAGTGGAGCTGCAGAAGCCTTCTACTCTGGTGGAATTTAGGAGAAAAATAGCAACCTGACTGTACTGCACAGCTAGTGTGTTTTACTGGATACATTTTATGATCCAGGCCCTGATCCAGGAAAACACTTAAGTATATGTTTAACTTTAAGCACATGAGCAGTCCGAGTTTAGTCAATGGGACTATTAACGTGCTTCAAGTTAAGTGCATATGCAAGTGTTTTTGGGATCAGGGCCTTAAAGCATATGACAGCATGCAGGGTAGTAAGAACTGTAAATGGCTGCAAGATTAGGTCTCAGTTGAGAACCAGATTCTGCCACCTATATTCCTGATTAATGGCTAAAGAGATTTTGCTCTAGCTTTAAAAATCTTCAAATTTCAGTCCAAAACGATGATTTCAGCACAAAATACAGATGCTTTGGAAAGACATGAATATGTTAAAACAAATGTGAAAATGGAGACTGTTTTGCAACCTTTTCTATGGGAAGCACAAGTGCCTGCTGTAATACATATATCAACACAACCACACAACACAGCTATAATTGTCTAATAAAGAACTTTATATGTATTAAAATAACCACACTAGGTTGTATAGTTACAAGCAGTGTAAAGCTTTACTGACCCAGGGAAATCGCGGTCAGAGAGAGCCTCTTGTCAGAGAGGCCTTTCAGTTCCTCAGAGTAGGGGAAGTGTGCATGTTGCACCAGCCCTTTGGATGGTTCACACAACACCCCACTGCATGGTCGATCAATTCAGCAGACAAGTGTAGACAAGGGTGTGAGGTCATGGCCCCCCTTCTTCCCATGACAGATGAGGTGATTTGCACCTCAAGAATAAGAGGTTCTGCTATTCTACTTAGCAGTTGTGGAAAACCCAAGGGGTGAAAAGCTCACGGGACCTTAAGCAACCTTGCGAGATTCAGGCATAATCTTGACCTTTAAACTATAGATAAAACAATTATATATTACATGTTGAAATATAAACAGACTCTGCATGTCATTTTGAGCAACCAGTGAAATTGCTTTGTATTATGTCATTATAAGTTTAGTAGCAAAGGAAACAATGCTTTACAGCAGCACCTCATTAAAATTTGGAACATTTAGGATTGCAAAGCCCAACTTGGGGAATTCTTGTTTCAAAGTCCTCACCTCTTATCTCTCTAACGATCTTATGGGATATTACAAAGTACTCGGAAATATGCTTTCAAAACATAAAACAAACTGACGTGTTTAAAATAAGAGCTCCATTTTCTCACTTCCCTTTCAACAAATAGGTTACTTTGAAATGGTCTCTTGCTATAAAAGCAATTTCATTGCACAAACTAATTCTCCTCTCAAAATGAGCATTACAAATATTCCATCAAGTGGTCCAAATGACTGAACATTCATTAGCCATTAAATAATCACCAAATCATTTAAAAATGTGTTTTGTAAAAAAAAAAATTAATCTAATCATTTATCATGATTTGTGGTGTAAATTAATCAATTGCTGATTCATTTATGCTACTGGATAACAGAGTAGTGTTTTACTTTCCACTGAAATTCATCTGTTGTTCTATGTTTCATCTGATTAGAATGAAGATATTTGAAAGTTAGTAATTATTTACCAAGCAATGGGCTCAGTAACTTGAAAACTAGGGATTTTTTTTTTCATTTCCAGATATTTGGGAACTAGATGAGAAGAGAGTGACCAAAATTCCATTTATTGTATTCTGGAGGGTGGCAGTCCACCTTCAGTTTAAGTTCTGAGGCACAGATGTGAGGCGTACATGCTGATATTTCTGTTACTTCAAAATAATAAGGGTCTCATCTACCTTGTCTAGGATGGAGAAAAAAGGACACCTGTGGTTGCTGAATTGTACAATCTCCACATGTTGATTCTGCATTGCAACCAGGACATTTCATTGTGCTAAGCTACATGAGGTTATGTCGAGTCACTTAACCTGAGATGTGTGATCCTCCAAGAATGGACTATGATCGAATGCTTATGAAATACTTTTATTGCAGGCTGTCCAGGCACCCAAATCCTTCCCTTTTCTACCCTTCCACCTCTAAATTGCCATCCCCAATTTTTCTTTCAGACCTCTGTCTTGTCATTCAGTGGAGGTACTAAAGAAGTGTGGCTACACTCAGATATACACAAACCACTCCCTCAGCTTCCAAAGCTAAAGCATATCATCTGAGCAATATGACTAATCTTTTCTACTTGGGGACCAGGATTATAGCTATTGCTGTCTGAACTTGTATCTCCTACTGGGCAGTATAATATACTGGCATTGAAGCATAAAGAGCTGGTCTGTGAAGAGCCTCCACTTCTCTTTTATAAAGCAATTCAAACAACAGAATTGCTTATAAGGAAAGAGTAATTTTTCATTGTTCACCTGTGCAAGCAGCTAGTGGGTACTCTGCTATCAGCACTTTAACAGTCCTATTATATACACAAATATACAAATGTCAAAAATACTTATTTTGAGATCATATAAAAATCACAGAGAATGTTTAAAAAGAAAACTTGTTCATGTAGGCAACTACAAATGTATAATAAATTTGTGCTTTTGTAGAAAACTTCCTAAGTCTCAGCTGAACATGTGAGTGATTACTTTAAAATATAGCATCAGGTTCAGAGATGTCCTTTTAGCTAAGTAAACATTTCTGCAGGTCTGCATAACTGTATGAAAGAGAGGTCAACAGATTTACATCCAGAAAATTTGACACAATTTAATCATACCTTTTGTGGCCACCCTGACGCAGTCAATTTTGGTTTCCTGTGTCAAATAAAGAGGAAAAAGGTCATTTCTTGTGTTGTATCCAAAACAAAGAAAACCATCTATTGTTTTATTTTTAAACTGTTGATAAGATCTAAGGAAACTGTCCATTCTGTGTATTTGATCACACATATAACAGTCTCCAAAAATGACTCCAATGCACTTTTCATGCTATGGACAACTAAAACACAATACACTTGGCCATGTGCCATCAATACGTCACTTAACATTCACCAGAAGATTAAATAAATGTATAGGACGTGATGTATGCAGCATTTTTTCTCTTGTGATTCATTGACCTTACGAGATTTTTCTTTTTCTTACAAATACAGTACTAAGCATCATACTAGACAATTTAAGAAAGAAAATAATCAATGGTGTTCAAATTTCTGTACTGCTAGTGTACTGTGAAAAAATGGCCATTATGGTATCTGGCAGAAAACATTTCTAGGCTGTCAATGGAAACAGCCAAAGCTTATCAGGAATTGAAGGGTATGTCTGCCCAGGAAATGGAAAACAATTCCAGGAAGAATCAGCCAGATGAAACATGATCTGCAAGGGCCTTTGTACATACTTCTCATTTCAGTTCCATCTACTTATTTTATTTTACTGTTGCGGGGGGGGAGGGGAGGGAGAGTCTGTTTCTAATTCAGTCAAGACAGGCAAAAGTGAAAATGGAAGTTCAAACTATTATAAACCAAGGTAATGTGATTGGACAGGCCAAGAATACATGTGCTATTAGAGCAAAAATCAAGTTTGGCTTGAACTTAACCAAAGTATCCACAGTATTTTCCTCTTTAAAAAAGGCAGCTAGATAGAAACACTGGCCAACTTTTGGAAGCATTAGTAAGAAATGAAAATAAAGCAGAACGGTAGCATTACTGGCAATGATGCGCTATCAGACCCACTCTCCATTGACAAAAGTATGCGGTTTCCTCCTTTCCCTTTTCTGTCGTTCTTAATAATTATGCAACACTGGTTATTAAACTGTTATTTTTTAAACTCAATTTGTTAAATTTTATGGTTTTATTCATTCTCTCATTAGCAACTACATTGAACAATACCAGGTCCTGAACCAACAATCTGCTTACACTCTACACCTGTCATAAGACTTACCCCATTGGCTCTGCTAGCAGCTTGGAAATAAATGCTGTAGCTTTTATGAGGTAGAAGAGGAGTGTTCCAGAAACCACTGTAGGTTCTGTTATCACCAATTGTAAAAGACTGAGCAGCTTGAAGACTGTTGGCTGGAAACTCTGCGGCAAAATAGTAATGAGAGTTCAAAAGCGAAGCATTCTGGAAGTGAATGGGCACTGGGTAGCATTTCAGGATTTCAGTTGTCTTTTTAGTCCTGCGAGGGCGCTCTTCCTCAACAACTATTTGATAGACACTAGGAAATCGGAAAAGAAAGAATGAGAGAAAATATGAGTTATTTAAAGACATCTGAATCAGCCAATTCATTATGAAATCACATCATCACACCGACAAACATTTATGGAAAAGGTGATGACAGCTGAAGGCAAAGGACATAGTATAAAAACACTGTCAATACTCAGGTCTAGAAATTTATAGCATACATCCCCTTCTACTCCCAAATAACCTCATTTCTTTTTGGAAAATAAAATTGGCTGTGAATATCTAAGACTTTTTATGAAAAATAATGCATAATACTTCCTAGTTGGAACATACATAGAAATGTATTTGATCGGTATTAAAATGTTGAACAAGTATTTTATTTACAAAAAGTAGATAAGAGGCTGTGGATTCAATCCTTTAGCTTGTTAACTTGCATGGAAAAAAAAGCACAACTATCAATACAGACGAAGAAAAGTGAGATAAATAGAAAAAAAAATCAGCCAGGGAATCATATTTGCTTAACTGTTGGCATTACAATTGCTTATGAAATATATAATAAAGTGAAAATCTGTTTAAAATTTTTGTAGCAGATTGTTATTGAGCAAACAGAATATACTTTTTGATGGCTAAAGTACAAAAGTTGTTTTACATTTATTTTGTTAGTGAAGTTTGGTAAGTCTGATAACAGTGGGGAAACAGAAATCCCATTCACGAATACAAAACAGAAACAAAATACTAAATAGTCTAATTGCCTAATTCTGCATAAACTTTCTGTTAATAGTGAGTGAATAAATTCCCATAATTGTATAGTTGTCATAATTCTGATTCATCAAACCACTTAAGCACATGTTTAAAGATAAGCATGTGTTTAAGTCCATCTGTATTCTGCCAAGCAGTTAAACGTGCTGAAGTGCTTTGATGAATCAGGGGCCTAGAAGAAACAGCCCATCTTCCTCAAATGTAAAAGCTCATGGACATTCAAACAGGAACTGAGGAAACATTATTTCTGAATGTACATGAAAACAATGAAATCATAACATTTTTATAATTGTTCAAAACAGTGAGATAGTGCTTCTAAATTTCTCAAATGGGAAACCCATCTCTCTAAAGAGGATTTGGTTGCAACTTTATTGGTTCCCTGAGGACTAATGACTCTTGATCATTATTCATCTCCATGAGGAGGACAGTGATCATAGATTGCAGGCAGGGAGTTGGTAAGGCTAGCTAGAGTATGTTTAGGGTAGCTAAAATGTAATAATTGACTGCATTTTCTTGTGCAGTTTGTATGTATTAATACATGAATTACATTTTAAGTATATAATTGCTACAAAGCCACAACATTATGTATGCTTTGGAGAATACAATCCCCTGATAAATTAAGATACCATATTTTGTTCTGATTATTATTAATTATTTGTATTGCTATAGCACCGAGGAGTCCTTGTAATGGACCCCATTGTGTTAGGTGCTGGCTCTGCCCCAAACAGCTGATTAATAGTTTAAGACCAACACTTTTTTTTTTTAAACTGGTCCAGCAAACATTTGTATTGGACCACCAAAGGATTTCTACTTCTAGTTGGTCACATTTTTAAATCACAGGTCTCTGATTACACTCTTGATTTTCCCTCAGTTTAATTTCTGACATGATTTAGCAACTGATATGAGTTTTTATAGTTATAGATCATTGCTTTATGCTACTTGGAAGTTAGAAATTCATGCCTTATACTATTTCAAAAGGTAAGTATCCATGGTTCTCAATGATGTCTGACGCTGTTACTGATGGACTGCAAAGCTTTGGACCTTACACTTGTTTTGGCCCTTCAGTCAAACAGAGCTATTTCTGCACCAGTCCAGGACCAAAAAATCCAGGACCCTGGACCAGGATAATTTTGAATGCTTGCTTGAGTTTTGTTTAAAATAAATATTCTTTTCATTTTCCACACAGCAATTATAACTGGAAATTGTAAATGTTTTAGAAACAAAATTGTCATTCACATGTGTCTTTACTCTGGGAAGTTCGTATCAGTCATATTACATGCACTACTCCATGTATTATTACATTGTCAATGCTTTCCATCTATTCATCCTCAGATATATTAAAGAAAGAACTAAGTTGACTGGAGCAATTTCCAACCCAAAATGTCATTTCATCCTTACTCCACAAGACAAATTAGATTTGCAAGCATCCAGACCTCAAATCTATTTGCTCTTTAATAATTTAACAACTGAAAGGTCAAGCAGCTCTTTTCTGCTCCCCTTTATCAAAGTCCAAGTGCTAATGAAAAATATCTAAATCCTATCTGCTGCCTTTATGAGTAATGTTTTACATTTGTATAAATGCGATCATCTTGCTAATGAATTTTATAAATTCACCAATTACAATTATAATCCAAAACCTTGCTCAAAATCTCACTGTTAAAACCGCTTACTTTTTATATGTAACAACTGAATTGCTAATGCTGAAAAGGGATCTTAAGGTTCAAGCTTAGTGAACTGAGCAAGCACTGCATCAGAACTCTATTTTTCCTCTAATATATTAGTCATATTTTCCATTTGTTTAGTGTTGCATTATTCCTTTTCCATTCATACATCTACATTTTAATTAGAATAAAATCTACCTACCTGTGATATGAAAATAAAACCTACACTGAAGTAGACAGCGCAAAAAATATTCTAGATATCGGTATAACTAAAACTGAACTTTCTTGACAAATGAAATTTAATTTTAAGTTTAGCTTGTGCTATGCTTTTCTACTACAAGACTCTAAGGCCTCTGTAAGTAGAATTCAAAAGCTCACTTTAATCAGAATGATATGATATTTAATCTAGAGAAGAGCATCTGAGATTTTTCTTTAATTTGAGGATTCAAATGTTATGTACAATTTTGAAAAACGTGGGGAAAACAATTCTTGCAATTTTGATGTTTTTTTTAATACTCCCAAACGAGTTCCAAACTTAAACAATTAAATTATATATATTATGGTCATGTGTGGCCTTTTGGGTATTGTATAAAATACTTATTGGTTTGGTAATTTTAATTTATTTGGCTTCTCACAAATTTATTGAATTCTGGGTTGCTTAAACTAGACACTCAAAACTTCTCCTAAATTTCGAAATGTTACCAATGAAAACCGAATATCAAGTATAATATGAAGCAAGTGAAAGAGGTTAAACACTGCAACTTATATTATTGACAATATTCAGAAGAATGAATTAAAGAAGTAGGGTAATTCATTAAGGTAATTAAGTACATGCTTAATTTTAAGCACGTGAGTTCATGTGCTTAAAGTTAGGCATGTACTCAAGTACCTTGCCAAACAGGGGCCTTAATGCTTAGGCGTAATAAATCAAATTGTAATTATAACATAATATTACAAAGCAGCAAACTTATTCTGCACTTATTCCATTCAAAGAAGCAGTTTTGATACCAGTATGAAACTACGGACCCTTAACAATTCTTTACAATTTACCAGTCTAGCTTTATGTCACCTGAAAACTATGGAACTACCAGTTCTAGTTCAGTCAAAAGTAATTCCAAATGAAAAAGAACTTAAGCAATTACTATTACTGAATGTCAGTTCCCAATTTCTTAACCTGCCTTGATGCTTTCAACTGGTTGAATCCATCAGATTTTTGTCTGTTTAGAAGAAAGATGTTCCTGTAATTAAAGATGTGCATATTTAAATTCCTGTCACTTGTGTCCATATGTCTGAAGTAAAAAGAGGAGTAAGATGATTTACAGAAGTTACAAGTTCCATAGGCTTTATCATATCTCTATGCTCATAGGATGGTCAGTGCCCCATGACAAGCAGGAAAGGGACTGAAAAATGTAGCATTCAGTGCTAATGACCTGCTGAGTCTTGAACAGTATGATCCCACTACAACAAAATATTGGTACAGGAAAATGGTGCTTTTTTATTGACTTGTAAAGTAAGCAAAAGACGGTTACTCACCTTTGTAACTGTTGTTCTTCAAGATGTGTTGCTCATATCCATTCCAGTTAGGTGTGCGCGTGCCGCATGCACGTTCGTCGGAGATTTTTACCCTACCAACACTCGGTGGGCCAGCAGGGCGCCCCCTGGAGTAGCGCCACCATGGCATCCAATATATACCCCTGTCAGCCCCACCGCTCCTCAGTTCCTTCTTGCCGGCTACTCCGACAGTAGGGAAGGAGGGTGGGTGTGGAATGGATATGAGCAACACATCTCGAAGAACAACATTTACAAAGGTGAGTAACCGTCTTTTCTTCTTTGAGTGCTTGCTCATATCCATTCCAGTTAGGTGATTCCCAAGCCTTACCTAGGCGGCGGGGTTGGAGTGAGACGTTGCGGAATGTAAGACCACTGAGCCGAAGGCGGCATCGTCTCTAGACTGTTGGACCAATGCGTAGTGCGATGCAAAGGTGTGGACGGAAGACCAGGTGGCCGCGCGGCGGATTTCCTGTATGGGAACATGGGCCAATAACGTGGCAGATGAGGCTTGAGCCCGAGTAGAGTGGGCGGTAAGATGGCCAGTCGGAATATGATCCAAGTCGTAGCATGCCTGAATGCAGAATGTCACCCAAGATGCAATCCGCTGGGAAGAGATTGCCAGGCCCTTCATACGTTCTGCCACCGCTACAAATAGCTGAGGTGAACATCGGAAGGGTCTGGTCCTCTCGATGTAAAACGTGAGAGCCCTACAGACATCCAGAGTATGCAGCTGCTGTTCCCTTCGCGATGAGTGCGGTTTTGGAAAAAAACTGGCAGGAAGATGTCCTGATTGACATGAATGACAGAGACGACCTTAGGGAGAAACGCCGGGTGTGGTCGCAGCTGTACCTTGTCCTTATGGAACACCGTATACGGAGGATCCACAGTCAAAGCTCTAAGTTCCGAGACTCGTCTAGCTGAGGTGACAGCAACTAGGAACGCTGTCTTCCAGGACAGGTACAGCAGCGAGCATGTGGCTAAAGGTTCAAAGGGGGCCCCATGAGCCTGGCCAAGACAAGGTTCAGGTCCCAGGTAGGGGCTGGTTGTCTGACCTGAGGATAGAGTCGCTCCAAGCCCTTAAGGAATCTGGAAACTATAGGATGGGAAAAAACGGAACTGCCAGCCTCCCCAGGATGGAAGGTGGAAATAGCTGCAAGGTGCACTCTTAGCGAAGAGATCACTAGACCTTGCTCTTTGAGAGACCATAAATAGTCCAAAATGGTGGGGACCGATACAGTCTGCGGAGAAAGGTCCTGCTGAGTGCATCAGTGACAGAAGCGCTTCCATTTAGCGAGGTACGTTGATCGCGTGGAGGGCTTTCTGCTACCCAGCAGCACTGTTGCACTGCAGCGGAACAACACAACTCCGATCAGCTCAAATAGCCAGCAACCATGCAGTCAGATGAAGGGACTGCAGGTCTGGGTGGTGTACCCTGCCGAAGTCCTGCATGATCAGGTTCGGGCAGAGTGGCAGGGGAATCGGGTCTGACAGGGACAGGTCGAGCAGCATGGTGTACCAATGCTGCCTGGGCCAAGCCGGAGCGATCAGGATAAGGCGGGCTTTGTCTCTGCACATCTTGATCAGAACTCGGTGGACCAGAGGAAACGGAGGGAAGGCATAACAGAAGTGGCCCGTCCACGGAATGAGGAACGCGTCCGACAGAGAGCCCGGGGAGCGACCTTGCAGGGAGCAGAACACCTGGCATTTCCTGTTGTCCCTGGAGGCAAAGAGGTCTATTTGGGGAAAACCCCACCTCTGGAAAACTGAATGGAGAATGTCCGGACGGATGGACTACTCGTGTGCCAGGAAGGACCTGCTCAGGTGATCTGCGAGTGTGTTCTGGACTCCTGGGAGGAAGGAAGCTACTAGGTCTATGGAGTGGGCTATGCAGAAGTCCCACAGTAGTATCGCCTCCTGACACAAGGGGGAGGACCGCGTCCCTCCCTGTTTGTTTATATAATACATGGCCGTTGTGTTGTCCGTGAAGACTGCAACACAACAGCCCTGCAGATGGCGCTGAAATGCTTGGCACGCCAGCCGGACTGCTCTCAGCTCCCGGACATTGATGTGTAGAGTTAACTCCCGGGACGACCAAAGGCCTTGGGTGCACAGGTGCCCTAGGTGAGCACCCCAGCCCAGAGAAGACGTGTCCATTGTTAGGGACATGGAGGGTTGGGGAGGATGGAACGGTCGTCCTGCACACACCCGGGAAGGCGTTCACCACCAGTCGAGGGAGCTGAGAACACTCAGCGGAATTGTCAGAATGATGACTATGGTGTCTCTGCGCGGCCGATAGATGGAAGCGAGCCAGATTTGGAGAGGCCGCATTCGCAGCCTGGCGTGCTGTGTGACGAATGTGCATGCAGCCATGTGACCGAGGAGACCAAGGCAGGTGCGTGCAGAGGTTGTTGGAAAATGCTGAAGACCTTGGACAAGTGAGACTATGGCCTGAAACCGGTGGGGGGGGGTTGACTGGCTGTCGCAAGGCTGGAGTCCAGCATTGCCCTGATAAACTCTATCCTCTGCGTAGGCACCAGAGTGGACTTGTCTAAGTTGATGATCAGGCCTAGACGCAGAAAGAGGTCCTTGATAATGGCCACATGGCTGATGACTTGTGCCTCGGAAGCCCCTCGGATGAACCAGTCATCGAGGTAGGGGAAGACGTGTATCCGACAACAGTGTAGGGAAGCAGCGACAACCGCCATACACTTCGTGAACACCCGAGGGGCCGAGGAGAGGCCAAAGGGGAGGACAGTAAACTGGTAGTGACAGTGGTTTACCACAAAGCGCAGATACCTCCTGTGAGGGGGATAAATTGCTATGTGGAAATATGCATCCTGCATGTCGAGAGCGGCGTACCAATCTCCGGGATCCAGGGACAGAATGATGGTTCCCAGGGATACCATGCGGAACTTGAACTTTTTGATGAATTTGTTCAGTCCTCGCAGGTCTAGGATAGGCCGAAGGCCCCCTTTCGCCTTGGGAATGAGGAAGTATCGGGAATAAAACCCGTTGCCCCTTAACTCCTCTGGTACCTCCTTTATAGCTCCGATTGAGAGGAGCTTGTGGACATCCTGGATGAGGAGTTGCTCGTGAGAGGGGTTCCTGAAGAGGGATGGGGCGGATGGAAGGGAGGGGGTGAAACAAACTGAAGACGGTATCCAAGCTCCGCCGTGCGTAGGACCCAACGATCTGACGTCAACTGGGACCACGCCGGAAGGAACGGGGAAAGGCGGTTGTAAAACTGAAAGGGATCTGGAGAGGCAATTGGTACACTGCTCTCGGGCGCACCCTCAAAAGTTTGATTTGGGTCCCTGTGTTGGTTTGGTGGGACCGGAATTGTTGCCCCCTCTTGAGGGCCAGACTGACGTCTGCGATTAGTACGACTCCTTTGTCTGGCAAAGTCTTGCCATGGCCGAGGTGGGGGGTAAGGGCGCTGTGGTTGAGAACGGAGGGACCGTCTTTGAGTCTGAGGCGTATGCATTCCCAACGAACGCATAATTACTCTGCTGTCCTTCAGACTCTGCAGTCTGGGGTCCGTCTTGTGGGAAAAAAAGCCTTGGCCATCAAACGGCAAGTCTTGTACTGTGTGTTGCAACTCAGGAGGCAGGCCGGACACTTGCAACCATGATATGCGGAGCATGGCTATGCCAGAAGCGATCGTTCTGGCGGCCAAATCAGCGGCATCTAATGAAGTTTGTAACAAGGTCCTCGCGACCGTCTTCTCATCCTTCAAGAGTGCTGTAAATTCCTGGCGGGAATCCTGCAGAACCAACTCAGCAAACTTCCCGACAGCCTCCCAGGTGTTGTAGCTGTATCTGCCGAGGAGGGCTTGTTGGTTTGCTATGCGGAGTTGGAGACCTCCCGCAGAATAGATTTTTCGTCCCAACAAGTCCATGCGCCGGGCTTCTCTAGTTTTAGGTGCGGGGACTTGTTGACCGTGGCGCTCCTGTCATAAACAGATAGCTAAGGGTTAACGTCTCTTTCACCTGGAAAGAAGTAATCTGAAACACCTGACCAGAGGACCAATCAGGAAACAGGACTTTTTCAAATCTGGGGGGAGGGAAGTTTGTGTCTGAGTCCTTTGTTCTGGTCTTCTGCCTGTACTCTCTCGGCTATAAGAAGTGATTTTTTCTATTTCCTGCTTTCTAATCTTCTGTTTCCAAGTTGTGAGTACAAAGATGGTTTGTTGTTTTGTATTTACATGTCTATAGTTGCTGAAGTGCTTTAAATTGTATTCTTTTTGAATAAGGCTGTTTATTCAATATTCTTTTAAGCAAATGACCCTGTATTTGTCACCTTAATACAGAGAGACCATTTTTATGTATTTTCCTTTCTTTTTATATAAAGCTTTCTTTTTAGACCTGTTGGAGTTTTTCTTTAGTGGGGAACTCCAGGGAATTGAGTCTGCAGCTCACCAGGGAACTGGTGGGAGGAAGAAGTCAGGGGGAAATCTGTGTGTGTTAGATTTACTAGCCTGACTTTGCATACCCTCTGGGTGAAGAGGAAAGTGCTTGTGTTTCCAGGACTGGAAATAAAGAGGGTGGACTCCCTCTGTTTAGATTCACAGAGTTTGCTTCTGTGTATCTTTCCAGGAACACCTGGAGGGGGGGAAGGGAAAAGGTTTATTTCCCTTTGTTGTGAGACTCAAGGGATTTGAGTCTTCGGGTCCCCAGGGAAAGTTTTTGGGAGGACCAGAGTGCCCCAAAACACTCTAATTTTTTGGGTGGTGGCAGCTTTACCAGGTCCAAGCTGGTAACTAAGCTTGGAGGTTTTCATGCTAACCCCCATATTTTGGATGCTAAGGTCCAAATCTGGGACTAGGTTATGATAGCTCCCATTTGTTGACGGACTGTACCACCAAGGAACAGGGAGCAGGGTGCACACAGAGGTACTCATACCCCTTGGAAGGCACCATGTACTTCTGTTCGACCCCCTTGGCTGAGGGTGGGATGGAAACCGGGGATTGCCAGATGGTGTCAGCTCTAGCCTGGATCGAACGGACGAATGGGAGAGCCACTCTGGTGGGTGTCTCTGCAGATAAGATACTAATCTCCGGGTCCTCCACCTCCGGGACCTCTTCAACCGGCAGGTTGATATTCTGGGTGACACGCCGCAGAAGGTCCTGGAGAGACCGGAGGTCTATCGGAGGTGGTCCCGATGATGACGTCCCCGCTAGTGCCTCATCCGAGGAAGAGGAGGATGACAGCCCCGGGACGAGTGGGTCCTGCACTGATGCCTGGTCTGGGGGGACCTCCGTCTCCGGAAGGTCATGTGGTTCTGGTGCGTGTGCATCGTTTTCCTCTGAGTCAGCGGGGAGAGGTCGGCTGACGGTGACCTCGGGCGCACAGTGCTCTGAGTGATCGGAGCGTGATGGGCCAGTCAGTTCACCTTGGGCTTGATGATACGCCCAAGGTGTCCAAAAGGACCACTGAGGAGGTCCGTGGTCCGGGCCATGGGCATGCGTATCCGAGTTTCCGTAGGAGGCACTGTCCGCATGGGAGGAGACGGATGGGTGACACGAGGGCCACAGAGGAGCTGAAGTCGCTTGGACCAGGTCTCTGCGTCCATTGGACTCCTGTCTACGCGGTACCGGTGAACGGTACCAAGAGTCATAACGGTGCAGGGAGCGGGACCGGGACCTGTGACCAGCGCAGTGCCGGGAGGTCGACCGGTGCCTCGTACCGCCGTGCTGAGATCTGCTGCGAGAGGTACAGTGGTGCCGGGATCTGGACCGGTGCCGAGAGTACCGTGATGGACAGCAGGATCTCGAGCGGTGCCGCGAGTACGACCGGTACCGGGATGGAGAGCAGTACCGGGACTGTGAGCGGTGCCGAGAGCGGGAGCGATGTCAGGATCGAGAGCGTCCGCGAGACCTGGATCGGGACCGGCGGCGTTGCACTGTGTCCGGCGAAGATGGCCTCATCATGGCAGGCTTACCCAGTGACTGAAGAACCCGCACTGGCGGTGCCAGAGGTTGGGGCAGCTCAGGCTCCGTCAGAGCAATTAGCTCCTGAGATGTGGAGAAAGTTTCCGGCATCGAGGGCACGATGAGCTTGACCAGAGCGTGTGCTGGGGAGCTGGTAGGCACCGGACTCGACGGCTCCTGAGAGACCGGAATCGACGGTGCGGAGGCAAGCGGTGCCGCAGCAGTTGACGGTGCTGGGCGGTCCACCTTAGACGTACGCTCAGACTGCGGCATAGACACAGGTGCCGCAGGAGCCTTGTGCCTCTTGCTTCTCGGGGAGAGGGATCGGTGCCTGCCAGCGGGTTGAGCCGGCGAAGGCTGGTGCTGAGGGGTCTTCACTGGCACCATGCGCTCCGGTGCGGAGGAAGCACTCGTCCCCGGTGCCGGAGTTGGTGCCGAAGATGAAGGAGTTAGAGCTGCCTCCATCAAGAGTTGCTTTAGGCGAATGTCCCGCTCTTTCTTCGTCTGGGGCTTGAACGCCTTGCAGATTCGGCACTTGTCCACAAGGTGGGATTCTCCCAGACACTTTAAACAGGAGTCGTGCAGATCTCCTGTGGGCATCGGCCGATGACAGGCCGTGCAAGGTTTGAAGCCCGGTGAACCGGGCATGGGTCCCGGTACCAGGGGAGGAGAAGGGGCTAGCCCCCGACCCTCTAACTATATACACAACTACTATACAACTACTAATAATATAAAAGTTAACTATAACTATATACACAATAACTATATAAACGAGCGAAGAGCTAGGGAGGTGGAGATCAGCTAAGCCGCGTTCCACTGTTCCAACGACCGACACGGGCGGTAAGAAAGAACTGAGGAGCAGTGGGGCCAGCAGGGGTATATATTGGGTGCCACTCCAGGGGGCGCCCTGCCGGCCCACCGAGTGTTGCTACGGCAAAAATCTCCGACGAATGTGCACGCGGCATGCGCACACCTAACTGGAATGGATATGAGCAAGCACTCGAAGAAGAACTCAAACCTTCGTAGCCCCTTCTAGGCAGCCTCTCTGCAGTCACTTGCAGCAAGTCTTTCCTCATCTTTGGCTAGTGCAGTTACAGGCAACAGCAGGAAAGCTGACGTGTTTTATTCAAATCTGAGAAAGACTAAATATCCCTGTATCTTATAGTGGGTGTCAGAGGACTAATGGTATATTTCACCTACATTCTAGTGAGAGGAGTCATAGGCAGATAGATATACCTCAATAGCTGTAATTGAGGAGATAAAAGAAGGCTCAGTTTGAGATCCTAGAGATACTGCCAAAAGCTAATTCTCAGGTGGCCTAAATAAGCTATATCTTCACAGGCCCAAGTCCACCGGGGATGGCATCTAGTTTTTAATACAAAACCCTTAAGCCTTTTTATGACTGCCAAACTGTTTCGCATGAATAGTCTCAAAGACTTAAAAGTCAAGGTTTACAAAGGGGATTTTCTGGCAAAAATAGATCCAAGCAAAGCCTTCCTATGCATACAAACAGGAAAGGTTCTCCTGTAGAGGAGTACTGTATCAGTGGAAGGCAAAGTTATTTTGCCTGTGTATTGCTACAAGGGCATTCATTACAAGAATGTGACCCAACTATTCATCTCCCAAGGGCCCTGAGAGTTAAAATGCTTATTTACTTAGATGGTATCTTAGTTGCAGAAGAGTCAGAGGAGCTCTGAAGACTGCATATTCTGGCCACAGTTCATCTGCCATGAATTTTAAGGTTTCCATTAAATACAGAAATATTTAGTTTAGACTTTCTAGGATTCAAAGTTGATGCCAGGAACTTGGCCCTGAACAATCCAAAAATAAATTTGTAACAAATTAACATCCAGAAATGATGTCTGCTCCTTCTGTCTCCAGAATTAGCACAGCTACTGAGGTCTCTGGAATTAGCTCACCATCTTCTATATGACTCTATTACAGATACATCTTGATGAAAGGAAATGGGAAGCAAACCATTGCCTCTTAAAGGCTGCTTGGTTACAAAGTCATGTATGGATAGTTAATCTGTTTATAGAAGGTAAACTGGCTACGACATCTGCCAGAAGTTTCTTTGAGAACAAACTAACAATGCTAAGTGAACTTCTACTTGGAAAAACCTAGACAGATTACAGAGATCTCAGGACAGCCGCATGCTCCGGATCTCAGACTAAAGCACATAGGTCAGAGGAATTTAGATGCTTTGCTTAACCAGGAAACTAAAAATTCCAAATATTACAAAGACAGGGACAGAGAATATGGTCACTAACGAATTCCCTGTGGTCAAAAGTCAATTGGATAAAGCATTTCTGAATCTACAGATATTCTTCACGTAGAGCCAACTATGCCAGATTGGAGTTGAATGTCTTTGCCAGGCCTTACAAACCCCAAACTCTGAATTTTTCCCCCAAGATTCCCATTTACAGCTAAAATAGGCAAAGATTCATTCTCATTTTTCCTTGGACAATCCCACAGTTTTTCTACTTTCGTTCTCCTATAAGTGTACTCAAAGAAGAATTAACGTAAGACAGGTTTGACTAACATCACTTGATCCTAACGACAAATTGTCCATACTATAGTTTAATTCTTTCCTATAGTATCCTGACAGATGTATCCATAGTTCTGGGGAAACTAAGCACACTGATCCACTGACAGAGATCAGGGACTTCTTAGTCTAGGACTCTTTAACAATAACATCCCTAATTATAACAGAAACTTTGCAAACTGCAGGCTTTCTATCAAACTCCTGCTTTTAGGCTACATTATCATAATTTATCACTCAGGTTGCTGTAGCTCCCAAAACTTGAATTTGTTTGTGGGCAAATCAAACCCAAGAGGAAAAATAATCCTTTTCATGAATTAGGCTTCTAAACACTGATTATTTAGAAAGTAGAGTGGAACCTGTTTAACAGGTAAGTAGCAGAAGACAGTTTACAAACATTCTCAAAACATGCATCAGAGGGGTAGCCGTGTTAGTCTGGATCTGTAAAAGCAGCAAAGAATCCTGTGGCACCTTATAGACTAACAGACGTTTTGGAGCATGAGCTTTCGTGGGTGAATACCCACTTCCTCAGATGCATGTAGTGGAAATTTCAAGGGGCAGGTATATATATGCTAGCAAGCAAGCTAGAAAAAACGAGGTCAGTTCAATCAGGGAGGATGAAGCACTGTTCTAGCAGTTGAGGTGTGAAAACCAAGAGAGGAGAAACTGGTTCTGTAGTTGGCAAGCCATTCACAGTCTTTGTTCAATCCTGAGCTGACTCATTTCTCCTGAGGTCCCTTGAACCACAGTTGCCTCGCTTGCCAACCCAATAAAGCACAAATATGAGAATTATTTAGTAATATGTTGCTAAATCACTTAGGGCATGAATGATGGGGTGTACAAATCCCACAATGGGCTAACAAGGGGTTGAGGAGCTTCTCTGGGCTCAGCCAGCCCCGCCTCGCCACACTTGCAAAAGATGCACAGACTGGGTAGGAGGAGTTAAAAGGGAGCAGAACAGCTCACTTGTGAGCAGGCCAGGGAAGAGAAAGGACCTTTACCTTGCAGCACCTGAGGAAAGGCAGGATCTCTCATCAACAACTGCCTGAAAGTCCCTTTCTGAGGGAAAGGAGAAGCTGCTCCTGATAGACTTTGAGAGGGAGGCACAGACTTAGGCTATGTCCTCTCACATACTAACCCAATTTATTTGCGTGGATTCCCCGTGTTTTCTTTAAGGACTATCCCTGAAAGACTTGGAAATGACCTGGCCAGAGGGCCAAGGCACAAGAGGAAGCAGCTGTCACCCCAAGAGGAAGAGAGTTATCATGCCATGCCCGACTGTAGAGAGGTGCCATGTGGTAAGCTGATCCCCTTCATACTTTCCTGTTACATACTGCAAATGGACAACAGTCAGGTGGTATGAAGTGGCCCAGGCAGGACAGCCTTAAGGTGCTCCTGGGTGTCAGGCCCTTTTATCACCCTCACAGGGCAGCTTTGGGCCAGAGCCAAATGGAGTGGGAGGGCCTGGGTTCCCATACCATACCCCTCTCCATGTCAAAGGGCCTAAGCTCCTGAGCAATGGGCATCACTCCCCACAAGTGAAGACCATCACAGTAGGTCTTCACCGAACAGTTAACACAGGTTGTTACTTGGGTTTTAGCCCAACCTCCCCTACCATCCATAAAAAACACTGACCTGGGATTGGAAGTGCTAAGCCTGGGCTAGCTGAACTGGGTGTCAGTTTGGGGAGTTAGAATCTAGGCTCCAGTTTAAGTCAGGCTGGAACCTGCCCACTTCGCTGTGCAAGCTAACTCACTCACATGCTGATGGCCCTCCCTTCCCACAATTTCCCCCGAAGCACAGACAAGTTCTTCTGCATTTGACACAAGAGACTGGGAAAGAATCCTAGAGCATCTCAGCACAAAGAACCATGGGATGTGCTACCAGACACACATGGAGAAGTGCATAAACCAGGGGTCGGCAATCTCTCAGAAGTGGTGTGCCAAGTCTTCATTTATTCGCTGTAATTTAAGGTTTCACGTGCCAAGTAATACATTTTACATTTACAGGGGCCGGCGCATGGAACCCCAGATTGGCAGCAGGCTGAGTGGGGCTGGTGGCTGAGACCCTAGGCTGGCAGTGGGCTGAGCCGCTCAGCCCGCTGCTCGTCTGGGGTTCCATCCACTGGTCCCTCCCAGCTGGGACACTGGCCACCGGCCTCGCTCAGCCCACTGCCAGCTCGGGGTTCTATCCATCCAGGTCGGCAGTGGGCTGAGCGGGGCCGGCAGCAGGGACCCCAGGCCGGCAGCAGCGTGCCACTGTAAATCGGCATGCGTGCCATAGGTTGCCAACCCCTGGCATAAACAGTGAGGACACATTAATGTGTAGAACTCTGCTGTGGAGATGCCAATCATTGGGTTAACTGTGCAGTGAAGACATAGCCTTACGGCCAGATTTTGCTACCCTTATTCACGCTGAGTAGTATCTGACTACTTGAACCATGCCACTGAACTCAGTAGGACTACTTGCTGAATGAGAGCATGAGTAAATGTTTCAGAAGGTGGCTGTATGCCTTTATTGTCAACTACACTTGCGGCATCAGAGATTTGGGCTATGTCTACACTTAAATGGCACCGCAGCACAATACAGGGGAGATACTTAGTACAGCGATTGGAGGGGTTCTCTGACTCCTGTGGTAAATCCACCTCTCGGACAGGCAACAGCGAGGTTGACAGAAGAATTCTTCCATCAACCTAGTGCTGTATACACAGGGCATTAGGTTGGCTTAACTATGGGGGTTGATCTAATTTTCTAGCATAGACGAGCCCCAGCTTCTAAAATTGATACCCAATCCCTCACTGGTCTGCCAGGGTCTCAGAACTGGTCATCTTAAAAAAACATTGACCCCTGATGAAGTAAAATCTTGATGGGTGCACACAATTTTTCTATTTGAGAAAACTAAACCTCAAATACTAATTAGTTTCAAAGATGTAATATTATGGTAGTGCCCAGTAAGAATAGGGGACCCTTTTATTAGGTACCGTACAAACACAACAGAAGACAACTTACACTCTAAGAAGTGAAATAAGTAATGGAGGATAGGGTGAGAGGGATGCAAATGAATCTCTGCAACTACTACACACATTTACACGCTTGGAATTGTTTTCTTTTAGTTATAAAAATATAAAGTAAGTGCAAGCTAACCTCATCTGCCTTTCAAGCCATTAATAACTGGATTATTTTGAATGCATATTGAGACAAGGAGGGGGCAGATTTGAGGGAGGAGACTGTAGTGGTAATTTTGTATATTTGAAGAGAACCACTCATTTTCTCTGCACAATTATGTATTCATAAGAAGCACATAAAATAGTATATCTTCATTATATAGCGTTTCCCACCTTCTGAGCACACATACTCAGACCTCTTGCTTTGTTATGGTAAAGGTAAGCTCTCTTATTCATTCATTCTTTCTTCACCTGAAGGAAGAAGATGGTGTCAAAGAACTCAGGTCACAAGGATTAAAGTCCCCTTAATCACTTTTGAGCCACTCAGATGTCCTCGACATGACTTGTGCTTTTCAAACTTGCTAATCAATGCTACAGGTTTTGTTCCTTGTACCTCAATATCCCAAGTATCAGGGAAAAGTGTATTTTTTGGGACAGATTTTCTGTTGCCCTGTGTCTGGTGTAGTGTTTTAAACCAGTGTAAAGTATGTGACAAGCAGACTTAAAATGATAATGGCACTGAATGTGCAGCATTATTCACTAACATTATACTGATATAAATAACTACACGTGGCCAGAGAGTATCCTCAAGCCTATATGTATAAGCTGTCTTAGACTTGCTCACGAGGCAACTGAACATTTGCCTGGTGAGTCAGTGATTTCCTAGGCTGCAGGGCTAGCTCACCATCATCTATGTTACACCTTAGAGACTAACAAATTTATTTCAGCATGAGCTTTCGTGAGCTACAGCTCACTTAGCTGTAGCTCCCAAAAGCTCATGCTGAAATAAATTTGTTAGTCTCTAAGGTGCCACAAGTACTCTTGTTCTTTTTGCGGATACAGACTAACACAGCTGCTACTCTGAAATCTATCATCTATGTTGAATCAATGAAATTTGGCAAGCTGTTATCTGTGAAGCGCACGGCAGTAAGTGATGATCTTAGGAGTAAGGGTATCAGAGATCTGCTAGTGTATTTTCTACCAGAGGAAAAGTACCAAGTGAGGAGGTAGTGGGTGTATGGCTAAGTGGCTGTGGGTTTGCAATGACTGACCATAGTCAGAGGAGAGAAAGAAACACAAGTGAGATTGAAAGGATATGATAAAAGAAAAACAGGGGTAGGAAAGGAATAAGAAATAGAGGTGATGAAGATGGAGAGACAGAATCTAGAAGGAAGGAAGGAGAAACCATAATATATCAAAAGAAAGAGGAAAAGGCATAAAGAAGAAAGAAGAAAAGAGAACAGCACACTGAAATTATGAAACGATGAACCCATGATATATGATAGGAAAGGAAAAAGAAAAAGTGGAGTAAAGGAAAGAAATGAAGGTAAAACAAAAGCCAGGGAGACATAGTAAAGTTATATTTTAAACACTGTACTCTACAGATAGTTGATTGCCAATAAGTGACAATATAATACAATACACATATAAAATGTTCAATCATATTTACCTTCAGAATGTATCAGACTGTGTAACGCCGACAGACCCTGGTCGTCGGCGGGCAGGATCAAGCATGGGACCTGTGGAGCTAAATGCATGAGCTTCAAGCCATATAATGGCCCTTAGCTAAGGCTGTAGAGCAGACTCATTAATCTCTCTCTCTCTCTAAGTGGTCTTGGTGCTACTAGATGGGACAGAACACCACACCCAGGAGGTGTGTGGGTTACAACTGTACCATGGCATATATTTTTCAAAATATTTTCTTGGGAAGTTTACCCAAGAATTACCCCCACAATAGTACCCAGGATGACTTATTTAATACTTTCTGGGCTGCTCAATATATATATTCACAGGGCTCCTCACACCTGCTAATCCACAAATGAGGTCGAGCTCCCTTTTAACACATACGACCAGTTTATTTTTGGATTTGTGCTGTGTGTCTAAAACAACAACAACAACAACAACAACAAAAACCTCTTTTTCCCCCTTGAGGGAGACATTAAAATTCTGTTTACGTTTATCAAGCATCTTAGTCTTTCAAATATGGTTTGGCACAGAAGGTATTGTAATCCCTACACATAGACAAGGGCAGAATGGAATTTTTGGTATGAGAACATTAGAACTCTTACCTGATGTTGGTCTAAAGAGACAGAAAGTGAAACACTCCACAAAGTGAAACATAATTTGGCATTACTACTTTCCAGTAGAATTACTTGTTCTAAAAATCAAAGGTAATTGTCTATTTCAAGCCAATGATGAAAGTTTAAGTACTATTATCTTTGGTATTCAATTGCGCACAGGTTAAGTAGGCGAGTCAGTGCGGGTTGTTCGTTTAGTTTGACCTCTCTAAAGTCTTTACTCAGACTACATACAAGCTAAGAACTCAATCTCACAATGTGATGAGCGCCTTGCCCTCGGTCCAGCAAAGCACTTAAGCAGTTAATATTAAGCACATGCGCAGTCCTATTAATTTTAATGAGTGCAGGATTGAACCCTAAATAGAGCAGAGTGGGCTTTAGCTATTCAGGGCCTTTTACCATGTATATGGTTGTGCAGGATGTAAGACTGCTCCCACTCCCTTGTGCACCCTGCCCCTATCACAGCTTCAGGTGTGTGGGGGCCAGGAAGGGGTGGAAAAGAATGCTCATAGAGCCACTATTCTCCAAAGCAGAGCTTTGTTGGCTGGTATGTTGGGGAATGAGGAAGAAGTGGAAGCAATCTGCACCTGGTAATCTATCTATGAAGCTAAATGATATGGCACTCATCCCTGAGTTCCTCTTGATCATTATTTTTATCCTCACAAATCCCTGTGAGACAGTGAAATATTATCCCCATTTTGTGGATGGGAACTGAGACACCAGGTAGATTAAATGAGTTATCCAAGAGTACAAAGGAAGTCTGTAGCTGAGCCAGAAATAAAACCCATGTCTCCTGCATCCCAACTCCAGTTCCCTATCCACTCGACCATCCATCCAACATTCAAGGGCTATAGAAGATTACTTCTCCTGGAAACAAGGCAGAAGCATGGAAGGAATTGCTGTGGAGGCACAGTTACAAACTGCCCTTACACAGCTCTGCCTAAAGGAAAGTCTAGGCCTTACACCATTATCCTATGGGCTAGCCAGTTGGTATACAAACACAAAAAGAGAAGAAATTTTTATTGCAGTTTTACATACTTTGGAGCGGGTACTTGTGCTGGTATCAAAGAATTAATAGTCTATTCTCAAGCACAGAGCTTCTTCTGATCTGTTCTGCCAGTGACCTCTATCTTTAATTTGATTTTTTTCAGCAATCACCTATTCATAGCCGAGATACAGATATTAGTGCCTCAGCAGACTCTCCCCTGAGCTGGAATATCAATTATGCCCAAACTATGTGGATGGTTTTATGATGAAAACCATTGGTCACCAAAGTTGTTAAATTTCAGGCAACAAAAATGATTCAATTTCCCCCAGTCCTGTTTACTACTATTCATAAATAAAAAACTGCTCACATTTTCAAATACTTATTAAAAGCACCTTCCCCTTCATTCTGGTTTACACCAGCTTAAAGATGAACAACGCGCACAGCACTCAATGTTCAGATTTTTACATTTCTCACACTGTGGAGGTAGTTAACACAGCTTAGAAAACCTCAAATCACTTAGAATACAAAAAACATATGACAAACTAGTCCTGTTCATAAAATGTAATAATGAAAACAGATACCTGGTCTTGCACAGACAATTTTATTAGGTGCTCCACATATTTGATATCCTAAATAGATCCACTAGGCTGAATATTCAATTTTCCTAACTTTAATTTCTCTTTGTCCTGGTTTGATCAAGATAGGTCAAGTCATACATTGCTTGAGAATATTAGCTGGGTACTGTGAATGTATTTTGTATTCTCTCAACTATAACTCATCATAAGGAACTTGCTTGGCATCAATAAGTCACTCCTGCCTTTTTTGTGAACATGTGTGACTCAATACTCTGCTGCTAGGCTATTTAGTGATAAAATCTGGTATAATAAAATATTAATTACAGCTGAAAGGTAGGATGAGAAATATGAACTCAATTACAGTCCCATATTGTGAACAAAGGGCAGGGTGAAAAAATCCTTTAGTTATGGAGGTTTTGGATAATAGAACAACTTGGACATTAGAATCAGGCTGAGAGCTCCCTAAAAGGCAATCTGCTATTAATCTTCACATCAGGCATAGAATTTCAAGTAAATTATCCCTGGACGAAAGTGATATTTTCCAAACTAATTTAAAGATTTCTTTATCTGTGCATTTAATTTTTTCCTTCAAGTCATCATAATTCAATTATTTAAATTATGTAACAAACACAAGGACATACCAATTATAATTAAATACCAAATATTGTACATGCTATCCAAAAGGGTCATAGTAAATGAAATAAAATGAGCAGTTAATTCTAAACTTTTTTAATCCTGTCTGCTCAGGCAGATGCTCATTGCAGAACTGACTCAAATGTGGTTTTGCCTTCCAAAAAGCCTGATTACTTTGCAAAATATCAACAGTAGAACATTTTAGATATTTGTTATTAATGAGAGTTTTTCTATTTCATTTACCCTTACAAGTAATACAACAGAGTTTGCTGGACTGATCCTGGAAGTAAGGAACTACTCAATTCTAACCCCCAGCTCTGCCACTGATTTGCTTTGCTGCCTTGGGCAAGCCCCTTTGCTTCAGTTTTCTCCTATCTATATAGCATGACTAAACTCACCCAGCTACATTTGACCTTGGAGCCCTACAATTCCACCTGTTCTACAGAAACTCAATGTCATACAATAAAATTCATCCTGCAAAACAGAAAATCCCCTTGAAGAGGTGGAATTTTAAGGGCTCCAGGACTGTAATTTACAAGTGTTTTATGAAAATTAGCTTATATTTGTAAGGCACAGGTAAGTGATATGCATTATTGCTCTAAATATAAATGGAGAAATTATCAGATTTCCACAAGATGTTGAAAAACTACTTTGAAGTGCTTTGTTCGTTTAACTCAGAACTACTTCAATACAAGTTCAGGGTGTTCATAAATTCACACTTCACAGGATCAGGCCCCTTATTATTACAGATGGATGAGCCACAAAAGGTTCTCAGTCAGGTCTGAAGAGTCAACCCCAAGTTCAGAAGTTTACAGATCTTTCAAAGTTTATAAAACCTATGTTACTATCCTTTGTTTCTTCCTCCCAGTCTTATTTCTGTGCCTTCTTCCATGCTGTCCCCTAACACCTGGAATAATAATCTCTAAACCCTAGCTCAGTGAGAATCCACTCTCACATCATTCAAATCCCTCCTGAAAACCTTCTTCTAGTAGGCGTTCAAATGTGAGTAAAAGCAGTCAACATGTCATTTTAAAGAAATTTTGGGTCTTGCAGAGTGCTCTTGCATTGTCTTTTTATTTAGACTTTAAGTGCCTTGAGGCATAAAAACTTTTTCATAGATTTTCTTGCAGCCAAATCTTAGTTTCTCAGGGCTATATTTTCACATGCTGGCCTTTATTTTTGCAGGCACAACTCATTACAGATTCAGTTTAGGCCGCTTACATCAAAATCATGGACTCATAAGGACATAGGACTGGAAGAGACCTCCTGAGTGATCAAATCCAGTTCCCTGCTATTCCAGGCAATTCCAATACTAGCTTGAGCAAAACTGCACTTCTAATTCTGAGCCTCCAGAAATGGCGGCCCAATTAAAGATTTGGACCCTCAAAGTGAGTTTTCAAACAGATGTGCCAGTATACTAATGTCCCACCTCCCCCACAGTCCACAATGGAAAATTAATGTCTCTAATTTTCCAATAAAAATACAATATATGTTAATATACCCTCTAACTTGGGACCCTATGATGCAATTTGATCTATGCAGAAGGACTCTTAGTTCTGCAGAGAGAAACATTGATGTCAGTGAGATTTATGCGTGGGTGCAGAGTCCACTGGCGTTATGAGAATATGGCTTAATAGAATATGGCTAGATTATAAACTGGTGTAACTACGGGCAGAAGTTACTCAAATCAGTTCAAACAATATAACATCTATATCCTATGCAAATAAGTGAACCATGAGTAGGGCTTACCAAATTCATGGTCCATTTTGTTCAATTCACGGTCATAGGATTTTTAAAATAGAAAATTTCATGATTTTAGATATTTAAATTTTAAATTCACGGTGTTGTAATTGTATGGGTCCTGATCCAGAAAAGAGTTGTGTGTGTGTGGGGGGGGTCGTCACAAGGTTACTGTGGGGAGTGGGTTTGTGGTACTGCTACACTTACTTCTGTGCTGTTTCAGGCGTTGTGATGTTGCAGGCGGTGGGCAGATGGAGAGCGTTGGCTTCTGGTTGCGAGCTTAGCTTTGAAGGCAGTGCCACCGCCAGCAGCAGCAAAGAAGTAAGGATGGCATGGTATGGTATTGCCACCCTTACTTCTGCACTGGTGCCAGCAGAAAGGGGCCCTCAATCATCAGCCGCCACTCTGTGGCCGTCCAGCTCTGAAGGCAGCAGCACAGAATTAAGGGTGGCATGATATAGCATTGCCATCCTTACTTCGGCGCTGCTGCTGGTGGGGTGCTGCCTTCAGAACTGGGCACCTGGCCAACAGCCACCACTCTCTGGCCTCCTAGCTCTAAAGGCAGTGAAGAAATAAGGGTGGCAATACCATGACCCCCCCTAAAATAATCTTGCCACCCCTCTGCAACTCCCTTTTGGATCAGGACCCCCAATTTGAGGAACGCTGGTCTCCCCTGTGAAATCCTTATAATATAGGGTAAAAGCACACAAGAGACCAGATTTCACAGTCCTTGGCATGTTTTTCATGACCACGAATTTGGTATGGCCCTAATCATGTGATGTTACCTACCTACTACTGCAAGCTGAAATGTGTCATTATGTGATAAAGTAATATTTTTCTTTTCAGAAAAATGAATACTTGACACTTCAGGGTTTTAACAATGCTTTCAATTTCAATGAGATTTGCTGAAACTGTGGCAGTAATTTTTGGAACCAAGCCAAAAAATGTTTGTCATGAATTTACATTTGTGACACTTAAAACAATCCAAAGAGCAATCCAAAGCTTTTTAATCAGCTTTATGCTCTTTGCTTAAGAAGAAAAAAAGGCAAGTGCATAAATACATGTAGAAAAATGCACCATGGTTACAGCAAGCAAAGTGCTTAATCAGCCAACATGACACTATTTAACTCACAAGTTTTCAGGTTGCCAAGACCAATTTACAAAACAACCAACGACTATGGAGTAAAGAGCAAAGTCTTGTTGTAGATTAAAAACTGGTTAACCAAAAGAAACAAAGAGAGCAACAGTTAGGATTATTAGCCTGGAAAGAAACCGAGGTAGAGGACTTGGATGAAGTATTCAAATCACTGAAAGCCTGGTGGAAACTGATTGGTTCTTTCTTTTTATTCTGTCTCACAAAAGGAGAACATGAATGCTCAGTTATATTGAAGTGCAGATCATTCAGAAGAAGCAAAAGGAAAAACAAAATTAACTGTCACAAATTTATGACACAGTGGTGCTGTTCTGAACTCTCAAATATTTGTTAACATTCACAAGGTAGGCAGTCAGTTTGACTACTTTTCATGCCCAAGGAGGCCCAGGGACAACTTCGGACCATGAGATCCATTGCTGAATAGACTAGATGGAATTCCATTAACTCAGCCTGAATAGTGCAGCCAGTTCATTTTGTAACAAAAAAGAGTTAGCGTCATTCAGGTGATCAGCCTCTTCCCACCTCCTTCCAGCTATAGAAGCTAGGGAAAATGAAGAGGGAGAAGGACCCCATCAGGTCTTCTTTCTTCAGTGCTGTCCCCCATCTCCAC
Organism: Gopherus evgoodei; assembly: GCF_007399415.2. Taxonomy (NCBI): domain Eukaryota; kingdom Metazoa; phylum Chordata; order Testudines; family Testudinidae; genus Gopherus; species Gopherus evgoodei. The sequence continues at coordinate 207,133,783 of NC_044323.1, forward strand.
AATGTGGGGGACAGAAGGGACTAGACAAAGACTCACTTTTCCTCCCCTCCAAGCGTAGGAAGAGAAAAAGCATTCAGGGTCTACTAAGAGAACAGAGGATAAGTTCCAGCAATCAACAGGGGCTCTCTTTTTCATTAATCTAAATAGGATGAATGTACCTGGTCACAAATCCAAACCTCCAGAATAATTAAATTTGACATCTATACACATCTCTAGGAAATACTTTACGCTGTAATCAGTTTAAGGAATTCACCCTGAAGTCTTGAGGTCAGATAATTACATATTGTGGCTGGATTTGGGAGGGTGTTGGATAATCTGATGTAGAACTGATAAATGAAATTGTTTTCAATTGTTCATTTTATTAATGTAACTTCTGTTCACCTTCACTACACTTGCCTATACTGTAACTTCTGTTCCATTTTGTAAAAGCTTCCTCCAACCTTCATTTTTGCAAACCCTGCTGTAATCTTATTAGTTTAGTTTAGATGTGTGAATGAGGTATGTATGAATGACGGAATCAACCTCCAGCCCCAGCCTGTCCTGATGAGATAAAGTTCAAATACCAACGGCTGAAGACCTAGACAACAGCCCTAAACAAAGTAAGAAGCATCCACCCTAAAAAGAAAAGGACAACAGAAACAACAGAAGGAAGATCAAAGCCAGGTCCAAGGCTGAAAGTCACGCCTGCAATTGATGGGTGATCAATCTAAACCCAGAGGCAGCGTGACACAGCAAGACCTATAGACTTTGAATCCAAACGAAAAGCCTATAAAAAAGAAGGGTGAGATGAGAGACTCTGGGTAACATTCTGCTGCCAATATGGAAGAACATCGTTGCCTGCCCAACAGAGATCCAGCTCAGCCTTGTGCCCAGCTTTCCTGGCCAGTTAGCTGCCACAAGCTACGAACCCAAGCTGCAAAATCAAGCCATGAATTTAAGTTATCTTCAGGACTGGTAACTATGCAGCAGCTGCAGAACACCTAATGAATGTGGATGTGTGTGTGTGAATGTGTGTGTGTGTATAGGTATTAGGTATAATGTAAGTGTGTGTGTGTGTGTGTGTGTGTGTGTGTGTGTGTGTGTGTGTGTAATAGGTATAATGTGTGTGTATAAGAATTAAAATATTAGTCATTAGTCATAAATTGTTATCATAACAAATGTGGCATCTTTGCCTTGTCCCCTTTGATAAGATCCTGCTGGTTTTTACTGGTCTAATATAATTGGTATAACACTGAAGACTGCAAACAAAAATCGGTGGCAGTGCAAATTGTGGTTTAAGAAATAAAGTGATGGTCTTAGGGAAACAGGAAGTATCTTCAGTCCCAGATCATGCACAAGTGACCGGTTGCATTATAGCTATTTTTTTTGTGTCCCCACCTTTCTGGTAGTAGACATGGTGAGAGATGGGATACCACCTGCCTTGATGAACTAATGGTACTGTTTCTCAGACATGTTTTGAGATCTTTTGATGAAAGTTTCTATAGAAGAACAGTTTTCAGAGTAGCAGCTGTGTTAGTCTGTATCCACAAAAAGAAGAGGAGTACTTGTGGCACCTTGGAGACTAACAAATTTATTTTAGCATAAGCCCACGAAAGCTTATGCTCAAATAAATTTGTTAGTCTCCAAGGTGCCACAAGTACTCCTCTTCTTTTTATAGAAGAACAAGTATTAATATCTGATGTATCTCCATTATACTCAGAATGTGCAACCTATAAGAAACAGACTTTAGTAACTGCTGCTTTACTCCTGTGCTTTTCAACAACTAAAACTATTGCAGTGATACAACTATGTTTTGGGAAAGGCACATGAGACAGGGAAGCTCTACAAATGCTACAACACCCAAACCTATAGCTATGGGAAACTGGACACATCATGTTTAAGTAGAAGGCTGTCATTAAGACATACATGTAAATGCAAAATAATGCACATGCAGATGGATCAAACTCCTTGTGTACCATAAAGAAATGGAGAAGTAATTTCAAGAGCAGGAGCCTAGCTAATAGATTTGCAAATGTAATGTTAACACTGGAGCACTGAGCCTATTTGCCATTCCACATTTATGCTGGAGAGTTATTCTTAAATTAGTCTGAAGAATTAAATAACTGGATGCATCAGAATTAGCAGGCCATGAGTAGAGAAGGAATGCTTCTCACAAACCTCTCCCCCCCCCTTCAAGGCTGTTCTCTAATTTGCTATGCTGTGCTGTAGCACAGAAAAAGAGACTTGCTTGCTCCAGCCCAATCCCAGATGTCTACACTACAGTTTTATAGCCCCACAGCCTTGTTGTATCCTTGGGGGCAGCAGGTTTAGGAAGAAATCACTGGAGACCAGAGAGCTGTAAGCCTTAAAAAGCAATCATTTATTTACACACACTGAACTAAGCAAACCAGCCAAAACTGGCTGGGTTATCCCCTAATAATCTAACTCAGTTGCCACAGCAACAAGGGGCTATTACCAGGACAACCAAATACACAGCATATTCCTCCCCACTTAATAAGAACATACCCTAAATAAAATAAACACTAAACTAGAGAAGGAGGGTAGACTGCCTCCATTCCGGGCTAAATCCCGGGGATTATTTTGCTCCATAACTGTGAGTTCGCCCTAGCTAAAGATCCAGCCATTGAGGAGGTCTTCTGTCTCTAGGTGGATTATGGTGAATTTCTGGTGGTGTTGCACCTGAAAGTATCTTGGGCACAGGTCTGACAATGGGCTCAGGGTTTGTAGCGAGAATGGGTGAGGAGGTAGTTCCGGGCAGAGAGGTATCTCTGCCTCCGGCAGTAATGGAGGACAACAGTCAGGAACAGATGATTCTTGATTTGGTATCTCACCAGAAGAGGTGAAGTCAGACAACTCAACTGAAGATGTGTCCTGAGGACTGGCATGACCTGGCAACAGCTGATCTACATCTCACCGCCAGGTGAGATTCTCTGCAGTCCAGACTGTGTAGGAAACCGGTCAGGTCTGAGCGATGATCGTGGCAGGGACCCACTTAGCTCCAGAAGTATAATTCCAAGCCAAAACTGGCTGTCCCGAGCTAAAGGTTCAGTCTTTTGCTCTAGGTGCCCATTTGATGACTTAATATTGCTGCTGATGTTGTACAATTTGTCGGGGTTCAGAAGTGTGGAAGTAGGGAAAAAATTAACAAAAATTTGTAAAAAAATTTTAATGCATGTTAGTTTGTTAGCAAGAGTTAGGCCAGCTGTAACCCTAATAACGTAAAATTTGTAAAAGCAAGGTTAGTGTAAGGCAAGTAAAAAAAAACTGTGTAAAAAGTTATTACAACCTTGGAATAATAATTAAATACGTAACCTGGCGCCCAACGTAAAAAAAATAAAATAGCAAAATAGCCTATGTATAAATAAAATGCAGCTGTTGCTTATTATTGTTTATATTATTGCTTGTTATTGTTTGTAACAAAGGTATAAATGCTTGCTGTAATTGTTTATTTGTTGAGAGACCTGTTTGGAACTGGGGCAACCCAGTGTTTTAGGGCATTTTTTTTTATTGCAATTGCTAAAGTTAAAATAAAGTATTTAATTTTGCTGCACCCAAACAAAAAGCAAAAACTAAATTTTTCTCCGACAATTTGGGGGCTTGTTTCAGCAGATCAAAGCAAGTGCACAGCTGTTATCCCATCATTAGAAAGCCGAGGATGCCTTGGTCATAGCATGAGGTGTGTTTCTGCAGGAAAGTAAAAAGGTGTCCAGATGCTTTTGAATGGAGTGTCATCCCCTTGCCGATTTCAAAGCTTGTTTCATTGTCTGCAGAAATCTTTCAGCATATCCATTGGTGGACGGATGATATGGTGCTGAAGTGATGTGGTGTATCACATTTGCCTTCATAAAATTTTGGAACTCCTGAGACATGAACTGTGGTCCGTTGTTGCTCACAAGTGTCGCAGCCCTAAAGCCTATGCTCAAATATGGCATCTGTATGGCCAACTGTCAGTCAAAAGGTCACACTGGTACCATGTGCAACACCGTAGTACAGTGTGCAACATTATAGTGCCGTGTGCATTTTCCCACTCTTTTTCCCTGATCATCTAAGGGTCCTGCTAGTGCGGTGTGCAACATTATAGTGCCGTGTGCATTCTCCCACTCTTTTTGCCTGGCTACCTAGGGGTCAGGCTAGTGCCTTGTGCAAAAATACCAGCGCGCCATGTGCATAAGGGTAGTGTGCCTGTTCTTGAACCTTCTGTCAGTCAAAAGGTCAAGTTGGTGCTGCGTGCAAAAGCAAAGGGCTGTGTGCAAAAGTGGTGTGCCAAGTGCAGCTCCCATTGACGTAGAGGGCACCAGCTCAGAACCTGGTTGGGGAAGGAGCTAGGGACCAAATCAGATGCTGACACGAGTAAGAGAGCTTTCGAATAAAACCAGGTCTCATGCCAGGATCCGCGGGAGTATCTGCATGTTAGCTGAAAGACTTGGATCCTCCTTCCAGCTAGAAGGGTCTCCTGTGTATCCTGCCGGCTCATGTTGTGTTGTGTCCCGCCAATTTGCCATGCCCTTGGTGTCTGTACTGCTGGTCAGCTGCACCTGGAGTGTGGTATTTGTATTCTAATTGCTGTAAATACTCTGTCTGCTTAGCTTCTTCCTTTTTCCCCTCTTTTACTTGATACTAAGTTATGTATATAGTATATGAAAGTTAAATTGTTGTACTGATTGCTATTGTGGTTAATTGTTGTACTTTACAATATTTGGTTAATGTATATAGTTTACTCAGTTTGGTGTATCTGCTCTAATTTCTGGTGAGCAGTTAATCACAGATCATTTGGTTTCCTGTTGTTGGATGTAAATAGATTGTTATTCTTGTTCTGATAGCATTGTTAGTTGGTTAAAGCGCTCCTCCCCAGCCCAAGTTGCAACTTATCCCCCATCAATAAATGGCCACATGGTTTTGAACTTTCAATCTGTCACGTTTTGATTTTCCTCACTCGATCAAAAACTTACTCGAACCTGTATTGGTCTCGGACAACAAGTTGTTCTGGCAGACCAAAAGGACTAAAGAGTCCCTGTAGTTTTTGGATAGTACTCTCTGCAGTAGTAGACTGCATTATAGAGACTTCTGGCCATTTAGAATAGGCATCGACCACCACCAAGAACATGCTTCCTTCAAAGGGGCCAGCAAAGTCAACATGAATACGTTGCCATGGGTTTTCAGGCCAGTCGCATGGGTGTAGGGCACCCACTGGGGTGCATTCCTGACACCCTGACATGACATACAAGCTCTTGCCTTCTCTTCAATAGCACTGTCCAATCCAGGCCACCAAAAATAGCTTTGTGTAGTTTCCTTCATGCACATTATTCCACAGTGACCCGAATATAGCTGTTCTAACATCTGTGATCCCAGTGGTGGTGGGATAATGACACGTCTCCCCCACAATAAATAACCAGATTGGATCGATAACTCCATCCTCTTGGACATGTAGGTAACAAGGTCGGGTGGGACCAGAGAGGTTCGTTGAGATTTGCCATGCATCACCAGGTCCATAACTTGAGACAATACTGGGTCAACGCGAGTTGCCTTCTTTATCTGAGTAGCAGTGATGGGTGTATTCTCTACCTGTCCAAAGTAGATTTCCTTTTGGGCAGTATCTTGATGTTTGACTGGCAAAGGAAACCTTGAGAGACCATCTGCGTTGCCATGCAGAGTGGATTTCCGATATTTGATTTCATGTGTGTGTGCTGAAAGTAATGTCCCACGTTGCATACGACTAGCAGCTAATGGGGGGAATGCCTGCGTAGGGCCCAAAAATTGACGCCAGAGGTCGATGGTCTGTGAGAAGAGAAACTTCTGCCCAAACAGGTACTGATGAAACTTCCGAATTCCAAGAACGATTCCCAATACGTCACGTTCTATTTGGGCATAGTTAGTTTCTGCTTTGCTTAGAGTGTGTGAAGCAAAAGCAATAGATCTTTCTTCTCCCGAAGGCATAATGTGTGACACGACTGCTCCCGCTCCATAAGGGGAGGCATCGCAGGCCAGTTGTAGGGGTAGGATTGGATCAAAGTGTGTTAGAACTTCAGAATTTAGCAATGCGTCCTTAGCTTTGTTAAATGCAACATTGCAGGTGTGTCAGTCCACTTCCAGGTCTTGTTCTGCCCAAGGAGTTCGTGAAATGGTTTTAGAAGTGTGGAAACTGTGAGAGGAACTTTCTATGATAGTTCAATAGTCCTAGAAACAAGTGTATCTGGCTAACATTTCGAAGTGGGGAAGCCTCCACAATAGCCTTAACTTTTTCAGGAGCCTTATGAAGACCCGCAGCATCAATGATGTGTCCCAAATATTCAGCAGAAGGCTGGAAGAATTCACACTTGTCTTTGCAGACTCATAGACCATACTCTTTCAGTCTTTGTAGGGTAACCTCTAAATTCTTTAAGTGATCCTCTTCATTCCTTCCAGTGACCAGGATGTCATCCAGATAGCACTGAACTCCTGGCAAGCCACACAAGATCTGGTCCATAGCCCTCTGGAACAGGGTGGGAGCAGACATTATTCTGTAGGGTAGGCGACAGTATTGATAAAGCCCCTTATGAGTCACAATAGTCAACAGCTCTTGAGACTTTTCATCGACGTGCATCTGTAAATACGCTTGACTCACGTCAATTTTACTGAACTTTTGTCCCCCAGCCAGGCCTGCGAAGAGGTCATCGATGCGGGGAAGCGGGTATTGCTCCTCACACAACACCGGGTTGACAGTGACTTTAAAGTCACCACAGATCTGAAGGGAGCCATCTTTCTTCACTATTAGAACGATAGGAGTGGCCTATAGACTATGGGTAACTGGTATTAAGATTCCACTGGTGACTTCAACTTTTGGCCTGATGGCATATGGCACCATTTGGGCTTTCAGATACTTTGGTTGACTATCAGGTTTAATGTTCAGTGTCACAGTGATTCCCTTCACACTTCCCAGATCCTCTCCAAAAACAGCAGCATGTTTCCTTAGTATAGTGGTCATACCGGTTTCTTCTTTAGTCATTTGGTGCACTTCTGCCCAGTTCAGCTGAATCTTCCCAAGGCAAGACCTACCCATCAAGGCTGGGTAATTACCTCTCACCACAAACAGTGGCAATTTAGCAGCCTGTCCATTGAGCTCCACCTTAACATCAGTAGTGCTCAACATGGGCACAGCTTCTCCCATATACGTCTTCAGAACAGTTTTTGTTGCCTTAAGCGGAAGATGTTGTAGCTTTTCTTTATAAACAGCCTTGGAGACCAACGAGACAGCAGCACCGGTGTCCAGTTCCATGCGTGTAGGTTTGCCATCCAACAATGGGGTTACCCAGTATTCATGTGAGCCCACTGCCAAAGACAAAACGTGCAGTGGCATTTCTTGCGATGAGGTGTCACCTTGGTCATCCTGGGTCTGCTCCAGGGTATGCAGGGTTCCCCCTTTTGGTTGGCCAGACCATAGGCCTCTTTTTCTTTGTTTACAGGCACACGCAATGTGTCTCTCTTTGCCACAGTGTTGACACACCAGGTCCTTACACCAGCATTCTGATGCCTGGTGACCTGACTTACCACAGCAGTAACATTCCTGACTCTGCACAGTTTTGTGGGTAGGTTATTGTGACACTTTATGCACCCTAGGGAATGCAGTGATGTGTTGCACCTCCTTTGTAGCCAGTTCCATGGAAACTGCAATATCAATGGCCTTCTATAAAGTAAGCTGAGCCTCTGTCAGTAGGTGCTTCCGTATAGCTTCACTGTACAGGCCACATACTAACCTGTCACATAGGGCATCATTTAACATCTGCTTAAATTCACCATGTTCTGCTAGCTTTTTTAAAGTTGCTACAAATTGTACAACTGTTTCATCTTCTTTTTGGTCTCTTTTGTGGAACCTATATCTTTCAGCAATTACCAGTGGTTTTGGGAGAAAATGGGACCTCAGGATTTCCACAGTGTCACTGTAAGGTTTGGTGTCAGGCAGTAAGCTACGTAGCAGGGAGTAGGTTTTAGCCCCCACAACATTTAAGAATATTGGGACCTTCTTCACTTCTGTAATGTCATTTGCAACAACAAAAAGCTCAAAACGCTCAGCATACACATGCCATTGCACTATATTCTCCTCAAAAGGTTCCAGTGGCCCTGTAAGTGTAGCCATGGTTTTAGTTTCAGTTTCACAGTCAGTGCCAACAAGCAGCAGCTACAAGAGTTTAGTAGGTTTTTTTTTTTCTCCCTTTACCTTGACTTCTACATCCTTCTGTTGCTGGGGTAGCAGAGGTATCCCACCCTCATCGCCACTTTGTTGTATTCTTGGGGGCAGCAGGTTTAGGAAGAAATCACTGGAGACCAGAGAGCTGTAAGCCTTAATAAGCAACCATTTATTTACACACACTGAACTAACCAATCTAGCCAAAACTGGTTGGGCTATCCTCTAATAATCTAACTCAGTTGCCATAGCAACAACAAGGGGCTATTACCAGGACAACCAAATACACAAGCCTGAGCCCCACAAGTCCAAGTCAGGTGACATGGGCCAGCCCATTGATGTTTAACTGCAGTGTACACATATCCACATCTTTCCCTCTATTCAATTTAGGGCCATATCATAGTCTCTGTTTCCATAAGTGGAGAGGATGGGGAGCTAGTGGATTTCAGCTCAGGAAACTGTAATAGGAGATTGTGGCATCTCTGTGGCATCATTCCCCTTTCCTTTGAGTCTAATAATGCCTCTGTGGAGATTCTGCAGGGCAATGTCCAGCAGCATGGAATGAGATAAGCAGGTCCAGGGGAACAGCTGCTTTGAGGCATTGTCTCCTCTTCCCCAGATGCACGTCTGCTGTGGTAAGTTATTGCTGACTTTGTATTCTCTCTCTGCAGGCAGGAACACAGGAGGAGCAGAGGTGTTTCTGCCAGCATGACCCCTTACAGCTCTTCAGAGCTAGATGTGAGCTTCTGCATAATTTAGGATCAAAACAGCTGTTAAAATACAGATGAGGTTCTAGCCTTGTGCTGCTACTGCCCTGTAATGCTAATCCTGAAACTCTAAAGGTTAGAATGTAGTTAATTCCTTTACCCCCATCATATATCCCCACAGTAATCTCTCCCCAAATTCAACATTTCTATAGGGCCTTAGACATTTATCTTACCATTCTCAGCATCTGTGTCACGATGAAGTATTTCTATTGCTCCTTTCTAAATAGCAAATGCTGTCAGTCGTACAGCCCAGTAAGTGGCTGTAATGTTTCTTTATGTCATTTAAAATAAGCTGGTTTTGCAGATTAGGTCTTACTTAGCAATGTTTTACTGTCATGACACTTGTTGGATATGCCATTAATTTCTCCATCTGCTTAAATGAACAGTACTGTGAAAAGAAAGTTTTTCATATTAATGTTCAGCAAAATGAAACATTATTCAGCATACGATGGTAATGTTTCATTGGGAGCACATTAATAGCTACTTTTTTCTCCCTCCACATACAGTTTCTCCTCTTCTTCCTAATTTCACTTGTGATCAAATGAGGACACTGACTTGTTGGCTTGGAATGTCTGCTCAAGATGCTACTTTGCTCTTGCAACCTTAATTCTGCCTCCTTACAAGTTTGTGTTATGATTCAGTCTTTAAATTTAATTACACGATGCCATATTCTTTCCACAAGACCTCTGCAAGACAGTGAGAGTAATTAACCATTGGAACAATCTACCAAGAGTCGTAGTGAATTCGCCATCATTGTCAAATTTTAAATTAAGATTAGATAATTTTTTAAATGTATGTTCAATAAATTATTTTGGGGAAGTTCTATGGCCTGTGTTATACCGAAGATCAGACTAGTTGATCACAATGGCCTCTTCTGGCATGGGAATGTATGGATCCATGGAGATAGTTCCTAGCAGTTGAATAGAAGGCGGTGTGCTTGGTTTATTCATACCAGCCTCCAAAAGGATGAGGTAGTGTGCACCCTCCCCCTAAACACAGGAGGCACAATCCCTATGTAACTTCCCTGGAGCGATGCAGTGATGTGAATCTGCATTGCCCTGAGTGCAGGTCCACGGCTAAATGCCATCATCAAGGTCTACATGCACACCAAAAAGCCTGAACCAAGCTTTACACACTGATGCTGGGCACTGCCTGTCACCTTTATTCTCATTTAGAAATGGGGCTCTCTTGAGGGAAAGAAGTTGTCAGAGTCATAAGCAAATCGGTGTTTGGTGGCCATATTTTAATATCCTTTTGAACATATCACAGAAACTCGCACAGTTATGCATGGGTGACATTTTCTAGTCAAGAGATTCAGGACTGGAACTGACAATCTGAGGCCCATGATCAGGGAAGACTTGTGCTGTGCCTGGCTGATACTAAGGTTAAAAGGCCAGCAAACTCTGTGAGCTCTCTACTTACAAACACGGCACTCTATCACTAATGAAAAACAAAACAAACATTTAACAATTATATGTAGAAGACAAAGTCCAGGGTCTACAGCAGTATAAAAATGTGCCATTGTAGAAGGACAAATACCTATAGGAAATTCAACCTAATACTCAGTAATTATTAGAGCTGGACTTTTGTAATAGAACCTGAAACTAAGGAAATCACACAAGATTTTGGGCCTGATGGTGAAAATGGCCATGTGAATCCGTTGCCACGGTTTTACTCAGTTACTTGATCTACTTTTACTATGAAATGTATTTTAAAATTATCTTAACATTTGAAATGTACAAATTACTAGACATTTTGTCATATAATCTCAGAGTACACAATGCAGTACAATGCATTTGCTTTAAGTCACAATCACTGCAATCAAATTTTTGTCTTTCTTCATATTAAAATGCTCAGTAAATGTTAATGTTCATGAAAACTAACTGAGTCTGCAAGAGCCAAACAAGATGAAAGAACATCTCCACACAATACTGTCAATGCATATTTGACTTGATGGGCAACACCTCAAGCTTTTCAGTGCCTAGCCTGCTATGACTTCCAAATATAACTGACGAGGTTGAGCCAACTAATGATTCTGTGAAGTAGATGAATGCTCACTAGAAACTATTCTATTCCTTTCACTTGGGACCTCACTTCACCTTGGAATGTGACCCTCAAGAGGAGAAAAACTAATGAGATTCAAACCATGGTGAAGTTAACCTCTCTAGGAAATTTGTCAAAAACAAAGAAAAATAGTTGTGGGTAACAAAATTAAATAGTGATCCAGGTTATTTCTTCCCATCATTGTGGAATACGGTAACAATAATTGCATGGTAAAGAGTAAATTAATTTTCTTGGCTACCATTGTTTTTATGGAAAAGATGGCTTCCATGGGACATAAACCACGCTGTGCAAAATCCCACTGCTCAACTGGGAAAAGAGCACATGTATATCATACAGTAACACTAACAGACTGAAAGCTGCTCAAGACAAGGATCATATCCTTCTGTATGTCCGGCAGTTCTAAGCTCAACGTGGCATTAATTCTGAATGGGGCCATGGTAATATTAATAAACAAAACAAGAACAAGAAGTTTGATGTTACAAACAGTTAGGGTGATAAATCTCTTCAAAAAGGGGAAAAAACAAAGAAATAAGAAACAGTGTTGAACGATACATTCCTATGCAGTCCTGTTCATCAGCTACTTAGGGAATACCTGAATTATACAGCCTTATCCTTACAGATAACACAGTAAAAAACAAAAGCAAGCCCTGTTTTACTTTGACAAATGCAGGAACACAGCACAACAGCATCTTTCTATTATGGTTTTTAAACAGTGGACTTGTGTGCATGCACTGATCATTACGTGCATGGAAGTCAGGCAGGCACAGAAGTGTGTTTGCACTTTTTAAAATGTGGGCTGCAATGACTCAGTGCTTAAAGCGTGGTCCTATTCTGAAGAGCGACTGTAAAGCTGGCACCGCTGTGTGTATATATTCAGAGACTGATCTGCTCACTATAATGGACAAAGCATGTTTTTATCACTTTTTACTCGCTTTAACACTCAAGAGAGAACAAACCAAATAAGCATCATTTACTATAGGGGAAGGGGAGCAGTCCCCGTTCCCCAATCCTGGGTTTGCTCTCCCCTCTGACTTTTCATAGGTCTATATGAAACAGAAAAGTTATCTGATTAGATTTAAGATGTACTTTACCCATCCTGTTCTAACACTGGAGTTGCTTAAGATCCATCTTATTTTAATTGTTATAGATTAAGTTTTAATAATCATGTTAATAAATGACAGGTATCCAGGACCAGCTCTACTGTTTTTGCTGCCTCAAGCAGCGCACTGAATTGCTGCCGCTGACGGCGGGGGCAGTGCGTGTGCGTTAGGGCAGCACGTGTATTTCCGCGGCGGTGGCAATTCGGCGGCAGCTTCTGTCTTCAGCTGGAAGACAGAAGCTGCACTGTCACGGACAGCTGAACATAGAAGTTGCCGCCAAATTGCCGCCACTATGGATATGCACGTGCTGCCCTAATGGCACACAGACTTGCCCCCGCGCCCCCGTCAACAATTCGGCGCGCTGCTTGGGGGAAAAAACACACACACTGCCGCCCCTTGCAGATTGCCGCCCCAAGCACCTGCTTGGAATGCTGGTGCCTGGAGCCAGCCCTGCAGGTACCATTATCTATCAGTGATACTTGGCACTGCCTGTAGGAGTTAAGGAATCAAAGTCTCATTTGCTAAGGGATCCTGGGACTAGCTGCAGTAAAAAGATCGTGCAAATTTCAAAACAAGGCAGCATAACACATGAGCTGCTGTAAAAGCACCTAAGCAACTTGGACCAAAAATTCAAAGCAAGTTCTCTAGTATAACAAAAAAGGATTACAACATTTTTACAGCATAAGCAATTATTGCACTGCTCCCTCAATTAAACTGAGATTGACCTTTCAGCTGTAAATAAGAAAACTTATTTGCCATAAAGTAGTGACAATGATGAGCATCAATAAAGCTCCATCATTTCTCTATCTCAAACTTGCTCAAGCAAGCTTGTTGGCTGACTTACAGGTTGTAAAACTATGATTTGGAAATACAGTTTGCAGACGATGGCAGGTAGCAGGGGCTGAGCCAACAGACCAGCATTCAACTACACACCTTTACAAACTCCTAAATTATGCATTCTAAATAAAACATAAATAGCAGGGAAGGGTGTGATAGGCAAACAGAGAACAGACATTTCTACAAGAAAATCAAACTCACGTGATGCCAGTTAGACTGCAGAGTCTTAATGTATGTTCAGCATATAGCATTTTAAAAATACTGTATTTCTGAATTTTAATAATGCAGTAGTAGTATTTGAACATAAAACCATACCATTATCTGTCAATTGATATCTCAAATGTTTTTCAATGTGCTTTGTAAAAGGCAGAAATGTGCTTCCAATATTAATAGGAACACCTTGTAGAGACTACCAATTCTTTTCCTTAGGTGTCTATATCTCTCCCTCCCTGGGTCTATGTCTTTTCCTCTTCAGCTATGTCTACACTAGCATTTTAAAGAGATTGCACTAACACTCATGCACTGTCAGCAGTGGGAATGGTGGGACATTACAAATAAATAAATCAGTAAAGGTAACATAGGTAAGCTTGTAAAGGGCCAAAGGTCAGAGTTAAATCTGCATTCATTTGGATGCCTTCTTATGCATGTGCTATTACCACACTTTTGCATATAAACTGGGCAACATTATGTGCAAACATGGCCTCGGACTACATAATTCAGTATTCAAATGTCTAAACGCTTATGTGCTTGGACCCTGAGTTTGTGCTCACACTTGTGGTATCTGCTTACACAAATCATGCATGAAACTGCATCCTGCTCTCTGACCTCACTTCATGTAAACATGGACTTAGGTATTGCTCTCTCCCCCTCTTTAGGGGGTCCACAGTGCCATTTAGGCACAGCCCTACACAAGGGCTGGGGCAAAGCCCTATCACCCCAAAGGGAGAACTAAGATGCTCTTTGCCATGAGGAGCCAGAATACCTTCTGGGTACAGAGTGGCTGCGGCCCAACTGCTGTGTGTGTTGCTATTTACTTCTATACCAGGGGTCGGCAACCTTTCAGAAGTGGTGTGCCGAGTTTTCATTTATTCACTCTAATTTAAGGTTTTGAGTGCCAGTAATACATTTTAACATTTTTAGAATATCTCTTTCTATAAGTCTATAATATATAACTAAACTAGTAAGTAAATAAGGTTTTAAAAATGTTTAAGAAGCTTCATTTAAAATTAAATTAAAATGCAGAGCCCCCCTGACCAGTAGCCAGGACCCAGGCAGTGTGAGTGCCACTGAAAATCAGCTCGCATGACAGCTTCGGCACCCATGCCATAGGTTGCCTACCCCTGTTCTATACCTTTGGCCAGCCTATTGTGCTTGCCAGTGTGTATGTAGGAAATTCTCCTTTTTATCATCTCTAAGGAACGTTGTACTTCCAGGTAGTAAATATGGAGCAGCCACTGTGCTCTAAACAAGCTGTAATTCTGAGTGGACTGGCTCAGGGTGCAAAAAGGGGTTCCCCCATACCGTAAACCACTCACAAGAGCCAGACAGAATCTGACCCTAAGATTTTATGTCACTTTCCCCTCATTAAAAGGTGCTACAATGGTCCTACACTAGAAGACATGTAGTAGAGGGGTGGACAATTTATATGTGGCGAATTATGCTGCTGCTCTGGACAATTTATGTTTTGGCACACCTTTGGGATTTTTCAATGGAAACTAAAGTTGTGAGTATGGTTTTAAAATATTATATATCTTTTTATAATGTACTTGGTTTCACATAACATAACACCACATACACATTGCGAGTGTATGTTTATAAAATTTGCAAAAAGAGACCTGTATGTAGTAAACATATTCAGATAATTTCCACTCAGCCAGAAGCCTTTAGAAACTCAAAGGAGAAAAAGTCTTGTAAATCACAAATATTCTACACACCAATATAGTTAAACCAACAGATAAATAAGTGAATATATTAATTATTATTGAATGTAATATTTCTTTACCGAAATATAACTGAAAAATAATTACCTGGAAATAAACGAAGTAACAGTCATAAAACACACAAATACAAAACAGAAGACAAAACAACCAATCTGTATAATATTTTACTGTATTATAACTGTTAAAATATATTTTAACAATGTTAAATTGTGTGATTCTTTTAAACCTGATGTACAGCTCGGTCTGATTAACATGAACTTTACAGTGGCAAATAGAGGCTCTTGAACATGTCTACAAAGTCTACTTTTTGAAATGTCCTTTAAGTGCCAAACAATAAGCATTTCTTTTGTATATTGCGATTATGGGTGAGGGGATTCTAAACAAGGTAAAAAAAAAAGTTTTTATATATCACTAAAGAAAAATATTTAATCATGGAAAAGAAACCAAAGCTCTTAGTTACCTCAAGTATTAACGTCAGTGACATGAATACTAGAATCTGTACTTTCCTTACCTACTTCAGGAATTAAATAATTTATGTGACGCAGCTGATTTGTTGATCAATAAAATGACAACAACAATTTACACTGAAAAGTTTAGTGCACTTCCAAGAATCTGCATTAACGAAGCAGGATGGTTATAACAGAATCAATAGACAACCATCTTAGTGAAGTGCATTCATGAAGTATAGCTGAATTTTCAAGACCCAGTGAATACAGATTAAAAAAAAAAATCCATTCCCAGAACATGTTCTGTAAACAATGCAATGACAGTATATCTGAGTGTGTAATGCACAATAAAACTTAAAATAATATTAAAGAAATCCCCACTTTAATTTTTATTCCCTCTTTCACTCATTATTTACACTACTAGTTTGACATCTGCACCTATTTTATTGCAAAAGAGCTTTTTAAATTTGCTATCAGGCGTTCATCTGATTCTGCGGCTCTGTAGTTTGATGTTACTCTAAATTCCTCTTTCTATTTCTCTAACCACTTATTCCCTTACTTGGCCTTTGTATTATAGGTGAGATTTTCAACCTATCAATACTTCCAGGAGTCAACTGTATTTAATTCAGTAGGCTAGATAAAAGCAAATGAACTCATTCTTTAGTTATGGTCTAACAAGCTTGTGTTTATGTAGTAACATAACTACTTTTGCCATTTTAATCTCAATGTTTATATTCAGGACTGTACTACAGCATTGAGAAATAAGATGAGATGAACCAAAGTTATTTAATAAAATGGTTTGAAACAGGAAAGCTAGAAAGAGGAAAAATTTATGTGATTCCAGTTCTAGTACACCTCTACCCAAATAGAATGCAACATAATAAAGCATGAATTCGGATATAATGCAGTAAAGCAGCGGGGAGCCCTGGGCCCCTAAAGTGCCACCCAAGCCCCGCTGCTTTACCACGTTATATCCAAATGTGTGTGGTGCCCTGGGTCCTTTAAATCACCACCGGAGCCCAGTTCTCGCCAGTACACTGTACCGGCTCTTGCCAGTATGCCGTACCAGACCAAACCCAATATAATACAGTCTCACCTATAAGGCAGAGAGATTTTTTGGCTCCCGAGGACCGCATTATATCGGGGTAGAGGTGTATAATCTGCAAAACAGGCCAGTTCAGATAAAATCTGATTTTATTGCTTTCAATTTTTCTCAACTGTTTGGTATGTTCCTGTAATGGGGCTGCTCACTGTGCCCCGCTGGGTTCAGCCTTCTGGTCCTGCTCTCCAATGAGTCAGGACCACTTCAAGCTGGTGCAACATCTGTGCTCTTTATTCCTGTATCCAGTTCCCACCACCAGACGCCAACTATTTACAGATTAATTATAGATTTGTTCTAGCACAGGTCTCAGTGGCAAAAGAGTAGCAGACTCTTGGCGCCTTTGGGGCCTACTCTCTCCTCCTGGTCTCCGTCCCCCTTCTTGAACTCACTTCCTCCCGAGCTTTTAGCCCCTGTTAACAAGGCTGGCAGGTGTGGCCAGTTTCCAGGCCGGTCCTAGCCAAAGGCCCAGCTCCAACCCATTTCCCCTGATTGGGGCTGGAGTGGCAGGAGCTGATTAGGGCTTCCCCCGCAGTGCCCTGCCACAGTTCCCAAGAGAAAATGTCTCATTCAAAAAGATCTAAACAGTAAATAAGATTGCGCCTTCCTTCTTTTGGATTCAACCATTCAAAAATAGAAAATAATCTAATTAAAGGTAGGATACCTTGCTGTAATACTATATTAAATAATAACGTGCAGTTGAATAGCTCAATTTACTCATGTCTGGATATATCAGAACCATACTTCAGAAACTGACAAAAATTATCAAAAACTATATCAACAAAGTGCCTTGAAAGTTCTTAATTATGGATGTAAATGCTTTCTTTCAGTAACAGTAGGATTTACTGTTCTAGAATCTATCTGATAATTCAGAAGTAAAGAGTCTAATCTTGCAGAAATCTGTATTTCTGTAGTCTTTAATTACAAATATTCAGAATGCTGAGATCCTCAATGGTTTATATTCAAAGCAGCGGGTCATTCTTCTGTTTCTTTCTGTAAAGAATGAAATTCTTTTAATCTAAAACATTGTAAGATTTAGACAGAATCGTGTACCTACTTGTGGAATACAAACCATTACAAATGGGAAGTTATACTCATGTAAATGGGTTATAGAAAAATCTAAACAGGTTGAGTTGTTGATTTTTCAGTGTTCTTTCCTCTTCCTGCCAAACGGGTCTAACTGTTAAACGTTATTAATTTTATAATACATTTTTGTATTAGTTAACTTAGTAAAAGTCTTAAATAGTTGTAAGTAAATCCTGAGGTAAACAGAAAGAGCAGATATAAAAACATAGCAAGTCAGGATAAAAAGTGCGCTATGTCCTTGAACTCATAACATTGTAGTAAGCAATTACCTTAAAGTAGTAAAGAAGCCACCCACAGAACAGCACTGTGGCTTTGTTCCTTATCTTCAAAGAACAAGCCACTTGCATCTGGATCAAATCCTTTAAACAACACCCGAACACTCAACATCAAAGCACTTCCATTTTCTTCAGTTATTTATTTTAATTAGCACTAATACAGACATGGATTTAGACTCTGATTTCAGTGTAGAAAATCCCCAGAAAACACATTCAAGAAATTAATCGATTTAATTTTAATTTTGTAAAGATGTCCCCCTTTATACCTGACAGGAGCTCCTCTGCTCTGTGCAGGTTTCAGCAGGATTGTCACAGTACTGTCAGTTTGATTCAAAGGTGTTTCCAGCTCATATGGTGGCATAGATGGTGCTAGGGGGAAAAACAAGAGGCAAAACAGACTAATTATTTCTAGGTTTGTTCTAACAGTTTATTTTAAAAATCGATTTGACACATATAAAGATCTCTTTAAAATACAGAGCTAGCACAACATCACAAATTAAACAACATATAATTAAGTAAATGACTTCAGAAAAACAAAAACAAAACACAGAACTACAATAAAAATGAAACAAAAAACACACTTCATGGCCATTTTCAAAAAGCAGCTAGTCAGTTTGGATACCCAACTTGATACACCTTCAAAGTGCCTGACACTCAGAGAGTGCTGAGAACCCAGTCTTTATAGGTCAAAACTTTTTTTTCAGTTGGCAATTTGAACACACAAAAATTGAAGCATGCAAAATGACCAATTACTTTTGAAAATATAGACCCAACTTTCTTGCTATACCTATGGTGGATGGACATCAGAGCTAACCTCAGATCTTGTCACCATGGACATTTCAGCTATTCATGTAGCTAGTGAGGCCATCCCTTTACACCATTTACAACAGTGCAACAGGATTAGCATTAGTGCAGTTTATCCAGCTTAAAACCAGAGTAAGCTGTGCTGGTGCAAATTGTCTACACTGGTGCCTGAAATCCCAGTGTAGATAAGGCCTTTGTTAAGTGGTGGTTGTTACTTTTTTAATTGTCATTAAGGACTTTGCATCATTCTGTACATAGGTTGGACAGTGTTCAATCGCTATTCAATATTTTCTTTTATCCTCACTGTTCAACATTTGGCCCTAGGCCTTATTTACTGCACACTATTCACTGATTCGGAAGTTAAAAGGCCAGAAGGGGCCATTGTGATTTCTAGTCTGACTTTCTCCATAACATAGGACACAGGACTTCTCTGAATTAATTCTTGACTGAACTACAGCATATCTTTAAAAAAATTCTAATCTTAATGTAAAATGTTTCCAGTGATGGAGAATCCACCATAACCATCAGTAAATTGTTCCACTGGATAATTACCCAATTAAAAATTTGCACCTTGTTTCAGGTATGAATTTGTCTAGCTCCAGCTTCCAGTCATTGGGATCTTGCTATAGCTTTGTGCTAGATTGAAGAGCCCTGTATTATCAAATTTCTGTTCCCCAGGTAGGTAGTTACAGACTGTGATCAAGTAACCTCTTAACGGCCGCTTTGCTAAACTAAACATAATGGGCTCCTCTAGTCTATCACTTTAAGGGCTTGTCTATATTACTGGCTGGATCGACAGGCAGCGATCGACTCTGGTACTCCACCAGGGTGAGAGGCGCAGGTGGAGTTGACAGGGGAGTGTTAGCCATCGACTTACCGCAGTGAAGACACCATGGTAAGTAGATCTAAGTACGTCGATTTCAGCTACGTTGTTCACATAGCTGAAGCTGCATAACTTAGATTGATCCCCCCCGCCCTCCCAAGTGTAGATCAGATGTAAGACACATCTTCCAATCCTTTAATCATTCTCATGGCTCTTCTCTGAACCCTCTTCCATTTATCAATATCCTTCCTGAATTGTGGATACAGTATTCCAGTAGTGGTTGCCAAATACAGAGGTAATATAATCTCTCTTCTGCAACTCAAGATTCCTGTTTATATATCCAAGGATCACATTAGCTCTTTTGGCCACAGCATCACAAAATCTGCTATGAAGACGAATTTATTAATTTCCCCATGGGTTTTTCACGGTGTTCATCACCATAGTATCCGAGTATTTCACAGACATTAATTAATTTATCTTCACAACTGTCCTGTAAGCAGTGGCGTAGCCAGGTGGAACGAACAGGGGGAGCGATCACAAAAAAGGCGTCACCCACTGCGGTGCTTTTACTCACCCAGTGGCGCTTTTACTAATGGGATGGCGCTCCAGGTCTTCGGCAGCACTTTAGTCGTGGATCCTTCGCTCACTCCGCAGGTCTTCGGTGGCATTTCGGCAGTGGGGCCTTCAGTGCCACCGAACACACCCGGAGCGAGTGAAGGACCTGCCACCGAAGTGCTGCCAAAGACCCGGAGCGCCGCTGGGTGAGTAAAAATTAAAAAGGCGCCACTTCTGCTCAGTGGCAGAGTGGCCGCTACCCCGCTCCCCCCCTAGCTATGCTATTGCTTGTGAGGTGAGAGGATGGTATTATCTCCATTTTACAGATGGAGCACTAAGACCAGGAAGATTAAGAACAAAGTATCCACTAAATTTGAGTGCCCAGTTTGAGACACCTAGGACCAGATTTTCAGAGTACCTAGTATCATATAGCACTTTATATATTCAAGCAGAGTTCCCATTCATTTCAGCTGCAGTTATGAGCGCTCAGCACTTCCAGAAATAATGTCCCGGGGTCTCAAGTCAGGAGCCCAGAAAATGAGGAACATACAGTTAGTGACCATCTCTGAAAAGTTTGGTCTAAGTGACTTGCCTAGCATCAAACAGGAACTCTGTGCCAGAGGCAGACATAGAATTCAATTCTCCACGGCAACCTTTAACTGCCTTAACCATGAGATCATCCATTCTCTTCCTGCATGCAACCCCTTACCTCATTCACTACACTCCTTCCAACTTCTGCAAAAAAATAAGGCAGGAGTCTTACAGGTAACAGTCTCCATTACTATGCCATCTGATTCATCCCTAGAACAGGTCCAATTGTGCACTGAATGAGGCAGGTGTCTTTTGCAAAAAATAGTACTTCATCATGTAATTAAAGACTATATCATAATGCTTACACACAAGGGGGCTGAATTAAGGATGCAAAGGCACCCTTAATTCTGGCATTTACTAACTTTTGAAAGCTTGACTTTGCAACCTTATTAACGTTCTTTTAGCATAGTTTTGTCATGCAGTAATTTCCCAGGTTTTAAAAAAGCAAACTGAAAAAAACAGAAGTTCAGTCATGCGGCATCATACTGACTCCCATGTTCCCATGTGGCCTTTCAGCAGAGCTGGAACCCTCTGATGGTCCACACAGATCTCTCCTATTTGATCTAATGAAGTAACTGATAGCAGCAGGAGGTTGCCATCCTCTCTGTGAATTAGCACTGGAGGGGGATGGGACACTTTGCCAGTGGTTTTCACAGATAGTTGTTGACAGCAGAGAAATGGGGAGACTCAGGAACCATCAGCTCCATTCCAGACTCTGGAAGGGAGTGCACCTAGACTCTTCAGCGCATTTCCCCTAAGCTTCACTTCTTCTTCCCCTTCCCCTCCAACCTATCTGTGTCCAAGTCTTATTATTTCCACACTCCTAGATCTGTATCCGAGTCTCATTCGCTTTGCCTCCCCACCCCCAGCCTCCACACATCAGCCTTCTCATCTCCGTCTCCTTGCCCAGTCAGCCCTAGACTCCCCCTCCCGGCTCGTCATCTGCGTTCCAATTTCCCCAAGTTCCAGTTGGTCATCTTCTCCACACCCAATGCCTGTCTCTTTGCACAGTCAGGGCCAATCCTGCACCCCATTCACCCGAACTCCTTGTTCCCAGTCAGTCCCAGTTTCCTCTTCTTGGCTCTTTGTCAGATCTGTTTCTCCCTCCCTACTCAAAGGCTCCCAAACTCCTTCCCTGGGCTTCTCATCTAGTCTTTCCCTTCCCCTCTGCTCCTCAGGGCTTCTTATCCCAGTTCTCCTGCCACGTCCCAATTCCTGGTGTCTGTCCTCCCCTCACCATCAGTCTCGCCCCCCCCCACACACTGGTCCTAGTACCAATCTCCTTGCTCAACCAGTCCCAAACTCTCTCCTCCCTCCAGCTCCTTGTCTAATTTCATTGTTCCCCTCTTGGTCCCCGTCCCCTACTACCAGGTCTCTCACTAGTCCCAGTCCCTGCCTCTCAATTTCCCCAACTCGCAGTCCTAGTTTCTCTTACTCCACTCCAGCCCCAGTCTCACCAGACTTCTTTTCTCAATCTACTCCTTTCCCTCCCCCCATTCCTATTTTGTCCCTTCTGCATTCAAATTAGATGGTTTCCTCTTCCATGCTGTCTGGATGTCAGCAGTGTGGTCACTGAGCACAGGAGAGACAGGCTTCCTGTTCTCAGTTCTGGTGCTTGGCTCCACCCTAACCTGGAGCAGCTGAGTGCAGACATTACATAGAAAGTCCTTCTGAGCCCCCCATAGCCTGGGCTGGAGCATGCTCAGCTACTCCTTGGGAACGTGCAGTTTGGTTAGCACAAGGAACTATGACAGAGTCAAGTATGCTCAGTGAGGACAGAATCTTTAGAGACTTTAATTGCTAAATTCTAGCAGGTCCCTATGGCACATGTTTGAACTGTGATTTTTCAAAGGCTTATAACTTGGGCCAAATGTGGAGGGATTTTCAAGTAAAAGGCACATCTTTGACACAAAGGCCACCCATCCTGCAAAATTTCAATTTACTAAGCACAGTAGTTGCCAGAATTTTGTAATTTTAACTTGAGCAAAACAATGTATTATTTCCTAACTTTATTCCTGGAAATTGCTGAACCATATTTGCTGAAATAAAAAATAATAAAAGAACCAGCCTGAGTCAGACAGCATGGAAAATTTTAGCCTGCTCAGTTGAAGTTTGGCAAACTTATAAGCAATTGAAAACAGGGTTTTATAATGGGAAGTGTCAGGCAACTTTAGTAGGTGGTGCTACTAGCTCTGCCTAAAACACCACAAATTTACACAGGAATCACTTTTTCCATCACTGACAAACAGCCAATTCTGTGATGAAACATGGCAACTGTTTAACGGTGCATAACAACACTATTAGGATGGGAAGTTAAGTATATCTTATTCTACTGAAAATGCAGTATAGATTTAAGAGATTAAAATGTAATTACACACATTGGAAACTGGCCAGACCAATTGTAAAAACTCCTAGGAGATCTTAGCACTTTGGTTTTACATCTCACTAGAGAAGGGTACTCACAGCACAAAGCGTCCTCCAACCTCACAGTGGAACACTGGTGTAGGACTGACTCAGAGGGAAGAGTGTCACCTACTGAATCATCCCCACCTCCCCACTACTTCAGGCTGGAATTTTTAAAGAAGCCTAAAGGAAATAGATACTTAACTCCTATTTAAAATTCAGCGGGGACTGGGTGTCTAAGCCCCTTGGGTTCCTGTGAAAATCCCAGGGAGAGGCATTCTCTGTTGGTGTCCCACCAAAAAACAGGAGTAGGCCTAACCCTACCTAGATTGGAGAGGGGGAAGGGGAGAAATCCTGCCGATTGCTGGTGGTGTGGGGAGATCTGATGTACTCATGGAACCAACTGGTGCAGCTTCATGGGGCATATCTTACCCTCAATGCATGTGCATAATTCCCATTCATGTTAATGGGAGTTACATGGTGATTCACCACCATTTAAAAGAGAATAGCTATCCCGGGGGTAGGCAACCTATGGCACGGGTGCCAAAGGCGGCATGCGAGCTGATTTTCAGTGGCATTGACACTGCCCAGGTCCTGGTCACCGGTCCGGGGGGCTCTGCATTTTAATTTAATTTTAAATGAAGCGTCTTAAACATTTTAAAAACCTTAGTTACTTTCCATACAAGTATAGTTTTGTTCTATATTATAGACTTACAGAAAGAGACCTTCTAAAAATGTTAAAATGTATTACTGGCATGTGAAACCTTAAATTAGAGTGAATAAATGAAGCCTCGGCACCCCACTGCTGAAAGGTTGCCGACCCCGGAGATATCCTAACCTTTCAGTGCTGTTCCTACCTCTCTAGATTCCCTTCCTCTTCCAATACTCTGTTCTTTCTCTCTATTCTCATAGGGCCTGATTCTGCCACCCTCATTCACATTGAGCAATATCTTACAATGCAAGCAGTCCAGTTGATTTCTTGCAGACAATGAGAGGTGGGGTGGCGGAATTGGATCCCTAGTGCTTTACATTCCAGTGCTTATTATGTTCAAGGCTTTTTAGCTGATAATCATCCAATGAATTTATCCCTACAATTACGAGGTACAGTAATAACAAAAATGACCAACTTGCATTTATTGCCCTTCCCCAAATATAAATTCCTGTGCTTCTGATTAATGCTTTTGCATTGCTCTATGTTCATTCTACCACAAAGATGAAAAAGTTACAATGCGATGCGGGGAGAATAGGAGTAACGGGGACACAAGATGAAACACACTGTACCCCTATTAGCTTGCTTTATATTTTCCAAAAAGGTAAGTTGGGGGGAAAGAGAGCTAATGCATTTTTTGGGAATGAATACTGGTCTGAGACCACGCTTCCAGTTCATTACTGATTGTCAGTTTAATTCCCAGAAACATGATAGATAAGCTGAGTATAAGGACACCTCCACTACAGATTTGGAACACATTTTGTTATCAATTATATAGGTGTTTTAAAACATGCAGTAAGATCACATTCCATCAACGAAGGGAATAAAATGTTCCTGAGTCTTTGGGGGCTTTAAGTGATTGTGCATGGGCTTTTAGAGAAGTTGTGTCTTCCCGCTCTCTTAAAACCACAGGTCCTGATGTTCTTGTCTAATGCAGTTTCAAATCTGCCTCAGTCAACATGCCTGTTGTTAGGAATGCGTGCAGCGTGGCAACTCACTATATTTCCTAAGCGAGTGCTAGACATGGAGCATTTCTGCTGTACTCTCAATTGTTCATGCCACATTAAAGAGATTTTCCAGCACTGCTACTGTACTAATTTAGAATCATGTTGAGGCTGAATGAGCTCTGAATGAAACCGTCTCAGATTCATGTCCAAAAAACTCTATGCAAAATTTTGCAACAGCTGGGACTGACTCCAAAGGCATATAAATCTCATTTTCTTGGGTGATAAGTTGCATGGTTTTGAAGCAGTACTTCAACAACTGTATCTTCTAACTGATCTTCAAGCACCCGAAAATTATTCAAATACATAAATATATATCAGTTTGTCTGGTACTTTCAAGGAAGAAAACTGATCTTATCTTTCTGACAAACTGCCTGTAAAGCTTTAAAAGAGAGGTGAATAACAAAGAAAATAATGGTTACCATAGTAAGGAAACAGAAATAATCATTACTTTAATATAATACCTGAGATTTTAGTTGTGAATTGGTTTGTGATTGGAGGTCCAAATCCTTTGGCTGTGCTGGCTCTAATGGTAAAAGAATAGGTGGTCCCAGGATACAGTCCAAAAAAAAGGTAATGAGTTTCATTTCCTAGCTTCAAAACTCGTCCACTTTGATTCGATAAATCTATTTCTGGGTCAAAGGAACTGACAGCCTTGTAGGTGATCTGCAAAAGAATAAGAAAGTTATAAAATATCTTGAGCAGACGGACAAAGATTGTATCTTTATCCCATAAACCCTTCTGATGTATGCGCTGTCAGACATTTTATGATAAACAATCTTCCTGCCTTATACTTTTCAAATCCTGAATCCAATGAAGGGACACAGGAACTCAGCCAAAACTGTTATGAGTTATTACTTTTATAGATACAGGGACTTAAAGGCAGTTAGATTACAACTGTAAAAGGATGGGTTCAGGCTTAAGTTAATACCTTTAAGTTGCTGGCTTTCACAATGTCATTTTTCTGAAACCATATTACTGTTGGTTTTCAACAACAACAAAAAAAACACAACTAGCAAAAACAGATACGCAAGTGACAAAGGTGTAGCCTCATTTCTAAGCTGTCTAAATATAATTACACTTTGCACTGAATAAGATTAGCCTCACAAGATGACAAGGGCAGTTTTAAGTGAATGCTCCACAAAGTGGGTGACACTTATGCTTCAGTCTGGAGCTCATGTCTTATAATTGCTGCATTGTAATTCTTCAGTTTGTGATTGCATTGCATGAAACTCAGATTCCCATTTTGGGAAAAAATATGTTAAATATCAGCAAAACATATCCTTCATTTTTCATTCCTTCCTTTCAAATACTGTTACTTGTTTTCATTAAAACAGCAATACAATTTCACAGTAAAGTAGTGTGCAGTGTTTCTACCTGGTTACTTAACATCTATGACCTACAGCAACAACAGGATAATTTAAAAACAAAAAACTCATTAAAAAAAATTAAAATGTAAAATTGATTCCCCTCTTTTTTGCTTTTAAATAAGTAGATTTATACATAACTCCAGCGCTGTTGTTATATACAGTGAAAATTGACATTTGTTTATATTTATAGCACATTATTATACTTATCTATCTGAAGGAATATTTAGATAGAAACACGAAGAGAAAGTGTATGCTGTGTATATTAATCAAGGGCCTGAATGACAGATACAGTACATAATAATAATATTATTCCTTATATAGTTCTTTTCATCAGTAGCTTACAAATCACTTCACAATGTTTAATGTACTTATGCTCAGAATATCTCTGTGAGGTATTATCTAAATTTTTATAGACGGGGAACTGGCACTCACTCAGGTACAATACTAATCCTTCCAATTGTGGTTAAATATCGATAATTTCCTAAAATCTCCAAATCAGTGAAAAATGTAATTTTACATAATACATCTCGCCTAGTGTCAATAAAATGCTGAGGACAGGCATTAGTGCCCCCGAAAAAACTTGGATACACTTTCGTCAGGACTTCTAGTCTCCTGAAATTCCCTGAGCAAGGACTGATCTAAAAAAACCTCTTCCCACAGAGCCTGTGGGGAGCCAGAGAGAGTGGTAGAGCCACCAGATATGGTGGTTCTTAGTTGGATTTCCCAATGACTCGGCCCAGTTTTATTTAAAATACACAGGAGGTCACAGATTCTGTGACCCCTGTGGTAGAGCTATAGCTATTAATTATGCAAAAAGAACAGGAGTACTTGTGGCACCTTAGAGACTAACAAATTATGTTTATTGTACTAGATTAGCTACCAGGAGAATGCACTACAAAAACAAGCTCTTTCACAGCTCATAAACAACTTGTTCATTTAACAAAAAGTGACTTGCTTGAGGAAACTAAGCATACATTTGTTCTCGCAGTATTTACATTACACTCCTGCTATCATTCAGTAAAGCTTTACCCACTCAAGATCTTTTTTTTTCTGAAAATTCTCCCAACACTTGGGAGACCAGGGCACCTTTACAGACGGCAGCAGCAGTGGGAAAGTTAACATGGAAAAAGGAGTGACAGCAATTTTTCACTCTTACCAGGTTTAAGTAACCTTGCTTAAAATGCTGGTGGGCTGGTTAGAATCCTGCATACAGGTAGCACTCCTTTCATTACCACCAACTGCATTGCTACACTGATGTTGGCAATGGTGGGAAATGGGGCGGAAATAAAAAGAGCTTTATATAGGCATGTCTACACATGTTAGAACCATTTTGTCCTCCAAATTCTGTCTCTTACTCACTGAGGTTCTGAGTTTCAAACAGTGTTGAAATCAGTGGATTTGCACCTAATTACACAAGTGGTGAACTGGACCCATGATATTTTCATTCCACAGTTTTCTCCACCAGAAATATAAGTGGCTACCTGGAAGTTGCAGATTGTTTTACCTAGTTTAAAGGCAGATTCAGGTTTGTTTTATAGTAAAACCTTAGAACTACAAACACCAGAGTTACGAACTGAACAGTTAACCCCACAGCTCGATTGGATCCAGAAGTACACAATCGAGCAGTAGCACAGTCCAAAAAATAAATAAATAAAAGAAGCAAATACAGTACAGTTCTGTTTCAAACATAAGCTACTAAAAAAATTAAGGGAAAGCAGCATTTTTCTTCTGCATAGTAAAGTTTCAAAGGTGTATTAAGTCAATGTTCAGTTGTAAACTTTTGAAAGAATAACCCACAATGTTTTGTTCAGAGTTACGAACATTTCAGAGTTACAAGCAACCTCAGTTTCCAAGGTGTTAGTAACTCTGAGGTTCTACAGTATTTTTGAAGACATTACATATCTCCAACTACATAAAAGCCTAATGAATAATGAAGATCTTATTCATCTACGCTGTACTTTCTCTCTGTCCTGTTGTTTATAGTGGGAGTTCCAGTCTCTTCCCCGCTCATTGGCATCTAAGAAGAGGATAACTTTGTGTGGTTTTTCCCTTTGCCCCAGAAGTGGGTTAAGAAACCTTTCTTAACCACCACATCAGGCACAGTGCTCTCCTGTGATCCACTGAGTGCCTCTAAGGAACAGAACACTTTGTGATGATAAAAATCCAGAGTATCACATCTCAGACTCATAAACAACAGGCTGGAGAGCCACTGAACTAGACCCAGGCAAGTAAATAGGAGTCTTCAATCAAGCACGGAAAGATATTAATATTTTATTTTCTTTGATCTAGTTTGTTTTCATTGTTAGAATTCTAAGTTGTTTTGAAATGCAAAAGCTCGAAATTTCCCATTAACATTACAAGTTCAGAGTTGGTCTATTATTCTCCTTTCAATGAACGCACCTATTCAACTCCTATTACAGTTGATGTAAGTTACGTGTATGTATTAAGGAGAGAGCTACGCCAGGGGGCACAAATTAGTCAGCAATAAGGTTATGCCTGTATGTTTTTAGGCAGAAAGTTTGACAATACATCTTTCTGTACCAGTCAGGTTGAAAATCAGCAAAGATACTAAAATATGTATCAATTAAAACATTCTGATCATTGAGGAAGATGTGTAATTGTTTAGTTTGCGACATTATGAAAGTTAGTTCTACCAAAACCAAGCCATACATTATCATAACCTTTCATAATAATACAGTCTGCAAAACAGCATCAATAGCTTAGCATTTAAATTTACTCTTTTCTTTTATTGTATCTTTCTCTTTTTCTCTCTCTCTCTTAAGCATTTCAATACTAATTTAGTAGTAAGGTCAGGTAAGAGGTTTAACAATGATTACTGTCTGACAGCTTAATCTGTGCAGTCCTTTGTCAGTTTTTCTGAAAGGTATTCAGGCAAAGGTTCCATATGAGGAAGAACAGCAATTTTTAGAAACCTAACAACATGTAATTTTGTTGAATTTGCATTAAAAAATGCTAGCTTATTTTTTTTAAATTGCGCCTGCTTGTTTCTATTACAATAGGCTTCCTGAAATGAGTCCCACATAAATGTGATGATGACTGTCATTACTATTATCTCTTCCATTTTTTTCTTTTTAACAATTCACTCTAAGATCTACCCTTGTATCATTCAAATATTTGATCTATATTACTAAATTGAACAATATATCTCACAGGATTAGCAAGAGGCATCCTCAGGTATAGTAATCCAGTGCCATCCTCAGTTCCTGTAATTTTCTCCTGCATTAGATTTTATTTGTGTTGTCAGCTTGTGTTCTAATGGGGACCATTTTCAAAGAAATATCTGCATTTTTAATAAACTCAATCATCATTTTCATTTTTAATTATCTTATACCAATTACGCTCTTTTAATTTTTGCATTGTTTCCTGTAAATGTACAAGACATGGCCAAATTTCTCAAAGAAATACAGTATTTTAAAGTGTGTTTCATTTCAGCCTAGGTAATATTGTAAACTTATTTAGTGCCTTTCCTCTCATTTCTAAATCTCTTATCAACTGTCGCCCCAATTTGACAAAGGACTTGAGGACTGAAGTCAATGGGACTTAAGCACATGTTTAATTGCTTTACTATAGCAGGGACAAAATAAATAAGCACCAAATATAACTAATATTCAGCCCCTAGAGCTTACAACTGAAATAGGCAAGACCGATAACAGTGGGATGGGAGGGTGGGATCAGAGCCATAGACAGGTGAGGTGCATAAGGGCACAGAGCAGGTTGGTGGCAGCTACGGACAGAATCCACATCTTTTGATTCCTAGTCCAATGCCCAGTTCACTAGACCACACTGCCTCTTCATGTGCCTCAGTCCGACATGCAGTATGGACAATCAACCAAGCACAACACAATTTGTTGTATACCTACTACACACTTTTTTACGAGACATTGGGCTCTGAAATCTACAAACATTTTCAAGAGTACACACTTATCAACAGGATGCCAATGAATCAAAATTGTAGGTAAAAATGAAACCATGATAAAAAATGTGCGTTTGAGAAACCATATAAAAAATATCTACCTCATACAAAGTGATCACACCATATGTTTGCACTGGCTCTCTCCACTGAAGAAAAATCTTCTCCTCAAAAGTACTTCCTTGGATTGATTCAAGTGGTACAGCACTTGGGACTAATGAAAAGGAAAGAAAAGAAAAAAGTACTGTTTTGGAAAGTAGCATATAGAGATGTTCAAACTAACATTTACATTCTCTGGGCGTGATACCAGTTCACCAGGTTTCAATCTCCTGTTGAGTATAGCAGTTTACATTCTGCAGATATAAATACTCTTTGGCAAATTGTTAAACAGATTCTGGGCAACCCTTTTCTCTTCTCTTTCTCCCTGGCTATAACAGGGGTATAACAGATTACGTGCCTGTTAGGAAATAACAGTCACTATCTCTTCCCTACAGAACGAAGCTAACATTATCAATGAGGTGTTCGACTGTTAATGGATACAGCTGTTAAGGAAGAAGTATAAACATATGTGCCACTTGCAGAACACAACAGTCTAAAACAGAGAAACAGCACGGAACATAAGGCTTTTCCAGTAAAATGTCATTGATGAAAAAGGTGGGGAATTTGGCTTTTTTGCTAGGATTTAAGTGAAGTGTCTTGTTTACAAGTCAATTTTCAGGACCTCTTCCTTAGCCACTATCCTACAAATTTCCTAAACTAGAAGTATATGAAACACTCATCTATAACATATATAAATATACTGAGGTATAAGGTAGTGTTGTAGTAGATTAAGGTACTGTAATTAGCCTGTATAAGGGCTACAGTGTCACACATGGTATTTGGACAACGATGCTGGCTGTCATTACGACTGAAGCCTTACAATAGAGTGGGCAGTAGGAAACAGTGATGATGACAATCTGAAGACCTGGCACCTTTCTTAAGGCCTCTTATTGCATGAGACACCCATGACTGAAGAATCAGCATTATCAGAAGTGTCAGGTATCTAATATTGTCTCCTCCTACCTCTGTAGCAGTTTGCTTTCCCACACTCGCCTTAGTAGAACACCCAGAACACAGTATTTCGAGCAGGAAAATTTACACGGGGTATACGCACTCCTCTATGTAGCACATCCAGAGTCCAAACTAAGTAGCTGTGCTAGGCACTGACCAGATACATGAGGATAGAAGGTGGAGGCTATATACCCAATGACTGAAGTATTTTTTTCAGTCTTCCCTAACAGGGAAATAAAGGGATAATTTGTTTAGCAATTAAACTCCTAACTCCTCCTCATGCTTGGTCAAGCTATCTACTAATCTTTCCCATCCCTGCACACTGCCAGACTGGAAGCTTGTGTGGAAAAGGACTCCACTCCATGAAGGCTACCCCATGCTTCCTCAAATCCATCCCTTACACAGAAGAACTGTTCAGGTTCTACTGCAAAGATGGACTCTGAGGCCACAGAAGGTTTCTCAATTTGCTTGCCCCTATATGATATGAACTGGCAAGACTATATCTATATAATGCTGACTTCAGTATAGGCAGCTCACTATCTGAAGTCTGCTGACAAAGTGGAGGGAACTTGGAGAACAGCACCAAAACTGATTAAGATCTGGATTCAAAGTGACAGAGATGAGAACTAAACATAGCTTGGCTAAATTATGAGTAAAGAAAATCAGTCTGACCACCATCTACAAACGTCTGAAGAGTGTAAACCCTAAGGAGAGCGATAAATTATGTTTTGGGGGGTTAATTAAGAGTAATGGGATTAAAGCAAGAAAAGGAAAATTTGAGATGATCCTATTTCATAATTAATTAATTATATTAGATTGTGGCATACTCTCCCAAAGGAAATGGCAGAAGCCATTTCTATTGGGTCATTTAAAACTGAATTTGACTAAAAAACACACTGTAAGGAATGGTCCCGTATTGGCAGAAAGATGGACTAGAGGAGTATGTCTTTTCTAAGACTTTGTCCATATGGCGAGTTAGTGCATGGCAACCCACAGTGGGGGCAGGAGAAGGACAGCTCAGTGGTTTGAGCATTGGCCTGCTAAACCCAGAGTTCTGAGTTCAATCCTTGAGGGGCCCATTTAGGGATCCGGGGCAAAAATCTGTCAGGGGATTGGGCCTGCTTTGAGCAGGGGCTTGGACTAGATGATCTCCTGAGGTCCCTTCCAACCTTGAGAGTCTATGAGCATAGAGCACTAGTTTACTACACACTAAGTTGAGGAGTGAACCTACGTAATAAAAGTTTCATACCCACTTTGGCAGAGTGCCCTATGAAACTTTCAGTGTGCAGTAACAGGGTCCACACAGCACCTTAATGCACAGCAGGCTACGATGGCTTGCCACACACAGTCTCTGTGGACAAGCCCTAACTCCAATTTCTATGACATGCATGACTCTTTGTAAATTGAAAATTATTAGGTATTGGAACACAACTACTTTTGCAAGGTAAAAACTTGCTCCTATACTCCAATATGCAGGTGCATGTCAAAATATCTTGCAAAATCAACATGCATGGGACAGTGTAATTCAGTGTAGATACAAACCTTTCTTCTACGCCTTCTCATCAATAAGTTATTTGTAACAGAACATCAAAGAGTGCTGAACCTTGTCAAATAACACATTAAATAACATGATGTAAAAATGGCTGCATAAGAAAAAGGGTCATTTCATCCTTAAACTAAAGGATTCTCCCTTTCTAGTCTCTTTTTGGGGCATGAGTAATGTATCTAAAAGAAAAAGGAGTGTATTCTTTGCAATTACGGTAGATCCAAACTTCAAGTTTTTCCAGAACAATTTCTAGGATCAGGGCTTTTATGAGCTATTCTATATCATAATAATTGTACATTTTGAAATAGTTTAAATTCTGTTTCCTCCAGTTCCTGTCTTTGCCGAGACATGCAGCAATCAATAAAAAGATAGTATAGTGTTCTGGCTTTTCGAGGGCAATAAATTAGTAGGGGTGGGGTCTTGGTTTTTAGGTTTAAGGAATTACCTTGATCTACACAAACACTAAAACTTTCTTGACATAATTATAGATATCTACGTGTTTGATTTGGTTTGGTAGGATCTGAACCTTTCAGTCTTCTGCTATTGTTGTTTCTAACTAAGAATATTTGGAAATAGCAAATATATCTAATTTTTTGGTCTTCAGAATATGTAAAGTATCCTGACTGCAAGAAAAATAGGGGCTTTACTTCAAGACAACAGAATAAGTCATCCCTGAACAGCCATATTCTTTTGAGAAATAAGTGAACTTTTGCAATTCTGCAGTGAACAATTGATTGGCCAGAAAAAATGTTTTAGCGTTCCACTGTTAAAAGGCAAGCTATTCATGTAAATGGAAATATGGGAAACAATCTTGTGTCTCTTTTAAAAATACACCACAGAGCAGTACAATGATAATGATTTGGGCTAATGATATTCCCTGTTGCATTACGGATGGATTTATACAGAGTAGCTACTAGAGCTTACTGCAAATGTCTATCGATCTCTCTCTATGCATTCTAGGGCCATGTTTTTAGAACTGTATTCACAAAAATTCATGCACAAATACTATAACAACAAATAGAGTCATGATAATTGCAGTCTTCATATGACACCAATGATTAAAAGAATTGGCCAAAAAGCTCTCTCAATCTTTGGTGCTGATTTTTAACAAGTCTTGGAACACTGGGTAAGTTCTAAAGGACTGGAAATCAGTAAATGTTATGTCAAAACCTAAAAAGGGTAAACTGAATGACTTGGGTAACTATAGGCTGCTAATCCCGGGCAAATATCAGAATGGCTAATATGGGACACAATCAGTAAAGAATTAAAGAATGTTACATAATTAATGCCAATCAACACAGTTTAATGGAAAAATAGGGCTTGTCAAACAAACTTGATATAATTTTTGATGAGATAAGAAGTTGGTTGATAGAGATAACTATGCTGACATTATATACGTAGAATGGCATGTGCCTTTCATAAGTCTGATTTAAAAATAGCACTATACAAAATCAGTGTAGCATACATTTGTAGGGAGGTGCCCTGGCTCCCCGCCGTGCCTGAGAGGGACAAGCCAGCACAGGTGCCTCAGTGGGCGGAGCTACCGCCGCCTGTCCCCGCCCCCTGGAAGTCAAGGGGCAGGACAGGAAGTCTAAAAGCCCAGCCTCAGCACTCAGTTGGCCGCTGACTGCCGGAGAGGACAGACGCTAGGGCCTGAGCTCCCGCTGGGCCTAGCCTGCCCCGTGCTCACTACCCGGAGGAACGCTGGCCTCAGCTCCCCTACGCTCGGTATCCTGGGGAGCGGCCTAAGCTCCCCTACGCTCGGTATCCTGGGGAGCGGCCTGAGCTCCCCTACGCTCGGTATCCTGAGGAGCGGCCTGAGCTCCCCTACGCTCGGTATCCTGAGGAGCGGCCTGAGCTCCCCTACGCTCGGTATCCTGAGGAGCGGCCTGAGCTCCCCTACGCCCGGTATCCAGAGGAGCCGCCCGAGCTTCCCTCCGCCCGATATCCCGATAGCCTGATATCCTGTCCTTCACTGGATGACGCCGGTGAAGGACAGGTACCTAGAGAGGGGGAGGTCGGAAGTGGCCCAGGGACAGCCAGCCCTGGTTTGGCTCCCGAAGAGCCTGAACCCATGTCAGTGTGTTGCGGCCAGGATCCCCACTGACAGCAGCGAATCTTGGCCGCTGCTAGGGCCCCGGGCTGGAACGCAGTGGAGTGGGAGGGCCTGCGTTCCCCCTGCCAAGGGTGGCAGATTCCCCCTCTCCCTGGCCTGAGGAGGCCTTCTTTATAGACTTACGGTTTAAACCGCTGCGCAGCCTCTGCCTGAGAGTCTGAGCTCTGTACCTGTTGGTTGCCCACCCTGAGCCAGGGCTTGGGCCTTATAGACTCACTGCTTGAACTGCTATTGCCCCGCCCTGCCCAAGGGCCTGGGCCTAGATACTGTGTTTGCTCAGCCGCTTGCTGAAGGAGCTGAGCTTGAACTGCTACTGCCCCGCCCTGCTCCAGGGCCGGGCCTAGAGACTCTGTGTTTGCTCAGCCCCTTGCTGAACGAGCTGAGCCTGAACTGCTACTGCCCCGCCCTGCCTCAGGGCCAAGCCTATAGACTCCGTGCTTACCCGGTCCCTGCTGACAGGCCAAGACTCTGCCTTGTTTAAAGACCATTTGTTTTCTCAGCTCCCGCTGAGGGGTCTAGGCCCTGGACGGATTGCTGCCTGTAGGGAGACGCCCTGGCTCCCCGCCATGCCTGAGAGGGAGGAACTGCAGCCCCGGACTCTTACAACATTGAATAGCTAAAAACTGGTTAACTGGTAGATCTCAAAAATTAATCGTAAATGGGAAATCATAATTAAAAAGGGGTGCTTCCAGAGGAGTCTTACAGATATCTGTTTCTGGCCCAGTGCAATAGCAGTTTGTAATATTTATAATCTCAAAAAAAATAAAAATCATTGCATTAAAAATTTGCAGATGGCACACAAATTAATTGTGTGGTAAATAATGATAGGACAGATCAGTTATACAAAGCTTTCTGGGTCAGTTGCCAAATCGCACTTTAATAGAGCCAAAAACAAGGTTCTACATCTAGGAACAAAGAATGCAGGTCACACTTATAGGGTGCAAAACTGTATCCTGGAGTACGGTGACACTGAAAAGAATGTAGGCGTTATGGTAGATAACAGCTAAACATGAGCTGCCAGTGGCATGCTGTAGCAAAGAGAATTAATGCAATCCTTGGAAGCAAGCAGGGTAATATCAAGTAGGATTAAGAAGATGGCATTACTTCTGCTCAGGGCATTAGCAAGACTGTTATGTCCAATTCTGGTGTCTACATTTCAAAGAGGATGTTGAAAAATTGGAAAGTGTTCAGAAAAGAGTTTCAAAAATTATTTTGAGATCTGGAAAACATTCCTTATAATGAGACACAAGAAAACCTCTTTAGTTTATCAAATAGAAGGTAGAGAATTGACTTGACCATGGTATATAACTGCCCATATGGAAGAGATTTCTGATAGTAATCTAGCAAAAAAGGGCATAATGAGATCTAATGGTTGGAAGCTGAATATATTTTTTAATATATTTGTTCAAAGTAGTAAATGTAAAAACTCACCATCTTCATCAGTTTGTACTACAAGTTCTTCGCTTTCTTTTCGTCCTTCCGGATTCATGAGAACCAGTTTTACACTGACGTTTGTGTAGGGTGACAGATTGGTAATCGTGTGCTGCGGGTGTGAACTTTCTGTATCCCAGCTTACTTCCTCTCTGACTTGCTCTTGTCCTCCAGCTTGGTAGCGGTAATGGACTGTGAGGTTATATCGATGGCAACGTGTCACATTGTATCCAAATGGCTCCCAACGAATAGTGATTTGCCGGGATTTGATCTCCAAAACCTCTAGTTTTCGTGGCCCACGCATTGGATCTGTAAAAATATCCATATGATTTTGATGTACTATTTATGCATATTACTGTCAAAAAGAAGAAACTGATACACAGTTCTGTATTATATCCTTGTGAATATATACACACTGCTAGGACAGTGTGAAAGGAGAATAAAAACAGATTTGATGATTATATTTTGATTTTTTTAAATCAGAGCAATCATTGATCACAGAAGAGAGAAGTATCTTTGATAAAGAAAACAATAGAAGATACAATACAAGACAGATAAAAAGAGAGAGTATAACAAAACCTTTAAATATGTTTAAATGAAAAGACGAAAATTGAGAAACAAATGTTAATAAAGAACCTCCATGATGTCAAATTGCTTTTACAGAATTTAGAAGTATGTTAGTTAATACATTCACTTTCTTATATTTGTGCTAGCACTTTTAAAGTAAGAGACATTGAAAAGTAAAGCAAATATATAAAGCAGAAGGTAATTTTAAAGGGAAACTTTCCAGTAAATGACAAACTTCTTCCCAAGGAGAGTTTTTATACAGAAAAACATTGATTTTTAAAAGTAATTTCTTTATTCGTCTCTTTTTTTCAATCAGTTAGACAGAATGCAATTAATCAACAAGCAATCCGGTTAGGATCTGAAGCAAATACTTCTAGTTCTTGCAAACATGCTATAGTTTCTTTAATGATCACAAAGAGTCAAGGCTTTGGTTTTATATTTCATCCAAAAGATGAAAGCAGCACAAGATACCACTTTAGGACACTTGTTCCGTAAAGATTCAGAGGCTAAACATATGAAAACTGAGTCTCACACACACACACCTGGGTTTTCCCTTGGGTCTCCAAACCAACATCTGGACAAGAGCAACCTTCTGATCTGATAAGATCATAGCCCAGGGATATATGGCTGCATGCAAAGCAGAGGAAGACTAGCTGCTACTTGATCAAAGGATGCTGCTTAGAGAATCAACACTCTCTCCACTCACACTGGCACAAACAATGAGAGATTGGGATGGGAAATGAACCCAAATTTCCATCACAGAACAGCACTATACTGGCCTGCATTTGTAGTGAATTAACTATGTATGCAAAACACGTCATTAGTGGAGCTATTACACATATTTAGCAATAATCTTTTTTTTCATATTGGAGCCCTCAATGAGATTAAAGCCAATGTCTAGCTTTATCTATTGCTTCACTAGTTAAATGCTCAGAAGAGTTTTAATGAGCTAGAAACCTCTCATACATAAACAAATTAATATGCATCTTCCCTCTCTTATGTTTATTAATCAACATGTTTTCACCAAGAATATTCTAAACGCTTTCCTCAAAATTTCATCACTTTTACCTGTTAATAAGATCCCTGCATACTAAATATATTTCTTCAAAGATATTATTCATCTCTCTTAACTCCTTCAAGAAAAGGTGTTAAGATATTGCATGCTTTCTCTATAACCTACAAAGATCTTAATGTTTTTTCCTTCGTGCTTTTTATTGCTGTGAAAAATAGATAACCCCTGTTTCCTTTAAATCTTTCAGATATTCATTTATTAATTGCTGATGAACTACATAGCCTTGACTAGCTTTGCAGAATATTTTTTAATGTAGTCAGCCAATAAGTTTCACATTGCATTTGTCAACTGGCAACCAGACACCAGAATGAATTTAACTAAATAATACATTACCCCACATCCAGTGACTAGACTCATTGGGCCAAATCCTCAGTTGGTGTAACCTGGTATGACTCCATTCACTTCACTCAGTGACCAAGGTCATTCACTCCAGCTGTGAATTTGGACCATTGGGTTTAAGTTTTGTATGCTACCACATTAAGATTAGTGAGAAATAACCTCCCCTCACCCCCAAAAATCAGTCTGGATAAGCCCCCAATAGTTTGAACATTTTGCTAAACTTTTATGTCTACACAATTTAGCCAGAAATCTCCTGAGAAAAGGTGCTCTTCTCTTAATTCCTATCTCAGTTTCCAGCATTTTGATTCAGATTGAGCTGGGAATACTGAAAGAACAGCATTTCTTCTGACATTTTGGAACTTCCACTGCCATTTGTGGTTGGAAGCAACTAAGTGTACACAATAGATATGAGAAACTAGAAGAAAATGCTGATTAGAACTTTTTGAACTCCAAAGGAAACTAGGGTTTGATTTCACTTTGTGTTTTAACCAAAGAGTCAGGTCAATTTTTTCATTGTTAACTAAAATGTGGACCAGTATACAGGGGTCAAAGGAAACAGCTCGTCTATCAAAAGATCCAAAATAGCTTAGCACCAACAGGTAAGTGTAAGCTAATATGAAAGCGCCCTACCTTGTATATATCTAAAGTAACATTTTCATTTATATGGCACTAACACCTAAAGCACAGCACATGGCTTCCAATAATGTGGAAGTGTGTTCACTTTATCCTTTGGATAGCTGAAGTGAAATATATTCACGGTACTAGGAGAATGACCGATGCACCCTGGTGTAGTAACCCAAGAGGAATCAGGGTATGAATTTTGCTGCTATTTTATAAAACTGAGATTCAAGTTAACTAAGATTTTATGATAATCATATCTTGTTTTAGTTTTCAATGGGATTTTTACATTCACTCTTTCTGATGGGTCAATTCCCAACTTTAAATGAAGTGAAACAACACGAATTAGAAATTCAGTAGTGACATTTGCTTTTGTGCTCTTGAGAACTGCACTGATGATCCCTGCAGCACATGAAGGCCATTGGCCTAGAATTACACTGTATTGCATAAATTGACAACTTCATAATTCACAGTGCTAATCAGAATTCAAACCACATTTCTTAGACTAGAAGACAAATACAGTATTTCTAACATAAGGTTTACATACCATTATTATAGTTTTATATGCAACATATAAATCTCTTAGGGTTAGGTAATGGGGTAATTAATTATAATTTCACAAATAGAAGACTAGAGCTAATTGCTAAACATTTGTTTTCTTTGCACTTGGTAAAACTCTTCTTGTGGAGATTACAAAGCTAGACCCTTCTACTCACACTGCAGCTCCCTGGATAAACCGACATTATGTTGTTCCTCAGTATTCTGGCCATTATAATAGGCCCCATTGGCATGAATCATGAGGCAAGCTGGGGAAATCTGGGTCTACTGACTCATGACAAGAGAATAGGATTGCTTCCCTAAGGAGTGCACTGTCTGTCATGCTTGAAGTTTAGTCAGGTAGTTCTTACAAATTCCCCTGACGGTGCCTGCAGCATTTTTCATACTGCTCTCTTTCTGCCACTTTCAGCTGGGTATCAAGCAGTGAAGTCTGACAGTTGCAACTCTGACCTGAGGGACCAGCAAGCCCAGTTCTAGCCCCTGGCACTGTAGCATCCCATTTAATCAGTGATCCTAGCATCTTCTACATTCAGCAGCGTTTTCCTGAGAATATGGAATAGAAACTGACTGATAGGAGCAATTTCCATTGCAGGTTCAATTCACTTCTCATTTCTCTAGAATTTCAAACTTTACCTCCTATTACACCAACAGCACTTTGTCTGGCTCTACTGAAAAGAAGGACAGGAGACTCTTGATATGGCTTTAATCAGGACGTATCTTTATTATTAGATGCCTGGGACTACCCAGCAGTTAAAAGAGTACATTGCAGCCAACTCCACATTCATTCAATAGCTGTCCATGGGGCTTCCACCAGCCCCCCCTTCATTTTTCATCCAGGTACCCCAGCCATTCCATGGCTGGGACCTTACCATCGACCCCTCTACCATCCTGGTAGAAGATTTAAGGCGGGCTATAAGAAAGGGGTGGTTGGCTCCCTGCCATACCATTCATAGAAGCCTCAACCTCCTCCCTCCTGTTCTGTTCCTTTAATCAGCACCTTCTTTAAAAGTTCTTTCCCAGGCCATTTATATGGTCACTGGATGCCTTCTCTATGGAGTACCTGCACGGACATCTGCCCCCCACTTACAAGGTGAGTGTGTCCAAGAGTTTGGACCAACCCTGAATGTTTACACTGTAATTAAGTGACCTCTTTGCCCGAGCACCGCAAGCCTGACTCAGTTGGCACTGGCCAGCTGTGGGTTTTTATTGCAGTGTAGACATACCCTTAATGTCCCTGTGCCTCAGTTCCCTACCTGTAATGGGGCGGGGGGGAGGGGGAATAAAGCTTCCCTGGGTGTCAGAGGGTGCTTGGCATAATTTTATGAATCTTTGTATGGCGCTCAAATACTAGAATTCTGGGGGGCAGAGGAGAGTGAGGGAGAAGTGATAAGCAGAGAAACACCTTGGTCTTGAATTGATCCTGCAAGCTCCTGCTCATTGTGGCCCTGATCCAGGAATGCACTTAAGCAGGTGCTTAACTTTAAACATGGGACTACTCACATGTTTAACTTGAAGCGTATGTTCTAAGGGCTTGCTCTGCATCACTGAAGCCAATGGGATTTTGCCACTGATTTCAGTGAGATCAGGCTCTTTAGTCCTTTGTTGGATCAGGGCAACACGGTAGCCGTGAAGATGGTTGCTAAGTAGAAATGGAGATTTCAGAATTCTCTTCAGAACAAATAAAGTTAAATAAAAAGATTAAAATAAACAGTTACTACTAATAAAACTCATACTCTTTACCTTGCATACAAGGATACAATAGATAGGGGAATATGATGTATCTCCTGTAACAATTGCTAAAATGTAGCAACTTCTTTCTTTCTTTCTTTCTTTCTTTCTTTCTTTCAAAGTCTCAATTTTTATGAGTTTCAAACTCTGGTCAACAGCAAGGATTAAATTACTATGTACAATATTTTACCTTTCAATTCCTCTAATCTGCCTTTACTCTAATTTGTACATGCTTGAAAAGTATGCTGTTTGAAGCTGTTTACAAACCTGGGAAAATGGTTTCATGAAAGACCACATTCAACTTTGATGGACTGATTGTTATACTGTAATTATTCTTGCGTGTGTTCATCAACAAGCCATTTTAAAAAGAGCTTTCTTTTGTTTAAAATAGTACATGATTTAACAGCTCTTATGATGAAACCTGGGTCTT
Source organism: Gopherus evgoodei (assembly GCF_007399415.2). Lineage (NCBI taxonomy): Eukaryota > Metazoa > Chordata > Testudines > Testudinidae > Gopherus > Gopherus evgoodei. The sequence continues at coordinate 207,175,200 of NC_044323.1, forward strand.
CCCACCCTTTTAATCTGCCAAAGAAGCTCAGAGAATGCAGGGTGAGAAATGATGTACCATGTCTTTAGCTGGTGTAAACTTGCTTAGCTTTATTTAGTTCAATAGAAATACACCACTATTACATGAGCTGAATATCTGGCCACAGGGTTCAGTTCTGCAAACTCATGTGATTAGTACTTACAAAAGAAGGCAGTTAAGGATTTGCAGGATCTGGTCATTAATTTGGAAGAATTACTGTTATTTAATCACAGACATCCTATAAGAGGATTTTAATAGTATGGATAGGATGAGTGCTACCTTAAAGAGATAAATTAGTGTCTTTTATTTTAAAAGATCAGGAATCACATTTTCCCTTTCTTTTACCTAGGACTATTTTGCCAAAATGTAAAGAACAAAATCTGACAATTCCTCTTTCAAACCTATTTTATCCCCTCTGTCTTCACCACTTAACCTTCAGCATGGTTTCTCCAGTTACAAGGATTTCTGTTATTCCATCCCTTATCACTGCTTCTCTGGAAAGTGTGGGCAAGGGATATTACACTGTCCTTCATCTCTATGACAGGACCATACTTCAGTGTTCCCTGACGTGACTTTTAAAGTCTGCTAACAATGCTGAATCTCATATGGAGCAAAAAAGATGATTGATTTAGCAAAATAAATAACAGCGGTTACTTGTTTCTTTTTGTTATTCCACATAGTAAAAACTGTTCCCAAATTCACCATTCCAGATAAAATTTTGTGTTGACAGACACCTCCCTGACACAGCAAATCATTCTGTGTTAGTGAACATATTCTATGACTTTTACCAATCCCATTACTGTGGGCTGCTACATACCTGCCAAATCTCTAGCTGACCAGGGCTCTGTGGGAGCAGAGGCCAGCTCCTCCTGTCTGCCCATCCCATAGCTAATGAGGGCAGCCTTCACAACACTGCTGCTGATGTGGGGACTCTATGCTGGGAAGCCAGAGATCCCTGCAATATATTCCTACATCTGCCACTGAAATGATCTACAAACCTCACTTAGTTATACGCCTACTACACTGTATGATGTAATGAAATATGATTACTCCTAGTTCATATATAAGGGAATGGAGGCTCAGAGATACTAAATGATTTGCTCAAGGTCACAAAGCATGTGAGCAGAACAAGGATTAGAAACCTCTCCCCACCAGAATTTAGCACCCCACGTAGGCTTCTTTCAGTATATACCCGGGACTGGCCAGTCCCAAAATCTGGGGATAGAAAGTGTGGCAAAATACAAACATGTGGTTCAGCCAAACCAACTGAAAAAATAAGTAAAATTCATAAAATAAGAGTCAACTGGAATCTTCACTTATTATGCCTGAGAACTGACCTTTAAGATTTGAAAGAGCTTGAACAAAAAAGTTTAAAATACATTTTATTATCACACAGTTCTGCAATTCTTTTCTCTATCCTAGACCAGAAGCATTAATCCAGATATACCACAAGGTGGACTCTTCTTGAAGTATGTTTAGCTTGGCCAGAAGCTGGAAGTCCAGGAAATCTGATGACAGAATCCTGGTCTCCCCAAGATGTCTAACCATGTACAGAAGGCTCATTTGAGATACATAATAAGCATGCAAGCTTTTCAGATTGCACTTTACTGATGTTATATCTGAATGGAGCTATCTAATAATATACCACAAAAATTACTCAATACAGAGAAACATGAAAGAGTGAAAAAATCCCAGCAAGAAACAGCTTTTCTAATCTTTTTCATTTCACATCCTTCAATTCATGGCAGCACATACCCCTGAGGCATGTGTCCTCCAGGCTCAAATTCGCAGTCGTAAAATATTGGTGTAATCATCAATAATTCCCTTTTAAAGTCAGCAGTATTTTCATATATGCTGTTTCTTTTCAGTGTGTTCTTCCATCAGACATCTACTGATTTTGTTGAGGACTTTTTAGTCTATAGCAGAACTTAAATATGAACCAAGGCCAAGTGACTCTAATATTTATTTTGTTATTGCCATTTTATAGTGATTTTAGAGTGACTCATTTAAATTCTAATGTATTTGAATAAAGAATGAAAGAAAAACATCATTCAATATATTTCTCTCAAATTACCTCCATTGCTTGATTGCTCCTCTACAACGAAAATCAGGTTTTAACTATGCATGATACAAACAAGATTACATTTTGAATCTGTAACAGAGAATTTAGCTGCTTGTTAAAATGACATACCTAGCTATTCAGTAATCACTTTATAATAACCCCTTTCATTTCCAAATCTACTTAGACATCAGCCAGTAGTGAAGAGAATGCTGCAGTGGTTTTTACAAGTACACATTAGTTTTACATTTCATGACAAGCTAATTCTAGAGAGTTCGAATGACAGACAAGCATGTGCTCTTATGGTTTTCTTTCTTTTGCTTGAAGGAAACAGGCGTCTTACTGATAAATGAAAAATAAAGGAGTGCAGACATATACTTTTCACTTCACATGTATGTCAGTGACAATTTACCCCAAATGCACCCCTGGTGCCATGGTGACTATGCAAATCGACACGAAATAAAAAGGCTCTGATAATTCTCTTTCAGCACAAATTAGGAAGAACTACTACAACACAGAGGTGACTTCACTGCTCAAGAACATACTTACATAGTATGACTGTCAAGTCTTCAGTAGAGATTTGGCTCAGGTAAACTGCCATAGACTCATTGAAATCAATGGAGCTATGTTGATTTAAACTAGCCAAGGATTTGGGGTCAGCTCTGTTGACTGACAAATACTGATGCTGACCTTCTGGGTTAAGGCTTTTGGCAAAATGTTTAAGCAGCTAGGAATAAAGAAAACCATTCAAGTTATACTAGAGATAATGCAGGCCCTGAGTCCATAATTATGAAAGCCATTCACACCCTGCCACTGTGCACTCATTAGACACACATCTTTAAACTCACCACATGTTAAGGAATACTGGGAACACTCATGGGCCAACATACACTGTTTTATAAAGCTCATATTGCATCATCCACAGTGTACAGTGAGATGGAAATGGCTCGCACATACTTATACTATTGGATGATATGGACACTAACAGTGTAAAATCAAAGTGCTATGCTAACACTCATTAATATTAACAGTAAAGTATGCACCTGGCATCTGAAGGTGAAAGATGTAATATTGCACCCCCAATTAAACAACAGAAAAACTTGATTTCAATAAATTATTACAGCAGTGATTGGGGGTTTTTTTGGGTGGAGGGGTGTTAAAATTTAAGGCATAACATTTCAGATTACTATGAAAATCGCCTGGAACAATTTATAAACACTGGTGTAAATGAATTTGGGCTTTTGGCTGTGCAGAGGCACAGAGGTTGTTTATTATATTGTGCAAAAATAAATGGGAGAGGCTGTTTCATAGATCAGTCAGAAGATGATGTAGCAGGGTGTTCTAGCTATCACTGCAGTTTGTTGCTACCGACAAACTAAATTAATTCAGAGCTGTTATCCACAGCACTGTTAGTTAAATTGGGGATTCAAGACAGGACTTCAATGAACCTAAGTGACAGGACTGCTTGGTCATATAAATCTATGTAAAAGAGAAAACGCCACCAATTAATGCTGCTCATATAGGAAGAATATTTAAAATTTTTCTAATCTAATATGTGCAACCAACCTTAACCAAGAGATATAGAATGAAATCAGCCTTGACAAATAACTCTCAAATGGATAAAACTGATAAATGAATAGGATTCTCTGGCTCAACTGATAAAATAAACTTTTAGCTTTAAAATACATATGTCACAAGTGAACAGAACATTGTTTCTTTCCCTACTACGTAATTACATATGAACTTTTTTAAGCATCTAGATACAAGATAAAATGAGAGAGAATTACTGTAGGATTCAGAAAATGCGAGATTAAAAATAACTTTTCCATTCACTACACAGCAAAGGCTCTTTCCCCATAACTACTTATATTTTAAATTTATTTATTTATTTTGGGGGGTAAGAGCTTATCAGACTCAGAGCCTTAAGGTTCCCTTACACTTTACACCTTTTGCCTCCCCCACGTCTCATCCTCTGGAATGACTGGACTTGTCTAACTTCTGGAGCCTATAAACAAGGAGCATACATTTGCCAGAGGATTACTAGCTACAGAGTAATGAAAGGTGGTACCCCTCATCCCAAGACTACCACGAGGAAGACATTATCTTCGGACTATGCTGAGCCCTTAACAAAACTGAGAGTCAGACTATGATCTGAAGTGTTGAACTCTGACTCCTCACTCAGGCCAGCTCATTTGATAAGAGTAATTTTTCTGTGCATTTTTATAAAAACAAAACATGTATTTTTGCTATTTTATCTGGAATATTTACAACACTTAGGCTGCTTCAATCAACTGAAATTTAAAATAAAATTAACATGAACAGTAATTCCTTTTAAAACTATTTTTTTTAAATTTTCTTCCCTTGCCTTCTGTGTATCAGACCACTTCATATGAAAGAGAGCCCTTGTGGATCATTTTCCCCATCCCATTACTAGCGTAGCATTGCCGACTCCAAGGAGTCAAAAATCATGCATCAGGCCTTGAAAAATCATACTAGCTTAAAAATTATGAACTTTTAAAAATAATTACATTTTGGGTTTGGGGATTTTTTTGCCTTCTGGTGATTGAGCTTTTAAGGGGTCATGTTTTCAAGACTTTCTCCACAACCATGGTGGCTAGAAACTTTCTTCTTTAAAATAATGGAAGTTCAGATTCCCATATAATGACATCACTCTAGGGGTATTTCAACACTGCAATAAGAGACCCACGTCACTGCCAAAGCTGGCCTGGGTCAACTAACTCACACTTGTAGGCCTCAGGACTAAAAATTACAGTGTAGACATTCGGGCATGGACTGCAACCCAGGCTCTCACTCCCAGTGAGTGGGGTGGGTCTCAGAGCCTGGGCTCCAGTCTGACCCCAACCATCTATACTGCTATTTTTAGCTCTACAGTCTCAGAGCCTGCAGGACTCTGACTCTGAATATGTTAGTCTGAGTCAATTGACCAGGCTCTGAGACTCAGTGGCATGGGATTTTTATTGCAGTGTTGACGTACCTTAGGAGTTGGGACTTGAGGAAAAACACCAAAATACTAAGGCTCATGATAACAGTGTGAAAGTTGGTAATATTAAAATAGCGTTCACAAAAGAACGTAAGGACAGATGAAAATAAGCTTGCTTTCATGTGATATGCATCACTAGTTAGGTAATGCCCTTCTTGTCCAGCACTCTCAGTCTTGAACCTGTGTTATTTTCTCCCTATTGGTGTAAGATTCATATTTACTAAGACCAAATAGTCCCTTATTGCCTGAAACCTCCACTTCTCAAATCTCCACAGGTCACATTGCAGTTGGCTATGTCCTCTTGTGTGTTTTCTACCCTTCCAAATTTAGTGTTGTCAAATAAATTGAACAATGGTTGGATTTATTCTAGAACCACACCTGACAGAGAAAGACATGAAGCAGCAATGGAAGATTCAGAAAAGTGGGGGTGAATGGGGATACACTCGGTTAAAAAAAAAAATTCCCTGGAAGCCTCAAAAGAGGAAAGAAGCCAGGTCTGGGTTACAGTTAGCAGGAAGTTTAATAGCTTGAAGACTGACAGATGTTTTACCATTATGATAAAAGCAGCTCCAGGTTGATCACAAGCCCTACACAGTTTGAAGAAAGGGTGGAAGGGGCCACGTACACAGTCACCAAGGTTTGACTGGTGGAGTGGAGCTACTGGACTGTATATGAAAGCGGTTACATAATGCTGGCAACTGTCTGCTTGTATCATCAGTGACCCACGATCCACGATCCAAAGTCCATTAAACTCTGTTTTTCTCAATTGAACTAAACTAATGGAAAGTAATTGCTACTCAGGAAAAGGCCGCTTATGAAGTAATACAAAAAGGAACACTTCACAAAAGGGGCTATTTTTATAGTGCTCTATTTTCAACTTATACATTGCTGACATCTGTTGCAAATGATTTTTTTTTCTTCTGCTAGAAGGGGTTTCTGACCACAGACTCTCTCCTGCCTGCGTAGGATATACATGCAAGAATCATCCAGGCAAGAACTTCAAGATAACTGCTACAAATCTGTTCTGGAGTAAATCCAACCATTGTTGACATTTTACAGCATTTATTCATTAAGGCCTAGCATTCCTCTCAGACACTGGAAGGACAATTTTGTAAATTAAGATACAATTTTGTAAATTAAGACTGGGAAACACAAGGTCTGATTCTTTCTCCCCAAGCTATGCAGCAGCCATATCTGGGAAATCACTTAATCAGTCAGTGCTTCAGTTTCCTTATCTGTAGAAAGGGGATAAAATCTACCTACATAATAAGGGAACTGAGAGGGTAAGTTAACATGTTTGTAAAGAGCACTGAAATCTTTAGATATAAGACAATATAGATGTGCAAAATATAACACTTTAATATTTAATATTATTTATTCATACTGAATAAACAAACACATTTGTCTGAAATACAAACCCGTCAGATCATGAGCTGCAACTGAGTAGTACATAGTGCAGACCAGGAGGGAGGTGGGCATAGGTGCTGTGTGGTGGCATCCAGTGAAGATCAAAGCAATCTGAAGGCTGCTCTAAACTTTGCTAGTTGCCAGCAATCCCAAGAAGCCTTTCTGGCTGCTTCAGGACATTGTGAGGGGTATTCTGGCTACGTGCCCTTTTTATCCAGCAATAACCACAGCTCTGCAAGTAAGCACCCTGGCGGGCCGGGCCAGTTTGTCTACCTGCCACGTCCGCAGGTTCGGCAGATCGCTTCTCCCACTGGCTGCAGTTCAGCATCCCAGGCCAATGGGGGCTGTGGGAAGCTGCGGCCAGCACATCCTTCAGCCCACGCCAGTTGCTGCTGAATGGGGCAAGTCAGTAACCAAATGGATGCAATGCATTGGTCAGCTGTAGCGATTGAGGGGAGTGGTCTGTCAACATCTCAACCAACATCAAACTGATGTTTTGAGGTAGATGGTTGCAATGTAACCTGATGGGTCTCTGGATTTCTTTCTCTGAGACTCACAAGAACATAAGAATGGCCATACTGGGTGAGACCAAAGGTCCATCTAGCCCAGTATCCTATCTTTCGAGAGTGGCCAAAGCCAGGTGCTTCAGAGGGAATGAACAGAACAGGTAATCATCAAGTGATCCATCCCTTGTCACCCATTCCTAGATTCTGGCAAACAGAGGCTAGGGACACCATCCCTGCCCATCCTTGCTAATAGCCATTGATGGACCTATCCCCCATGAACTTATTTAGTTCTTTTTTGAACCCTGGTATAGTCTAGTCATAAAAATGCTGGGCTGGTAATTGCTAAGTGCAGGATTTATGTTGAGGTTGTGGACTAAACTTTCTCTTTTGTTCAAGAGTACAAATCCCTAATGAGTGGAGAGTGGCCCTGGAATCTTTAAGGATATGGAGGGATGCATCAGTCTTTATGGCGAACAGTTTGATGCCTTTGAAGAGAAGGTTTTCTATAGCAGTCTGCACTTCCTTAGGGAAACCAGATAGTGCAATCAAGACGCTCACCACATAACCACCACAGTGGAGAAAGGGGGGGGGGGTTCCTGTGTCAGTTGCATTCAGGGCTGACTGGTGTGCTGTTTTGAGAGTTCTCTTTAGTGCCAGAACTCTTGTGGTGCCAACAGACCTAGTGTTGATAGTGGTATGGAGGGAGTCAGGGATCTTGCCCATACTGAGCACTCCAGTGCTGACTGGCTCACTATTAATGGTGCCGAAGGTATCCTTTGTATCTACAGCATCTTCCAATGTGCTCCCTGCTCCTGTCCTTATCCACGGGCACCCATCAGGTTTTTAGGTGCATCAGTGGTACCTGGCGCTCCAGACCCTTGTGAGCTGAGTACCATGCTTGGACGGTCTCGGTTCTGATGGTACTGACAATACTGAACATGCCAGCAATATTTTTTGGCTAGCTTAGGGCTCACTCTGGGGACTCAGAGCTCTTTTTTAGAAGCCTTTACATGAGGGGTCTGTGACTAAATTTCTTTGACCCACAGTCCCTGGATATCCAGGGCCGTGGAGAAGATTCGCACCTTCTGAGTGATTCCTGGCACAGATCCGGGGAAGGCAGAAGGGCTGCCTCCATCAGCATAATTTTCTGTCTCAGTTCCCTAAGCTGGGTCTATGTTGTTGACAGAGACCATAATTCCGAGGAATGTGGCCTTCCCTGAGGCAGCGTATACGATGACAATGCTTATCCACCACAGGGATGGCCTCCTCACATGAGAGGCACTTCTTGAAGCCCAGTGAGCCAGGCATACCCCGATGGAGATAGGGGTCCCCAACAAAGGGGAAAAATTAAAAGTTTTTTAAAGGAGAAAATAAAGAATCACGTTTAATTTAGAGGAGCAGATGAATTAAGATTGCTTTGCGTCATTTAAGTACCGTATATATTAGATCATAATTGGTTCATTTATAAGCCGACCGCCCCCAAAGATTGATTAGTAAAAATGGAAAAATTTTTATAACCCATTCATAAGCCGACCCTATAATTCAGGGGTCAGGAAACTTTGGCTCCTGGGCCACCAGGATAAGCCGCTGGTGGGCCGAGATGGTTTGCTTACCTCGAGCATTCGCAGGCACAAACAAAATGTCCTGGCGCGCCAGCTGCTTACCTCGACGGACCGGGACAGCAACTTTTTTTTGGGGGAGAAGCTGGGAGTCAGGGGAGTAACCCGTAACCACCCCCCACATGACCCCACCCCTAGCCCGGGACCCCCACACTCTCTCCATCCCATCCCTTCCCACATTGTCTGGAGAGGGGCAGGCGAGGATGTTTCTCACCTGGTTGGAGCTGCTCCGTCATGCTGGGCTGCGTGGCCGCAGCCTGTTCCAGCGAGCCAGACCGGGTGGTGCAGCTGCAGCCTGTTCCAGCAACCCAGACCGGGTGGCGCAGATGCAACCTGTTCCAGTGGGCTGGGCAGAGTGGCACAGCCGCAGCGTGCTCCAGCAGCGTGGCCACAGCCTGCTCTGGGGGGCAGGGCTGAGCTGCAGTGGAGAGACTCTGGCCCCGCCTCTTCCCTTCTGGCTGTGCTGCCTCTCCTTCCTCCCTCTGTTGTGGGGGGAGGGGCTGTGTCCCACCTCTCCGTCTCTATACTCGTTCATAAGCTGACCCCCTTCTCTGGTGCTTCCTTTTTTTACTAAAAAAATTCGGCTTATGAATGAGTATATACGGTATTTAGTGTCTGATCCAGCTTGCAATGGGGGTTTTGACTGCATGAGGACTGCAGGATCAGGACTATAGTAGAGAAGACTACAATCCAGCAGAGATCTGCATTTAGAAGGTAAACAGTTTTTTTGAAATGTTTGACAAGTGCACAGTTTAGTAAGTATTGTAGTATAAGTTAGTCAACTTAAAAAGCTGCTTCAGCAGTAACAAAGTGGTAGCATGTTCCCATGATAATTAAATAGAGCAATTGTCTCTACAAAATTAGAAAAGACAATTCAGACATCTAAGAAACCAGTATCTGAGAAAGAAAATACTTCTCCTGATAACATTTCTGAGAGTCTGCAAAATTAACAGTGATGCAGCAAAATTCTATTTCTGTTAACTAAATTGGTACAGATGCTATAGAATAATTATTCTAATAAAAAATTAAATTAAGTGAGGGATGGAAAGTGAGTAAGACTTCCAAGAAGCCTCAAAGTCCTAATGCATTTAACCCCCACAAACTCTTAAGAGTATGGCATGGTTTTACTATCTTTATTCACACTGACCAGTACCTTACTCCAGAAACAACTGAGAAATGGTTGCAAAAATCAGGCCTTCTGTGAGTTCAGGCACAAGATGCTCTCATGACAGCAGGGCTGCCGGGGGGGGGGAGGGGGGAGGAGAGGGGCATTGCCCCAGGCCCCGGCCTCCCAGGTGCCCCCATGAGAATATAGTATTCTATAGTATTGCAACTTTTTTTATGGAAGAGGCCCCCAAAATTGCTTTGCCCCAGGCCCCCTGAATCCTCTGGGCATCCCTGCATGACAGCGTAGCATACAACTCCATTTCAACCTATTTGCTATGCACGCACCTGCAACCAAGCGTTATAAATATAAGTAAGCACTGAGTCTAACAATAAATAGAAAGTGTTTATTCTGCTTAGCAGGAAAAAACTATAACACACAGATGAGGTATGGAAATCCAAACAACAGCTTATTATGTAAAATGCTAACATTGTTTAGACTGGACCAAATGCATTCCTGGCCTGAATGGAATCACACAAAGTGAAATTGCTAGTTGACTGTAATTTAAAGCAATGGTTCTCAAGCAGGGGTATGCAGAGGTCTTCTAGGCAGGGGGTACATCAACTCAACTAGATATTTGCCTAGTTTTACAACAGGCTACATAAAAACAGGCTACATAACAGGCTACATAAAAAGTACTAGCAAAGTCAGTACAAACTAAAATTTCATACAATGACTTGTTTATTCTGCTCTGTATGCTATACAATGAAATGTAAGTACAATATTTATATTCCAATGGATTTATTTTATATGGTAACATGAGAAAATCAGCAATTTTTCAGAAATACTGTGCTGTGACGCTTTTGTATTTTTATGTCTGATTTTGTAAGCAAGTAGTTCTTAAGTGAGATGAAACTTGGGGGTACACAAGAGAAATCAGACTCCTGAAAGAGGTACAGTAGCCTGGAAAGGTTGAGAGCCACTGACTTAAAGGACACACAGTTACTCTGCTCTCCCTCTCTGTAACATCCGATCATCTGTTCCTTTGTGAAATCAAGCCAGATAAGTTATTTATTAGAAATGAGGACTCTCAGGGATGGTCTATACTATCATGGTAAATCACTCTAATTTGAGCAACTTCAGTTACATGAATAACATAACTGAAGTTGATGTTGTTAGTGGCTTCACTGTGCTGTGTCAATGGGAGAGCGTCTCCCGTCAACTTCCCTTGTGCTTCTTGGAGAGGTGGAGTACTCAAATCGATGGGAGAGTGCTCTCCCATCGATTTACCGTGTCTTCACGAGACCTGCTAAATCGACACTCGATGCTTCGAATGCAGCAGTGTTGATCTACCAGCAAGTGAAGACGTACCGTCAGAAACGTCCATCCGACAGGAACATATCAATTGCTAGAGCTACTGTGGATATCAGAATATGCAGGAGCCAGATGTCATACCATTCACGGTAACTGGTTTTGTACGTGATCTAAACTATAAAAGAGTTTTATTATTTCTGCATTTCAATGGATTTGGGGCATCTTTAAAGAATTATTAAAAATGTTTGCATGTTGGGAGTGAAGTGCAAGGCTATGTCTAACAGCAAAAAAGTGTGGTTTTACATCTAGATAGCTAACTACAGAATCACAGAAATATAGGACTGGAAGGGAATGTTCTTGTGTAGACACGGGAGTGTCAAGGTCAACCTTATAGCTTGCCTAGCTAAACTGAAATAAAAACTACCCGCATGCTTTGTTTTCACTAGGATTTTACACTGAGATACTTATGTGAATATAAAACACACACGCCTCTTTTGGCACTGAAGACAAGGGGCAAGGATTCTGAGGCAGTGCAGTTCCCTGCACATGATCTTCCATAACACAAGTTTGAGTCACCAGCAAAGAATATTACAGAATTGGGGAAAATAAGAGATGCAAAAGGCCATCCAGAAAGCCCCAGATCAGTTTGCCTGAGATAAGTGTGCACTCAGCCTTGACACATGGTGTCTGGGTTAAGATGTTCTCCATGTACACTGGAGGTAGGTCAAGTAGTAATGGTTTTAATTTGCAGCAAGAGCGATTTAGGTTAGATATAAGCGAAAATGTTCTAACTATAATTATATTTAAGCTCTGGAATAGGCTTCCAAGGGAGGTTGTGGAATCTCCATCCTTCAAGGTTTTTAAAAGCAGTTGGACAAACACGTGTTGGGGATGGTCTAGGTTTAACTTGGTCCTTTCTCAGTGCAAGTCGCTGGACTTGACGAATTCTCAAGGTCCCTTCCAGCCCTACATAACTATGATTCTATGAGGGAAAGAAATCCTTTCCAGAGGCCATGGGGTAGTAGAAGTGTTACTGTGGCTACTCCTGCATAGTGGCCCAATACACCGGGGGAATAGCCAGTGGATCCATAAGTTATAAATCAATTGCTCCTCCCCAATATGACAATGCACAGTGAGTTCACACAGGGCTCTGTGTTGTACATGCTCTCTGCACCAGCCCTCTGCCCCCATGCACAAGACCCTCACCAGTTCAACCTGAGTCCAAACTTATCAGTGATGGGGAAGTGGAGGAGGACAGGGTTTGCCCTCAATAGACCTAAAGTTTGGATGTACAACTACTATTACTGCAGGTCAAATAGGTAAGAAAGACACGTAATGCTCACAATTTCCTATCAAATAACAAATCCTCAGAGAGAAGTATCATAACATTTCATGTTACAGATTTGCATATCTCTATCTCACACTTTGATTCAGAAAGGAAAAGCTTCCATAATAGGGAAGTTTTTTGTTTGCTTGCTTGTGCGGTGATTTTTTTTTTTTTTTTTGTAAATAAAGGCTGCAGATGTGACCTTGAAGATTCCATCTTCAGATAGGGGAAATCCAAAATGGGGTTCACAATATTTATTTTTCAGTTAATACTATTCACCTAGCATAAATCTCTAGATATATTTGCAATAGCAAGTTTAAGAACACATACACAAATTAACTACAAAATGGCAGCTAGAAGGTATATGGCAGCTTCATAGCATTTATCACTATCCATACAGAAAAGGATCTCCCCAGAATCAACATAAAATAAGGCGGTAATTCCATCCATGGCAACTGATGACATGAACAAATGACCCAAGTCTCATTCTTGTTGTTTATGATGTTGCTAGAACATCTTGATGGAATTAAAACCATATTATTTACAGCTATGAATACATTAGTCCTACAGTATGTAGAGCAGGCTATATTATTAGCTGTGTGGCTGTGAGATGCTGACATATTTTTCCTGTCATTGCAAACAAAATCTCTTCAAAGATACCAGTAGAAGTCCCTATTTGCTTTGACATAGTTTGCACTTGATTTCAAATTTAAAAATGGCAAGTAGTTATTCTTTTCTTAATGTAAGGGTATTTCTAAAAACAGAAAAGGAAAAGACAGAAAAATGAATTTAGTGGACTTTAACAGACACTGTATATATACCCATAAAATATACATATACATACACCCAGACATATATATGCATACATAAAGGATGTACTAAATATATATGCAAATATTTTACTTTTGCCTAAGGCACTGTTTGAAATGTCCCAGAAAATCAGCTTGTTTGAGCTTTCTCTATTCAACCAGCTGAGGAAGAATCAAGGAAGAGCATCTGAAATACTCTGGAGGTTATCTACCTACAACAGTGGCATACACAGAGCTCAGTGTATTCAATTTAATACTCAGTAGTTTAAAAACAATTTTACACACACACACAGTTATTAACTCAAAGTTAAGTTTGCTAATCGTAATTCAAAACAAAAGCACGTGATCACATACATCAGTAAAAAACAATGGGCCAGATCCTCAGCTGGCACAAATTGCTGTAGCTCTATTTAAGTCAATAAAACTATACTGATTTATACAAGTTGAGGATCCAGTCCATTATAAGCCAAAGTAATCAAAAGAAACAATTCTGACCTCCACCAAACACTCTTGTGTTATGTTAAATGCTTTTTAATATTAAATGTAGAAATTAGTATAGTTGTATATTTTCCAGGTAGAGAATCTGAAAAGTAATGTATAGAACATTAGTTTCAAAAGTAGGGTTACGCTAGCAGTGTATTTGTTCTGAGTGCAAAGTACAACACTAGCAGATGCTGTATTAATATAAAAGGCATGTTCTATGCCAGGGGTCGGCAACCTTTTGGAAGTGGTGTGCTGAGTCTTCATTCATTCACTCTAATTTAAAGTTTCGTGTGCCAGTCATACGTTTTAACATTTTTAGAAGCTCTCTTTCTATAAGTCTATAATATATAACTAAACTATTGTTGTATGTAAAGTACATAAGGTTTTTTAAATGTTTAAGAAGATTCATTTAAAACTAAATTAAAATGCAGAGCCCTCTGGACCAGTGGCCAGGACCTGGGCAGTGTGAGTGCCACTGAAAATCAGCTCACATACCAACTTCGGCACTCGTGCCATAGGTTGCCTACCCCTGTTCTATGATGTTGTACAAAATTTAAGATTAGAATATGCTGATACACTAATTTTGTCTCCAAAATTAGGTATATATAAAATAAAATTAAGTTATTTGAAAATACCATAGCCATTATATAAATCGCTACTGAGAGCAGCATGAGCTTCACAAGTAGTTTCTTAGTTTATTAAAAGAATGGATGATTTTAAGCGTCATTACTTGAAGTGGTAAAGAAAGGGTCAAGAAGAAATGAAAAAAAAGTCACTGAACAGGGAATAGGGGATGTACTAACCTCAAGATTAAAGCAGTTTTGTTTTTACTGAAAACTAAATTTCCACAAAATATATTGGAAACATGACCTCCTTGCTCCAAACCAAATGAATGGACTTGATTTATTTGATTCTTTCTCACAGGGGTTTTCTTATTGACAAGTAACCCCACTGAAGTAAATGGGACTATATGTGTGAAAAAGCACTCAGCAGGATCTGGCCCCTAAAACATTATATACTGAATATTAAAGTCATCCTGATGGTATGGCAGCAGCAGTTCAGTACAGCAGTACAGCTGGCTGTAATGGCTGGAAGTAAAGGAGGGTTAGTTACCTCATGCCACAATCAGCATTTTACAAGTGACTGGTTTTGCTACAAAGAATGTGATTTAAACATACCAAAAGGTATTAGAGTGGAGTTTAGATAAGGCCAATAGGCTCAGATTCCAGAAAGGACACAAAGTCCTCTTTCCTCATAGAAAGGTTTGTAAGAGGTACCTGGTGACTCTATTTTCTGGGGACAAAATAATAGCTTATTTTTTTATCACCCTAATCTGAAGAGTGAATGGATGATCTCACTCACCCACTTTATATGCAAACAGAGATTAGCAAAGAGGTTTTTGCTTTGCTGCTGTAAATAAAGTCACTTTTCAAAGGCTGTTGCTGAGATAAAAAGCTTTTTTAATGGAGTATGTGTGAAGCACAGAGCAGAGAAATCCTTTGGATAAAACAAACTGCTCTCTGTTGTCTTTATGTCTTATCAATATCTGATAAAATACAGACAATTGTTTAGAAAGATTTTATTAATAACTGTTTTTAACTGAAATTCTTTTAGTTGCAGCAAAAATGCAAATAATTCCATCAAATGGCAAACGACTTGCCTAATGGAACACCCACAACCTCAAAAGGAGGGGAGTGTTGTCTGAACTGGCAGGAAAAAAGGGTAGTGGCTCCTTTAAAGGTCCCATTTCCTCTCTCCCTCTCCCCACATCATAGGAGTTGGAGGAAGGCATCACCTGAGCTCGGGGGCAGAGTGGTGGGGCTCAGGTAAGCCAATGGTCCCTGAGGACCTAGGGGAGAGTGTATAAATCCTGTCTCTTCTCCTTGAGTCCCTTCTCACACACAATGAACAGCTCCCACACTCCGATCCCTGGAATCACAGTAGGACCAGTTTCTTTGGTATGCTGGTGGCATTGCATTAGTATCCTTTATAGAGTGGGAAGGAATTTTTCCTTCCCACTCAATTGTTTGGGGTGGGATTTTTCACCTTCCCCACATAGCAGTTCAGGGACCTGGCAGGGTAGGGCAGGAGACAAGGTACAAGTTCTCACAATTTAGCAGGTGGCTGATATCTGGTGCTGGTTTTCATTCCACAATGGGTCTGGTTCCTTGACAGGGGAGGGGTTTGGGCTGCAGGAAGAGGCAGGGAGTTTGGACTCGGGGGTGGGGCAGGGGTTTGTGGTTCAGGCTCCAGGATTCAGTTTGGATGTAGGAGGCGGTTCAGGGCTGGGGCAGGGGGTTAGGGTGTGTGGGGTGTGGGCTCTGGCCGGATGTTGCTTACCTCAGGTGGTTCCCAGTCGGTGGCTCAGTAGGGCACCGTGCAGCTCCCAGAACTGACAGGCATGTCCAACTCCTAGGTGCCGGGGCCAAAGATCTCTGCACTCTGCCCGCACCCCCAGGCGCCACCCCCGCAGCTCTCATTGGCCATGGTTCCCGGACAATGAGAGCTGCAGAGCCGGCACTCAGGGTAGAGGCAGACCACGGCGCCTCCCTGGCCCCTGAGACTAGGAGCCAGATATGCCGGTCACTTCTGGGAGTCACGCGAAGCCCACCTTAGCTCCGCTGCACCACTGATAGGATTTTTAATGGCCTGGTCAGTGGTACAGACCAGAGCTGCCAGGGTTCCTTTCAACCGAGCGTTCTGGTTGAAAACCAGACGCCTGGCAACCCTATTCCTTGATAAACTGGAATTAAAGGTGGTGAAGGTATTTCCTAAAGAAACCAAGGAATGAAGCTGGCGGTTTTAATGCCTGGTACAGGGAGAAGACAATACCTTTTTACCAGCCTCTTAATCCTCATATGAAGGAAAGGCAGTGAGGTCCCAGCAGTGGACTGGGACCCAGCTGTGGAAGGTTGGGAGCTGCCCTCCACCAGGTAGAAACAATTAAGGAAGGAATAATGGCCTGCACTGTATGAGTTATTGCCAGATAGTTCCCAGATGAGTTAAGTGAATAAAGCTGTGACCTAATTAAACCACATCCTTGCATCTTGTATTTTTTCCCATGTGTCCAGGATAATGACTAAAAACTAAAGGCTACATCTTGCACTACAGTGAAATATTACCTACTACAGACTAAACACTGGCCCTTGATTCAGGCAAACTGCTGCCATATGCACATATCCAAGGGCACAATTTGCCGTATGAATGCAAAAAGAAATGAATTTATCCTTTCAACAAAAGACAAATGACAAAGCTACACCACTAGGGGATTTTGAACCTCATGCAAACTGTTCATCTACTGGTGCTAACATAGAAAAAGAGAAAGGACTGGAGGTCCTTAGATTTACAGTGTAGCAGTGCTTTCAGAATATTTTCCTGTTAATTTAACTGTTTTACATGTATTTTCACTTGATGGCTTCCAGTTACTTTACATTATATTTATTTAATTTTTCATATTGGTGATTCCTAGTGTGATAAAATATTGTCAGCATTTACTCTATTTAAATATGCGGTGATTACTTAGCTCTTGCAGAGAAAATTCCAAGGATTTGCAGGTTTAGGATATTCCATTAAGGGCTGTACATACGTCAGGAAGGCTTTATGCCTTTAAAACTAAGCTAGGTACTCTTTATGGAATGAAACAAAAATTATGCTGGCATTATTTTCAAGAAAAGCATAATTCAAAATAATGTGTGTGCATCTAACATGTCATACCCAAACAATTGTGTGTGGCTTTTAAAAGCAACCTGTTCATCAGAATTTCTTCTGCAGGAATATAGATTTTCCAAATTATTTTGGAACACTTGGATTCCTTTACTAACAAAAATGTTACATTCTCTCTGTACTACAGAATAGACTAATATAATACTAGTGTATTCTATAGCACTGTAAAATGTAAATGTATGCTTCCGAGATAAATGAGCGCTGAATAGTGAGAGCCCCTGTAGATTTCATGAGTCTTCTGATCTCTTCCCTTCCCTGGATTTAAGAAATAATGTTTGTTCATCTGGAAGCTCATTATCCTTCTTCAGAACTTTCCTTACAACTTTTCTTTGCCAGGATCCCTACAAAAACATGATAACAGTTAAGCCAGTGGTGTGCTAAGACCACTGCCTATCATGCTAACCAAATACTGTCTCACTGTTTCCTTGAATTCACCTGTTGGCCAATCCATCTCCATCTGTAACGTCTCTTGTAAATTCTCTGGGGAAGGGATTGTCGTCTTGTTGTGTGTTTGTACGCTGCCTAGAAGAGATGGGTCCTGATCCCTGAGTAGGACTCCTAGATGCGATGGTAGTATAAATAATTAATATGAATATGCACAGAATCATACTCCACCCTTAATTTTCTTCTTTTTGGCTCATTATGGAATTTTTCTTCATTTGTATTCTCCTGAATTTCCTTTGGGTACTAGATTAACTAGAACAGGGTTGGAGATGGCAGGAAAGATCCAGAATTTGTTTACAAATTATACTGATTTTGTTGGTGGCCAGCTCTGGCTTCATCAGCAGAAGCTTAATGGTTTTGCTGCCATAATTACTGGTATTTTGGGGTAAGGATATTAGGAGAAGTAGCCTCATGTGTCTGTTTGGAGGGCTATCCCACAGGCATAGTATTCTCAGGTCTCAGCTCTCCATCTTAGTAACAGCTGGAAGTATATTTGTGACCTGGATCCATGGAAGGAGCAGGCATTTCAGACCTACAGATTTCAAGGGCCTGGCCGCACTGTGCTAAAATTTTGTCAAGAGTTCGCACAGCAGTTCTTGTAAAGGTGAAACTGGAGTAACAGATCAAAGTACATGTGGCATGGAGGAGCGTGTTTGCATTTCCTAGTGGGTGCCCATAATGCGAACTTCTGATTTTAGTTAGGGCAGAATAATTTACAGGTCTTCCACCTGTGCTCCTCAGCTGGTAGGGAGTTTTTGCCTTGGTTTGGATACTTATCCCACTGCAGAGCTGAGGATAACAGCCTCTGCAGCTGCCATAGGTAGTGGAGGCAGAGCTCTGAGGGCTCCCAGCAGTTGGCAGTGAAGGAATGGCTGCATTCCCTTCTCCCTTTACACGCTAGACTACACCACTATGGCAGGTGATGGAGCCTGAGCTCCCAGTGAGTGACTGCACAAAGAAAAGCCTGAGCAGTTGTTCTGTGATTGTTAGAACTCTATCTACTCCATTTCCTACAGCAGCAGTGGAGCCTGGCAGACCTTACTTTAAGGGTGTACTTTTTCCCGTAATAAAATTGTTACACATGCATTATACTCCATTATAAACTGGATATTTGGCATCGGCAGCTGCTACATTTTTACCATAGTATTTTGAAAATAGGAATACAGGTAATATCACAGGAAAGATGAATGGTGCCTTATGGTACTGTTGCTTTTTTTTTTAATGACAGTCAGTTTACATGTAGAAACTGAATAAGGCAAAATTGAATCACTTTGATCTACTAAATATTAATTTCTATCTTTCTTAAGTCAACCTGTCTTTGATTTTTTCTTCAGCTTTTAATCAGATTTTTAGATCTGATTTAACTTCTCACTTAACTCCTATGGCTCAGAAGAAGTGTGTATACATTTATCCTGGAGATGCTGCCTATTTGTCTCAGATCAGCGGTTTTACAAAAAGTCTGCTACGTTTTCCATATTACGTTTGGCATTATTCCATTTTATGCATGCAAAGAAAAGCCTACTTCAGCTATTTTGAAAGTTTCTTCTATGATGCCTACTCACAGTTTGCATGATATTACAGTTCTAGCTCTCTTTTGACTAAGTACTTTTGTTAAGAACACCAAGTAGACTACATTTGCTTGCCTCACTCCATGATCAAACAAAATCAGCTCTCAGAACATGTTATAGAGGAGGAGGGAGAGGCTATATGTTTTGTATTATGAATTGCAGCTTAAAAGTAAATGGGGGATAAGGGATGTGGGATAATAACAAGAATAGATCAATACATTACTTAGAACTCAGGCTCAGAGGATACATTGTTCCTGATTTTTTCATTAATTCTTCACATACTGTATTTGGCAGAATTACTGCTGTTTGCTGACAGAGCCCTCTGGCCTCCAAACGTCAGACATATGATGTCCCTGTCGAACTCGACAGTGGTTTTTCATTTCCAAACATTGATTTTCCACCGTACAGCCAACATATTTCATATGAATAAACTGTTAGCACTATCAGCAAAATATTGATTACAGCAACGCTGAAATCCCTTCCTGTAAATTTACAGCATTCATTTCCAATTGGTTACATTACACGATCTTCAAGAGGATGAAGATGTAAGGAAGTCATTAACATCTGTTGAGTAAAATAAGCCCTAACATCCAGCTTCTCATGTATGCATTTAAGTTCAAAGAGAAAGAAAAATAAAATATAGTAATTACCTGAACAAAATTTTAGAGAGCAATTGAAATGAACCAGTATTTATTGATGGTGCACAAGACAAGCTCAAAATACCAAATATGTATAACATTAACACCCAGTTCTAATAGCCAGGACAGAAAACAGGCAGGTAGTGGAATCCGTCCAGTGTTGTCAAGTAATCCTGGAATGCTGCACAGAAGCTACTTCTATGTAATGTACAAATGGCCATGCTAGGTCAGACCAATGGTCCATCAAGCCCAGTATCCTGTTTTCCAACAGTTGCCAGATGCTTCAGAGAGAGAGAACAGAATAGGACAATTTACTGAGTGATCCATCCCCTGTTGTCCAGTCCAAGCTTCAGGCAGCTAGAGGTTTAGAGAAACCTGGAGCATGGGGCTGGGTCCCTGACCATCTTAGCTATTGGCCATTGATGGACCTACCCTCCATGAACTTTTCTAATTCTTTTTTGAATCCAGTTACACTTTGTCTTCACAGCATCCCCAGACAATGAGTTCCACAGGTTGATTGTGTATTGTGTGAAGAAGTACTTCCATTTGTTTTAATTAATTTCATCAGGCGACTCCTAGTTCTTTTGTTATGTGCAGGGGTAAATAACACTTCCCTATTCACTTTCTCCACACCATTCATGATTTTATAGACCTCTATCCTATCCCTCCTCAGCCTTCTCTCTTCTGAGCTGAACAGTCCCCGTCTTTTAAATTTCTCCTCATATGGAAGCTGTTCCACACCCTAATCATTCTGGGGCTGGCTCTTCACCAACATATTGTGTTAGTCTGTGTATCTCATAATTCTGTACTTTACTATAGTTTCAACCAATTTGACTGGTACTAAAGTTAGGCTCACTGGCTTGTAATTGCCAGGCTCATCATTGGATTCTTTTTTAAAAAAAAACAGGTGTTACATTAGCTGCCCTCCAGTCATCTAGTACAGAAGCTGATTTAAATTATGAAATTTCACATTTGAGTTCCTTCAGAACTCTAGTGAATACCATTTGGTCCTGGCGACTTATTGCTGTTTAATTTATCATTTTGTTCCAAAACCAACTCTATTGACACCTCAATCTGGGACAGTTCCTCAGATTTGTCAACTAAAAAGAATGGCCTGGGTGTGGGGATCTCCCCTCCATTCTTTGCAGTGAAGACTGATGCAAAGAATTAAATTTAACTTCTTCACAACAGCCTTTTCTTCCCTGAGTGCTCCTTTAGCACCTTGATCATCCAGTGGCCTCATTAACTGTAGAGCAGACTTCCTGCTTCTGATGTACTTTTTAAAAAATGGCTATTTGTGTCCTTGGCTAGTTGATCTTCAAATTCTTTCTTGGCCTGTCTTATTATACTTTTCCACTTGACTTGCCAGAGTTTACGCTTCAGTTGACACCCACCCCTCATTCTAGAAAAAAAAATCACACATAAATCACACTAGATAGATAGATAGATAGATAGATAGATAGATAGATAGATAAGATTAGATTTTGTATTATAGCTAACCTGCTCTCATTAGGATAAGAAAAAATTCAATTACCACTCATGTTCAAAATGTCAATTTGTAAAATAAATGTACCCATATGTAACTAGTTTTGAGAAAGATTTTAGTGCAACCAATGTACACTGTTTTCAATTAGTGACTGATATGGCTATAACCAAAGCACCCCAATCAGACATTTTACGCAGTAAATACCTTTTCTGCATTTTTCTCACTTACACATTTTTGTAATCTATTTATTTCCTACAGTTCATAATACAACTTTAAAAGTAGTACTATACAAGGACCATATAATTCAACCTGGCTGTCTCCATCTGTAGTAATGAGACTTAAAAAGGCATTGACAAGAGTATTATGACTAACAAATGAGGTGTACTGAAATACTGTGAGAAGATTTGCATAGTGCCTACTCAGTTTAGCCTGACTCTAGTCAGTGTTATCGAACTCTAATATATAACTGCATCTAAAACTCATTGAGGTCAATGGGCCTTGGGTCAGACCCATAAGGTGGAATGTGGTTGCACTGCATGAGTGAAAAGTATAAAATATAAAGTGGCCAGTGCACAGGTTACTGCAATCTTGAAGAAACAAATTGAATTATATTTTATGGTGTACATACACACACACAAACAAGAGATATGTGAGTGTTATTTGCACTGCTAACTTTGACAAGGGTTTTAGTGCAAGTAATGTATTTATATCTCTGTCACACATACTGAAAACAAATGATAAGGAGGTAAGTTATCATTCCTACAGTGTATGCTATATATTGCATTATATATTTCAGCCTGTATATATCCTATGCTCTGCTTTATTTTTCTAAGCTGCTATAGTCTTTTATGTTTGGATAAAATTGAAAATGTTCTTGTGAATAATGAACAGAATCAATATCCCAACTCAAAAGGGGGGGGGGAGAAAACAAACTGAAAATGTAATTGGACTGTGTATATTAAGTAGGTCCCAAGAGTCTATGGAGTAATTCAATTAGCTAATTCAAAATGTCCAAACTTGGTGTACTTTTATATCCATAGAGGCCATTCAATTTTTAAAAATAATTTTCTAAGAAATTCTCATGGGTTTATAAAACTTGTAAAAGAGTTTCCAGCTTACTAAGCCTTCTGACAGTTAAGGAGTTGTGTAAGTAGTCTGGGTTGTTGTTGGAATCTTAATGCTGTTCATTTGAAAATGTCAATCATATCTTGACAGAAAAACTATTCTCAGATAAACAAAATATGCTACCCTAAAACTGAATAGAACAAATACTAATTTTTTTTTAAACAAGCCATTGATGTTGAAAACGTTTATGGCTTTCACTAAGTAACTGCTCATATACCAGTACAGCATAGTAATTGAGAGCTGGTGTTCTCAAATAATTGACATGTGTGTGGCTGCTTTTGATGTGATATTCTTCTGTTGCTTACAGCATTTGAAAATGATATTCTTCTGTCTAAGAATACTGTGTCACTGAGTCATGTTCAAGTTATAAAAACACGAGGGTCAAATTTCAGTTAATGAGTAAAAGGATCATGTCATACGTATATTTCCTCAAAGAGCCAAAGTCACGCATTGTCACCGCTTGATTTTTTTTTAAAAGGCCTTATCCCTTCTGTTTGTGTCAAAAGTTATTTGCTTTGCAGATGATTATTATGCCACAGATTTAAGATTACAACTTCAGATTGAGGCACTCGAGATGATTAGCCCCTAAAAAATATAAGATCCTATTTGCTCGCAAAGAATTTTAGTAAAAGAACGAAAACCTGAGTATATATATGTTTGACTAAAACTGTCCCCTTACTGTACCTGTTTGTTCTGTTCTTGTAAGCAGGCACAGTATTGAAATAAGATATTAAATATGGAGTCTACCCATAATCTGTACAGTCCAAACAAGGTAAAAAGTAGTTTCCTCTTGGAAATGCTTGAAAGCAGTGTTTTATATGTAAATTTTATGAACTCCTTGAAGATCATGGTACACTGGGTGAATGAAAAATTCCAATCTTGTAAGAAGAATGTATGGCAGGTCTCAGGTATACTGTACTCACAGAATTGATCCTAGCCAGAAGTGAGCTCCAGAATCCCAGCTTTCATATTTAATAAAAAGCTTCTACACCTTATGATTGTGAAAACTACCATTAACCTGTGAACATCTGGTAATCAGATGAAGTGTTGTCTTTCTGAGTCTGCCAACTGCCTAACACAATGTCTCAGAGGGGCATTATGCATCATTCATGTCAATAAAGTATTAACTCTGAAATCTGGTTAATGCCACTGCTTCATGGTCCTCCTGACTGGTGCCAGGGGCATTCTCCTTTCTCGCCCTGGGAGAGGCAAGGGTCAAAAGGGGACGCCCTGGTTCCTTCAACACCAAAGCAAAAATACAGTCTTCTTTCCCACTCCCCACAAAGGACAGAGTAAGGAGAGGGGAATGGGCTTCCAGTGCTCAGTTGCAGCTCAATACTGCGCTCTACTAAAAAGAAACTAGAAATCCTGAAAACCATCTATTTTCCCTGTATTCTGATGAAGCTTTAAAAGAATGTCATGTCACTAAAAGTTTCATTTCTTCATAAGTAGGCCAAAGTAGCAGACGGCTGGTTTTGCCTGGAGGAAAAGAGGTTTAATGTTCTGTGACAAAGAAGAGGGGAAAAAAACAAACAACAAAAACATTTCCTCATTGCTACCTGCTAAAAATTTCTGATACTTCGCTGTATTATGTAAATTGTAAACCTCTAGTTATACCCAATTAGAATGACAACAATACTTTCTCATTCGAGACTGGATAGTAAAAACAATTACAGAGACCTTTAATATTCTTAACAATTAGCACCTTATTTCACTGAAGTCTTCACCAACTAGTCATCTTCTGAATGGCCATCTATCGAAAGCGAAGGGGGATAATGGAGATAAATACAAGGAATCAATTGTGTCATTCTCTTCAAGCCTTCCACACACGTACACGGCCAAATCTAGTCGACTCACTTGACTGGTTTAAAATGCAACACTGGTTTCCCAGAGAGGATAATGGACTAGTGTATAAGCAGAAATAAAAAGCAACAAACCCACCCAAAATGACTGCAATCGTTCAGAGAAAACATTCCTCAAAAAAGGCTTTTAAAAAGAACCAGTCATATATATATTTGTAACATGGCTTTCAACAGCAGCCTGCCTTCAATATATGACACTATTTAAATAAAATTATAGATATGTTTTGTCATTAAACGTTCAAGAGAATGAGTAGTATTCTCCCACTGATGCCTTAAGGATTTAAACAGGTTATATATATACATAAGGTCCAGGCTGAGATAGAAGTTTTAAAACATAGCCATTAGGGATTTTTCTAATTAACAACATTCTATACATAGTGAAATACTTAGCAAAGTTATTTTATAAGGGAAAATCTTCCCACCAAGGAGATCCATGCACAGATCCCCTTATCTCCTGCAATTCTACATGTAAGAGTAGATCTCATTTGGAACTCTTTCCTTTCCACTTAGTTAACATGGACATTATGGATCTCCCTGTGAAGAGACTTTTGTTCTGTGGCCACAGAACTATGCAAGGAAACAGCTCTTTCCTTCTCCTTTTCACCTGCTACACTGACCAATGTAACAAAGCCAAATGCATTTCTCCCATTCTTCCACCCATGTAGTAAAAACACAGAAACACAAACTGGCCGTGATACTGATAAGACTGGCCAAAATATCAGGTACTGATGGATATCTGGTTTATGGAACTGTAGCAGGGTGCTGGTGCAAAGGCACCTGATTAGCCCCTGCTCAGCCAGCCCCAATCAGGGGAAACAGATTGGGGCTTGGAAGAAGTCTGGTGTCTGGCCTTTAGAACTGGCTGCACCCGCGGGCCTGAGGGTTCAAGGGCTAAAAAGGCTGGCTGGCAGCCAGAAGAAGGGGGGAGATGGCCATGGGAAGGTCAGTCTCTGGGCTGAGGCAGACACTGGGCGGAAGAGGAGATTGTAAGGCCTGCGAGCTGTATATAGTATATCACTGGTGGTGGGAGAAATGTGTAAATAAAGCCATGGGTGCCGCAGAAGAAGAAGCCTCTCTGTGCTTTATTGGGGCAGCCAGTGGGCCCCAGGAAGAGGGGCGGACGGAGGACCATGTTACAAGTGGGAGCTTGTCCGGAATCCTAGTGCCAAAGACACAGTTTGGCAACCTGGCAATGGAGAGCACCTTGCAGTGGCTCACCAAGCAACAGACAGAAATGCAGAAGGCACTTCAGTCCTTCCCGCAGTCCCACCAGGTAGAGAGGCAGACTCTACTCTCTTGGCAGACAGAGCAGCAGAAGGCCCTACAGGACTTCATCAAGGAGCAGTTGACCGTGCAGCAGCAGTTCCTGCAAAAGCTGGTGAGTCCTGCTGTGGGAGATGGCATCCAGCCCCAGGCCTCAGCCTCTGTAAGATGGTCCCAGCTGATGACCTCAATGCCTTTTTGGGTACCTTCAAGCGCGTGGTCCTGGGCGCGAGATGGGACCGGACAACCTGGGCCCTGAGGCTGGCCCCCTATCTCGCTGGAGAGGCACAGGCCACGTATATGGCCCTGACAGATGCCCAAGCTAGGGACTATGATACAGTGAAGGCAGCGATTTTGGATCGCCTCGGGCTTTCGGCAAAATTAGCAAAATTTTCAGGCAACCTGGTGGGTGGGGGGCGTGCTATCTCGGGCTTTTGCTAAAAAATTAACAGACTGGGCAACACGGTGGTTGAGGCCCGATGCCCACACCGTGGGACAGATAATGGAACAAGTGATCCTTGAACAGTTTATCCAGTGCCTCCCTGACAGCGTGCGGGTTTGGGTGCGGCGACATCAGCCGGCCACCGTAGAAGCTGCCGTGCAAAGAATGGAGGAGTATGCAGAGGCTGACTTCCAACCGATGGAGCATCGAGCCCTGCGGGACACAGAGAGGGGCAGGAAACCCCATGAGCATGCCAGTGTGAAGCCAGTAGACAGGATATGGGAAGAGCCCAAGGGGACCCCTAGCAGCCTGGGGCAGTTTATATGCTGGCGGGGTGGACAGCTGGGACATAAAAGCTGGGACTGTCCAGAGATGGAGTGTGGGGCAGCTGAATTTTGTGGATGGACTAAGATTGGAGGGCGGAAAAAGAGACGCGGGTTGGCCACTATCCCAGTGCGGGTGGGGAAAAGGCCCCACGGGGGTCTAGTGGACACGGCCTCCACTCGCTCCCTTATACAGCTGCACTTACTGAAGCAGCATTGGCTTATCCCTGAGGAGCAGGTGTTGGTAGAATGCATCCACAGGGATAGGGAATATTGTCCCGTGGCCCAGGTACCCCTTGAAGTGCAAGGGTGGTTTACCTGGAAGCGGGTGGGGGTAATAGAAAGGTTGGCCTACCCCGTGGTCCTGGGGCTGGACTGGTGCCCTCCCCAAAAGGGGAGAGAGACCATGGAAAAGGGACCGTCGATGAAAAGGGGGAAAGAGAACCCTGGAAAGAGAGGGCAAGACCCTGGTGGAGGTGGAGGTGGAGCTGGAGCAAGGCAAGGCCCCACAATCTCCAGGGGGAAAAGCCGAGCAGCCTAGACAACCAAGCCAAAACAGGCAGCCTGAGGGAGTAACTGAGAAGCAAAGGGAGCTTCCTGGGCAGGACCACCCGGGGGAGGGAACCCCGGGGAGGGTGGAAGAAACCCAGTGGAGGAGGCCCAACAGCAAAGGGACAGAGGGCGTGGACCAGAGACAGGGGGCCGACTCGGGGCAGCAAGCGCTGAGCCATCACCCCCACTAGAAAAGGAAAGGGAGCCTTCGGGGTGGCTGGCCCAACCATGTGACTGGTGTGAGGACCTCTGGGTGAATGTGGACCTGTGGGGTGCCCCACTCCCTATCCAATGCACCTTTTGTGGGTGGGGGGTGTGCCAAAGCCCCTTGGGGTTCTGCCTGGGGATCCCTCGGCTGGGCAGGGGGCCCAACCCCAGAGTAAAATCCCCAGCTGAGGAAAGTGAGGCCGAGGAAGAACAGGCCTGGCACCAGCTTAAGGGGGGAGGTGTGTAGCAGGGTGCTGGTGCAAAGGCACCTAATTAGCCCCTGCTCAGCCAGCCCCAGTCAGGGGAAATAGATTGGGGCTAGGGAGAAGTCTGGTGCCCAGCCTTTAGAACTGGCTGCACCTGAGGGCCTCAGGGTTCAAGGGCTATAAAAGCTGGCTGGCAGTCAGAAGAAGGGGGGAAATGGCCAGGGGAAGGTCAGTCTCCAGGCTGAGGGCAGACTCCAATTAGGAGAGGAGATTGTCAGGTCTGCAAGCTCTGTAAATAGTATCACTGGTGGTGGGAACTTGTGTAAATAAAGCCAGGGGTGCTGCAGCAAGAGAAGCCTCTCTGGGCTTTATTGGGGCAGCCAGTGGGTCCCAGGAAGAGGCGTGGCGGAGGACCTTGTTACAGGAACATTTACCCTAACAGCCACATATCCTCAGATGACCAATTAAATACCAACTGGACTATTTTTCATCAATTCATGCTCTTTATCAAATACACTGCTACCTCGATATAACACCACCCGATATAACACAAATTGAGCATTGGCCTGCTAAACCCAGGGTTGTGAGTTCAATTCTTGAGGGGGCCATTTGGGGAACTGGGGTAAAAATCTGGAGATTGGTCCTGCTTTGAGCAGGGGTTGGACTAGATGACCTCCTGAGGTCCCTTCTAACCGTGATTCTATGAATATAATAAATTCAGATATAACATGGTAAATCAGTGCTCGGGGGGGGGGGGGGGGGAGAGTGCAGCTGCACACTCCGGTGGATCAAAGCAAGTTCAATATAACATGATTTCATCTATAATGCAGTAAGATTTTTTGGCTCCCAAGGACAGTGTTATATCAAGGTAGAGGTGTACTGCCAACCAAAACCATATTATCACAAAAACGTACAAGTTTCATAGATGATAGAAAACTACAAACATCACCCTCTAATTATCACCTTAAAGATCACAGAGATGCGGTATACAAAAAAGGAGACATGCGTAACGAAACCCGTCATCGTCAACCAACATAAGAAGAATTGACATAATTCTTATAGCACATGTAAAATATGAACCAAGATACGGCAGTGTGCAGCCCAAAAAGTGTTTCATCTTCATATAGGCTTAAGACTCCCTGCATTCAACGCGGTGACAAGGTATAGAATCCTAACATAGCAGCTACAGCCATAGAGCGCAGACTACTGCTGCAATTCTTCTGACTGTCACAGATTTTAGCTATGCAGACACAAGCTCGAATATGGAAGGGATGGAGAAGTAACAGAAGGTGTTCAACAGTGGTTAACTCCCATCCATTCAGTGCTTTGATGAGATCTCCGTTTTAAAGAGATGGTACTTTTCCACTGAGTGCCCTCATGCAATGTGTCCAATATTTAGGCCTTTTACTGTAATGATATGAGGAACATAGATATAATACATTTACTATAGTTTTTGCTTGACAAACCTATCACAGAAACCAGATTTTACTTGTTACAAATTGCTCACCTGAAAACAATCCTCCAGGAAATGTCCACTTGATGTCCTAGATTTTAATGTTTGCTTTATGGCCAGATTTAAGTATGGCTTTATGAACAAAGCTGTACATATATCCTCACAGGGTTTCTGCCTCCATGATAACTGATGCAAATCAATCATTTCCCCTCATAGATGGTATATAGTGTGAGTCTGATTAAAAAGTCCCTTTGGGTCAAAGTACGTTCTCCATCTCAGAAATGTCTGCTGCAGCTATGGTGTGTAATCAGCACTGTTTCTATTTTGGAGCAAGTAAGCATCCCGAGAAGAAATGTTTCGAATAGGAAAACAAGGTATTCTGTTCTTTAATGCAATGGCTCTTCTGCAAGAAAACAGGACAAACTCTACAAAAGTCATTTACTGACTTACACTGTACACGGCCAAATTCTGCAGTCCTTACATAAGTTGAGCAGCACTTCACTCTGCAAATAGTTCCACTGATTAATTTAGGGTCAGATTGATATTTGCTGAATTTGACCTTCAGTTAATTCCACTGTCAAGTGAGGTTAAATTGGCATCAATTCAGTTGCAAATATGATAATATATGCCTCTCCTCCAGTTTCTACTGGTCAAATTTTGGTTTGTTTTTATATGACACTGATATGTATTCTTTAAACCAAGCCACATTATGAGGGTAACCTGGACAAGGGAATAACTTTATTTAACATATACCAGCCAAAGGTTTGAGACATGTTTAATCTCTTTTTTCCCTCCTGGGAATGAAATGAAATGGCAAAAAAGTAACTAGAGAGCTTGGGAACAACAATTTTTCATTTTGTCTAGAACGTGCTATCTCTGTGGGGTAGGCCATTCGGTTAAGGCAGTGATTGGGGTCAGTGAAGAAGGAAGTGTATACATTGTATTCGTTGTCATGTACAAATTTTATGCCTTTTCATACTGTGATTTAGTCAGTGGCGAGTGCTCTAAACAACATGTGCAAGTGTGGATTTACTGCAAGGACACAATTTCTTCAGTTCAGTGAGCTTATCAGAATGAGTTCTGCAGATGAAACCACATGACACCCTTAGAAATGAAATGTGAAGGACAGAGATGAGTAAAGTCCTTTTCTAGAAGGCACTAGTTGCAACCAGAGCATGTGAAGTGAATATTTGTAATTGACAAATGTTCTCTGGATTCACAGAGATACATCACTGGGATGCAATGTAAAGGGTGAGCAGTCACAGCGAACGGCATATATTTGCCACAGAAGATTTTTTGATAGTATGTATAGATCTAAATCAGTGTGTTCACATATTCCATTTCAGGTAGACAGATAAACAGACAAACGTCTTAATTTAGTCTAGTTCTGCAAGTTAAAAAAAAAACAAAAAAAAAACCCAAAAAACCCCTCTTATATTTAGCTCTCTTACATTATTGCCCACTTTCATATAAACTTTTTACATTTAATTTAGCAGTAAACAACTGAGGCATAATGTACCCATAAAATAAACTTATCTTAACAGTTCTAATTGTAATAAATATGCAACTCTTCATTAAGAATGACAGCATGCAAATGTTTGTATTTTTTTTCCTGAAAAAAGCTAAGAAAAAGATTATGCTATTCTAAGACACTCCACTAATCTATTAAAATGCCACCCCTACAAATAAACAGCAAAAATTTCAAATTAAAAAAAGCACACACATTCAGACAATACAATTCCAGTTAATAACACGAATAACTCGGGGTGTTGTCTACATTGCAATTTAAAACCCACAGCTGGCCCATACTAGCTGACTCAGGCTTGCAGAGCTTGGGCTAAGGGTCTGTTTAACTGTGATGTAAACCAGGGATCTGCAACCTCTGGCATGCGGCTCGCAAGGGTACGCACCCTGGTGAGCCGAGCCAGTTTGTTTACTTGCCGTGTCTGCACGTCCGGCCGATCGCGGCTCCCACTGGCCACGGTTTGTTGCTCCAGGCCAATGGGGGCTACAGGAAGCAGTGCAGGCCGAGGGATGTGCTGGCCACAGCTTTCCGCTGCCCTCATTGGCCTGGAGTGGCAAACCGCAGCCAGCGGGAGCCGTGATGGGCTGAACCTGCAGATGCGGCAGGTAAACAAACTGGCCCAGCCCGCCAGGGTGCTTACCCTGGCGAGCCGCATGCCAGAGGTTGCCGACCCCTGGTGTAGATGTTCAGGCTTCGGCTGGAGCCTGGGCTCTAGGCTCTGCAAGGTGGGAGGTCCCAGAGCTTGGGCCAGAACATATACGATGCAGTTAGGCAGCCCCTAAGCCCAAGACCCACAATCCCAAGTCAGCTGTTACTGGTCAGCTGCAGGTTCTCAACTGCAGTGCAGACATACTCTCAATCACATCCTTCAAAGCAATAGTTTAGGAATGAAATAGAATCTCATTTAGGTATAATGCATGAAGGCAGGCAACTGAATATTGGCAAGTGCAAGTGCTAGAAGTCTAAATACTAAGATGGATGAATTAGAGAGTGTGTGGCTTTAAATGAGGAT
Organism: Gopherus evgoodei; assembly: GCF_007399415.2. Classification (NCBI taxonomy): domain Eukaryota; kingdom Metazoa; phylum Chordata; order Testudines; family Testudinidae; genus Gopherus; species Gopherus evgoodei. The sequence continues at coordinate 207,206,677 of NC_044323.1, forward strand.
ACTGATATAGTAGGCAATGGAGAAACTTGATGGAATAAGGATAATCAATGGGACACTGTAATACTAGGTTTAGAATATTTAGGAATTACAGAGTAGTTAGTACTGGTGGGGAAGTAGTATTATGTTAAATCATAGAGTCAAATAAGTTAAAAATCTCACATGAAACGAACTGTATCACAGAAACTCTATAGACAGACATTCCATGCTTGAATAAAGAGTACAGCAATTGGCAAGTACTGCCGACCACCTGACTAGGGTGGTGACAGGGACTGCAAAATGCTAAGGGACGTTAGAGAGGCTACAAAAGATGAAAGTGCAATAATAATGGGTGATTTCAACTATTCTCGTATTCACTAGGTAAATGTTACCTTAGGGCATGATGCAAAGATAGAATTTCTAGACATCACAAGTGACTGCTTCTTGGAGCAGGTAGTCCTGGAACCCAGAAGGGGTTAGTCCTAAGTGGAAGACACGACTGATCCACAAGGTAATTATAGCTGAACCAGCTGGCAAGTAACATGCTTGTAGGGGGGAAAATACCCCCCCCCTCCCGCCATGTGTACATTTAACTATCAAAAGGGGAACTACACAAGAACATGGATGCTTGTTAGACAGAAGCTATCTAAAAGGAGCTATCACAAGGGCTAAATGCCTCCAAACACCACAATACAGGCTGAAGCTAAATGTATACCCCAAATCAGAAAAGACAATAAGAGGATAAAAAATATGCTGCCATGGCTAAACACCAGAGTACCGGAGGCCGTTAGAGGCAAAAAGCCATCCTTTAAAATTTGGAATTCAAATCCTTGTGAGGATCATAAGAAGGTGTACAAACGCTGGCAGCTTAAGTGTAAAAGTGTAATAAAACAGGCCAAGAAGGAATTTGAGAAGCAGCTTACTAAAGATGCACAAACTAACAGTAATTTTTTTTTTAAAGTACATCAGAAGCAGGAAGCCTGCCAAACAGGCAGTTGGGCTGCTTCATGACCAAGGACAACTCAAGAAAGACAAATGAAGCTAAATGAATTCTTTGCATCAGTCTTCACTGCAGAGGATGTGGAGAAAATACCACATCAGAGCTATCCTTTTTGGAGGACAAATCTGAAGTACTGTCAACAGAAGAGGTTTTAGAACAAACTAATAAATTAAACTGTAATAAGTCACCAGGACCAGATGGTATCCACCCAAGAGTTCTGATGGAACTCAAATATTAAATCGCAGAACTAGCAATAGTAGCATGTAACTTCTCGGTAAAACAAGCCTCTTTACCAGATTACTGGAAGGTAGCTAATTTAATGCCGATTTTTAAAAAGGGCTCAAGAGACGATCCGGACAATTACAAGCCAGTGAGCCTAACTTTATTACCACACTGGTATAAACTATGGTAAAGAACAGAATTATCAGACACAGAGATAAACATGACCTGCGTTAACATGACTTTTGTAAAGGGAAGTTGTGCGTCACTAACCTACTAGAATTCTTTGAGGGATATGTTATGTTGCACTCTATATGTTTATGGAAATATGATTATAAGTGTAAATATATCATAACAGGAACATGCTTTATGCTAGATATGCCATGTGACACCTTTGCAAAGGTTATGAGATACTGAATATATTCATCCTCTCTGTATGCATGTATCGTTTTTAAATCTGAAGTTATGAGCGCTCTCTCTATGCTTGTATTTGACGTGTTTGCTGTAGGAAACACATAAGGGAGGTTTGGCAAACATATCTTCAAGTAATTGGGAGTACTTAACTAGCAATGGACTTTGGGAAATGCCAATCCACATCTGGGCTTTCCTGGGAACAACTAACACGTAAACAATGGCATCAGCATGCAAAAAGCTGAATCATTCATGGACATGTGACTTTCTCAGGTGGCTACAAACTCCATCTTGTTGCTGTGATTTTGCAGAGAACAAAGAGGTTTCCACCCACAAAAGAGAGAATATAAAAGACCCTGGAAGCCTCTCCATTTTTTCTTCAGCTGGCTCAAGAGATGGCCTCTCCACCCCAAAGAGATGCCTGAACGAAACTGAAACAAAGGACACTAACTATAGGGGTGTGAGTGATTGCTAGACCCAGGCCATAAACTACAATGTGGGTCTGAAAAGGATTGTACCTGAGATAACATCTAGGCTGAGAAGTTAGTATTTGTAACTAGATCCTTAGTGTATTACATTAGCCTTGCATATTTTGATTTATTTTACTTAGTAACTTACCTTGTTCTGTCTGTTATTACTTGGAACCACTTAAATCCTACTTTTTATACTTAATAAAATCACTTCTGTTTATTAATTAACCCAGAGTAAGAGGTTAATACCTGGGGGAGCAAACAGCTGAGCATATCTCTCTATCAATGTTATAGAGGGCGGACAATTTATGAGTTTACCCTATATAAGCTTTGTACAGAGTCAAACGGATTTATTTGGGGTTTGGATACCATTGGGAGCTGGGTGTCTGGGTGCTGGAGACAGGAGCACTTCTTAAGCTGTTTTCAGTTAAGTCTGCAGCTTTAGGGGCATGGGTCAGCAGGCTTGCATGTCTGGCTCAATGAGGCAGGGTTCTGGAGGCCCAAACTGGCAGAGAAAATGAGGTCAGAGGTAGTCTAAGCACATCACGTGACAGTCCCAAAGGGGTCTCTGTGACTGAACCCATCACAGGGGGTCAACAAGCATGAGGATAAGGGTGATCCAGTTGATACAGTGTACTTGGATTTTCAGAAAGCTTTTGACAGGGTCCCTCATCGAAGGATCTTAAGGAAATTAAGCAGTAATGGGATAAAAGGGAAGGCCATTCCATGGATCAGTAACAGGATAAAAGATAAGCACCAAAGGGTAGGAATAAATGGTCAGTTTTCATGACTGATAGAAGAAAACAGTGGGGTCCATCCTAGGATCTGTACTGGGACCAATGACGTTCAACATATTCATTAATGATCTGGAAAAGAGAGTGATCAGTCAACTGGTAAAGTTTGCAAATACAAAATTATTCAAGTTAATTCCAAAGCTGACTGCAAAGAGTTATAAAGGGATCCCACAAAACTGAGTGACTAGGCAACAAAATGGCAGACGAAATTCTATGTTGATAAACGCAAAGTAATGCACATTGGAAAAATAATCCCAGCTACATATATACAACAATAGGTTTTAAAATAGCTGTTACTACTCAAGAAAGATCTTGGGTCACCATGGATAGTTCTCTGAAAACTTCAGCTCAATGTGCAGCAGATGCCAAAAAAGCTAACAGCGTGTTAGGAACTAATATGAAAGGGATAGAAAATAAGACAGAAAATATCATAATGCCACTATATAAAATCCTAGCTGTGCCCACACCTTGAATATTGTATCCAGTTCTGGTCAGCGTATCTCAAAAAGGATATAGTGGAATTGGAAAAGGTTCAGAGAAGGGCAACAAAGATGATTCAGGGTTTGGAACAGCTTTCACACAAGGAGAGATTAAACAGATTAGGTTTGTTCAGTTCAGACAAGAGATTGCTAAGCAGGGATATAATAGAAATCTATAAAACTGTGTGGAAAAAATGAATAGAGAAGTGTTATTTACTCTTTCCTACAACACAAAAGCTGGGAGGTGGGTCTCCCAATGAAGTTAATGGACAGCAGGTTAAATACAAATGAGAAGAAATACTTTTTCACACAAGACAATAAGACTGTGGAAATCATGGCCAAGGGACATTGTGATGGCCAAAAATGTTATGTTATTAAAAATATAAATGATAGGTGCGAATGAGAAATTATTGTGTGCCCGTGGTCACACATGTTAACATAATGACAAAGTGACAGAGCAGTTACTTTTATATTTCAAATGTACTACTCTTTCATCTCTCTTAATTTGATAAGAAGTGAATATGAATTCCACACTTTTTTCCTGATCTTTTGAGCAGTTAAAAACTATTGTATTTCACACTCATCTCATTGGTATTAAACTTTGCTTACAAAGAAGAACTTTGATTCCAAACACAGTACAGCAATCCTACATCCCTTGAAGAAAATGCACTGGGGAGCATGCAAATTGCTCTCTGCAGGTTTTTGATTCGCCTGTTTGGAAAGCAGCAATAAAAAAGCAGAGCAAAACATATCTAGATGCTCTGATATTGCTGTATTTTCCCCCACCCTCGTTGCTTTAGGCATCTCCAAACATGCTTCAAAAAGAACCAAATGCTTCTAATTTTGGCTTTTGGCATCCTGATCCAGATATGGTATTATGATGCCATAATTAAAAAAAAAAATCTGCTCCGAGATCCCCCTGGTGGAGCTTTATTCTGAAATGCTGCTTTCCTTTATTTTGCAGAACTTTAATTGATGTCCCAGTGGGAGATCCATGCATCTTAGGAGTACAGATCTGAGAGCAAAATGTTGCCACTAGACTTTCCCCCTAATCATATGTTTTTGCACAGCTCAGAATGTGATGTGTGATTGACTATGACTATCAATATCATGACTATGAGCCATCAGTATCAATGTGATCTGACTCTGAGCCAACAATATTAATGTGATGCATCCACGAAAAGGTCCTAGGATCCATCAGGCAAGGTACTTTCAACGGAGACAGGGAAGTGTTAGCCCCATTATGCAAAGCACTGATGAGACTTCATCTGGAATACTGTGTGCAGTTCTGGTCTCCCATGTTTAAGAAAGATGAATTCAAACTGGAACAGATACAGAGAAGGACGGTGGTACAAGTGGAATCCATTTCTTACTGGTGCACCGCCCCTCCACCTCCAGGGGGCATGTGACCCTCTATGTGACTTCTTCCCACCCCATCCCCAGCCCAGGACAACCACATTCTCCCCATCCCCTCCCTATGATCCACTCCCTTACCCAGGAAAGGGGATTTCGGTCTGTCCTCCTCCCAGCAAAGCTGCAGTACCACCAAAGCCCTTCCATGCAGGATGTCTTCTGTCCGTACGGCAGCCAGCACTGCCGGAGGATGGGGCTGGGGGTGATACAGCAGCTACACTGAAGGAGCTGCTGGCATGGGGGACGCCCAGTGGTCCCAAATACTAGGGAGGGAGAAGAGTTATTTAAGTTAGGAACCTATGTGGACGCAAGAACAAATGGATATAAATTGTCCATCAAAAAGTTTAGGCTTGAAATTAGATGGAAGTTTCTAACCATCAGAGGAGTGAAGTTCTGGAACAGCCTTCCAAGGGATGCAGTGGGGGAAAGAAACCTAACTGGCTTCAAGACTGAGCTTGAGAAGTTTATGGAGGGAATGGTATAATGGGACTGCCTATGATGGCATGTGGCCCATTGGCAAAGGCCAGTAACAAAAATCCCCAACCGCTGGAGATGGGACACTAGATGGGGAAGGCTCTGAGTTATTACAAAGCATTTTTTCCCAGGTATCTGCCTGGTGGGTCTTGCCCATGTGCTCAGTGTCTAACTGATCACCATATTTGATGTTGCGAAAGAATCCCCCCCCAGGTCAGATTGGCAGAGACCCTGGGAGATTTTCATTTTCCTCTGCAAGCATGGGACATGGGTCACTTGCAGGTTTAAACGAGTGTAAATAATGAATTATCTGTAACTTGATGTCTTTAAACCATGATTTGAAGACTTCAGTAATTCAGCTAGAGGTTAGGCGTGGGTGGGTGAGGTTTTCTGCAGTATGCAGGAGGTCAGACTAGATCACGATGGTCCCTTCTGACCTTAAATCTATGAGTCTGAGTCCCTTTCAGTTTAACTTAAGTGAACCAAGAACTGGTTTGAGCAAAACTGAAGTAAGCCATGCTGAAGCTTAAATAGGAGAATCCACCCTGGGCCTTGCTCTGGTTTTATTGAGGTTTTGCAAATTTGAGTGTTGATAACTGCTTGCTGAACCTTTTTCCTGATGAATCACAAATAGAATCACTTTGGTCTCATCCTGTTTCTAGAGGATATCTGTCTGCAACCTCAGTTGGTCGTATGTCCTGGCATTACTAGCAGTATATGGTTAGAAGAGGATCAAAACTAGAATAAAGATAGGTCCCACAGACTTGGTTTGAGGTATTTGGTAAAAAGATGTGGGTGGAAACTTAAATAATGCGTGTCCACAGTACAATAACTTTGTTTTTAAGAAGTGTCACAGAACAGCAGAACAAAATGTAGGGTTTTATATGGTTTTGTATGAGCTGTGAAATCCCCTCCACCTGTTTGAATTTATTCCTTTGAGGACAGACCAAGTACTTGGGGGCTATTTTAAAGCTTTTAAAAGCTTGCTTTCCTTTTTTTTAAGGAGCTATATTCAAGCACTGCCTTTGCTCAAATATGCTTCTGCAGTTTAAAAAAAAGCCCTGGGGAATCTCTCTCCTTTTAAGCAGCAAACTCAAAATGGCAGCTGAGGAGGGAAGGGGGTATCAGGATTATACAGCTCCTACTCTGCAGGTGTATACAGGAGCTTTTTGTTTGCCAAACCTGATGGACCAGAATAGAGCCACGCATACTATATCAGTGTACCTCTTCTGTGTCTGTTCCATAATCACAGAATATAATCAGATTCAATTCCCCATGCGCTTTAATTAAGAAATGAAAAAGTACAACATCAAAATAAAACTGTATTACCTTAATCATTCTATCCCGCATACACAAACTACAGTAGTCTACTTGAAGGGCACAGTCATATGTTCCTCAGAAGTCTCTTAACTTTTAGAGCCTCTGAACTGATAGTACCATCCTAAGACTCAAGGGGAATATGAGCCAACCGTAAAATGTTACTTGGAAGGGGCTCTAAAACACTAATGCAAGTATGATACAAATAGTCTAAGGTGGTAAAGCATTCTAATTTTTAAATGCTGTCTAGAAATATCTTTATAATCTGCATGAAAGACGTACTATTTTGGTACCATTCTGGAAAATTTTTGCACCGTTGCCTAGTATTCAACCTGATTTATATGGATTGCAAAGTTTTTAGATGGAAAATGCCCTGCAGGGCCCCTCAGAGAAGTAGCAATTTTTTTTTTGTGAAAGTGATCCATAAAATATAGATTAATTGTTTCTAGTCTGCTATAATTTGGATATCTGGTAAACCAGCAGAGTGACATTGTGTAAGAAGTTTGTGCCTACATAATGAGATGCTAATATTGCTGCCCTGTTAACAGCCAATATCAGATCATCCTCCTACCTATCATGGAAATTGCAGAGTATCAGACGTGTACAGTAGGAGGTCGACAGTTCAGTCCTGTACAATACAAAATAGATGTCTAAGAAATCAATAAACAGCTGCTGACACACTATAGGAAAATTAAAGGGTGACAGAGAAAGGTGGTGAAATGTTGGATTGTTAAGCTTAAAATAAATTTTAGTTATTGTTTTTGGAACAGATAGTTAAAGGAAAAAAAGAACAGAAAATCTCATTCTATGATCTTGATTATGTTTGTTAAGAAACTTCCAACAGAAGAAATGTATTAATATCCTTGTAGTAATTCCAAAACTTAGTATTGCTTTTCTAGAAAATCAAAAACAAATCTTGATGACTTGCTTTCTGTTCTTTTCCATGAAGTATTGTGAACTGACACAGTTTCTGGTACTTTTCCATCTCTCTCTGTGCTAGAAAAGGGTGTAAAAGAATCTAGGGGTGTGTCTATGCTGTGACTGGGAGCATGCTTCCCATTCCCAGTACATGGACTGGCACTAGCTCTGCTCCAGTTAGCATACTAAAAATAGCAGTGTATTTGGAGTACAGTGGCCTGGGCCTGGGCAGATCTGTACTCAGGTGGCTAGTTCAAGCTACTGTCTGTGCTACCTCTGGGTACACTGCTATTTCGAGTTTACTAGCTCAAAAAGAGATTGTGTGTGTCTGTCTACCCATGCTGGAAAGCACGGTCCCACTTCCAACTGATAACTTCCCAGTTATAGCAAAAAAATCATCTTGTTAGTCCCTAAATGCATGATCCTGCACTATTAAATTTCATCCCATTTCTATTACTTCAGTTTATAAGGTCATCCAGAGCTTCTTTTATGACACTCTGGTCCTCCTCCATATTGGCTATACCTTCCAACTTTATGTAATCCACAAATTTTATTAGCACACTCAGTTTTTTGGGCTAAGATCACTTACCACCTGGGGTTCTTTCAACCCAAAGCTCTTGGTAACTTTTATTCTGTGCGAGGTGGCGTCAGGAAATAAATCAGCGGAGACACGGCCGTCCGACCGATAGATGGCTGGCACAAACAGGACAACACAAGAGTGTTTTCACTTAAAGCTAAACTTTACTTAGTTTCAAGCGCTTACACATGTCCACAACAGGTTAGTAAAACACCCCCAACCCTTGTTAATTACAGAAGCTGAGTGTGGCTCTCAAGTGACACAGCAGCAGGCTTCCGGTAGCCAAATCTTCCGTCTGCTGGTGGGGACTGCAAGATGTATCCAGAGGGAGAGTCCAAACAATCCCAAAAGAGTCCAACTACCTCAAACTTACCACCCTTATTTATACATTAGTAATAGAATGACATGTCCCTTAAAGAAAACTTGTTAAGTAAGCAGTTCCAATGGTCAAGCAAGAGGCTCCTTCTGATTACTGATTAACCAGGTGTGGGTTTTTCCAGAGTTTGCAGCCTTGAGGCCCCAATAGACATTCCTGGGGCACATCCTGCTCTTCTAAAATGCATGTATCAGCAACTTCAACACAATTCTTATCAGGAAGGACGCGGGGTCAAGCTGCCCTTTTTGTGGCACCCAAAACCCCCCTCCCCTTCTAACTTGGTTAAGTTGAGACTGCTAACCAGGCTGCTTTTAGCAATAACCCAGAGTGGTTTCAAGCACTGTACTGGTTTGCCAAAATTTTCCCGTACACAGTAATAAATCTGTTAAATAAGACTGGTCCCAAGACCAATTCCTGAGGAACACCACAAGTAAGCTCCCTCTGGCCTAACAGTTCACCTATCAGTATGACCACCGCTAGTCTATCCTTTAACAAGTTCCTTATCCATCTTTCAGTTCTCATATTAATTCCCATTTTCTCCAATTTAACAAAATATTTCCCATGTGGAACTGAATCAAATGCCTTACTGCAATCCAGGTAAATTGGATCTACTGCATTCCTTTGTCTAAAAAAACAGTTATCTTCTCAAAGAAGGAGATCAGGTTAGTCTGTCACAATCTACCTTTTGTAAACTCATGTTGTATTTGATCCCAATTATCATTCATCTGTATGTACTTAACTACTTTCTCTTTCAAAATTTGTTCCAAGACCTTGCATACATTTGAGGTCAAACTAACAGGCCTGTAGCTTCCTGGATCAGTTCTTTTTCTTTTCTTAAAAAGAGGAACTATATCAGCAATTCTCCAGTCATAGGGTATAACCCCTGAGTTTACAGATTCATTAAAAATCCTTGCTATTGGACTTGAAATTTCATGTGCCAGTTCCTTTAATATTCTTGGATGGTGATTATCTGGGGTCCCCGATTTAGTCCCATTAAACATTTTGAGTTTGACTTCCACGTCAGATGTGGTAATTTCTACTTCCATATCCTCATTGCCATTAGCCACCCTGAAACTACCCCTAAGCTCTTCAATAGCCTTATTAAAAACTGAGACAAAGTATTTGTTTAGCTGTTGGGCCGTGCCTAGATAACCTTCAATGATTAGCCGTCCCACTTATTCCTTCTTTGTTTTCTTATTTGTATGGCTACAGAACCTTTTATTCCTGGTTTTCATTCCCTTTGCAAGGTCCAACTTTGCTTGGCTTTTGGCAGTTCTCACTTGATCCCAACACTTTCTGACCTCCAAGTAGCAGCTTTCCTTGCTGATCCCTCCCATCTTCCATTCCTTATAGGTTTTCTGCTTTCCTTAATCACCTGTTTGAGATGCTCTTCTAATATGGTTTGCAACTCTTCCCTACGGATTTTTTCCTCTTGCCTGGGATGTAGGATTCAGATACTTTAAGTTAAACTTGCAGAAACTTATTCTAAGCCTTCTCCACATTCAGATCCTTGAGTTTTTCAGTCCAGTCCACTTCCCTAATTCCCTTAGTTTTTTAAAGTTAGCTCTTTTGAAATCAAGGTTCCTCGTTGCAGATCTATTTTTGTTTATCCTTCCATTTAGTTAAAACTGAATTAGGTCATAATCACTCAAACCAAGGTTGTCCTCTAAACCAGTTTTTCTATGAGGTCCTCACTACTCACCAATATCCAGTAAAAAATGGCATCACCTCTTGTTAGATCAACAATTATCATCACATCCAGGAAAATCTGGGCTCCACTATTATTAGTAGCACTTGCCCTCCAATCTGTATCTGAGAATTTAAAAATCTCCCATAATAACACAATTCCCAGCAGCATTTATTTAATTAAGAACATTAAAGAGGTCTTTGTCCATACCCTAATCAGATCCTGGTGCTCTATAGCACAGCCGAAGCACCATAACCTGATTTAAACTTAAATAAGAGCTAATTGTGCAAACAGCTAAACTAAATCAGTTTAAAAGCAGATCTTTAGTTAAACTTTTGAAACCTGTGTGTAAGCAGACCCTAGTTTATTCTGCTGGCCAGCCTTCTTTTGAGAGCACATATTAAAATACCTTATATTCTTCTCACGACTTACATTGTAAAATACACATTATCTAAATTAATATCACATGGAAATATTACTTCAGAAGCAAGAAATCCAGGGGAGTACAATATATTCAATGAATACTTATATGCTGCCCACCTAGAATTCCTCTATCAAACAGATAGTTAAGGGTTAATGTCTCTTTTACCTGTAAAGGATTAAGAAACTCAGTAAACCTGGCTGACACCTGACCAGAGGACCAATCGGGGGACAAGATACTTTCAAATCTCGGTGGAGGGAAGTCTTTGTGCTGTTTGTTTTGTTCTTTGTTCGCTCTTGGGGCTAAGAGGGGCCAGACGTGCAACCAGGTTTCTCCAATCTTTCTGAAACAGTCTCTCATGTTCAAAATAGCAAGTACTAGCTAGAAAAGGCAGATTAGTCTTATGTTTGTTTTCTTAACTGCAAGTGTGTATTTTGCTGGAAGGAGTTTTACCTCTGTTTGCTGTAACTTTAATCTCAGGCTAAGGGGGAGGAAGTCCCTCTAGTCTATATGATCTGAATACCCTGTAAACATTTTCCATCTTGATTTTACAGAGATAATTTTTACTTTTTTTTTCTTTAATTAAAAGCTTTCTTTTTTAAGAACCTGATTGATTTTTTTCCCCCTTGTTTAAAACCCAAGGGGATTGGGTCTGAACTCACCAGGGATTGGTGGGGGGAAAGGGGAGGGGAAGGTTAATTCCTCTCTGTTTTAAGATCCAAGGAGTTTGGATCAGTGTAATCTCTCAGGGTAACCCAGGGAGGGGAAAGTCTGGGAGGGGGAAAGGAGGGGGAATGGTTTATTTCACTTTGTTTTAAGACCCAAGGGGTTTGGGTCTTGGGTTCCCCAGGGAAGGTTTTGGGGGAACAGGAAGTGTGCCAAAACACTATATTTTTGGCTGGTGGTGGCGCTATCAGGTCTAAGCTAGGGATTAAGCTTAGAAGGGTACATGCAGGTCCCCACTTTTGGACGCTAAAGTTCAAACTGGGGGAAAAATACCTTGACATCCTCTCAGATCCTATATGCCATGCAACATCCCACTCTTCCTGCAAATTCCCACATCAAAACTTGCTTCTTTCCACAGCCATTCCAACAACACACACTTCCATGACAACTTAATTAAATCCAAATTATTGTTTGTTATTTTTAAAAGACTGTGTCACTAACACAACCTGTAACACGGAAGAACTGAGAACTTAACAATTCTATTTTATGTCATCCTTGCTCTCTCCTTCCTAATTTAATCTTTTTTTTCTTTTATGCAGCTTCTATTTAGCAAAAACTCTACCCCTACAATCTGACTGTGGAGACGGAGCCCTATGCCTATGTAGAGACCCACTGAATTTAGTGGGGATCTGCCCATGCTTATTAGCTGCAGCACAGATCCTTTTAAACCAGTCTAGATGTTTTATGAAACACGTTGCATATTCAGTCTGAGATTACTTAGAAACCTTGTGTTAAACTTTCAATGATTTTTTTTCCCCAATATAGCCAGCCAATTCTGAATACAAAACTTGTGTGTATAAGCAACGCTATATGTTCACGAATAAAGGTTGAGGATATGTTTCATTTACTTTAGAAAACCTGTTTGTAAACACATTTATGGCAAACTAGAAATGCAGAAGAAGGCATAACTGCACTATAAGGACCTGAATCTGCAATTATTATACAGGTCTATAACTTTATTCAGCTGAGTTTAGTTCAAATTTGTTTCAATGGAACTGCTTAAGTGTTCGCAGGATCTGGATCTAACTTTATTGATAGACTGCTCAGTTTATAAACTTTACAAAATACAAACACAGCAGATTTGCACTCTTCAAATTTTCATCTGTTTTTTTAGAAGCAACTACACTTTTTTTCCCTCCTCACCAAGCAGATATCATGCTCAAATGATTTACAGCTCAATTGCACCATTCTTAAAACCACTCAGAGCAAATTACTGAATACTCCCTGAACCAGATGCCACTCAGAAAGGATCTATTATAGTTCATCTTTGAAAATATTTAGTCTCATTGTCTCTAAAATAAAATTAGTTTAACATTGGACATATAAAACACTCTAACAATGGTGGTATTTCCTTTTAATCACTGCTTTGTTCTATACATAATGTAACCTCTATTTTGAACAGACCAAATTGCAGGAAGGCTAGCCAGGAAACTTCACAATACAAATATCTAAATGCTTCCTGCTAACCAACCATTACCAATACAGAACATATATTTTATCTGTCAAACAATGAACAGAAATTATGCTCAGTAGTTGCTGTATGTACTTTTTATCTTAAATTTAGAAAAGGCCTGCATTCATGAGAAAACTTTTTAACCTGAGAAGCTTTCTATATAATAATCAGTTATTCCAAATATTTTACAGTAAATATAGCAATTTGGTCTGTGTCAAGGTTCAGGGCTATCTGTACCTTTAACCCCATTCTACGGTCTCCAAGGGTGCCCCCCTCAGGTGACAAGCCATTTTACCTCAACCGCTCCCAGGGAGGAATCTTGTGATTCTCCCTCTCTCTCACTGGACCCTGCGGTGCTGTACTGTAAGTACCAACCATGATTCCTCAGCAGGTTCCCTGGGGTTCAAGCCTGCCATCTTCACTTCAGTAGCCATGACCAATGTGTGAATACCGCCTTTTCACAAACAAAGGATTATATAATATCAGCAGTAGCAACAAAGCATAACAGGGGCCAAATGGTTTTTATACAACAATCTGCATGCATAGCTGTTTTATACAGTTGCCAGTCCTCCAGGATTGCCCTGGAGTCTCCAGGAATTAAAGATTAATCTTTAATTAAAGATATGTGATGAAATCTTCAGGAATACATTGAACCAAAACTGGCAACCCTACTGTCTTACCTAAAGCTAAGGTAGACCTAGTTCATGCACCCTGATCTGGGAATAGGGTTCAGACTATTTTCTAGCGCAGAGAGAGAGAGAGCGCATCTCTCTGACTCCTCCCTGTAGGGAATGTGTCCCTTTCTTCAACCCCAAAGTCTTTTGGGTATACCCTTGGTCCCTTAAACTGGTCAAACCAGTTTATATGCCTCACTGGGTGGTGCAGATTGGGGCAGGGCAAGGACAGACCTCAAAGCAGTTGTTCTCTGCCTTGTCTCTTGATAAGGGAGAAGGGGACTATAAGAGGTTTTTGTATTTTCCTGTATATTTGAAAGTCAATTCATGCCTGAAGTCAAATCACAGCAAACAATACAACAACAAGCAGACACACATATAATTTCATTAGATATTACAATAATCTTTCCAATTCTTTAAAGTTTGATTTCATGCAGCTAACAACATTTTGGCATATAACTTTCCACAAAAATCACTAAATCCTTCATCCAAATATATGAGAAAAATCAGAACATTTTTCACTTTTCATCCCTTTCATTTTCTCATATTTAACATATGGCTCATTATATAATAAAACTAAAAAACAAAAAACTCTGCCCTCCTCCTTAATATGGAGCATGAATAAGAAATTAAGCGAAAACTATAAAATGAAATAAACTATACAAGCAATACACAAAGTTGTCGGTCATTGTTTTAGGAATACCAATTAAAAATGAAGTGGTACTAAAAATTATTTTTCTGCTTGCTAGAATGTTCACGTTACACAAGATGCTCATTACCAAGATCTGAACTTGAGGCAAAACAGCTGTATTGCACTAGTGGCCATTGGAGATTAGGACCTGATTCTCCTCCCAACACCAACAGAAGTAACTTCACTAAAGTCAGTGGAGGTATCCTAGAGTGAGAGCAGAACTGGGCTCTAGATATTTTGCAATGTGCTGATGCATCCAGTCGGGAGCACTAACCACCTCTTTCATTAGAGGACTAGGAAAAAGGCAACACAACATGAAAACATCAGAGACCTACTGATTAAAAAGAAAATGATGAGTTGATGACAATGCAAGGTATGATAAAACCATATAAGAATGAGATCCAGAATTAAAACAGATATTGGTCCTATTATACAAGACAAAGTTATAAAGGAAAGTCATATACTGTAAGTAGTTTCATATACTGTAGTTTCTACATCATTAGTGCTATGTGTTTTGGAACCACATTTAACTACAGGCATCGTTAAAGTTAAGGAATTGTTTCTTTTATGATGGTAGAAGCATTTGCAGGTCTACCAACCACAGATTAGCCACCAGGGGCACATATGAAGGGCTTGAATTTGATTATCTGTTCTTCCAATAACAATAGTCTTAATGAATGAACTGTAGGAAGTTTTGAAGAACTACAGTATAGGTTAGTGCAAGCTGTGGCGCATTTACTTTGAACAACTTGCTGGAGATAGCTGAGTGACTGAGGATTAGTTAGATATTTCATTGGTTTGAGGGTCATTACAATCTCTCTCTCGGAAAGAGCATCTAACTGGAATACAAACTTTGAACTCATCGGTCAATTTTGGTATGAAGATGAGATGGCAATAGATAATCTCTGATTTCCATGAAACATTTAACTACTCTAAACTTGGTGTGTGTTCCAAACAGGAACGTACAACACATACACACAAAGGGCGTATTTGCTTTCTTTCTGAGTACATCAGAATGTTGATTTTGTGATAGGAAAACACTATGGCTGGCAGCTTACAGTAACAATTGGACCACATTACCCCTTCCTCTGTTCTTCCGTTAGTAGTGATCCTCAAATTATGCATAACTGTATCCTGAGAAACTATATACTGGATACATTTATTTGTGCTAAAATTCATGACACATCTGAGATTTGCAAACACTTATAAATTGGTGTTCATGCAAAATACTAAGACAGTGAATAATTTGATTCTATGAAGGAGCAGAATGAATTTACTACCTTTATTTATTACAATACTTAAAAATCACTTTTGTATTTTCTGACAAGCTATATCAAAAAGCCCACAGATCACAACCTAGAGGAACCTTGGCTTCTTAGCCATATGGTCACAGGATTTACAAAGAGTGAAAATGTCCTTCAGCATTCCCCCCATTATCAAAGAATAAAAGGAGGAGGGGAAGGTGTCCAAGATGACTGGAGAGCAAAAACAACTTTTTCTGAACATCCAAACTTCCGCAAAGCTTCACTTTCAAAAGTAAGGCAGTTAGATTGAAAAGAAGCTGAGTAGTGATGAAGGAGAAAAGCCCTGGGCCAAAATCTTGCCTAATTCCCAAATGGACAGGTATCTAATAGCTACCTTGGTCTTCTGACCAGTTATATGTTTTTTTTCCAAGATTAGGAAAGGGTATTATTCACTACTTCTATTCCTGGATCTGGTCCCTTTCTGCAGAAATTTACTAGCTGAAGTTCAAACCAAGAAACTATCTTCTGAAAGACCCCTCATTAGGGACTTTTCTCAGAGATTTAATGGGTTTTTTTAAGCTATCAGATCTTGAAGCCTTCTTTTAGTGTTGTCCAAATTCCTACTAGTGTAAAACTTTGTTATCTTGCATGTTGAAGGAATGTGGGGTGCTGGTTAGTCAAAAATTCCAGTTAACTAAGAATTACACTTACCAGTGGAGAAAGCGAGTTTGGGTGCAGGAGGGGCTGGGGTGTAGGAGGGTTTTTGGGGTGCCAGATCTGGGCAGCGCTCACCTCGGGCGGCTCCCTGCAAGCAGCAACATATCCCTGCTGCTCCTAGGCAGAGGTACAGTCAGGCCGCTCTGCGCGCTGCCTCTGCCTGCAAGCGCCGCCCCCATAGGCTGTGGTCCCCAGCCAATGAGAGCTGCAGAGGCAGGGGCAGTGCACAGAGCCCCTGTGGTCGTTCCTCCTCCTGGGAGCATCAAGGACATGTTGCCACTTGCAGGAAGCCATCCAAGGTGAGCGCCGCCTGGATCCAGCATGCCAAAATGCCAGTTTCTAGAGCTTTCCAGTTGGTAAAGCTTTTACTGTACTACCACTTTTCCACATATGCTCCCAATCCCAGGATGCTGGAATCTGCCAATAGAATATCTCTGTGCACAGTGACAGATGGGACTTTGATGGTGTGGAATGTTATGCATTGAATCTCATCTACTCATGGATTCTCAACATGATCTCATTGAAAAAAAAAACAATGTTAAAAAAGTTGATGTGTCATATAGTCCACTGTATAATATTTATGCTTGAAATCATCATACCCAATACAATGTATCTCTGGCAATCTATGCTGTAGTACCTTTCAAATTTTCTGAATCTGGCTTCTGAAATAATAGTTCTGTCTATTTTGGCATTTATCTGAACCCCTTGACAAGTCGGTGCCCAGCTGGGGATGAGATTGCTTTTGTCTAGAATTATGGCAGATCAGCGCATAGAGCTCATAAATCATGCTGCGTGCACTCTGAATTACGTCTTCCTCGGATGATACCTTGATGAAAGTGTCATCCAAGTAATGGAACAAAGTGAATTCCTTTTTCCCTTAAGACCACAATGACAAGTACCAAATCGTCCTGCAAACCCTTGGGCAGAGTCTAATACATGTCCAGAGGAACTTTCAGTGTGGAAACATGTGCATCTGACATACCAGTTCAGGTCAGGAAGTCTCCTGGAGCTTAAGATAATGACTGATGTTTCCATCCTGGTCAAGGGAATGGAATCCAGTATCCGACAAATCCAGTTTTACCCTCAGGCATTCAATTTTTTTTAAATTACAACTCAAGAAGTAGTGCTATGGTGGGGCTACTTCTATTGCCCATATATTCAGTCTCTGTGGGAAGGATTTGTCCATACTGGACTTCTTCTGCTGAAGCCTTCCTATTTTCTGCAGCTCTTCAGCTTAAAAGCCAGTAAGTTGATCAGTTCTGAAGACCAGGTAATCATCAAGCTGTCACCTGATCCTCAGCCTCAGAGCATCAGCTGGGAGACAACTGATTAGTCACATGTGGGGCTGGCACCAAATCCCCTTAAAGGGCCAGGCACTCTGTGACACATCAGCAGAAGTGCCTGCAACTCACAAAGATACTGTCAGTGAGGCTTAAACTTTGGTAGGTGATGACTTCTCCAGAGTATATACACTTCCTGGGGAATGGGTCATCTGCTGATGAAGGGAGATGGGGAACTGCATCACTGAGTTCATGTTCTGCAAGCTGAGTTCATGCTCTGTATGAGCTAATACAATGAACGGAGAGTGATCAAGTGCCCTTTTTGTCCTGTGCTGCTAACCGGATGTGTTTCAGTTTTGTTTTTCTAGTGATTTAGCAGTGCTATTCATTGGCAGAATACTTTAAATAGGAGGTCACTGTGTCTTTCAGCTTACTTTGGCACCAGGGCATCTGGTCTTGGCCTTCAGTGGCTTATCCATAATCTTTCCTCACAAATTCACACTATGCCAAGAAGCCCACAAAACAGTAGACCTTATTATTATTTATATTAACAAATATAAAATGTGCCAGTTGCTCTACAACCAAGTTTATATTGATTAGTACAAGTTATGCATCATATAGGAGCAAAATTTACAGAAAAGAACGGGAAGGGAGAAATACAACAGGGTTTTTAAAATTTATCTGACCAGTACCAAATTCCAACTTTCTGACTTGAACCCAGACTTACTACTTTTGCCTCTCAGCCGAAGCCAGAACGTAATAGTTGAGGCTAAAAATAAAGGAATGGCAATTAGACTACAGTGTGGCAGAGAAGATATTCTGCACTGTTCACCACCACTGTAAGCTGAAAAGAAAGCCTACAACTTGAAAAGTAGCAACAAAAGACTACACTCTTGCTCAGAATGGAGGCAAACAAGTGGCTAGGGAAAACTATTTAGTCTTTATCCAGCTTTCAGCTTGCAGAATACCGCTGAACTCTGATCGATGCATGGATCACCTGACCATAAGGATGGCTGGTGAAGCACTTATCAGAGAACTTCCTGTATCTCTTTTCAATCTTGTGTTTCCCTTGATTCTAGTACACTTGGCCTTTTCCCCCTCCCTTGGCTCTTCTTTCTCCCTCTCCTGCTACTTATTTCTTTAGCCCTTGCAGGCTTTTCCCCCTACCTAGTTTTATTAAAGGAAAACTGGCTGAAATCACAGCTTTGTTCTTCTCAGTGTCAGCCACATGTAAAATGAAAATCATTGCATTTGAGCTGAACTGACTATTACAAGAAGATAAAAAACAGGTCAATCACCTTAGCACAGTCACTGTAACTTCCTGTCTAATTTGGCAAGCAACAATACATGGTTTCAATAAATATATTTTCATAACTATTTGAGTGCATAACCATGTATGATTGAACACACATTTAAAAAGATGTGTAGATATGTAAAACTATTGGCACAGTAAGAGGAAATGCAGTTTTCAATTGGGTAGCTGAACTCGATAAAATCATATAATATATATTTACCACATGCAATTCAGTCATAATTTTTGGGCATCTTTTAGTGTTTTTCATTAAATGTAAGGGACAAAAAACAAGACCCTTCTCTAGTAAGAACAGTTACAGCAAAAATAACCCGCAAAGTAATAAGACTATGTTTGCCTGATTAAGACCCCAGTTTTCTAGAACAGTGGTTCTCAAGCAAGGGTCCAGGGCCTTCTTGGGGGCTGCACACAGGTTTCCAGAGGTCTGCCAAGCAGGGCCAGCATTAGACTCACTGGAGCCCAGGGCAAAAACCCAAAGCCCCACTGTATGGGGCTGAAGCCAAAGCCTGAACAACGTAACTTTGTGGGAGCCCCTGTGGCATGGGGCCCCAGACAACTGCCCCGCTTGCTAACCCCTAACACTGGCCCTGGCTTTTATATACAGAAAAACAAATTGTTGTGGTATGGGTGGGCTGGGGAGTTTTTATAGCATGTTGGGGGGGCCTCAGAAAGAAAAAGGTTGAGAACCTCTGTTCTAGAAGATGTAATTCTACTGTTATGTTACTGCTGCTAATTTACGCTTTAGCAATGAGGCTCACTGCTTTCTTTCCCCGTGTTTCACCTTAAATGCATGAAATCCATAGCAATTTACTGCTCATAATTCTGTCTATGTTCCAGTGTTGAGATTTTCCTTTCTTGACAGTCTTCTTCACATGTATTAGATGTCTGCAGCTAAAACTGGGATGAAATGCCATCAGTAGGTTCTAAATTTGAATGACCTTTTTTTTAATCACAGAATTTAGAAATGCCACATGTGCTACTGATTTCTTAAAATAACAAGTTTAATCTACTATAACATTTAAAAAATATGGGCTCAGATCCTGCATGTGAATAACTTTACACATGGGAACAGTGCCACTGAGCTTTCCACATTACTGCCCAATTAAAAACAAATAAGTGTTTGCTTCACCAGAGCCATACTTTTAAATTACATCAGACTAAATCTTTATTATATTAATAGTAAGAAAGCATGTTTTTCAAAGAATGAAATCTTCCGCTTCAAGAACAATTAATTTATGAACATCTGTACCCAGTGGCCTAAAATAGACAGGTTTCTTGGATAAATCCATTAACTTCCATGAACAATTCCACTGGTTTACACTGATGTAATTGAGAACTGAATCTGACCCACAAGATACAAAAAATCTTATTTCTTTTTAAGCCATCACACTTTCCTAATACAATCAGCCTAGTATAAGCTTGCCTCTAAGATATTTTTGTAAGTTGTTCAGACTGAATACAAGGAAAGACTGATAAGGAAATAAACAAACAACAATACGTCTTTAAATGTGGCAAGGGCATGAAAAATACCATCATGGACTTGACGTTCATATTACAAAGATCAGCTGAAATGAGGAAAATGGTATATTTGTGTTTCAATGACTTCCAAAAAAGCATTTACAGAATCTGCAACTGGAAATTGTTCAACAAATTAAGATCTGTAGAGACTGATGGATACAAACTCCAAGTAATATAACAATTATACTGGAATCAGAAGGTAATTATAATGGTAGATGAAAATGGAAATCTAATAGAGATCAAGAGCAGTGAGAGAAGGGGTTGTATAGTATCACCAACTTTATCAACATTTATAATAAGCGTTTGATGAAATTAATGAAGAAACAGAAGAAGATATTAAAATGAATGGAGAATGGATTAATAACCTTTGTTATGCAGAAGACAATGCTATTGGCTGATTTAGAAGGTCTGATGAAGTTGGTGGAAATTATATATGAATATGGCAAAGAATATGGTCTAGAGTTGAATGTGGGCAAGACAAGAACAATGGTGGTATGTAAGGATTCTGGGAAAACATGCAAGATTCCTGTGAACTGCAAACTGGTACATCATGAGAAATTACTTCTACCTAAGAAGCATCTTACAGAAGATGGAAGATTAGATATTGAAGTTAGCACCATAATAGCAAGAGCAGAAACGACATTCTGGAAGAATAAACATCTTATCAGAAGGGACCACATAACCAGTGAAAAAATATTAGTGATTATTGGAAGTCAGCAAATCCTAGTCAGACATGCCATGAAATTAAATATTTGATCTGTGAGGTGCATTTTGAGAGGTTTAGTGAGCTATGCATATTTTCAGGCATCAGAAAGGAAAGCTGATGGCCAAAGAACACGAGGAAAGAAAAGATTTTGGATGGATCAAGAGGACTATTCAGCCACAAAGAGGTTAGTAGACGATCACAGAGAATGGGCTATCAAGGTTGCAAACTTTCCAGTAGAGGAAACACTGCGTAAGAAAAAAGAAGAACAGAGTTGAATCTGACCCACAAGATATAACAAATCTTATTTCCATTTGGGCCATCAAATATAACCTTATCTTATATCAGATTCTACATAAAGAAAACGAAAAAAAGGATAAAAAGGTCAAATCAAACTTGGACAAGCCTTGACCATCCTTTTAAAAAAATCCCCAAAAATAGTGTCAAAATGGTTTCATACAAAAGGTTTAGTCTCTACTATAATATTAGCACATGATCGGTCTAAAATATATATATGGAAGCCCTACGAAGGTTGAGATGTGAGTTAATCAAAAGAAAAATTCAAACTGAAAATTTACAGTAAGAGATTAGCTCTCTTAAAAAGAAGAAAAAACTTTCATATGGTGTAGTGAAGAATTTCACAGATAGTTTACATACTATGGTCAAGGAGCTCTTGACATGGACTTGAGAAGGAGCAAAATTCTGCTCTCACATCACTCACAGCCTCATTGAAGTCACTGGGACCACAAAGAGTTTCAGGACATATTTTAGCCCAAAGATTCTTATAAAACATCCAAGGAAAGTTGCTAGTTTGGGCTACCAGTATAAATCAAAATTAGCCAGGTCTCATTGGCTTTTCATTTTTTAAAACAAAATTACTTGGAATAAGAACAGTGAAGTTAATAGAATTATCGGCTATAATCAGATTACTTTCTGCTTCCTTGAAAACAAAAAATTCTGCTTCCTTTTCACACTCATCTTTGATGAATGCTTTCAATTTGCCTCAGCAGTTATTTTTCTGTGACACACCATTATCCAGTCACAAAATATAACCTCATTAAAAATATTGCACATGTAACCATATACTTAAGGCAGTTATCAGCAAGATACTGCTCTAGACTATAACTACACATCTTATTGTGCACTATTGCTCACACAAGTAGTGCTGTCCAAACTTGTGGATAGAAAGGGAAATGTGAAGAGATCAAAAGACTTTTGTGGGAGGGTGGGGAGGAGAGAAGAAGGCACATGACTTTTGTAGCCCAGGCCACCAATGAAAAAGAAACTTAGATCATCCATGACAGGTGTTTGTCTAACCTGCTCTTAAAAATCTCCAATGATGGAGACTCCATAACGTCCCTAGGCAATTTACTCCAGTGCTTTACCATCCTGACAGTTAGGAAGTTTTTCCTAATGTCCAACCGAAACCTCCCTTGCTGCAATTTAAGCCTATTGCTATTTGTCCTACTGATGGGTTTGTAATTCCTTGGGTTGTCTTTATTTCCCTTTATATAGATGGGCAGTATATTTGCCCTTTTCCAGTCTTCTGGAATCTCTCCTGTCTTCCGTGACTTTTCAAAGATAATTGCTAATGGCTCAGATATCTCCTCAGTCAGCTCCTTGAGTATTCTAGGATGCATTTCATCAGGCCCTGGTGACTTGAAAAAATCTAATTTGTCCAAGTAATTTTTAACTTGTTCTTTCCCTACTTTAGCCTCTTCTGATCCTACCTCATTTTCACTGGTATTCATTACTCTAGACGTCCAATCACCACCAACCTTCATGGTGAAAACCGAAACAAAAAAAGTCATTAAGCACCTCTGCCATTTTCACATTTTCTGTTGTTATTCCCCACCACCACCTCATTCAGTAACAGGCCTACCTTGTCCTTGGTCTTCCTCTTGCTTCTAATGTATTTGTAGAATGTTTTCTTGTAACTCTTTATGTCTTTAGCTAGTTTGATCTCATTTTGTGCCTTGGCATTTCTAATTTTGTCCCTACATACTTTGTTATTTGTTTATATTCATCCTTTATAATTTGACCTAGTTTCCACTTTTTGTAGGACCCTTTTTTGATTTTTAGATCACTGAAGATCTGCTTAAGCCAGGGTGATCTCTTGCCATACTTCCTATCTTTCCTATGCAGAGGGATAGTTTGCTCTTGTGTCCTTAATAATGTCTCTCTGAAAAACAGCCGTCTTTTATTGTTTTTCCCCTTAGACTTGCTTCCCATGGGATCTTACCTACCAACTCCTTCAGTTTGCTAAAGTCTGCCTTCTTGAAATCCATTGTCTTTATTTTACTGTTCTCCCTCCTACCATTCCTTAGAATCATGAACTCTACCATTTCATGATCGCTTTCACCCAAGCTGCCTTCCACTTTCAAATTCAAGTTTCTCTCTATTTGTCAAAATCAAATCTAAAATAGCTTCTCCCCTAGGAACTGTTTCCACCTTCTGAAATTAAAAATTGTCTGCAATACATTCCAAGAATTTATTGCATAATCGGTGCCCTGCTGTGTTATTTTCCCAACAGATGTTTCGATAGTTGAATTCCCCCATCACCACCAAGTCCTGTGATTCGGATAATTTTGTTAGCTGTTTAAAAAAAGCCTCATCCACCTCTTCTTCCTGGTTACGGGGTCTAGACTAGACCCTTACCATGACATCACCCTTGTTTTTTACCTCTTTCATCCTTACCCAGAGACTTTCAACAAGTCTGTCTCCGATTTCTATCTCAACCTCAGTCCAAGTGTATACATTTTTAATATACAAGGCAACACCTCCCTTTTTTCCTTTCCTATCCTTCCTGAGCAAGTTGTACCCTTCTATACCAATATTCCAGTCATGTGAATTATCCCACCAGGTCTCTGTGATGCCAACTGTTGTACAGTATTCTCTATATAGAGAGATATAGATATAATCCCTATAAAAACTCTAGTAAAAAAATTCTATGATAATCAGATGAAGACACTATACTCTGTAGTCATTATTTTTACTACTTTTTCAATTTTAAACTTCTTCTTAGCTTTTTAAGAAACCCTGGTCCTAGAGCACCTTGCTTACTGGTAGCCCAAGAAAGCCTATATTTCCTGACCATATTCACTTGATGTCTATCCAAAGACATCACTTGCATGCAACTTCCAAAGGAAGAATGTCACAATGTTGCAATACTGGAGAAAAGACAAGAATGTAGAATGCAATCTTTGGAATCAGACTTTTTTCCTAAAGTTAATCTCTGTCTGGACTAAGAAGACATTTTTGATTCTCTAATTTGGGTAGAACCACAGGTCTCTTGAGCCTCCATAGAGGACCCTCACAGAGATTGTACTTCTGGCTGAAGAGCATTAATTGTGGATAGAGGGACAGAGACCAGGCTCATGTAAAAAAATGAAATCTATCTTCAAAGTGTCCCTCTGAGTTACTGCATGCTATGATTAAACAATCAATACTTTTTATCTGTTTTTATAATCAATTAAATAAATGCCCAAGGAATTGTCAGTTTCCTTTTTAAGTAACTAACTAACGATGCAGAGTGGTATTTGACAGTGAAAGTTTCTTCTGAAAGAATAAATGCTTATATTGATAATCTTGAATTATAAATTATAGCTCTTTAATTCTCCCTCTTATAAAAATGAATGCTCTTCACAATCTAGCCTTACATGTCAGATAAAAAGATGAAACTTTTATAATGGAAATGTAATTATAGTACAAGTTTAGCCAGTTGTCATTTCAAAGCAATCCATAATTATCACAGGTCATAAAAAGTGATATTTTGTCATTTACTTGGCCAAATATGCCAGTTATACATCAGGTCATCTTCTTAAATTGAACACAGTACAACAGTAATGAAGTGAATTACTGAACAGACTTTTTTTTTAAAAAAGGATTGCAAATAAAATGGCTCTACAAATTGTCAAAACAAATAGCAGCTGACAGACAGTTTGATTTTTATTTTCAAAATGCATTAATTTTAATATCCAAAATGCCAATCAAGACTGATTAAATAGTTACTACACTCATTTGCTTTAAAATTATTTTCTCAGTATACAATAGTGCTAGCAGCTAACAAAGTCCAATGTAAACATTATTTATCTTCCAGAACACACTTTCTGGACCAAAAAACTCTATCAAAAATACACCAACCCAAAACACTTCTTGACTATATTAGTTTACAAACTAAAGTGTACTTAACAGTACCCCTCTACCCAGCTATAACGCGACCCGATATAACATGGGTTTGCATATAGCACGGTAGCAGCGGGGCTCCAGTGGTGCTTTAAAGGGTCCAGGGCTCCGGTTGCTGCAGGGAGCCCCGATCTCTTTAAATCACCGCTGGAGCCCTGCCGCCACTACCCCGGGGGTGCGACAGCAGGGCTCGGCTGGCGATTTAAAGGGCCCGGGCTCCCTGCAGCAGCTGGAGACCTGAGCTCTTTAAATCACTGCCGGAGCCCTGCCGCTGCTACGCCAGGGCTGCGACAGCGTGGCTCACCAGTGATTTAAAGGGCCTAGGGCTTCATCTGCTGCGGGGAGCCCCGGGCCCTTTAAATCACCGCTAAAGCCCTACTGCTGCTCCCCTGGGGCTGTGGCAGCGGGGTTTAGCCGGTGATTTAAAGGGCCTAGGGCTCCCCATGGCTGGAGCCCTGGGCTCTTTAAAATCACTGCTGCAGCCCTGCCACCGCTACCCCAATATAACAGCATTTCACCTATAATATGGTAGGGAATTATGGCTCCCCACGACCACGTTATCTCGGGGTAGAAGGGTATATATATTAATGGGTAAAATTGAAAAATATTCTTTGTTCCTTCCAAGAAATCTAATCCCGCTAAAGAGACCCAGTGATAAATATGGGCAGACACACAGATTTCTTTCTCCTGTTCTTAGAACAATAAAAAGGATGCTACAAAGATACTTTGATGTTAGATATGAAAATGTGCCTTAACTCAGATACCAGTAGCTAGTATTATATATTTGAAAATCTAGGTGTTAAGAATATTTTAGATGAATGGTCACGTTACTCATTCTAAAAGGATCATCTCAGGAATGAGATTACATTGGCTCTGGAATCCACCAGTCCAAAATCATAACCTTATTGACAGCCCTATTTCTATTGGTGGATCACATTTTTCTCTTGACATAGTATTCCATATTGTCATTCTGTACCACGGTTTCTTGCGTTCATATTCTATTGCCTTTTTTTATACTGACATTTACATATTGACATGGGGGGAAGGATAGCTCAGTGGTTTGAGCATTGGCCTTCTAAACCCAGGGTTGTGAGTTCAATCCTTGAGGGGACCGTTTAGGGATCTGGGGCAAAATCTGTCTGGGGACTGGTCCTGCTTTGAGCAGGGGGCTGGACTAGATGACCTCCTGAGGTCCCTTCCAATCCTGATATTCTATACTTACACTCTTAATATTCAAGTTTTTCATTTGTCTGTAATCAGCCTAATATAATTATGGGTCAGCTTCCACTTGGATTTCATGCAGATGTGCAATGGTGGGAGAGAGCACATGGAATCTTTCCCCATCCATTTATGTGGCCTACTTGAGGACTAGGGAGAATTTCAGCCCCACAGGGCAGACACTGGTTCCTCTCTAATCCCTTGGAGGATAGAAATGGGCAGAAAATGGCTCTAACACCCAGGGTCTGACCAGTAGAGTTGGGGTCATTAGATACTGGGGAGGGAGCAACCTCTTAAAAGCACCTACTGCATTAGATATAGGTGGGAGAAGCACTGCTGCTCCATGATCAGAGACAAGACGGAGGAAGATTTTTTTCCTCACCTTCGCTCTTTTTAACAGCATCTTCCCAGCACACAAATAATTTTCCCACACTGGTAATGAAGTGTGGATTTTTATCATAAAGCACAGAACAGCAACAGAAAATAAAAAGTGGATAATTCAGCATTTTTTAAATGAGATTTTTGTGTGTAAATCAGAACAAATTCTTCTTGCATTCACTATCAGTTTGTAAAATAAGCCCCAAGCCCTTGTCCTCCGAGAAGGGAGAGAAAATGCTAGCTAGAAACCGCATAGCCTGCTAGCTGGTGGAATACTTACTCTCATTTCCCTTTTCTGAACCAGAGCAAATTTATTTTCTTTTAAACTATCTGTCATATCAGCACGGAACTTTCATATGTTGCTGACCTTCTGGGACATCAACTTTATGCGATTCATTTCAAATGGATGACCCAAAACCTTAAAGAGTTCGTTAGGATTGTTTCTTTTTGTTGTTTCAAATGTATTCAATACACAGAATCTATATGGCAGAATGCTAAAGAAACAAGATCTAATATATGCTCAAGTTGCTATGTAATTATTATGTGCCTTGCTTACTTAAGTATTTGCTGGGAATTAGGATGTCTTTGCTATTTTATGGGAGATACTGTATGTTAATAACACTTTTTAAAACAAACGTAAAAAAGTAAATTAAAACAAATTATGTATAAATAATATTATAGCTGTGGACCCAAAAAAAAGCATGCAATCAAGGAAGGGATAACAGATAGCATGCATTTTAATACCCAAGTACAGTAACTCCTCACCTGACATTGTAGTTATGTTCCTGAAAAATGTGACTTTAAGCGAAATGATGTTCACCAGAAAAAAGACTACACACACACACATACACACACATAGAGTATAAAGTTTTAAACAAAAAATTTAATACTGGTACACAGTGATGATGACTGTGAAGCTTGGTTGAGGTGGAGGAGTCAGAGAGTGGGATATTTCCAGGGAATGCCTTACTGCTAAATGATGAACTAGCAATTGGCTGAGCCCTCAAGGGCTAACTCTCACACTCTACTGTACAAGGCAGCAGGAAAGGAGGGAGGGCATACAGTGACAGAGACACACACCGTGTGTGTGTGTGTGTGTGTGTGTGTGTGTGTGTGTGTGTGTGTGTGTGTGTGTGTGTGTGTGTGTGTGTGTGTGTGTGTTAGAGATGCGCATTTCCCCTTTAAGTATAAAGAGTGGGGTCAGAAGTACACTGCCTTGTTAATTAGATCACCAAGCTGAGAGTGGATTGGACCACAGCTGCAGCTGCCTGGAAACTCCCTCTGTCATGTGTCCCCCCTGCTCTATGGAAGATGGTGTAAGCGGGGTGCAGGGGAGGGGGACAGCCTCACATTAACCCTCCTCCCCACCCCCCACAGCAAGCAGGAGTCTCCGGGAGCAGCTCTAAGGCAGAGGGCAGGAGCAGCACATAGCAGTAGGGGGAGGGACAGCTGAATGCCAGCAATTGCTAGCCTGCTGGGCAGCTGCTGCACAGGGAACTTAGGGGAGCGGGGAGCTGATAGGGGAGCTGTCGGTGCACCCTGGTTACAACCACCCACCAGCTAGCTCCACTGGGCTGCTCTTCCTGAAGGCACTGGACAAAGCAGGCAGCTGCCGAAAACGATGTTAGAAGGGAGCATTGCACAACTTTAAATGAGCATGTTTCCTAATTGATCAGCAACGTAACAACGAAACAACATTAACCAGGCTAACTTTAAGTGAGGAGTTACTGTATAATAGGGGGCAACGTTAGTGACCATATATTTTGCTTTACATGTACAGGTATTTTGAGGAAATTCACTATACTTTGCCTTATTTAAATTTTCTCAACACTGTGATATGGGCGCAAAACTAATGTTAATTCTCATGGCAATAATAATTGGTCCACATTCCATATGTGTACAGGTGTGTGTGTGTGTGTGTGTAGAGAGAGAAAGCATGAGAATAATCAGTGATATACAGTATAAAAGAAGTGTTCTCATAAATAATATAGTTGGTGCTTTCTTAGCAGCAGCCACCATTTCACCCATGTCAAATTTTTGGAGTGTGGTGGCTTAAGATTCAAATTTTAAACTCCAAACTCACTCTTGCAGGTTTTGGTACCAGGTCAGACCCAAAACTAGCAAAGGCCTTTTTTCTGGATCTGATTCAAATGTAGAAAGCTTGAGCAAGAAATTCTAGAGATTTCAGTGCCACCACCCTGCACCCTAGCCATTGCTCTTCTCCAGTCTGAGCTCCGAACCACTACCTAACCCTAATCCTAATCCAAACATCATCTCTTCAAACCCTCTTGACAGAAAAATCATCTGCCATTTATATTATGTTTCATCGCAAGGAAACAAAGCACTTTTCAAAGCTAACCAATGCTGCTCCACTGTGGATGATACTGCCAACCTTGGAGAGATTGTTTTTTCTTTATATTCTTTCCATTCTATTTATAGATGCTTTTATTTACTAGAGCTAGAGACAGCACTTGTCTATTATAAGTCCCCGAAATCTCATTCTGCCAAAATAAAAACACAGTTCAAGCACTTTGGAGAATTATTGAATGTCTAACATGCTGCTTCAAGTCTCAAAGTAGTACTCTAGACCCAAAGGGAACAGGCAAGCAGCACACAATTATTAAAGCAATTACAAAGATACAATGATTCTTCTCTTAAAAGCCTCCTGTATTATTCATTTTATGGCACACATTTGAGAATGGCATCATTTCACTGCTACCCAGTTTAATTACTTTATTAGTTTATCAGCATCTCTTTTTTAACCCCTTGAGCCAGTTATTAGCCTGTCGCTCACTAGTAGTTAAACAACAACTACTACATCTTCAAAGCAGCATTTCCAGACATAAAAAAGCCAATTTGTGGAGCTAGATTTAATAGTGTCATTCATAATTTCAATTTTTCACTCAGCTTCCATTTTATGCATTTCATTTGAGAAAGGAATGCAGCAGGTTACTGGTTAGCTTAATGAAATCACAAATAATAGGGATATATTACAATAGTTTACCAGATAATAAAACACTTTGAGTTAACATTTTATGTGAATGGGTGTTTGTCTTAATGCTCCATAATACCTACCACTGAAATGACAGCAGAAAAAACATATGATGAATTTGCATGTAATTAAAGTTCTGTATTCTCCACGTAACTCTCTGAGTAATGATTCTCCACTAACTCATCTGACACTATTGTGTCTACTCACAGAAGCAGGAAATCAAAATATAAAGAAAAATAGATTCGTTTTAAGGTAGTTAGAGTGAGTCTGAAAGGAGTATATATAACTTGGAAAGATAATTATGTTTTATTCACTTAGGAAAGGCATCTTGGACTAGAGGCCCTTGTTAAAGGAACTCTGTAATGGATTTTATGCCAAAACATTTACTGTCCTAAAATCAATATATTCTAATGAGGAAAATCTTGGAGATCAGAAATACAGAGATACTTTATTATTGCCTTTTTAGTCCTATTTTTTGGGGAGGAGCGGCGGGAGTGCGATTGTAAAAAAACCCTAAACATACAAACCAACAAATACATACACAAAAAACAACAAATCAGCCACTATTTAGAATATAGTTTGGAGACAACAGCATATTACTAGGAAGCTGAAAAAGTCACTATGTCTACATTTGACATCACATACAGTAGGGTTTCTCAAACAGGGGTCGTCGCTTGTGCAGGGAAAGCCCCTGGCGGGCCAGGCCAGTGTGTTTACCTGCCCCATTCGCAATTTCGGCCAATCGCAGCTCCCACTGGCTGCAGATCGCTGCTCCAGACCAATGGGACCTACTGGAAGGCCAAACTCAAATGGGCCGCTACACTTTTGAAAATCTGCATGTACCTCAGTTCACAGTATTGCTTACTATAATTCATGTTCTGAAAGGGAAATTTGATTCTCAAAATTTGTCCCCATAATCTTATTTTCACCCTAGAAAACTCCTCAATTTTAAAACAAATGTTCAAGTCCCATAAAAAATGACAATGAAAATGCTGACATAAAAAATGTTTTGTATCTCACTATCCTTCATTTATTCTTCCTACAGCTGAATAGCAAATAAATAACAATGCTAATATCACTGCTACTTTTCTACAGGATTATTATACAGTTGTATTTCTACTATGGCCCTGCTTTGCATCCATTTACAAGCACATCAGCACCACTGATTACCACTTAACAATATAAGAGCCAAACGCTCTATACTACAACATAAATCACTGTATTTCATTTAACAAAAGGACCCACCGACAGCCATCCGAGAAAGAAGCCCTTAGTTAAATCCCATATATTAATGGAGACACAACAGTAAATGCATTTGCTACTATGAAGTCTATTTTTCCACATCATCTACAGACTTAAGAATCTGCTACTGACGCCAAAAAATAGCTACTAATTTGAGCTCAGAAAATAACGGATAAAAGCTAGCATTGATGCAGGTAGGATATCATGAAATGAAGGGAGCCCAACAGTACATCAGGAAAGTCTGCTGTTTTGAAACTGCACTGTATTCTGCACTGTATTCTGTACTAATTAATGCCAGTCATGAACAGGTATGATTTAATGTACCATGACTTCTTAGGTTGGCTTCAAGGTCATCATTCGCAAAAGCTAAATAGTTTATACTTATAAGTATTCTGGACTTAGTTTCTGTGTCATGCAGGTTCAAGCTATACAGTGACAACTGTTAGTAAAGTAGCTTGCTAGTTTCAACCAAAGCAAAGTGTTTACAATTTTCTGGCTTCCTTCTGGTACTCACCAGCACATTTTGTCCTTGTTTTGAGAGCTGGGCCTGGGGATCCGGTACCTCCTTCACCCGGTCTTGTAAGCAGCACACTGATTTCATATTCTGTATCAGGATCCAGGTGCCCGATTTTGTAGCTTGTGGAGTCTACTGGCTGTCTGTCATACCAGCTTCCACTTGAAGTGTGATACTCTACCTCCCTCTCAATGATCGGCCCATCCCCATTGATGGAATTAGCATTCAACTGTATCCATAAGTAGGTTGCACCAACTGAAGACAACTGAGGGGGCGCAATGGGAACAGGTGGCTCTATAACAAAAAAAAATTGTAAGCAGTTATTCTACCAATATTTGTTTCTACTTCCAAAATATCAAACAACAATCTTCACTAAACCATATTTGGAAGTCTGCCTTAAAAATACCAAACAAACATAAATATAAGAGATTATAAACAATGTCAGAGTTACCTATTTATTGTGTAAGGATAAATCACAACACAGAAACTCCTACTCATAAAGACCTGCTAAATGTACTTTTTCACATTATGTTACTGAAAGGTTAACATATAGACTCCATTTATATAAACATTCCAAACAACTTGATTTTATATTTTACCTATTCACCAAATGTTAGCTGTGTGCATTTCCAGCATCCTTTTCACTTGCAATTTAAAAGGGAGGTGAACCCAAGTTCACATGTTAAGACATCTCTCTCTAGGTGTAACCTGTGACTTGTATTCAAAAGTAATGTATTTAATTAAAATGGATATTTGAGTCCATTTCTGATGGCAGCCATCTTGCTGAATTGTGATATTATTTGTGATGAAAAGGAAATGAGAATATTTATTTTCAAAAAAATTTAGTTTGTGCTTCTCACTATGTAAACTTTCAGGCTTCTGAGCTGAGCAGAGTGGATGAATTGTTCATTCAGGTTCAGTATACTGCACTTTTCTATCTAATATGAGGCAGTGTTGTCAACCTGAGCAAGCCCAGAGCTGGGAACTAGGAATTCCTGAGTTCTTGTTCTTATTCTGACTCTACTTTGCATAATGACCTTGGGCAAATCATTTTATGCTAGTTTCCCTAACTGCGAAAGGGATATACTACCACCTCATATACCAAACAGTTTGTTTTCAAAATACTTTGAAAAAAGTTTGTTACTGTGTGCTAGTAATAAGCAGATATATATCACTTTCCATTTTCAAACTACGTGCTGTGTATACTCAATCATAAGCCAGTTCATTTATAAGCTGACCCCCCACTACCCCAAGATGGATAAGTAAAAATGGAAATTTTTTATGACTCATTCATAAACCAACCATATAATTCAGGGGTCAGCAAACTTGGGCTCCCAGGCCATCAGGTAAGCCACTGGTGGGCCGAGATGGTTTGTTTACCTTGAGCGTCCGCAGGCACGGAGGTACACCAAGTAAATAAACTGTCCCAGCATGCCAGCGGCTTACCTGATAGGCCGGGACAGCAACTGATGGGGAAATTTTAGGTGGGGGGGGAATAACCCCTGTGACCACCCCCCACATGACCCCACCCCTAGCCTGGGGCCCCCCACACTCTCCTCATCCCATCCCTTCCCAACTTAGCTGGGGTGGGCCAGGTAAGGATTTCTCTGGCCTGGCCAGAGCTGCTCTAGCACTGGCAGGCTGGGCAGCACAGCCACAGCTTGCCTGCCCTGGAGCTGCAGCTGCTATGGAGGCTGGGGGGAGAGCAGCGTGGCCAGAAGCGAAGAGACTCTGGCCCCACCTCTTCCCTTCTGGCATTGCTGGCTGTGCTGCCTTCTCTTGCTCCCTCTGTTTGGGGGAAGGGCTGTGTCCCACCTCTCCCTCTTTCTATATCCGTTCATAGGCTGACTCCCTTCTCTGATACTTCCCTTTTTTACTAAAAAAATTTGGCTTATGAAAGAATATATATGGTAACTGCTATAATTTCAGGCTGCCATCTCTCATATGAAAGGTAAATAATGATACATTCATTTTTTTCCTACACAATCAGTCTGAGTCACCACTAAGTTATTCCACTTTCATGCCAATGTTACTCCACTGATTTCAACTGGGTTACCAGGGTAAAACTGTTGTAACACAGTGGCTAATCAGGTTCACTGGAATGGAATCATGCCAGTGTAACAGAGGAGAATTTGGCCCAACATACTTAAACCATGAAGAGCAAGAAGGTTTTTGTTTTTTCTTATTCTGTGAACAGTACCCAAACAAAGAAGAATAAATGCTTGTTCTCCCACAACAGTTTCAGTTCTATATGATGTTCTGATGTACATTTGCTAATATGTTAACATATCACTTAAAAAAAAAAAAGAGGCTGCATGCGTGTTCCTCTCAAGAATTCTGATTGGCCTCAAAGTGGAAGCTTAAGTGAGGGAGGGAAAGGGACAAACAGTAGGTGAGGATGAGGTTGTAAGGAATGGAGTGAAACTAATGATTTCCTGATGATTTAAAGTGGTCAATATCCTGTTTTAACTGTAAGGTTGTTTATACTACAAAATTAGGTCAACTTAAGCTAGATTGACCCACCGTCACCGCAGTAATTAAATTGGCTTTTGGTGTCCACATTACCCTCCTTCCGCTGGTGATGCACATCCTCACCAAAAGCGCTTGCACCGACTGAAGTGGGGTATTCTGGAGCACTGACAGCTGGAGTGTGGGGCACTGACAGCTCCACAGGTCTTACAGCTGAAGCCCCTCCGCCCCAGGGCTGACAGCCTGAACTGTTGCAGGGTTCAACTGCAGAGCAGGGAACTTACCAGCAGTGAAATTGACATTCTTTTCAGTTTCATGGCTGCTGCTATTTCACATTTTGCCTCACCCGGGGTCTGACAGTCTGAGCCAAAGACAAAATCTAAAATAGCAGCAGCTGTGACACTGACAAGAATGTCAATTTCTCTGCTGATAGGCTCCCTGTTGTGAAATTGAGGCTCATGCGGGGCTCACAGCTTGGGCTGTTAATGTTGGGGAATGGGGAGAGAGGGTTGACAGCCAACAAGCAATGTAAGTAGTGCAGTGTCTACACAGACACTGCATCGCCCTAACTGCATTGACCTAAGCGCTACGCCGCTCATGGAGGTGGAGTTGTTAACTCAATGTAGTGGGAGACTTACATAGGCAGGATCACCATTGTAATGTAGACAGACAGACAGACAGGGCCGGTGCAACCATTTAGGCAATGTAGGCGGTCGCCTAGGGTGCTGGGATTTGGGTGGCGCCATTTTCTTTGGCAGTGACTTCGGCGGATGGATCTTCGGCTGCCCCAGTCGCCGCCAGCATTTAGGCGGACGGAGCTGGGGCAGGGGAGTGCGGGGAGGGCCGCCAGCAGCAAGTAAGGGGGGGGCAGCATGCAGAGGAACTTGCAGCCCCAGCTCATCCCTGCCCCGCAGCGGTGAGCTGCTTCACTTCTCCCACCTCCCAGGCTTGCAGCGCCAATCAGCTTAGGTGCTGCAAGTCTGGGAGGCGGGAGAAGTGAAGCAGCGATGGCGTGCTCGGGGTGCTCGTGCGCGGAGCAGGGGTGAGCTGCCGCAAGGGAGTTGCCTCAGGGGGGAGGGCGGGGAGCTGCCGCAAGAGGTGCACCTCAGGGCGGAGGGTGGGGAGCTGCCGCGGGCGGTGCCTCAAGGTGGGGGAGGGGCGCAGGGTGGAAGTTTCGCCTAGGGCACGAAACATCCTTGCACCAGCCCTGCAGACAGAGTTAGGTTGATGTAAGCTGTCTTATGTCAACTTAACTCTGTAATGTAGATGAGGCCTCGATAACTAACACGGACTTCTCTTACAAAAAGTAGGATAAGCATACTTAATTTATTACTGAAGAAGACTTGATGTACACTAAGTATACTAAAAGTCTATTTTCTCTTATGGACGGAGGAGCAAGAGATCTATATTATATCTTTATTGGAAAATAGACCCAATAAACCCCTATTTTACATGCTACTGCCAGGCCTAGATCTGTGCCAATAATAATGACTGCACTTGGATAGTAAATGCCATGCTGAAGTATGACATCACATAATGGGAAGATACAAGATACATTACCTATTTTTGCCTTAATGAGATATTCTCACTGATTCCGAAAGAAAAAAACAGGGTAAAACTAGACAACAGTCCAAAGGTCTCCAAAGATGCTTACGAATTATTACTACTTAGTACAGACACACAAATCCAGTTTAAACTATAGTGGTAAGCTACTACATGTAGAGTACAGCAATATCCTATAAGCTTTTTAATTTTTATCAAGAAAAACTATATTATATGTCAGCATCAATATAGGACAAACTCTAGCTTCAGCTTCTGGGAATTAGAAATTTAGTAGAGTTTTATTGACATTATTGTTTCTGAAATATATTACTATGGCTTCCTGTAGAAACTGTATAACTTTAAATAGTTTTGATTTAATTCAAAATGATTAAGCATCAGTTGAAATCATTAGGCTCCCTCTTGAACCAGGACGTGAAATAGAACTTTTATAGAGCATTCTAAGCCATTTATGTAGCCAGGCTGAAAGAACAGTTAATTACTTTCGAGTTTCAAATGCTAGTAATGGCTGTTCAACTGCTATCAAAATGCAAACTCAGGAGTAAGGTCATAAAGGTCAGTAGTTACACCAATTCATTTAAAGTCTTACAAGTATTTGAAATAGACATTGTTTTATTGCTTTTTCATCCCCTGGGGTATTTTTTCATTTCCCTATGACCAAAGTACAAAATAGGTTCAATTCAGTTGTGTGGTTCCAGCAAAAGCCTGCACATATCACGATTTTACTCTGAAGGTAATCTTCCAGCTAACGGTTGAGCACGTATAAAACAAACCTATCATCACACATATAGCACTTATATTTAATTGGCAATTGGCTAAAAAAATAAGGGTCCTGAAGTTAAGTATATACTGTAACAGAAGAAAATTGAAGTAGTAGAGGATATGAAATGAAAGATAAATGGCTATATTATTTCTGCATATGTTAAAATATGAAACTTTATATAATGAACTCATAATGACCATTGTTTTACCCAAGTTATTCCTTCATATAGCTTAGCTTTTCCTCCTTTTCACTAGAAGGAGTGTTTTTGTGTATGACGATGAAGAGTTGGGATCTGTTCCATTAAGTACCAGACTCTGCATATGTTATAGTTGGGAGCAGCATGGGTTTTTTCTTCCCTTGGAGGCAATTTTAGTGGTGGCCATCAAATAGAGTCTCACTAAATATCCTAAATATTTTCTCATCTTTATTTCTCCAGCCTTCCAGATACAGGTGCACTGTATCTTAATTTGAAAATAGTTGGCTTAACCAAAAAGATATATTTTTAATGGCTGTAGGAATTATTTATATTTAAAATACACTTTAATTTGTTTTGTGGGGAGTTTGCAGGTAGCAATATCAGGGCAATAAAACTATTTAAGTTAGAAAAAGTTATTTCTCACTTAACTCTTATGGATGTAAAGTAAACCAAGCTATTCGATACTGCAACCCCCTTTTCAGTTTGGCTTTTAAAACTACAGTAAATATCAATACAGACCGATAAAGAAAGTTCATTTCTTCATGGAGCAGATTTAGTGCTTTAACAACTCTGGACCAAACACTCTCCTGTTACAGCACCAGAAGTTAATGTCCATTGATGGCAGAACAATGGAAAGCTTTAAATAGATGCTATAATGGTGGCCAACACCAATGGACCAATTAAAATGAGAACAAAAACAGTACACCCAAAATGAAAAGTAGCCTTTTGCTTATGCTAAAGGAGTTACATGCAATAAAGTAAAATATTAAATACATGTACAAATATGGACTTGTATGTATATCTATCTATCTATCTATGCATGCATACATATAGACATACATACAGAGAGAGAGAGAGAGAGAACGAGAGAGCGCACAATCCCAATATTTAGGCTGCCTTACACTTTAATTATAAAATTCTTCTGAACATTTTTGGAAGAGCTCTAGCACTTCCCTGGTTTTCCATAAAGACGTGAAATTTGGCAGGGAGAATAGCCTTGGAAGCAGAGAGTTCCTTTTCTGTCCTCATGAAAATTTGTTCAGTTTAAAATGAGTTACACACTGTCAAAAACAAATATGCCCTGTCTGTTGATTACTTAGTAGAGCTTGTTCCAGGACTGCAAGATATCTGACTTCATAGCAGTCACGCTTTTGTGTTAAGAGAAGCTGTTATGGAATCTTGCACATTCTGGGCTTAAGTAGGCTTTAAAAAAAAAGTAATTAGCAACTGGTTAAAAACACTCAAAGATTTGGAATTTCAGAGTTAGTTCCATCAAGATGATTCAGCAGGTACAGAGCAGGTGAGGTGGCCAAAGCTACATGACAGATATATTCTCACTGAGCCCTGCAATTTTTCATTTGGATCACAGGATC
Organism: Gopherus evgoodei; assembly: GCF_007399415.2. Classification (NCBI taxonomy): domain Eukaryota; kingdom Metazoa; phylum Chordata; order Testudines; family Testudinidae; genus Gopherus; species Gopherus evgoodei. The sequence continues at coordinate 207,244,417 of NC_044323.1, forward strand.
GTAGAAACATAGGCTTTCTAATTTCCAACCTAAATCTCCCTTGCTGCAAACTAAGCTGATTACTTCTTGTCCTACTCTCAGCAGACATGGACAACAATTGACCACCATCCTCGTTATAGCAATCTTTTACATATTTGAAGACTGTTCTGTCCCCCTCAGCTTTCTCTTCTTGAGATTAAACATGCCCAGTTCTTTCAACCTTTTCTCACAGATCATGTTTTCCAAACCTCTCATCATTTTTATTGCTCTCCTTTGGACTCTCTCCAATTTCTCCACATCCTTCTTAAAGCGTGTGGCCCATCACTAGACACACTACTTCAGCTGAGGTCTCACCAAATGTCAAGTCCCACTCTGAAGCATGGAGGTGCTACAGCTTTTCAAAGAAAAAGGTCACCAGAATTTTTTTAACATGGGCAAAACAACGTATTTTTCCCTGGCCTCACTCTCAAAAATTATTCAACTGTGGTGTTTTAAATTTTCCAGAAAAATACAGCTCAAAGTGTCACGGCTGGTTTGTGGGCAGCCAAACCTAATAGTCATAGCCAGAATGCGCAGTCACGAGACAGGAGTCAAGAGCTGGCTCTGTCCAAATACTGAGAGGTCAGAAGCAGATGACACACTGGAGATCAGAGCCATGAGGCGAGAATGAGGCCAAGTCAGGTCTATCACAGGTGTTGGAGGTGCTGAAGCACCCCTGGTTTGAAGTGGTTTCCATTGAAGTGGTTTGGTTCAATGGCTCTCAGCGCCTCCACTATACAAATTGTTCCAGTGTCCCCGGTCTACCCAATGGTGAGAGGCAGGAGACAAACTGGAGGTTGGGATGCCAAGAGTGAAGCTATGTCAGGATACCAGGAAATCAAGCCAAGGAAGCAGGAATGGGTAGCAGGAGCAGGAAGCAAAAGGCACCCAGTCCAGAGCAGAGTGGAACCCAGTTGTTTGATCAGCTTCCTGTTCCTGTTGGTGGTTTAAATACGGTCAGTGGCCAGTCAGCTGCTCTGGGATAGCACCAATAGGACCTTGGGGCAGAGTTATCATCAAGCTATAGGCTACCAGTTGGAGGACTGGAACAAAGGTCCAGGTTTGAGACCCAGGGGTCATTACATCACCCTCTCCTCTAGAACATGGATCCAGGTTTCTCAAGGTAGCTGCCATGGAAGGCCCAAACCAGAGCAGAAGCATGAACGTGAACATTTTCATCTGGCTCCCAAGCATTCCTGTGGGCCATAATCTTCCTAATCAGTCAGGTACCATAATTCTCCTTGCTTGATCTTACAGTCAAGGACTTTGTGAACAATGTATTCCTCTTGACCTGTATTTGCAACAGTGGGGGTGGTGGTTGGGCTATATGGGGAAATGTGTTCTCAGTGTACGCTTTAGAAGTGAGACACGGAATATGGGGTGGACTCTATAGGATTGAGAGGAGCTCTAAAGTGACCATGTTGTTTTGTAGCCAAATCTGGACAGGCCAAGGAACTGGCAATCTAGTTTCCGAGACTGTTTGACTACAGAGGTGTTCTGTTGAAAGTATGTTGAAAGCCATACTTTTTGCCCTATGAAGTAGGAGATGGAGACCTGTTATACATGCACTTTTTGTATTCCCTCTTGACCTTGTCAAGGTGTCCCTTCACGTTCTCTTGAATGTGATGGATGTGTTGTACTAGGTCTGAGGCAGATGCACTGGGGGAGGATATGGACAATTGTAGGTGAAATCGGTGGTGGTACCCATAGTTGATAAAGAAGGGGCTGTGGCCTGCAGATACATGGTTCACATTATTGCACGAGAACTCTGCATAGAGTAATGGTGAAGACCAGTCATCCTGGTGACAACTGATGTAGCATCGTAAGTATTTGAGCATCTCGTTGATTCTTTCCATTTAGCTGGTCAATCAAGGATGGTAGGCAGAGGACAGGTGTGTTTGGCATGTTTCAAAAAATTTGAAATGACCTCTAGTAGAAATTTACAAAGCCTAAAAACTGTTGTAGGTCACACATATTGTGGGGGCATGCCCTCTTGCAGATAGATCCATGCAAAGCTCAACCAATCTTGATTCTTTCTGTGGACAAGATGAAACCCAGGAACTCAGCTGAGGTCTGATCAAATGCATACTTCTTAAATTTAGCGTAAAGACCATGTTGTTATAGTCTCTCCAAAACTGTGTGGACGTGAGTGGCATTTTGGTCCAGATAGATAATATACTGATCTTCTCAAACTAAGCATACCACCATGAACTGGTCCAGTACGTCTCATAGCACATCTTTCATTAAGTGTTGGATCCTCTCTGGGGCATTAGTCAGTCCAAATTGCATCAATATATATTCAACATGGCCATAAGGCTCCAAGAGGTTGTCTCTTTCAGACATAGAAGTAATTCTAAGCTTCCCAGAGATCCAGTTTTGTGAATATGTGAGCAGTCCCCACACGGCCCAACAACTCTGGAATCAAGAGTAGCAGGTAATGGTTCTAGATTGTTGATTTGTGAGCCTAAATCAGATAACACAGAGGCAGAGGCTGATATCCCTCTTTGTAGTTAATAAACTGGTATGGAAATTTTTAGCTCAAAATTTTAACATTCAGCAAAGTTATAAGCAACTAAAGACAGGATCTTATACTGGAAAGTGTCAGGCAGTGCTACCAGCTCTACTTATATGCGAGACAGGTATAGAGAAAAACAGGCACAGGCAGGCAAGCAAATAAAGAGAATATACACACTTAAATATACTTAAGCATTCTCTATTTCACAACTGTTGACACCCTTGATGACAAGTCTTTAATAATTTCTTAAATCTTGCCCTGGTCTCAAAATGATCTTGCCCTCAATTTTGTAACACACTCTTTCTTCTAAAGGTCCAAAACACACTGAATTCTATTCAAAGTGCTAAATCTTCCATTTGACAAGATGCAGAAATAAGAGCCACAGACTGTACAGATGGCTGCCCTTACTTAAAAACCTAACAAACCTCCTACTAACCAGTCTGACACCTAGGTTTACCTTGTTTGAACTCAATAAGCAGTTCATATTCTAATAATCTGATGTCCTTCTCAGAAAGGTTCCTTCTGTTCTCCTAAATTTAATCTATGCTGGATCTGACCACTATTAGAAAAGTTCAATCCATGGACCATATATAGAAGACTAATTTACTTTACCAAATACACTTATTCAATTCCACCCCACTCTTTTGCTTTTTGTTCAGTAGTTGATTACTTTTATGTCACCTATTAGAAAAGAGCGGCTGTTTTTTACAATAAGCAGGTGATCTGACAAGACCAATTTCATGGCTCACATTAGACAGAGATAAAGTGACATTTCAATCCAATTCCCTGACAAACAGATGAGGATATTGTGTAGTCTGAACACACAGAATGACAAGTCACTGACTCAGTTCAGTCTTTTCCATCAGAACAAACAGTTAGGTAAATTGAAAAGTTTCCTTTTAGGATTTATTTAAATGAAGCAGTCATTACTTTTATTCACTTTCATGTAAAAGACAGAAGATGTATAAACAGTAGTCTTTGTCTTTTCTTCTTGATGTGTGGAGACCTAATACATTATTTAATGGCAAACTTTTTGTTCACTAACCAGGCAATATTCATATTTACCAGAATAATAATGTACAACAATAACATACCATTGGGGGTTAACTGACAGCTCTTTAATGGCTTCCCCCCCCATATACTAAAGGCTATGTTACACCCATCCCTGCTCAGATACACAAGTTTAGGGTAAGGATACAATGAGCTTTCCTATCCCTGCACATGAGCCAGGCACAGTTAGGGTTGCCAACCCACCCGGTTTCACCGGGAGTCTCCCAGAATCAGGCCTGATTTCCTAGAGGCTACTAGAGCCAAACTGGGAGATTTTAGGCACTGAAAGTCTAGTGGTGCAGAGGGACTAAAGCAGGCTCCCTGCTTGCCCTGGCCTTGTGCCGCTCTCAAAAGTGGCTGGCATGTCCCTGAAGCCCCTGGGAGGGGCGTGGCAGGTATCTCCATGCATTGCCCCCACCTCCAGCGCCGACTCAGCAGCTCCCATTGGCTGCTAGGAACTGCGGCCAATGGGAGCTGGGTGGCACTTGCGGGTGCAGGCAGCACACAGAGTCCCCGGTGACAGTGAGTGAGGGTGGGGGAGAGCGAGCGATGGAAGAAGAGGGGATGGAGTGAGCAGGGTGGGGCTTGGGAGAAGGGGCAGGGCAAGAGTGTTTGGATTTGTGTGATTAGATAGTTAGCAACCCTAGGCACAATCCCAGTTCTTGTGCTCCCTGGACTGGCTCCACAGCCCAAAGGAGTTAGCAGTCTTTCCATTAACTCGCCCATTCTTGGGGCACTAGAGCCTGGTTGGTGCCTTCCTGCCACATGGCCTGGGGGAAAAACTGCGTAGAGGATCCAGACAGAGACTCCAGATGGTAGAGGCAGAAACAGCCAAAACAGGGACCCTTGGACACTCAGAGTGCTTTCTACAATTTTGCCTGGATTTTTTTCTGCCCTGTGCCTGACTGGCCGTTTGCATCAACCCTCACCCTCCTTCTCCCTCACAATCTATTCACCTGTCAGTCCATACATGCTCCTCTTTTCCTCTTCTCCCTTGCCCTGTCCCCCTTCTCACCTTCCCTTTTCTTTCTGATCACTTCCTCTTCCTCCTCATTCCCCCTTTGCTGAGCTTCTGTGGTATTGTATTCTCATGACGTCCTCTTACCTTATTGACCCAGCTTTCAGCATTTCCTTCAGGGCTCATTCTCCAGCCCCTCCTTCTCTTTGCTGGAGTCCTACATATTTACATTCTAGGCCACATCCTCGTCTTCCTCTACTCACTCATTCAATCCCACAGGTCTATGCCGACTCCCACCTCTTCTGCTGTATTCTTTCCTTTTCGCCATCTGTCCATTCTAATTACCTAGATACATTTTATATCACACCTACCACCACAATATCTTACAAGTGCCCTGTTTATCCACTGGCTAAACTACAGCAACCTCTTATAGAGCTGTGCGTATTTTTTCCAAAACTAGTGGATCCATTCAGAAGTGTTAACCTGTCGCTTAAGGCCAAAAAATTAAACTGCCCTGATGATGGATTAAGGGAGTAGAGTTTATTGAAATTAATTCCCTTACCCTGCTATTCCCTGTTCTATCACCTCCTTTCACACCAACCTAGGGTGGCCAGATGACAAGAACAAAATATGAGGACACTGCCGCCGAAGCAAAAAAAAAAAAATAATAAAAATTAAAAAACCAGAGCGCTACCGAAGCCAAATATCGGGACAAATGGCACCCCCAACCACATATCCGTCGGGACACGGGACAGACAGCTGAATATCGGGACAGTCCCAATTTTATTGGGATGTCTGGTCACCCTACACCAACCACAACACTGGGGCCATACAGCTTATGGGAGTTATGATCCTGGCTCAAAAAGAAGAGAAAGATGGGCCCTCTCTAGCTTAGAGGATGCTATTTTTTAAAAAATCTGCTATTGTGGTGGGGACTTCTTTACCCCCATCAGTTTTCAGGGACAGTGCATCCTGATCCTAACTGCCTAGGGGGTTTGGTGTGGGGACACTCTCTATGTCCCCATTCACCCACCAAATAAAATATTAGTTTCTTTGGAGGTGAAAGGAAAGAGACGATAAGTCAGTCTTCAGTCCCAGGCCCTCTTCTTGTCTGGTAGGTATGGAGCTGTCAGCCAGAGAGATGTAACACATTTAGATGGCATGGAGCTTTATAAAAAACATATCAGTTAATGGCATATCAGTCATACAAGAACTGACCTTGCCCCATTTTAGCTGTAGGGTTCCTGTTCACTATCTATAGCATTTGGCCTTATCTGTGACTACTCCCTTTAGAAAGTAGGAATCATGAACAGATTAGGTGGCCATTGTTATGGTTAAGTACTCTTCAGACTCAGGATCAACCTCCACGTTAGAGTACCCTGCAGAGCTTCCAAGGGCCAGCTGCTACAGAATCTGTATTTCTCTGAAAAGATCCCAAATATATTCTCTCAAAATCTGATATAAGAAGAAGGAAGCAAATAGAACACAATATAGTTGCATTAGCACTGTTTTCTATGATGCAATTGGTCATGTTCATACATGTTCATTTCACATTTTGAACTTTTCCTGCTGTTTTAATATCTCCCATACGCTGAATAGTTATATTTTAAGAGTTTCCCTTTATTTTCTCATAGCTCACACTAAATACATTTTTAGGATGAAGCCTCCACATAGGAGATAGGTTGCAAGGAACATACATATATTTTTAAATAATGCTTTTAGTACACAAGCAATAGTAGAATTTAATAAATAACCCTCCAGTGTGGCATCTCCCACCAGTCTTTAAGAGCAGGACAGGATCTTGAGATTTACGTAAAATGGCCTGAGTCACAGGACCTTTTTGCTGAGTCCCATTGGCTTTAATGGGCTATGGGTGACATACTTAACAATTGCATGCTCTTATTTCATACACCAAATATGTACATATTATATTCCGAAATACCTTTGACTATGAGTTCTGCATAGCTTGATACTCCAGCTCCTCCTTCTGTACGAATCATGCAGCGGTAATTGCCAGCATCTCGCTTTGTAGCATTCACCACATTAAAAAGAGCTACGAATCGACGATCATTAGACACCTTTATGTCCTTCAAAGGTGCATCCCTTACATAAATGCCCTAGAGTAAGACACAAAAGTAAAAATATTGTTTTAAAATAAAAACATACTGAAAAACAACTTTATTTCTCCAACTCTCTCAAAAGAGGGGGACCTGGAGTTTCTGAGAGCTGAACCCTTTCTTATTCTGAATTTCCACAGGATTGAAAGGAAACATCATTCCCCTAGTGGAAGAATTCACAGAAAACCCTGAGAGGAATCTGTGATGTTGCACCCCATAATGCTTATGGAAATATGCTTATGAGTGTAAATATGACATAACTGGAATATGTTTTATGCTGCATATGCCATGTAACATATATTTGCAAAGGTTATGATCTATCGACTATATTCATCCTATTTGTATGCATGTATCATTTTTATATCTGAAGTTATAAGTGTTGGCTCTAGGCTTGTATTTAAAGTGTTTGCTGTAGGAAGCACATAAGAGATTTGGTCAACACAGTGTGACGGGGTTGGGTTATTCAAGTAACTGGGAGTACTTAACTAGCAATGTACTTTGGAGACGCCAATCCACATCTGAGCTTTCCTGGGAACATTCAAACTAACATGTAAACAATGGTGTTGGCCTGCAAAAAGCTGAATCATTCAGAGACATGTGACTTGCCCAGGTGGCTAGAGATCCCATCTTGTGGCTGTGAGGTGGGAGAAGAGAAAGATTATATAAGCCCCTAGAAACCCCTTCATTTTGTCTTCAGCTGGCTCAAGAGATAGGCTCTCCACCCCAAAGAGATGCCTGAAAGAAACTGGAACAAAGGACAGTAACTACAGGGGTGTGAGTGATTGCTGGACCCAGACTATGAAGGAGTCTAGTCTGTCAAAGAAGTTTATTGGAACATCTCGGAGGATGAGATTTACCTGCTGTTTTCTACTGTACTAGGCTTAGACTTGCGTATTTTATTTTATTTTGTTTGGCAATTTATTTTGTTCTGTCTGTTATTACTTGGAACCATTTAAATCCTACTTTTTATATTTAATAAAATCACTTTTTACTTATTAATTAACTCAGAGCAAGTATTAATACCTGGGAGAACAAACGGCTGTGCATCTCTCTCTATCAGTGTTATAGAGGGCGAACAATTTATGAGTTTACCCTGTATACAGAGTAAAATGGATTTATCTGGGGTTAGGATCCCATTGGGAACTGGGTACCTGGGTGTTGGAGACAGGAGCACTTCTTAAGCTGTTTTCAGTTAAGCCTGCAACTTTTGGGGGACGTGGCTCAGACCTGAGTCTGTGTTTGTAGCAGGTTAGCGTCTCTGGCACAACCAGGCAGGGTACTGAAGTCCCAAATTGCCAGGGAGAACAGGCTTAGGGGCAATTTGAGCACATCAGGTGGAAGTCGCAAGGGGGTTTCTGTGACCCAGCCGCTCATGGAATCTTGTGGCATTTCAGGCCCTTGGTGCCATTTTTTCCGCAGAGGGGAATGCAACGGCCTACTCCATTTAACTGTATTTGTTGTTTTTGTTATGTTCCTGTGACTTTATTTAAAAACACAGAGCAGGCTACAAAACTGTATGAGGCCTGCCCTATTAACTATCTAAGACAGCTAGCCCTTACTGTTTTCTATCCCAGGAATTTGTAGTTTGTGTTGCAAAATTTAAGACCCATTAAGGAAATGCTGAGCTCAGTTTGTTAGTTGTTGTGTTTAGTTGTCAACATATTGAAAGTAACCTTAAAATACTGTTACTAGCCATTGAAAGCTGCAAATAATGGTCACATTAAATTGGCTATTGTACATAATTCAGTATTAATGCCAACGTAGCAGGATATTACACAGTAAATAACTATTTGCATTATTTTAACGAGTACAGTAATATGTCATTTCTCTTTTAAATGTAAATTTGTCGTGACAGCATTGTAATTTAAAATTTTAAAACTATGTAAGATTCCCGAAGTGGAAAACTGTATGAGAGCCATTGTTTTAAAATTATTTAGCCCTGTATCTGAGCACGACTTGAAACAATTACCATCTCCTTAAAATTCCTAGAAATCTTTTCCCCTGCCAGAGTGACATCACAATTACTGTAAGCAAAGCTGAGAAAGAACCATTTCAAGCTAAACTACTATTTTCATTCCCTTTGCTTACGGTAGTTGTGATGTCATTCTGGCAGAAAGACTAGGAAGTTAGCAGATAAGATTAATTAGGAATTTAAGGAATTAATAATGTTTAAGTGCAGTACTAATTTCATTTTTAACACAACAGTCATTTAGGCCTAATTATCAGAGCTGCTGAGCAATCACAGTTGCCACTGATTTCAAGCAGAGTTCTGTGTACTCAGCACCTATCTTCTTCCTTTCTAACCTACTAACAAATGTGAAAAATATAATTTAGACACAAGACAGACAGGCACAAAAAAAGGTGCTGGAAGACTCATCTTGTGGACTGCTTTGGGACGCTTTAAGAGTAGGCTAGCGTTGTGAGTAAAGCAGATAACAGGCTTAGACTCAAGTTCCTGACCAGCTTGAAGTTTACAGGATTGTCTCAATTACAACTGCAGAACTATCGAAGTATACTGAAAATTACTTCTAGCTAACATGATGTCTCTTCATGGCATAATAAGGTGAACAGTTTGTTTTGCAGGAGAAACAGCAAAAAGATGGCAATTTTAGCCTCTGGGCAGAGAAAACACATTTTACTTACTCACTGACTTTAGATGCCAGGAGTAGAGAAGAAACAGATGGCTAGTTTACCCTGTCCTCGCAACAGTGAAGGGAGTGGGAGGGTCCATAAGAAGCTCCCAACCACTGGCCTTTTGCCCTCATGGAGGATCAAGTCACATTCATATTCCCTGCACTTGGTAGAGCTCAGGTCCTGACCCCTCCTATGGCAAGGGCACAAGGCCCTCCAAAGGCAGGTCAGGAGAGACAGGGTTATGACTTTACATAACTTTCACATCCATTTGCACAGGTAGCAAACAGAAAGAGGAGAGAAGGCTAGACCAGGCAAAAGAGTGGTTTACTGCGTACTCTCCCCCTTTCTCCCAGGATTGGTCTCCTTGGAGGTCTTCCTGAGGTTGTGCCACTCCATTCCTACTCCAATACAGACCTGATTGTAACATACACAAAGGGCACGTCTATACCGCACAAAAAAGTGTGTTGTTAATGCCAGTTAAAATAGCAGTGAAAACATGGCAACTCATCTTTTAACTTGGTTAGCAGCTTGAGCTTGGGTTAGCAGCTACAAATAGCACCGTGGATGTTGCAGTACAGCCAGTAGCCCAGGCTAGCATCTTGATTCAAAGCCCACCCAACCCCGCTTAGGTTTGGTTGGGGGGGGAGGTGGAGGGCGGGTGCTAGCCCAAGCCGCTGTCCATACCACACTGTCCATGCTGATATTTTTAGCACACTAAGACCTGGTCTACGCTAGAGGGGCATCAAACTAAGTTACACAACTTCAGCTATGTAAATAATGTAGCTGAAGTCAACATACTTAGACCTACTCACTGCGGTGTCTTCACTGCGGTGAGTCGACTGCTGCCACTCCCCCATTGACTCCGTCTGTGCCTCTCGCAGCAGTGGAGTACAGGAGTCAACTGGAGAGCACTTGGAGGTTGATTTATTGCATCTAGGCTAGACACAATAAATTGATCCCCCCCGGATCGATTGCTGCCCACCGATCCGGTGAGTAGTGCAGTCCTAAGTCAAGTGGAGCTAGCACAAGTCTGTCTATCTGAACTAGGAATCACATTGCTCAACTGTAGTGCAGACATACCCATAGAGGCTTTAACTCAAGATGCTCACCTGAGCTTTAAGTCAAGTTGCTGTGTATTCACTGTCATTTTAATCCAATTTAGCTAACACAGGTTAGCTAACCTGAGTTAACACCACATACTTTTTGTATGTCTGTTTTGTGGTTCAGATCTACCAAAAGTAAAATATAGGAAGTCCAAGAAGAAAATTGTCTTCATACTGGTTCTAAAGGGCACATTTCATATCTTTTTCTGTGCATATGTAAAATGAGAAACCAGAATGATTTATGCATTTGAGAGACTAACTGCGGAGTTTATTATAACATATAACCTACTGTTCTACTGGGATCCTGCCACCCTTTAAGCCTCTGGTGGGTTCTCATACACAAGCTAATTTGCCTGATTTCTAATATCCCACTTCCTGCCCCAAAAAAGGGAAAATGATTTGACCAAGTGTGGGAACTTTTAGCTGTAAGGTACACATCAGCTATTCTTATATCAATAACCTTGACTGAAACTAGAGGAGCATGGAGCACATTTCCTGAACGCAATCTATTCCATTCTCTTGCTCAAATAAACACTATACATGAAACTCAAACGGAGCACAGCTTGGCTAGAGATGATTTTGCACAATTTCAGCTCCCTCAAGAATACAGAGTTTAGCAAATAGGTTGTTACAGGTTGCTCTAAAAATCATAAATGACTTCCAGAACAAGACATATTTATTGCTTACTTTACTGAAGAACATTACAACAGTTATTGAATATTGTTAAATGGATATTAGTAAACATTATTCTTAACTGAATTAAAAAAAAAATTTTCCCCCCCATTTAAAGAGCTCTAGTTCTAAGTTGCCATTTTAGTGAGACTGGCAGAACTCAAACAGTGATGAAATAAATCATTAACATAAGATTCCAGAGATGATCTCAGAAAAAACATTTTTTTTTCATTTTCACCCTTTTCAAAAAATGATTTTTCAAAGGAAATTTAATGTCAGTGAATGATGTTAGATGGATGTCCCAGGGAACACCATTCCTGTTATCCAAAGAAAAAGTACAGTACAGAGATAGTAATCTCGCCTATGCCTCCCAACCCTTGACCTAGAGGGGGGAAAGGGGCTCCACGCACTTCCCCTGCACCAAGTACTGGCTCCGCACTCCCATTAGCCGGTTCCCAGCCAATAGAAGCTGGGAGGGGCAGTGCCTGCAGGCAGGGGCAGTGCGTGGAGTCTCCTGTCCCTGTCCCTGCCCCTGCCCCCTGGACCTACTGGCTGCTTCTGGGGTAGGGTTACCAGATGTCCCGATTTTATAGGGACAGTGCTGATTTTGGGGTCTTTTTCTATTATCCCCCCCCATTATCCCCCACCCCATCCCGATTTTTCGCATTTGCTGTCTGGTCACCCTATTCTGGGACTAGCCTGCCTTAGCTCCCCACTGCACTGCTGATTGGAAGCCGCCCCCGCTGTGCCACTTATTGGGATCCTCCCAAAGTAAGCCCATGCCCCAACCCCGAGCCCCAGCCCTGAGCCCCCCCAAACCTGAGGACCCTCCTGCACCCCAAAGCCCTACCCGAGCCTAGAGTCTCCTCCCACACCTATATCCCCTCATTCTCATCCCCTCCTCAGAGCCAGCAGCCCCAGCCCAGAGCACTCACCTGCTCCCACACCCCAACCCCCTGCCTCAACCCACAGCCCCCTCCCATACTCCAAATCCCTTGGCCCCACCCCACAGTCTGGAATCCCCTCCTGCACCCCAAACCCCTCATCTCAGGCCCCAGCCCAGAGCCCATGCCCCCATCTCAAGCCCTCAGCCCCTACCACATTTCAACACCCTGCCCCAGCCTGCAGCCCCATCCCACATCCTTATGCCCCATTTCTGGTCCTACCCTGGAACTTGCACTCCAAGTTAGAGCCCTCACCCCCTCTCGTGCCCCAACCTCCTGCCCCAGCCCAGCGAAAGCGAGTGAGTTTGGGGGAAAGCAAGCCCCCGCTGGAGGGGGAATGTAGTGAGTGGGGGATCGGGGAAGGGGCAGGGCTAGGGTGTTCAGTTTCGTGCAACTAGAAAGTTGGCAATCTACAAACAGCTCTGTCCTAAACAAAGGAATGTGCGCTCTGCTTAATTTGCATTTAAGCAGTAAACAGAGTCATCAAGCAGGAAGGGGAAACAAAGAAAGCTCAAACACGAGGAAAAAGCAGCAGGAAATATTCTTACTCACAGACTTTTTGTCTCCTGCATCTCAGCAGGAAATGTTTTTCAAGAGGGGGACTGACACTGTAAAAAGGAGGGACAAATACCCCAACGCACAGCCCCACTCTCCCTGCCCATCGATTCTCTGCACCTGAAGCAACGGAGGTAACCTTCATTGGATTCTGAGAGAAGGGGTCCTGACCTAGAGAGTCTGGTCAGTAAGACTGCTGAAAGCATATGGTGAGAAACTTTGCTTGAATCTGATATAGTTTATTAAGGCAGGCACCAATAGCATTTTACCTTTATTTTCTTGCAACCATTTCTCACTTTTATGCCTCATATCTCTCTTTGTAGTTAATAAACTTACTTTATTCTAATTGCAGTTTGGGAAACTCCACTTGTGATAGCAAGTTGTGTGCACATTATTTCTATTAAAGAAATAATGGCATTTATATAAACTTGTATTGTTCAGGAGAGGGCTGGGCAGTATAGGATATACATTTCTGAGGGAAAATCTAAGACTAGGAGTGTTTTGGGTCACCTTGCAGCATAACCAAGCCTAGTAAGAGCCAAGGTGTGCTGGTAGGTTGCTGCACATATAAAGACACAGCTGGCATGCTGGAGGCTATTTGTGAGCAGTCCAGGCTGGAAGCTACAACAGGAAAGCATTGTAAAGGACACTCCAGGATAAAAGCGCTACATAAAAAAAAACCCTAATAATTAAAATTTTTTGTTCTACAAATATAAGCACTCGACTCATATTTTAATATCAGTGGATTTGCAATGGATAATGCAATGGATGTGCCCTCTCTCAACCACCACGTCAGCCCCCGAGCTGGGTCTGGGAAGGAGTAGGGGGTCTCTCCTCCGCCACAGCAGCCACAGAGCTGAGGCTGGGAAGGAAAGCTGTCTCTTCCGGGCAGCTGCAGCTCTGGAGCTGGGGAAAGTCACCTTTCTCTGGCCACTGCAGCCTTGCAGTTCCCAAATTCCCAGACCCCCTTTTCTCACCCCACTGCCCCCTCCTACTTACCTTCTATTTCTCCCAAGGCCACCATCTCACTTTACACATGTGTCTTTTCCAGGGTCCAGGCACCTAATTAGTGGAGCCACGCCTGCGACACTTCACTAATTAGGTGGATGGTCCTTCATTCTCTCTAGTGCGACCACTCAGGTGCGCACCTTAGAAGGAACTATCTATGGACCACTTGAATGGGGCTCGCAGTTTGAGAACCTCTGGTATAGGGTAAAAGCACACAAAAGATCAGATTTCACAGCCCAGAATTTTCATGGCTGTGAATTTGGTAGGGCTCTATGCAGAATGAAGATCTTAGGACCCTAATGGAGGAGAAGGAGTGGATCAGAGCCAGAGTCCCACTGAGACTTGGGTACAAGTCTTGTCATTTTGCAGTGTGGACACAGCTCAAGCTGCAGACCTGAGTCAGAAGGTCTGCATAGTGCAGCATGGAGTATGCCAGGAGATCCAAGTCCAGCAATTGTAAACCCAGGTTTTCAGTACAGTCTGGAGGCTCAAGTATGGGCTTAGAAACTCCAAGCCCAGGAGCCTAGGTCCTGCAAACCCAGGTTTACAATACAGTGTAGACATACCCTGGATGATTAAGTTTTAACTGATGAGTCACTTATTAGAACAAAGATTTCTGTTAAACCAAATACTCCAGCATTCATTATTTAGTATTCATGGTTGTGGAAAAACATTATATTTAACTTGAAGACATACACAGGCTGAAACCCCAGCTGTAATGGTGACAACATGTTAAAGACACACAAAAGAAAACTGGAAGCATCTTAAAATGCACACAACTTTCAATGTGGCCAATCTAGAATGAAACGAAATAGGCTGATGGTTAAATTAGACAAGGGGTCGGCAACCTTTCAGCAGTGGTGTGCCCAGTCTTCATTTATTCACTCTAATTTAAAGTTTCGTGTGCCAGTAATACATTTTAACATTTTTAGAAGGTCTTTTTCTATAAAAGTCTATAATATATAACTAAACTATTGTTGTATGTAAAGTAAATAAGGTTTTAAAAATGTTTAAGAAGCTTCATTTAAAATTAAATTAAAATGCAGAGCCCCGCAGACCGGTGGCCAGGACCTGGACAGTGTGAGTGCCACTGAAAATCAGCTTGTGTGCCGCCTTCTGCACACGTGCCACAGGTTGCCTACCCCTGAAATAGACTTTCAGTCTCCTTTATGCAATGAATTAACATAAATGAACAGCATTTTACCAGCAACAAGATATACAGTAAGTTTTAACAAAAATCAGAGCAATAAATTTAAAGACATTGACATTCCAGGATGTTAACTCCAGCAATTTAAGTAAATTAATCAATCTCCAGGCTTTTTTTTTTCTTTTTTTTTTAAATAAACTCTTCTGCCAGTTCAGGCTTAAAAGGAAAGCTAGGTCAATCATCCTTTATATTCATACAGGTGGAGTAAGCAGCTTTTCCTTTATTTAATAAAAGAAAGAGTCTGCATTATTCTACTTTCAAATATGCACATTTGTAAAATGGACTATTAAATTCATACCACTGGGATCACTACTAACAGCAGTAGTGCCGGAAATAATTTTGTTTAAACCATGCATATAATATAATCAAGCAGTCATTTAATTCCTCATCACAATTGTTTTCTAGAGTTGTTTTCATTCTAATAATGAAGACAGTTGGACTTCTGAATGTCTAGAATTGCTTTAAAAGAAGAAAAATGTTTGCCAACCTAGACAGAAAAACCAGATCCTGTGATTGATTATCCCATGATTATTCCACATGCATAAATTAACAAGTACATTTAAATCAGCTAACGAGGCCAACCTTGAAAGATGGAAATGTTAAATATTACTGTCCTGTTTAGGATAAGTCTATTTCAAATGCCAGCTGGAACTGCATTGTACAAGTGTCAGTATCAGATATTCAGATGAAACATTATTGGGGCAGGGGGACTATACAGCGAAGATTTCAAATTTGGTTACTGAGCTTTCTCCCCAAATTACAATGCTATCTGTAAGTCTGTGTTTTTCATCTGCAAATGAATGCTCAATAAAGCAATCAGATAATACTATACAAGTTACAGATCTAGCAGTCTGATTAACAAATATTTATTGATGACATTGTGATCCCAATCATCCTATCTGAAGATGAAATTAAATAGACAGAAGGAAAGTATCAAGGGCTTTTTTGCATTTCCTGGAGTCATTAAGCTAAGTGTAATTTCCCCACAATAGTTGCTCTGAGTTTATGTACTAAAGTTCCTTGGTATCATGCTGACAAAAGCCAGGTTTGTTTGTTTTTTTAATTACTACTATGTGTTTTTAAAAGAAAGTGTTCACACTACAATTTATATTTTTGGTCTGTAAAAAGTGTTACAGCTTCTTAAACGTTTAATGCTTATTAGAATTATACAGAACCTCTTTCCATCACTTTTAAATAGAACATAAGAGAATAGAAGCAAACCTACATGTTGATAACTCTAGCTTATCCAGAAAGACTATACAATTAGAAAATGTACCCCTGCCCCCCAAGAAATGCTTTGTGCTTCTTTGTAAGAAAAATTGTTGCAGCAATCCTGTACCTTTGAAGCAGAAACAAAATATAATATTGTTAAAAATTTCTGATGTTTAATTTTTTTATATGGAGATATATCTATCTCATAGAACTGGAAGGGACCCTGAAAAGTCATTGAGTCCAGTCCTCTGCCTTCACTAGCAGGACCAAAAACTGATTTTGCCCCAAATCCCTAAGTGGTCCCCTCAAGGATTGAACTCACAACCCTCGGTTTAGCAGGCCAATGCTCAAACCACTGAGCTATCCCTCCCCCCACATTAATAAATCTGTCCATGTCTAAATCTGTTCAGCTAATAAAATGCCATTAATAAGTAGCCAACACCTCAAGTCGTGGCTGGTTCTCTGAAATATAAAATACATTATATTTCACCTGCTTATTAAAAATCTTGAGAATTGGGATCAGCACCTGTCCAGGAAGCGAGCATAAAATAAATATTTATAACTGTCCTCTTTGGAGCTCTATAGATATCGACTTCATGAAAGGCTGGGGGCGGAGGAAAGGGTTTCCTGCTAAAGATTTAATTCATTAGAATAGTGCTATATAGAATATTGCAAATGTTTTCCTGCTTCTTCCATCTAAGTGCATCACAGGGTAGATAAAATTGATACACCTGACATCCCAAGCCTCTTCACATAAGTGTTAACTTCCTGGGAAGAGAAAGAGGGATGGAATAAGAACATTCCAACCCTTTAATATATTCTGATATGCAAGTTCTCATCAGAGTAGCAGACCCATCAAAATCGCTACTGGGTTCTGATGTAACAAAGTGTGGGCAATGCGGAGTGGTACAAGAAACAAGATAAATCAGACAAATGGAGCATGCTGTTCGGCCACATTCTGGAAGACAGTGAGCCACCTAGTAGCCTTCTGAAAGAGAGACTTTTTGGAGCGGAAGGAACATCCCTATGGGCATGGGAAGTTAGATATCTGACTAATCCACAGCAAGACAGGTCCAGAGGTGGACAAAAGTACCTAGGACAATACTGGCACTGTAAACATAATCATAGCAATAACAATAAATAGTAAGTAGTAAGCAGGAGGTTGACATTTTTGACAGAGGTATTTCAAATTGAATTATGAAACCAGACATAGTAACCAGAAATTTTACTCGTATCTCTGTCCTATAGTCTTCCCTTTGGACTCAATTTAATTCATACTTTTTTAATGATGGTAGAGGTTTAATCGGACATAGGCTGTAACACTCCATTTTAAGAATGATACTCTCAACAAAATGTGTTGACACTTCACAGTTGTTGATGCTCAGGTCTGGCATCTGGACTACGCAGTCTTGGTTGATTCACCAGTTCACTATGCGAAACAGCCATGCTGATTGTGGAGGAGTAGGCAGATTCTTTCCCTCCTTTACTGAAGTGGTGCAGTCCTGCAGGAGCTATTTCTGCTGCTGGCAGATGGATTCAAAACGGATTTTGTGCCACTGGCTTTCTACCTTTCTGTCTGTCCACTTCACAGGCTGTAGCCGGGGTGAAAGTAGAAATAGGGACTTACCAGTACAGGACTGGGTTGGAGCTGGCTCTGGTCCCCGGTAGGGGCGGGGCCTCAGGTGGAAGGGATGGGTCAGAGCCAGCCCCAGCCTGCCCTGTAAGTGCCCTCCCCATCCCCTGCCAGGGTAGCGGCGGCAGCCGTGAGCTCTGGCAGCAGTTTAAAGGGCCCAGGGCTCAGCTACCACTACCACCCCGGGCCCTTTAAACCACTGCCAGAGCCCCCAGCTGCCACTGCTACCCCAGGGCTCCGGGGGCTATTTAAAGGGCCGGGACCATAGAGGCAGTAGAGCAGAGCAATTTGTGGGACTACTGGAGTGGCTCGTGGGACAGCTAGTGGAGCGGAGCAGTTCGCGGAACAGCTGGAGTGGCTCATGGGATGGCTGGAGGAGCGAAGCAGCTGGTGGTGTGGCTCACGGTGAAGGCTGCAGCAGAACCCCATGGAGAGGTGGGGCAGTTGGCCTCGGCCACGTAAGGTGCCCCTTAACACCGCTGCACTGCCCACCCTGCAGGCTGTGAGGTAAAACTCTGCAGATAAACTTTTCAACTCTGGGGCTGCACTGACCAGGGACAGAGACTTTTGGGGTGTTGGACCTTTGGGACTTTGGGTGATTTTTTGGGTTGCTGAACTTAAGACGTTGAGGAGAGGGTGTGTTTTGCTCATGGGTTGTGTTATAAATCTTGTTTGTGGTATTTCCCCATATTTCTCATTGTTTCCCTCCTTTATTAAAAGGATTTTGCTACAGTTGGACTCCGGGCTTGCGAGTGGGGAAGTATTGCCTCTTAGAGGCGACCGGGGGGTGGTATTAATTGTCCCAGGTCACTAGGTGGGAGCTCAAGCCAGTTTTGCATTGTGTTATTGAAACGGAACCCCTAGATACTGAACCTGGCCCTTGTTGCTGCCAACTCAGATGGGCAGAAGGGTTACATAAGTGTTTGATTTGCTATATTACTTTATTTTATACCTCCCTGACCACATTTAATTTGTGCATTTAAAATCTCAAGCATAGTTTGCATTAATATAAACCAAAAAACTAATATGAGAATATTACATATGACTGCTGACAGGATTTGAAATATAAAATAAAATTGGGGAATAAGAATATACAGGTAATAAAATACATTGCACTATAAATGCTTTATAAATACCTGTTCATTGTTCTTATTTGGTTCACTTTCACCAATCATGAAGAAAGTGACTTTTTTTTCCATTTTATATTGTCACTTCAGTTTCAGTAGAGCTCTGTAGCCTCCGCATTAACGAAAGCCTTTCTATTTCTGACACTTTCCGAGCTATTTTCTATTCTCCCACATAAATTGCTGAAACTCAAACATGATCGAAGGTTTAATAGGTCAGTGTTCATTGATAGCCAAACCTATCCCCTCTACTTTGCTGATCTTTCCCTTTTGCTCTGATTGCTAAGCATTTCCTTTTCTTCCCCTCGGTGCTTGACACAGAAACTAAATAGGAAATAGAGGGTGTAAAAGCACTCAGCAGTGGCACAAATAGGAATTAACAGCAGGATAGTCAGACAGGTTAAAATTGGGAGAGAAAAGGAAAACCAACCAACCACTTAAATTTCTGCGCCCCCCCACATAAACACAAAAATACTATGAAATACTTATTTCCTATCAGATATACACCTCTACCCTGATATAAGGCTGTCCTCAGGAGCCAAAATATCTTACCACATTATAGGTGAAACCATGTTATATTGAACTTGCTTTGATCCGCTGGAGCACGCAGCCCCGCCCCCACAGAGCACTGCTTTACCGCATTATATCCGAATGTATGTTATATCGGATCATGTTACATTTTATAGTACACCTCTACCCTGATATAACAGCACCGGAATACTGATTTTAAATATCACTGCATTTTAAAAGATAATCACTACACAGTAGCATCGTGTTAATTTACATGCAAGTTATTCTATTATCCAAATGAAAACAAGCTTTTTTTTCATTATGCAATAAGAATACTATGCAGTTAATGATACCAATAGAAAAACATATGGAATGCAAGAAACAGACTGTGCAGAAAAATCCACTGGAAAAAAAGTGTGAATAAAATACAAAAATTGAATTAACATTAAGTATTTGGATTAAAGAGAGAACATGTTAAGATTTCCATTCTTATTTTATTCACTTAGGCCCAAGCTTTCCCCACTTCTACATGGCTCCAGAGGTCCCTCAAACAGTGGAACCACTGCAGGTCTTTTGAACAACAGATAAGAGAAAGAAATCAGAAATCATGCAATGGATATACTTTGGGCAAAATCCTCAACAGACATACATCGCCTTGGCTCCACTGAAGTCAAAGCAAGCTATGAAAATTTACCACACACCCCGACAAAGGCAATGACAACACACTACGTTTTCAGGGATGCAGTAGAGTTAGCTAACACCCAATGCACTGCATATCCTTCCTTAGCTGTACACTTTGGGCTTGGATCATGAAAGGTGCTTAGCAATCTGATCCCAATCCAGAAAAGTTTGCTGAATCAAGGCAAGAGTGCTTGACACTTTGTATGATTCAGCTCTTCACGAGGAGAGAAGAAAGAACAGTGCAGCACGCAAATCAAATTTGATCAAAACTACTTTTTTTTTTTTTACTATTAAAATTTTCAAAAGAACTTCTTACTCATGACTATCTCCTATGCAAGGTTGCCACCCATTTTGGTTACTAAACTGTTCAAAAAGAGGTTGCACAAGTTTTTATTTATAAATAGGGAAAATGGTGTTGTACTCCCAGTACTCATAAAATGGTTGAACCAGTTTTGCTTAGATGTCTCCAGACTGATCCAGGAAAATTTCAACTATATGGATGAAAGTTTCAAAAAGTTCTGAGTAGGACTGAAAATACAGAACTTGGATGGTACATAATGCTTGTGAAAATTTAACTAATGGTTGCTTGCTTCTTCTATGGGTGTACTGCACCAGGATATATTCATATATATTTCCCCCCACACATACCATTTAGTAATTTGCCAGGAAGATAAGAACCCCTTGTGCTATATTCTACTGGGGGGTTGTTTTTTCAATACCTATCTTCGGTGTACTTTGATATGCAACAATTTTCTTTCCAGAACAATCTCTGAGGCAGGAATGTTCATAAGACTTCTCAGTAACAACAAACAAACAAAACAACACTTCTATAGCAGTTCTATTACCGCCTATTGTTAAAGTTGCCCCCAACTTTCCATTATAAGACCTTAAACTTTAATTATACGGAATAAAATTTTCCATGCCAAAGTGTGCCTTGCCTTTTTTTTTTTTTTCCTTTTTTTTGAGGGGCAGGGTATTTCAGCCATTTCCAAGAACGAGGCTATGGGAAAATACGTCTTTTTGTCCCCGATAAAACATTCTGGTGACCTTTTCTTTGAAAAGCTGTAGCGTCCCCATTCTTTGGAGCAGAAAGTTACTTACCTTGTAACTGGAGCTTTTCACAATACATGGTTCCTATCTGTATTCCACTGTGAGTACACATATGTTCCATGTGCCTGAAACTGGAGAATTATTGCAAGCAGTTTCCGTTGGTCTGTGCCCATGCCCCTGCTATTCTCATGCAGGGTATGGGGCAGGGTGGATAGACCATCTCACCAGTTCCTTCTCTACTACATATCTACTACATACCTGGTTTCATTCTCGTCAGGTAAAATGCCAACGTTTGTCACACATTTAGGGAATGAAGTCTCCTCTCCTCAACAGAAGCATGGAGGTTTAGGGGGAAAAAACTCACTGGTAAGCGAATTCAAGTGAATTGACTGGTTTATGTGAAATTCCAAATTATCATAGGAGTAAGTTTCAGGTGCAGTTGTGGCAACATTTTGTCCTTATGAAATATTGTGTATGGTGAATCAGTCAGTGCCCTCAGTTCACTTACCCTTCTGGCCAAGGTGATGGAAACAAGGTAATCTTAATTGACAGGTGGAATGTGGAATACATAGCTAGCAGTTCAAAGGGTGACTTAGTGAGTGTCAAAAGTACCAATTTAAAGTTCCAGTGACTGGTTGGTTTTTGTTTTGTTTTGTTTTTTACTGGTGGAAAAAATTGTGTGAGTAAGGATTGAGTAACCATCCAATGGCACATGAAAAGTGCTTACTGCCACTAGATGAAACCTGCAGTGAGCTAAGGGAGTGACCAATTATCTTGAGAATAAAAAGACAGCCTAAAACAGTGGAAACATCCACTCTCTCTGGATATATATGAACTTGCTGGGTGCAGACAGAGAAACATATCCACTTGGCTAGATAACATTTTCTGGCGGAGTCCTTTCTGCTATTATTAAGAAGGGTCTGCATGGTTTCCGAGCAGGAACGCTCAAGGCTTGATACACATCCCAATACCAAGCTGGTAGATGAAGCACCTCAGGGTTGGGATGCTTGACTCTGGCATTCTCATGAGTCAAGAGATTCAGAAAGGACCGGATGCTGATGAGTGGATGGGATGACAGTCAGAGGAGGCTTGGAAACCAGAATAGTCAGGGCTGTTTGGGGGTGACAAGGATGAATCATGCCATCCTGTCAAATCTTCCATAGTAGTGGGATTGAAGGGAAGCCATGGCAGTATGAGATCACCACCTCTGGAGTGCCCGAGTTCCCCTGGAGCAGTTGCATTTCCTATTGTCTGTGAGGTGAACAGGTCCAAAGGGGGGGAGGTTCGCATCTGAGTGAAAATGCTATTCACTACTGAATCATGTAACTCCCATTCACGATCAGTAGTGAAATGCTCGCTGAGGTTGTCTGCCAGCAAATTCTGTTTTCCTGCTGATAGGCCAATATGGTTCTTGATACAATAGTGCCATAAGGTGACTGCTTCTATACACAGGGGGATGCATCTCTTCCTCCCTGTTTACGGTTCTTTGACATTATGAATACAAGGTGAAACTGGATGAATGTCAGAATGTTCGGAGTTCCAGAAGTCTGATATACATTCTGGTCTCACTGGGCATCCAAGCACCTTTCACCATATGACCGCAATGTGGGCTCCCCAGCCTACCCGGGAGGAATCCATAACTATCATTTTGTGGAGTGTGGGGGATAAGAAAGAAATAGTCACACATGTCATCTGGGAAACTTTCCACCAAGTTAGTGCAGTCCTTGCCCTGGTAGGAAACGTCACTATTGTGCTGTATTTGCTTGGTATATATACTGTTTGGAACCCCTCCGGCTGCTCTGTTCAGTACCTCTGAAGCACCCGGCACCAGTCACTGTTGGAAGACAGGACCACTGGTCTGACCCAGTATGGCCATTCTTAAATTCTTTTATGCTGAAGTAGTACCCACTCTATCACTCACTACTGGAGAATGAATTCCCCCCTCCTGGTAGAGGATCTACTTGTGAGAATGATTCCTGAAGAAGGATGGAGAAGAGGGTTTTGGAGGGGTTAGGGAGAGAAACTCAGTGGTATAGTCAGAATGAATGCATGCACTTATTGCACTCCAGATGTGGGGAAAACAGTGATAGATATCCACCAAACAATGTGTGAGGACTGGGTGGAGATAGCACTAGTAGTGGTTCACAACTCCTGAACACCCCATCAAAGTATCTTTTAGGTGGGGAGTGTGGTTAGGTTGATGTGGTTGACATGTAAGGTGCAGGGTCTGTCTTTTATGAGGCAGTTCAGAGGATCACACTGGTGAAACAGTTGAGGAATATGCCTTGCTTTATAGGGATATTTGTGGTGTTTTCTCTTCAGGACTGGTATATATATACACCCAGGAAGTGGAGACCTTTAGTGAGTACAAAGACTCCGTTGCTCTAAAGTAGATCTTCCAATCAATAGAATCATAGAATATCCGGGTTGGAAGGGACCTCAGGAGGTCATCTAGTCCAACCCCCTGCTCAAAGCAGGACCAATCCCAATTTAAATCATCCCACCCAGGGCTTTATCAAGCCTGACTTTAAAAACCACTAAGGAAGGAGATTCTACCACCTCCCTAGGTAACCCATTCCAGTGCTTCACCACCCTCTTAGTGAAAAAGTTTTTCCTAATATCCAACCTAAACCACCCCACAGCTACTTGAGACAGTCATTCCTTGTTTTGTCATCTGGCACCACTGAGAACAGTCTAGATCCATCGTCTTTGGAACCCCCTTTCAGGTAGTTGCAAGCAGCTATCAAATCCCCCCTCAATCTTCTCTTCTGCAGACTAAATGCCAGTTCCCTCAGCCTCTCCTCATAAGTCATGTGTTCCATCCCCCTAATCATTTTTGTTCGCCTCCACTGGACTCTTCCCTATTTTTCCACATCCTTCTTGTAGTGTGGGGCTCAAAACTGGACACAGTCCTCCAGATGAGGCTTCACCAATGTTGAATAGAGGGGAATGATCACGTCCCTTGATCTGCTGGCAATGCCCCTACTTATATAGCCCAAAATGCTGTTAGCCTTCTTGGAAACAAGGGCACACTGTTGACTCATATCCACCTTCTCATCCACTGTAACCCCATGTCCTTTTCTACAGAACTGCTGCCTAGCCACTCAGTCTCTAGTCTGCAGCAGTGCAATGTAGCAGCTGCTCATAATAGGCATAATGTGCACCACTGTTACTACTGACATGTCATGAAATAATGTAAGAATCATACCAAAAAAATTGAAATGCCTATACAAATTTTCCAAAACCGAAATTCTGTTTTTGTTCCAGTTTGAAACAAAAACAAACTTAGAAATATCAAAATTTTCTGCTGAATGGAAATTCCAAGTTTTGATCAGCTTTACACACAGACACA
Source organism: Gopherus evgoodei (assembly GCF_007399415.2). Taxonomy (NCBI): domain Eukaryota; kingdom Metazoa; phylum Chordata; order Testudines; family Testudinidae; genus Gopherus; species Gopherus evgoodei. The sequence goes on from NC_044323.1 coordinate 207,268,760, forward strand.
AATGCAAACACGTATTTTATGAAACAATCAAAGGTTTAGAAAACCTGATTTCTGAGGCAGAGTTAAGAAAAGGACATATTTAATCTTGAGAAAAGAAGATTGGGAGTGTGGGATTGAAAACAGTCTTCTAATATATTAAGAGTTTTTATGGGAAGGACTGTGAATAATTTTTCTCCATGTCCACGGACAAGAAGTAATTGACTCAATTTGCCGCCAGGGAGATTTATGTTAAATATTAGGAAAATTTTCTATCTAAAAGGATAGTTAATTACTGTAATGGGCTTTGAGGTTTTTAAGAACAGATTTTTTACCAAACACTTTTGTGGCGGTGTATGCATATCCCGTCTCCGGTTGCACGGATAGGGGGTGTGCAGACACCATGGTTAATGTCTACCTGACTGTTTTTGGCTTCACCACACTAAGTTCAAGGGTCAGGTCTCGGTGGGCTAGTGGCCGGAGTCAAAACAGCGGCCCTTTTGTTCCTGGCAGCGTGGCCTAGCAGCCACAGTCAATACAGTGGCCCTTGAGTTCAGGACAGTATGGCCTAGTGGCCAGTACCCAAGGGGCCGCTGCCATGGGGCTTGTGGCCTTGGTAGCGGGGCCTGGACCTACCGGATTCAACAGGACCCCAACCCAGGGCCCTATCAGTGGTGAAGTGGTCCGCCACTGGGTCAGTGGGGAATCCCATGCTGAAACATGCTGACTCACATGGGTGGAAGATACCACTCACTCATTCTCCCTGGGTTACTTCCTACCACGCTTCCTGAAGTTGCAGTCCATGAGGCATCGGTGTCTATAGGCTCCTTAGTACAGGAAATTCCCTGGGGATCCACTGGCCACAGATCTCCAGTCCAGATCTTGGGATCTCTGGCTGCTGCAGGCAAGGACTGCGACAGCTCCTCAGCTGGAGCCTTCACTGAAGGTCCTTCCTCTCTGGCGGTCTGCCCAGATTGAGCTGGGATGCTCCCTTTTATACTAGCATAGTACTTGAAGCACAGTCTGAGAGGCAGGATTTTCTCCACCCATAATGTGTGGTTAACCTCTTCTGGCTCCGTGTGGGGTATGCACACCCCATCAAAACTCCTCAAGGATGGTCTAGATATACTTGGTCCTGCCTCAGCACAGGGAATGGACTAAATCAGTGGTTCTTTAAGTGTGGGGTGAAGGCACAGTTGTCATCTTTCATGCAGTAAATAAGCACCCCAACTTTCACAATAAGCCAAAAATCAAACGAATCCAATTTCAAAACAATGCCAAAACAAGTCAGTCCCTAAGAACCCCAAAACTCTATGTGACTAGATCCTCCTGGCATGCAGTCTAGGACTGTGCTGGGCCCACTGTGCACCCCTGACTCTCATGCCCCTGCTTGCTGGAAGCCGATCAAAAAAAAGAAGCAACAAGCAACAACCTACAAGCCAAAAACTACCCAACAAGCAACTCAAGCCAATTAAGCCAAAAACAAGCCCAATTTCTGTGTTTTTTCATGGGTTTGGCATGTCTGTAGATGCATATTCAGGTTCAGGGCCTGCCCCCTCGGGGGGGGGGAATGACTGGGAGGGAGTGCCACACTTCCAGCCCCACTCCACCCCCAGACAAGTTCCGCCTCCAATTCCATTCAGTCACCAGTTTTGCACCGCCTCCACACACAGCTCTGTCTCACTTCCTCTTCACCCCCAAGCTCTGCCCCCAGATGCAGCTCCACTCCACCCCCTGCTCAGCTCTGCCCTCATTCCCCCTCTGCCCCCAGACCAGCTCCTCCCCTATCCCCCAGTTCTACCCCCAGCTCCACCTCCAACCCACTGTTGAGGGAGCCTTGGCTATGCAATAATGGGGACAGGGCACAGACACTGGTAAGGGTGACATGATTGGAAAAGTTTGAGAACCACTGGACTAGATGAACTCTCAAGGTCACTTCCAGCCCTAACTTTCTATGGAGTTATCACTGTTTGACTACAAGCTGGGATTAGAGGGTAGCGATTTATTTGGCTCTGATTAAGTCCAGCCCCTTTTATTCTGTCTCAAAAGCAGCTCTGGAAAGCAGAAGCATGCCTTTAGAAGGGGCTAAATTGCACCAAATGGTAGGTATTTTCTAAAATTCCCCCCCAACCCCATCTCTCCCACCCATGGCCCTCAATAAGGACTGGTATTTCTTCTGGCAATTTACTAAATGTTAATAATATGAACTTTTCAAAAGATGTTGCCCAGGCTACTTGTACTTTGTTTTTTGATTCACTGTTCACTGTTTTTTGATTCACTGTCATCTATTTGCATGTTCATTTCTTCCCCCTTGTGAAACGTTGCCTCAGTCTAGAAATATACCTTAGCAGAGGAACAAGGAAAAATATATGTTGTCTTCCTTTTGACATCCTATCTCCTCTCTTTTGGCTTTCCTACTGCTTTACACGCATATATCTAACTCAATATTAGTACTAACTCTTGAAGTTTGCACTTTTGAAAGAGAATGGTTTAAAACAAAAACAATCTCATATGGAATGCATAAGAATCACATTTTTGTTTATTCTTTCAGTACAAAAGAACAACTAGTCACATACTGGCAATAACCTGTGCTGTCCACAGATGTGACAAAGAAAATGTAAGCAGATGGGACACATCTGCTAATCATAAACATTCCTTCATTAGTGTCATCAGATTTATTTTTGTGGTGTGTTTACATTCAACGCATCAGCTAATGAGGACATTTAATTCATAGTGCTTATGATCTAGCCAATGACCTTTTAAACTAAATGCTGGTGACAACAGAAGGAAAACAATTAGAACTTAGATATGGTTCCATATATTCATGAATATATTATATTCATAATTTCCTTCATTTGACTTTAACCTGAGGTTATATTGGCTCAGTTACTCGCAATTTATCTTCACAATTGCATGCACAGCACGTAAAGTCTTGTGCTTCAGGCTACATGATTTTCTAAAGGGGTCAGGATGAGTACTTTTCCTTCATGTAAATCATTGCACAATTGATCACATGAATTGCTTTTTGTCCCTCTTTCTTTGAAACATCAGATGATGGTCACTGCACATGTTGAAATAAGTGTTTGGAAAGCAAATCCAATGCTCTTCAACAATGGCTAACCCCAAAACATTAGGGAGCTGTGTAAATGCTGCCCCAACTTAACCCTACAATTGCAGGTGCATCAATAGTTAAGAAAGTAAATGGGCATCATTTGCTTTCTGCCAATGCCCTACATTTTCACGAAAAAAGGCAATGTATATTATTCTGTTTCACAATCAATGCTGTTACACAAGTGGCAGCCTATTACCATAAAGTCTTACAGAAAGCCGCTGAATATTCAGTGAACAGAGATAGATATGAATTCACAAGCTGTGGATATAATTTACTATCCATGATGTGAGAGTTGTATCAAGGAAACTTATAGCACGCTGCAGGGACAATTAGGCGTGCAACCCACATACTAGCTAACGAGAGTTCTATATGCGTTTTCCCACAGACTGCTGTAATAGGCATGCATGGTTTTATGTGGGGTTGAATGGCATTATGTGATGTGAATTTATCTCCATATGAGACATCCTAATGGAAATTTTAAAGAAAACATTTTTTTCTACTGTGGGTGGAAGTAAGTGCTTTAAAATATCTCAAGACAGTTCTTCAGAACAGATGATACAAGATTTGTATAATTTTAATATGTTTGTATTATGAATGTTTTCAAATAACCCATAAAAAACTAAGAGCATGAATAGTAACTACTTCAGTTATCAATTTACAATGGACTTCAGTGAAGCTCTTTACACCTTACACCTGCTGAGGATATGGCTCTCAATTTCAAATGTTTGGGTCAGTTGTTTTTCTGTTTCCAGTGCACAGTCATAATGCCAAAAACAGTAATTTCTTATCTGTGAATTGGGTATTTGTCACCTGATGGCCACAGCCTCTTTCAGACAATGAAATTAATATGGAATGAAAAATGTTGGCACTCTCTAGACAGCCAGGTTTCTCCTTACCTTCACATCTAAAATATAAAACCCCTATCAGCCAAGTGTACTTTAAAGGGAACTGGTGTTCCCCAGGCATTTCACTGGAGTACTTTAAAGACCTGCTGACCTTTAAATGGAGATAATCGGTGTAGTTGGTAGCAACTACTGGGCAAAGCCAAGGAGAACAAACTAACTCAGAAGAAACAAAAATAGTACATGAAGAACAAGACAACCTGTGTTGTAGGCATGCTCAGAGCCAGATGTGGTAGGCATGCTCAAAGCATGCTCAGAGGTGCTGCCTCCTACTATACAGTTTTATCCCAGTGAGTAGGGCTCTGACATAGGTTCAATTCTCCCCTCTGCCAGATGTAGAGAATTGGGTCTTGTCCCAACTCTGGGGAATTCCCTTAATCACTGAACTGTGGAATATTCTGGATATTCTCTCTCAGTCTCTTTTGTTGGAACTGATCCACTGTGAATAAACAGATACTGGGCCAAAAAGAGAATTAGAATGACTCTACAGCCCTGTGGTTAGGGCACTCCAATGGGTTACAGGAGAGACAGGTTCTGGCCCCTGCTCCAATGAATATTTAATTATTTACACACACTGGAACAGCTTCAATAGACTAGACTGTGCAAGATCCACCCCAGAATACACTATCGCCCACCAGTTAGGAGACAAGTTCAAATCCCTGCTCCACAACAGGCAGAGGAAAGAATTGAAGACAGGTCTCACACAACCTGTGTGAGTGCCCTGACCACGGGGTTAAAGGTTATAAGTAGACAGCTCTATGGGAACATTTTGTCAAACTATATTCTCTCTAACAAGGATATGTTTTTGTCTGTTTTGCCCAGATATCACAGAATTCCATTTTTGGCCTTAGAATCTGCCATTTTGCTGCAGCCAGGTGCCCAATATTTTGTTTTTTCTGTCCTGCCAGACCTGACTATTGCTTCCTCTTCCTGTGCTGCTTTCACTGAGGTGAAGCATGAGCAACAGCTCTCCTAGTTCATCAGGACCATCCTGGCTCATACAATATGTGTGTCCTAGAGGGAGAACATGGCAGTCAGGGGCCAAGCCAATGAGTTGTGGGCACTAGTCAGCACTCTGTCTGGTACAGATTGTAAAGTACACAGAGCTGGATTGAGGCAAATTGGGGCCTAAGCACATTGAAGTACAATGTCCTAGTGGTTTCACTCCATGGCCCTGTACCCACCATAGCCCCAAGAAGACTGGTGTAGTAGTATTAGGCCTCATCTTCAACCCTAAGGCCGGATGGCTGGAGAGGAAGGCCCTGTGTACTCACCCCAATGGCTGGGGTTTATCTGCTTGTTTGTAGGAGCTGGACCTGCTACACTTTCCTCCTGCTACACATACAGTCTTCTGTTTGGATATGCGTTAAGGTGACTACCTGCTAATATTTTCACCCCTTCATTACATTTTATAATTTAAATGTGCAGGCTTCATTAGTACTTTCTGCCCTTAAAATAAATGAATCTATGCAAAGCAATTCTGTTTTAACATAGGGCATCCTATCTTGGATATAGGCAGTGCTACAGAGCATTCTAGTTAATAGATGCACACCATCATCACCACTTACACCTAGGTCAGTCACAGCAACTGCTAACAAAAGGCACAGCTGTCACTATGGAAAAAGTGAGTATTTACCCTTAATTACCACACAGTGGTAACAGAGCTACCACAGTTTTTCTCATTCTACGTTCACCCACTCATAATTGACATGTGAGAAAATATCAGATACTGCAAAAGAACAAATACCATGGAAAGGTTCAAATCCATTATCAAATCCATTAGGCTAGTATTGATGAGACAGGAGATTAAGCTATCATTTCTCCTTTTGTGCCACTCCTTGGGATGACTGAATAATACTTTCAAAAAATCTCACTGTACTGTGAAAGAAAATAAGTTACCTGTAACCACAGCCGGTCACCTGAATTCGTTTTACCATTGGCAGTGCACTGAAAAGTGGCAAACTGTCCAGCATTGACTTCCACACTCTGAAGACGCAGGAAATGGGGGGTTTTGGCTGATGGACGAGAAAAAAAGGATAGAGTTATTAACACACAGTGTGACTGGGATAGACTCATACTAGTTTATTAAATATATACGGTTTTAAAATGTTCCAGTAATAAATTTACATTGGAGAAAAAAAGTGCTAACAAGTGTCTTAAGTATTTGATTCTATTTGTAGAAGATACTACAATCTGTTAAGTGAGCTTCATTTCATTTTGCATGTATCTGGGATACAACAGAAGAGAAGGGTGCTATCTTATTGTTCCTGCTGTGCAAATTATCTTAGCTCAACAGCCCTCTTGTATTAACACTTCTATATTAATAAAGATTATACTGAAATCTAATTGATGTTTTGAACAAAAACATATTAGCTATTTTTACTAGCAACTAGACAAGAACAGTAAAAAGTTAAATTATGTTGTCAAGGAAACTACTTTTTCCTTTTAACTAGATACAATGTGTGTAGATAATGCATTTTAGCATGATTCCTTGGTATGCTACAGTTCTAGCATAACATTTCCACCAAGAAGAGCGGTATTCTTTAAAGACAGCTCTTCTGAAGACTATTTGAGGAAAACAAACACAGTAGCTGCTACATGCTGATACTTATTTCCAGATTAGGCTGGGAGAACACCCCCAATAACAGAAAAGCAATGTGTCTGTAAATACTCTTTCAGTATGACACCTATATAAAGGAGAATTATCTCAATTTCACCTAACTGGGTACACATATTATATTGGTTTTTGTTTTTACTAGAAAAAGTCAAAGAAAAAAAATCAGAAATTAGAGAGTATTCTCTCTAAGACAATAGTTCCAAACAATCCAGCTCCAAAGAAGTCAAGAGGAATCTTTCCATTGACTAGTTATAGCCACCTCAGTACTAGAAATATTTCAACAAACTGAAGAGATCTACCAGATGAACAACAAACGATTAAGGTGATGACTTAAAAAAAAACATTAAAAGAATTTTGTAGGCATAACTTCGGGAATCATAAGCATAACAGGGGATATAAGAAAGATCTATATTAATTCAAGAGGAACAATCGTTTAAGTGTCAGCACAAGGGATTATACGATAACCAGGAGAAACTTTGGATGAATACTATGAAAAATGTCTCTGTGGAGAAAGCTATTAGACTTTGTAATAGGGATTTGATCCTGCTTGCTTCTAGTCAATGGGAAAATCCCATTGACTTCGGGTACAGGATTCAAGTACTTGTCTCACAAGCAAGTGGTGGAACCTCCTCCCTTTAAAACCAGACTCAATAAAGAACCAGATAGGAACCACACTAGCAATGAGGGGACTAATGGGGCAGCTAGGCTCCACACTGGCAACAAGAAAATTAAAGAGAGCCTTTAGACCCATTTGACCCTGGCCTATTAACTTGCAGCCAATGTCAGGCATGGAGAAGGGAGTTCAAAGGAAAAGACGTAGGCCTAGTCTACACTAGGATTTTTACATTGGTGTAGTTACGAATTGCTCAGGGGTGAGAAAAATACATGCCCGAGACATAGCTATCCCAACCTAACCCCCAGTGTAGAAAGCACTAGTTTGACCGAAGAATTCTTTCGTCAGCCTAGCTACTGTCTCTGCTACTGCTAATAAGCAGAAAGCAGGTTTGTGAGGAAGCAGGCAGGAAAGGAAGCCCTGGGTCATACCTTTCTTGGCTGTTGCAGCCCAGCAAACCTTCCTGAAGGCAGAGAAGCAGTGGGGAGACTGGGCTGCGACCAGGATGCCAGGGCTTTCTACAGGGAGCGGGATCCTGGAGGCCCCTTGGGGCTGTACCTCTCCCCATGCTCTCTGGGAACTGGGGCTCAGCACATCCCAGCCCTTCCTTCACTGGTTGCAGTTCCATGGCAGAGTGCAAGGAGAGGTATTGTGCAGCTCTGACATCCATGCTGCAACCCTCCTCCTGCTACTGCCCTGCCCGCAGCCTCTTATCTCCTATGTGGTCCCTATGTGCAGGCAGGCAGGCTTGCTGGGCGGCAGCCTCAGAAGGAAGTGCTGGGATGGGCTTAGCATCAACCACAGGCAGGTTTGTGGGGTTGCAGCCAGGGAAGTTTCAGTACTTCCTTCCCCACGTGCAGCCTTGTAAATCTGTATGCAGCTGGGGCCTGTCTCAAGAAAAGTTGTTAGTAAGTGGCATGCCATTGCCAATATCTGAATCCCATTAACAATGGTCAAATATCCCCAGCAAAATGTTGCCACTAACCAGAAGTTGCCAGTATCAGGATTGCTATTAAGCAGAATTTGCTGTGTATTAAGTCTACAAAGTTACCTTTCCCAACCAAACTTGTGAATGCCTCGAAGAATGAAATCAGGTTTGTTTGACAAGAGTTATTTTCCATAAAACAACATTGACTGGCATTAAATTATTATCCTATCCTTTTATTCTTTATTATTTGAACTTTATACCAGCTTTTCTATTATCTTGACCAGGACTGATGTCAGGCTAAGTGGCCAGCAGTTTCTCTGGGACTGACTGCAAGTAGAGGGAGATTGATAGGTGGAGTAATGTGTGTCAGAAGCAGACAGGACCAGAAAAGCACTGATCAGTGTGGTTCTGGGAAAAAATGGAGAGAGAGAGAGCTGCTTTTGGGCAGACGGCTGGCCAGAGATGATCTTAGCCAGCTCATTTAGGAGTCTTGGGTGCTAGTTACTGGGACCTGCTGATTTAAAATATTTATCCCTAGTAGTTGTTGTTTAACATTTTTCTTGGTCACTAATTGACTGGAAAGTATTTGATTGTCCTCATGTGATACCAGTACATCATCCTGCTTCTTTCCAAATACAGAACAGATATATTTTTGAACACTTTTGCCTTTTTCTGCCCCATTAACAATTTTATCATCTCAATATAGTTATGGGCTTATCCCATTTCTAGGACTTCCTTTACTCTTAATATACTTTAAAACTTCCTCCTTTTTCTGCATAGCCCTGTCAGAAAATGGATTTTTTCCCCTCTGTTGTCTTTAGCCTTCCTTCTCAACTTTCTACCCACCATATCATATTTATACCGACTGCTATATAATTCCGTCTTTTTTCTGGTTTGTGATTTATTGCTTTAAATTTCTAATTGCTGTCTTCCCTTCATCATTGAACTAGGATGGGGGTATAGCTAAAGTTGTCCTCTTATGGACTGCAGAATCAGCTTTTTGGCCATCTAATACAAATTCTTAAAGAACTCCAATTTTCATTCATATTTTTCTGTGTACATTTTTCCACTCAATCCATTTCACTCAGTTTTCCTCAGCTTTGGGAAATTACTCCCTTTGAAGCACCAAATATATACATATTTACTGACTGGAACTGTCTTCTGTTTGCCCACACGAAATGCAATCAGGTCATAATCTACCTGACGACCTATTAACTACACTTCCACCTCCAACTTCTATCATTCTCATTTTTTTGTTTAAAAATTTGAAGATAATTACTCTGAGTTTATTTATTTTGGCAGCAACATTGTAAAACTTGGTACAGTGTCTGAATAGCATTATCTGTTTTGCAAAAAAATTACACGCTAACAATTCAAACACAATATTTTAAATCTTCTATTATATGCTATAACTGTTTCGATGTTTAGAATGAATTCTTAATATCCAAAATTAATTGCTTTACTGTTTAATTAAAGTAATTAAGTTTCAAGACAAGTTTCATTGGTTATGCTAGCACATTGTGCACTGTGGGGTGTATTCTGCTCTCTGCTTTAATAAGAAGTACATGCATGCTTTGAGAATTGATCATTATAAACGCACAGATCAAAACTCAAATATTTTGCAGGCAAAATTATTAATATGACAAAATGCTACTTAGCCTATTTGAACTACAGATACAAATTCAAAATGTAGTTTAAGCACAAAAACTGAACAAGGAGCATGAGAACATTCTATGTTTATTAGAACTTAAGTGAATCAGAAATAACAGAGCTGCTGATTCTGCATACCCATCTCCACATTTCAAGATGTTTCTATGTCTTCCTGACACTAACCACTAAAACCATTTTTATGAGGCACTCCAATACTCAACAATAAACTACAGTTTATTTAAAATGACACAATGCCTGTTTACAAACCATTAGGTGATGATGATTAAATATTAATAAATCTTTATTAGTTGAATTTAATAAGCTTTAATAATTCTAAATAATTTTATTTTACTTGGTCAGTTTGTTGAAAGCCATGACAAATTACTACATATAAAGCATTTTATTTATTGTATTCTTACAGTACCACTTTTCTTTAAACACTTACTTATATCTATGGACTATAAACCTTTAAGCTGGGGAAGAATATTACAGGAAACACATTTTAAACAAATTAAAAATGTGCAGAACTTTAAGCCCTGGGCCCAAATAACAGTGCCGTGGAAAGTATATTATGCAATGTTGCATAACAAAGCAACAGACACATAGCCAAATAAGTGTTCTGGTTGAAAAGGTCTGAAGGAAATCACACGTGTTTAGTTCATCGTAATTTTACTGCAATCTGTGATATCTGATAAGTGGAGTTGGCATGGGTCAGTGTTATTATTTGTACTGGAGTAGCACACAGAGGCCCCAATCAGGGATTGAGAGCCCCATCATGTTAGGCACTGTACAAACTTGAATAAGCAATCATCTCTACAGCTGTGATGTAAAGCACCTTAATGCTTACAATGGTTGCTCAAAAGTCAACAAATTTTTATAACACTGGAACTGTTATCGACATTTCCTGTTTCCTTTGCTTTAGACATATATTGGAATAATGTCTCAAATACATTTTAGGAAGACTATTACAAAATAACATATATGCACTTACTGCACGGATGTCCTAAAACCTTCACCTCATCAATTGCCAGGTATCCTTGATGACCTGAAGTGACTACTTCAAAAATAACCTGAGAAGTGAAGAGAGAACTCTGTAATTACACAGTGGAAATAAAGTCTCTTATATCCATTACATTACTATGGAAAAATAAGACAACTAAGTGTTTATTTAAATAGTATGTTGAGAACTCATAATAAAAAGTCAAGAATGCATCTTTCAGATGATTTAGGACCAGAACATAAACTGCATTTTCACAATGTTACTCCCCACTGGGTTAAACACCACATTAAAGAGACTCCAAAAGCTATTGGATCTACAAGGCAGTCAGATTAACTTTTCATTTTCTGCCTTTTATAGTGCAAACCCGTTTATATTTAATACATGACAATTATACAGTATAGCCACATTTCTGTAGTGAACTGTATCAGACATATGCATGGCTACTTTCATGAGTGCATTAGACATGCTCTTACTCCTGCACCTACTGTACTAAGTTAAGTAAAGCAGATCCATTGGCTACAGTTTGTTTGATGGCTATAAATAGGTCACAAGATAAATGGACTGCTCTTGTCAGCCGAATTAAGAGCATTCAAAAGTAAACGTCTGCAAACTTTGGCAGCCCTTCTTTGAACAACTCAAGTCTGTTTATGCAGAACAGGAAAAGAAAATGCCAGTGGCATTAATGGGTACTTTTTCAAAGTAATACACAGGAGATGCATGCTCAAATCCTGCTATTTTTTTTAATCCTGCTTTTCTTTGGAAATTTATCCTCAATTGTTTTTCTCTACTGTGCTCCAAAAGCATACAAAAAAAGTTTGGGAGAAATTTCACGGGTATGCTCTATATTTGACCTTGGAGAAGTTGCATAAAGACACAAGTGTACCATGATCCTTTGCTGCAATGATTTAAATGACAAGAGTCCAATACAGAATGCAATATGTCACAATGACAATATGGAGCTAGCATAATATTAAAATAAGGTAATGGGTTTTCTGCTGTTGAATAAATACTATAAAATCATGGATCATGAATTTAAAATAAAATCCTGAGATGACAGTATTCTTCATCATTCCTTGTCCTCACAACAGATACATGAATTGGTTTGTCCCATCTTAAAAAACACAGCTCTAGTCACAACTCCCAGTAAAAGTTTCACTCCATCGTCTTTCTGCCCTTCATCTCTATACTAACTGAACAAATAAGCAGCCTTAAACTCCTCTCATATAATTTCATTTGGACCCCCCAGTCCACAAATGCGGCTTCTATTCCCTATACTCCACTAAACAATTCTCACCAAGATCCCTAATGAACTCTTCTTGGACAAATATAAGGGCTTTAATTCCATCCTCTTCCTTTGTGACCCGCTAGCTTCCTTTAACACCATTGACCATACTCGTCTTCTTGAAATCCTGTCAACCCTGGGCGTTCTTGGCTCTGCCCTCTCCTACCTCTGTAACTGCTCCTTTGGTGTCTTGTTCACTTGGTGCTTCTGCTACTTCTCCCCCTTTTGATGGGGGTCTCATTGGGCAGAGGTCCATCATCTTTATAACAAATCTACCTCTGGACACTGAACCAATCTCCAAACTAAAATCTCAGCATGTCTTTCAGAATTCTCCTTGTGGGTCCAACCAACAACAAAAAAACTTACCATGGCCAAAAGAGAAAGACTGGCAGTTTAAAACTCCATAAAACAATTTCTGCTAAAAAAAAAATCTAAGAGTATTCTTCAGTTACAGCTAGTGACCCTTAATAACTAATTCTAAACTAAGGCCAAATTCTAACCTCACTTATACCTCAATTCCATTTGCTAAAGTGAGTTGTACAGGTTTCTATAGGCTCCTACTGTTTACTACAGTATCCAGTGCAAGTCCATTTAAAGATTCAAGGAAACAGTGTCCTACAAACACAAAACTGGTTCTACCACCAACAAAACTATCCTTCAAGAAATCTTTTGAAGAAAACAATGCAACGGAGTAGTAGTATCCAACTCTTTTAGAGCACATGGAAAAGAGGATACTAAGGGGAGATATGGAAAAGAGGATACTAAGGGGAGATATGATAGAGGTATATAAAATCATGAGTGGTGTAGAGAAAGTGAATAAGGAAAAAATATTTATTTGTTCCCATACTATAAGAACTAGGGGCCACCAAATGAAATTAATGGGCAGCAGGTTTAAAACAAATAAAAGGGAGTTCTTCACACAGTGCCCAGTCAACCTGTGGAACTTCTAGCCTGAGGAGGTTATGAAGGCTAAGGCTATAACAGGGTTTAAAAGAGAACTAGATAAATTCATGGAGGTTAAGTCAATTAACGGCTATTAGCCAGGATGGGTAAGGAATGGTGTCCCTAACCTCTGTTTGTCAGAGGGTGGAGATGGATGGTTTGAGAGAGATCACTTGATCGTTACCTGTTAGGTTCGCTCCCTCTGGAACACCTGGCCTTGGTCACTGTCAGTAGACAGGATACTGGCCTGGATGGACCTTTGGTCTGATCCAGTATGGCCATTCTTATGTTCTTATTCTTATGTTCATTTTGTATACAAAGATCTCAAAGTGCTTTAGCAAAGGAGGTAATTATCATCCTCATTTTACAGATGCGGCAATGAAGGCATAGAGAGGGGAACTGACTCCCCCAAGGTCATCCAGCAGCAGAGTCGAGCATAGAACCCAGTTCTATTAACATAGTTCAGAGCTCTATCCTCTGGTCCAACTGCCTGGGGAAAAAAAAAGACATGACATATCTCTTTTTCAACAGAGCAAGGGAACTTACTCCAAATCTTGCCCTTTAACATATGCAGATTTCTAGGTGAGCTCTGGGAAAGTATTGGAGGAAATTCCAGACACACACATCTTAAATAAATGACCAATAGGGCTTTTGTTGGAAAATATACCAACAAGACAATTGATGCAAAGCTGGTTTTTCAACCAAATATATATATATTTTTAAAGTGTCAGATTTTCATTAAAAAGTAATTTTTTTTCTGGAAAAACTAATCACCTCAAACCCCAAATATCTGTAATTGGAAAAGCTGCTGTGCTGCCTCATGAGAGTTGTAGTTTGCAAGTCTCATGCCCCAAGTACTCCACTATGGGCTGGGTTCCCTAGACAGATTACATCTCCTGGGAGGTATCCTGGCCATGGACTCCTGTGATACACCATGGTTGCAGAAAAAAAAACATCCCAATGTGTAGAAAGAATAGTAAATACGGCAGGCAACCAGTTTGGCTTAACAGTGAAATCCTTGCTGATCTTAAACGCAAAGAAGAAGTTTACAAGAAGTGGAAGATTGGACAAATGACCAGGGAGGAGTATAAAAATATCGCTCAGGCATGCAGGAGTGAAATCAGGAAGGCCAAATCCCGCTTGGGAGTTGCAGCTAGCAAGTAATGTTAGGAGTAACTAGAAAGGTTTCTTCAGGTATGTTAGCAACAAGAAGAAAGTCAAGGAAAGTGTGGGCCTCTTACTGAATGAGGAAGGCAACCTAGTGACAGAGGAGGTGGAAAAAGCTAATGTACTCAATGATTTTTTTGCCTCTGTCTTCACAAAGTCAGTCAGCTCCCAGACTGCTGCACTGGGCAGCACAGAATGGGGAGAAGGTGACCAGCCCTCTGTGGAGAAAGAAGTGGTTCAGGACTATTTAGAAAAACTAGATGAGCACAAGTCCATGGGGCAGGATGCGCTGCATCCAAAGGTGCTAAAGGAGTTGGCAGATGTGATTGCAGAGCGATTGGTCATTATCTTTGAAAACTCATGGCGATCGGGGAGGTCCCGGATGACTGGAAAAAGGCTAATGTAGTGCCCATCTTTAAAAAAGGGAAGGAGAAGGATCGGGGGAACTACAGGCCAGTCAGCCTCACCTCAGTCCACAGAAAAATCATGGAGCAGGTCCTCAAGGAATCAATTCTGCAGCACTTAGAGGAGAGGAAAGTGATCAGGAACAGTCAGCATGGATTCACCCAGGGCTAGTCATGCCTGACTACCTAATTGCCTTCTATGAGGAGATAACTGGGTCTGTGGATGAGGGGAAAACAGTGGATGTGCTATTCCTTGACTTTAGAAAAGCTTTTGATATGGTCTCCCACAGTATTCTTGCCAGCAAGTTAAAGAAATATGGGCTGGATGAAAGGTGGATGGAAAGCTGGCTAGATTGTCGGGCTCAATGGGTAGTGATCAACAGCTCCATGTCAAGCTGGCGGCCGGTTTCAAGCGGAGTGTCCCAAGGGTCAGTCCTGGGGTCGGTTTTGTTCAATATCTTCATTAAGGATCTGGAGAATGGCGTCGACTGCACTCTCAGCAAGTTTGCAGATGACACTAAACTGGGAGGAGTGGTAGATACACTGGAGGGTAGGGATAGGATACAGAGGGACCTAAACAAATTAGAGGATTGAGCCAAAAGAAACCTGATGAGGTTCAACAAGGACAAATGCAGAGTCCTGCGCTTAGAATGGAAAAATCTCATTCACTGTTACAGACTAGGGACCGAATGGTGAGGAAGCAGTTGTGCAGAAAAGAACGTAGGAGTTACAGTGGACAAGAATGTGGATATGAGTCAACAGTGTGCCCTTGTTGCCAAGAAGGCTAACGGCATTTTGGGCTGTATAAGTAGGGGCATTGCCAGCAGATGAAGGGACATGATCATTCCCCTCTATTTGACATTGGTGAGGCCTCGTCTGGAGTACTGTGTCCAGTTTTGAGCCCCACACTACAAGAAGGATGTGGAAAAATTGGAAAGAGTCCAGCAGAGGGCAACAAAAATGATTAGGGGGCTGGAGTACATGACTTATGAGGAGAGGCTGAGGGAACTGGGATTGTTTAGTCTGTAGAAGAGAAGAATAAGGGGGGATTTGATAGCTGCTTTCAACTACCTGAAAGGGGGTTCCAAAGAGGATGGATCTAGACTGTTCTTAGTGGTACCTGATGACAGAACAAGGAATAATGGTCTCAAGTTGCAGTGGGGTAGGTTTAGGTTGGATATTAGGAAAAACTTTTTCACTAGGAGGGTGGTGAAGCACTGGAATGGGTTACCTAGGGGGGTGATGGAATCTTCTTCCTTAGAGGTTTTTAAGGTCAGGTTTGACATAGCTCTGGCTGGGATGATTTAGTTGGGAATTGGTCTCGCTTTGAGCAGGGGTTGGACTAGATGACCTCTTGAGGTCCCTTCCAACCCTGACATTCTATGATTGTATGGTATCTCAGTGATTAGAGAGACTACGGTGCATCACGGGAAATGTAGTATGACCAGGTAGCTCGGCCAATAAAGAATGGGAGCAAGAGGCACCCAAAATAAAAATCCCACTGAGGCATCACAGCGGCATTGCTGAATAATTTTTTTCAGTTTTCAAATCATTTTTTTTCCACTGAAGCTGGAATTGTTTTCATTTGCGATGACATTTCCAGGGAAGGGGGAGAAAAAAAGGGGGATATTTTCCGAACACTACAATGGTCAGTAGTCTTCAGTCCAGAACCTGTATGAAAGGCTGGAGCAAAGTTCTTGATTGCTATAATATGCATATAAACAAACAAAGCTGTGAGCTTCTAAATACAAAATAATCTCTCAAGCAATTTCATAGATTGAAATTACAAGATTAGGATAGTTTAAACAAGACATTTGTAACAGACCAGAGATGCATTCTAAAATATTCTACCATACTCCCAGATAACATACCATAAAGGTCCCATGGTATATAATGAAAAAAGCAGTGCTGGACTCTCTGTTGAACTACAAAAAGAACAGGAGTACTTGTGGCACCTTAGAGACTAACAAATTTATGCGAGAATAAACTTTTGTGGGCTAAAACCTACTTCATCGGATGCATAGAATGGAACACACAGAAAGAAGATATTTATACATACAGAGAACATGAACAGAGGTGAGAGTGGCCATACCAACTGTAAGAGGCCAATCAATTGAGATAAGCTATCATCAGCAGGAGAGAGAAAAAAAACCTTTGAACTGATAATCGAGATGACCCATAGAAGGTGTGAGGATATTTTAACATGAGGAAATAGATTTAAATTAATGTAATGACCCAACCATTCCCAGTCTCCGTTCAAACCTAAGTTAATTGTATCTAATTTGCATATTAAATTAAGTTCAGCAGTCTCTCTTTGGAGTCTGTTTTTGAAGTTTTTTTGTTGCAAAATTGCCACCTTCAAGTCTGTCACTGAGTGGTTAGAGAGCTTGAAGTGTTCTCCCATTGGTTTTTGAATGTTATGATTCCTGATGCCAGATTTGTGTCCATTTATTCTTTTGCGCAGAGACTGTCTGGATTGGCCAATGTACATGGCAGAGGGGCATTGCTGGCACATAATGGCATATATCATGTTGCTGGATGTGCAGGTGAACAAGCTCCTGATGGCGTGGCTGATGTGATTAGGTCCTATGATGGTGTCACTTGAATAGATATGTGGACAGAATTGGCATCAGGCTTTGTTGCAAGGATAGGTTCCTGGATTAGTGTTTATGTTGTATGGTGTGCGGTTGCTGGTGAGTATTTGCTTCAGGTTGGGGGGCTGTCTGTAAGCAAGGACTGGTCTGTCTCTGAAGATCTGTGAGAGTGAGGGATCATCTTTCAGGATAGGTTGTAGATCTTTGATGATACGCTGGACAGGTTTTAGTTGGGGGCTGTAGGTGACGGCTAGTGGCGTTCTGTTATTTTCTTTCTTGCACCTGTTACTACAGTTACAGTCACACAGGCGTTAGGTTTCAATCAATAGTAGCACTAGTTGAAATACATTGGGCCAGATCACACAATCATTGAAGTCAACGGCCAGACTGCTGCCATCTTAAATAGGAACAGGACCGAGTCCTTTTTGACACATAATATGCATGTCAGTGAAGTGAAAGAGATACCACAACCAGCAGTGACATATCTCAGCCGAAAAGGCATCACTGACATGCCTTTCACTTTACTCAAAGACATGACATGCTACAAAAAGCTGCAAATCTCTCTCACAGTATAATTTTCATCTGTTCACAGTGTTCTAAAATAATATTAGCATGTGCATCAGTAAACAGTATTCCCTTATACTCTGATTAATGAATGAAGATTATGGGCCAAAATTCTCTAGTGTAAATGAGGACAGCTCCATTTTTGCCCATTTACACCAGCAGGATATTTGACCCTACATAGATCACACATTTTCAAAATTACTAGTACACCTATACTAGTACATAAGTTATAAATTCATTAATAAGTTTATAAATCCCAAGTCACACTGAGTTTTAAACAATAAATACTCCACTTAAACAATAAGTACTCCACAAGTAAACATGCTGGTTGTCCACATATACTAGAAGTAAAGACCAGATTTTTAAAAACATCACAAGCATACGCTCAGTGTGATCACACTCGCAAACAGATTACTGTAGATCAAAGAACTGGTAAGGGATATAAGTCTTTGGGCAGACAACTACAGTAGTTGCAAGAACAAAAGTACATGCAGAAATGTACTGCATGTACTTGCCATGTTTGCAGGTTTGTCCTAAATGTCTATTGTCATAAAAACATGACTCTAAATGTAAATAGGTCAGTTAGCTAACAAATGTATAAACATTTGCCTCCCTATATAATACCCATCATATGAACTGAGGAACTATTTACTTCAGACAGCAGAGTGTAAAGACAGTTATATGATCAAACCATAATATCACTTGGAGTCAAACAGCAGCCCTTTAGAGGTTTCCAGTTTCACATGCAGAGGGTTATGACAATCAAAGTACATAAGTGTTCTGGGGGGTCATCTTGTAAAGGAGCTATGGAAAGGCCATAGCTTACTCCACAGAGTTATGCATGTGCATTTGATGGTGAATGTCATCATTAGATAACAAGGTTTAAACACAATAGGTCTGATTCTGATCTCAGTTACACTGGTGGAAATTTACAATGACTTCTGTGGAGTTATTTCATATTTACAATAGTATAACTGAGATTAGAATTTGGGCCAGTATTCAAATTGTGTGTCTAAGAAGTTTGCATTTACTAGTAGCTGACAATTAAATGCTGCTTTATATGCTTAAGTGAAAATCTGAATGCAGAATGGAAACAGGATGGTAATTGTAGGGGAATTTTAATTTAACATCCCAGGACAGGTATTGCTTTCTTTGTATGCAGCACATCCCCACTCCTTCCCTATGCTTTCTACTACACGTGCCCTCCCCTACTAGCTCTCTTCTTTGGCTGTATTCTTCCACCATTACTAATTTTTTTCTGAATTTTTATCAACTTCATTTAAAAAAAAACAAAAACAAACCTACGGAGCAGACTATAACTCCCTCATCCTGTATTTCTTGTGAAAACTATGTACAGTTTTTTCATCACTTTTCTACTTGATGAGTTGCCTGGTCTGAAGAATATAAACATTTTCATTCTAGAATCTCAACTTTCTATTCATCACAGCTGACAACATCTGAAGACAATACATGAGGCACATTAATCAAAATAAAACAACATTCTAGCACAGCAACCTGCACTAAACATGACAATCCTTTGTTTCTTTGGAAATTATTTTGCTGTCTTATCAGTTAGGAAACAACTGGTTAAAACACTGATTTCATTTGCTCATGAAACACTATGCTGAATGTCTGGCTGAGAGATGTTTTACATCAGGCTATTCCTCAGATGCCTGCCAAACAGGAAATAGTGAAGCGGTTTAACATCACACCATCCCTGATCCTGCTTGCTTCAGTGAAGAGCAAAATTAACTTTTCATTTCTGCCACTTCCCCTTCTATATGTGAACAAAGAAAGGGAGTTTCCTTATCAACATGCTTACTAGTGAAAATGTGCTGTTGCAGATAACTTGCCGGTTCCAAAGAACAAAAGAAATAAGTAATTTTTACCTCTAATGAATGACCTCACTTAGTAAATTCTTGCCCTTGTTGTTGCAAAGAAATTACGAAACTTTTAATCAAAAGGTGCACTGTACCTCATTATAAACACACTGTAATTCATATAATTTAAAAATATCTATCTGAAAAAGGGAAGGAAATAAAGTATATTAAGAAGTCTACTTAATGTAAGGATATAGAAAAAGAAAAATCAATAATCCTGCAGGGATTCCTATTAGTTTTACATCTCAGGGCAGGTATTGGTTTCTTTGTTTACAGCACATCTTCACTTCTCCCCTATGTATATACTATACTCTTCTCCCCATAGCTCTTTTCTTCTGCTGTATGTTACATTATCACTCTCCCCTACAAATATCATCCTGCTTCCAAATTTGCACATAAAGTGGCATTTAAGTGCCTACAGCCAACCTGAGCAATCCAAAGGAGGATGTCTTTCCATGCCAAACATTGAAAATGGGGCTTATAATATTTAAAGCTAGAGAAATTAATTGTATTTATGCAGGTTATTTTGTCCTATTTCTCCGACAACTGCCCGGCAACTCTGATTTTAAGGATAGGAGGTCAGAACTGATGGCAGACTCTTACTGATATGACTTGGATCAAATGTCTGCTTACTGTTGGACACATAACTAAGTTTAAAACAAAGCAATTTTAAAAACTTGGATGACCCAGGCAGAGATGCATCTTTTTCAGAATTTCTAGTAATAAACTATATAATTTAACAAGGTTTTTTGGGGTTTTTTTTAAGCCCTTGGGACTTGGGGCAATGCTTAAAAATTGTCAGTTACAACATTTCTTTCTCATTTTAAATGTATTAAGCCCAACTGATGCCACATATAAGCATGTGAATATGAGTTTGACATTTACAGTACAAGAAACTTCACTCTTTGTCCTTCCTGATAAACTCTGAAGTACAGGGTCTAAACCTAATTCCCAAGCATCAAGTACAGTACATTCAGATAATGACACGAAGGACAATTTCAACCAGTTTTGAAGAGACAAGATGGATCTAGTATTTCATATTCCCTAAACTCCTCATTTATAAGGAAAGGTATTAGACAGTACAGGGTAAAACCTAGCTTAGTGTAAAGTTATACCTTCAAACTCGTGTGTGTGGTTACTAGAAAGAAATCTAGAATTCCCACAGAGTTCTTATTCCCTCTCAGCCCTTCAAATTACTTAAGAGATGATGTTAAACAAAATGCAATAGCCTAAAGACAAGCGTACTCTACTAAAAATACTTTATATCTTTCTTCAAATTTCATTTCTTATTTTAAAATTATGTTTGTTGGAATTTTTTAATCAAGTATTACAGTCCTTTTCTGCATTTCCAGAGTGAATGAATTAGAAAGCAAATCATTCAAAAAGAGGGGAGAGAGTGTAACTAAGGACTTGTCTACCCTTCATAGTTTTGTCGACAAAATAGTAGCAGTGTATACACGACAATGCTCCTTTCACTCACAAAACTCTCCCACTTTGCTGACAAAACAAAACCATCAACAAGAGGCGTAGAGCTTTTTGTGGCAAATTTAGAACAACAAAATGACAGTGTAGACACGGCACTTGGTTATGTCACTATAAATGGCCTCCAGGAGGTATCCTACAATGCCCATCCTGACTGCTTTGATCAGCAGTTCGAACTCCGCTGCCTTGCACACATGTACACAAGCATCTGCCCCTCCCCCTTTAAGGACCTGGGAATTTCTGAAATTCCACTTCCTGTTTCCTTAGCGTGGAGATTTCACAGCATATCTTCCTAGCTGATCATGGCAGTTCCATGAAACAAAAGCTCTCCTGCTAGGAGCACATCTGAGTTGTTGGATCTGCTGGCACTGTGGGGAGAAAAGGCTGTGCAGTCTAGCTCTGCTCCAGTCATAGGAACTTCGATAACTACGGTTAGATTTCTTATGGCATGTTGGATAAGGGATCTGAATGAGACACACATGAATGCTGTGTGAAGATAAAGGAGCTCGGGTAAGCGTACCAGAAGGCAAGGAAGACAAACCGTCACTCTGGTGCTGCGCCAAAGACCTGCCTCTTCTATAAGGAGGTGGACACCATCCTCAACAGTGACCTCACCTCCACCACCAAGAGCCCTGTGGATGCTTTGGCAGGGCTAGAGACAGCGGAGAGCAGACTCAACCTGGAGGATGAAGTCATGGACAAGGAGGTTGAATTGGATGACAATGAGGCGCACATGGCAGGGCCATACTGTAGCATGGAAAGCTGGGACCTCTTTTTTACTTCGGAGGGGGTCTAGCCAGTCTCCGGAGGCCATCTCTGGCATGCATGATGCAGGAAAGGAGAGCTCTGGTAAGTAATCTTTGAGTTGATGCTGCTTGGTTATATGAGGTGAAGCTGTTCTTTTCTTTGTATATTCTAGAAGTGGGTAAAGGGATAGAAATGTACAAGACTAGTTGTGTTTGTACGTGCTTCACATTCCCCTGTACAGCTAAGCAGTACGGCAGAACAATGTGTTAATGCACACCGAGATTTCACAGGTATCCTCCCGAGAGATCTCTAAGAAACTTTCCTGGAGGTACTCGTCAATCCCTCTGCTGAAGGTTCCTTGGCAGAGCTGCTTTGTTCTTTCCCCCATTGTAGGAAACTTTGCCGTGCCAATTGGCAGTCACTTGTGCAGGGACCAAAATGGCACACAGGCGAGCAGCATAAGGAGATGCATCCTTGCTTATCCTAAGAAGTGAGATATCGGCTTCAATGACTCCTTCCCCCGCTCTACATCCCCACTGTGAAAATGGTGGCAGAATTTACAATATTGTTCCTAGTCGCCTGCAGTGATCCTCTTTTAAAAAAAAACCTAGACCTTTGCCCCATATTGAGCCCCTACAGGCCAAACTCACCATGTTTAGGGCATTTGCCAAGCTCTGTGTTTGCCAAGGGACAGTGAGAAACTGATTCGTATTTTTAAAAAAAGGTGCACTAACAATCATGTTTATGTTTATTGTTTCTTGTGTTTCTGCAGATGTGTCGTTTAGGGGAACCTCCTACACACCAGCGAGTACCTACACCAGATATGGAAACAACCATGAAGGAACAAGGAGGACATGTTTAAAGAGGTGCTTCTATCCTCACAGGTAGAAAAACAAGAATGCACAATGTAGAGAGAGGCTTTAAAAGAAAATTATAAAAAAGACAGGAGAGGAGAGCCAAGATAAAACTGTAATGGGCCAGGAGCAGATTATAAAAGCGATGGAGGAGATGTTGAAGTCCCTAATCATGCTGCAGGCAGAATACATGCATGCTCAGTCCCACCTGCAGCCAATACAGAACTGCCTTCTATGCCCTCCCCAAACTCCTCCCACATGTTCCTTGCAGCTTTCCAGCCCATCTTGGTACCGTGTTCACTCTACTCCTTTGGACAGCTTCCAAAATGATAGCTGGACTTACACATAACTAGAAGAGCCTACATTACCCTTCCTTGTTATCTGCATTCCCACCAAGCCTTTTGTATGTGCTGTTAATTGATATTTAAGAAAAACATACTCTCTGAAAGATAACCAATCTTTATTTGTCTCTCATACATGGTGATTGTTGCTGAAATTAATACACAGTTGCAATTTGATCATTTGCTGACTACATATCACGTCGGGAATCACCACAATTTTCATGGAAGGCAACAAGTTAACAAAATATGGCAGAGTGCTGTAAAGAAAGACACATTACTGGTGTTCATTGTCATAATGGTGCCTCAAAGCCTCCCTGATTCGAATAGTCCCCCATTGTGCCCTGCCAATAGCCCTGGTATCTAGCTGCTCAAAATCAGCCATCAGGCAATCTGTCACTGTGTTCCACTTTAGGGGAAACTTTTCACCCTTAGCCTCACAAATATTATGGAGTGCACAGCCAGCTACTATGACCATGGGAATATTTTCCTCTTTTAGGTCTAACCTGCCATAAAGGCAGTGCAAACATGTTTTTAATCTGCCAAAAGCACATTATACAGGCCTTCTCCTCCTGCTCAGCGTATTGTTGAAGTGCTCCTTGCAGCTGTCCAGGTTTCCCGTGTAAAGTTTTATGAGCCATGGAAGTAAGGGGTTCGCTGAGTCTCCCAGGATCACTACAGGATTTCAACATCCCCTATTGGAATCTTCTGGTCTGGAAAGAAAGTCCCTGCTTGCAGCTTTCTGTACAGGCCAGTGTTCCTAAAGACGCATGTGTCATGCACCTTCTCAGACCACCCCACATTAATGTCAGTGAAATGCCCACAGTGATCCACAAATGCGTCCAATAAAAGTACCCCTTTTATTGATGTACTCAGTCGCCAGATGATCCAGGGCCAAAATTGAGATATGCATGTAATTGATCGTCCTGCCACACTTGCACACATTGCACAAACCCATCCACTATTTCACACACATTGCCAAGAGTCATAGTCCTTTGTAGCAGGATGTGATTAACGGTTCTGCACACTTGCGTTAACACAGCCCCAGTGATGGGCTTTCCAACTCCAAACTGATTGTCACTGATTGGTAGCAATTTGGAGTCGCCAGTTTCCATGAGAGATCGCTACATGATTCTCCACCAAGAGGGCAGCCCTCATTTTGGTGTCTTTGCGCCACAGCGCTGAGGCAAGCAGCGCACACAGTTCCAGGAAGGTGGTTTTCCATATCCAAAAGTTCTGCAGCCCAGACCTGCATAACGATGTGATCCTACCACTCAGTGCTTATTTTTCAAGCCCAGAAATGATGGTCCACAGTGTGCAACTACTCTAGAATGCCAAAAGTAATCTGGTGTTGTTTCTTTTCATGGCACGCAGAAGGTCAGGCATCTCTGATTCCTGTTCAGATTTTCATGATATACTGTATGATCAGCTGAAATGTGTTCCTAACAGTGACCACAACAGTAGAGAGCAGTGCAGGATCAACTCTTTCAAACGGAGATGGTGGGTGCATAGTAAACAGGAACCACTGAAAAATGCCACAACATGCAGTCCATGGAATGATGGGACCGAAAAAACTGCATCATTGGACATTGAGCCCACACCCATGATGCGTTATTGTCCACTCTCCCTTCCCACAATTCCTAGCTGCAGAAGGTGACTAGTAGCACAGTAGGATAGCTACCCACAGTGCACTGTTCTCACTGTCGATGCTAGAGCAATACCTGTGGATGCGTTTCACCAATAGAAGGAACGTTGTGTGAACATGCACAAACAACATAATTATACAAGTTTTTGATTGTTAGAGTAACTTGCTTTGACAAAATTCTTTAGCATAGAAAAGCCCTTAACAGTATGCCTAACTGCTTGGGGAGGCATCTTCCAAGGGGCGGCACTCCGGCTCCCCCCCACCTTTTTTTTTTTTTTTTGCTTGCGGCGTGAAAAGCTGGGTGCTGGCCCTGAGTGGCGGTGACCTGCGGCAGTGCGGGGTGTCGGGAGGGCCGCAGGAAGTAAGGGGAGGGGGAGCAGAGGAACCGCTCCTCCCCCCCACAGCTCACCTCCGCCTCCTCCCCCAAGTGCACAGCTGCTCCGCTTCTCCCCCTCCCTCACAGGGAGGGATAGGAGGGGAAATGCGCTGCGCCCGGGGGAGGAGGTGGACCGGGGATTTGAGGAAGGGATTGGAATGGAGCGGGGAAGGGGAGGAGTTGGGGCAGAGCCGGGGGGATGCGGGAAAATTTTTTTGCTTGGGGCGGCAAAAAACTTGGAGCTGGCCCTGTTTGCAACAGTTGCTGAGAAACTCACCAATCTGAACTCAGCTGGGGGGTATTGTATCTTACAATCTATGGAGTTGTACAATTATTTATGCTTAAAAAATTAAAGCACATTTTAATACTGCACACTGGTCTGACAACATAAAATAACCCTATGAAATAACAAATTTTTCTCCTATTAAAGAGGTAGCAAGCAGGTCATATATACTTAAAGAAATCAGATATTTTATTCTGTTGCCCTCTGATGAAAGCACATAGCCAATACTTCCTGACTGGTGCAGTTCTAAGTGAGGGGCAGGCTTCAAGTAGCAGCAATTTGAACAAGAATTAATTGAAGAATTAAACACATCTTAATAATCAGAATACTTGACAATTTAATTTGAAATGACAAGTAATTCACCTATAATTAGCTTTGCTAGATGCAGGTTATCAATGTGATTTATATATCTAGTACAGTAGTTTGCCATGTAGGGTAAAACCTACACAAATAATTATCTGGTACAAAGAAAATATATATTGGATGAACATGATTACTATGCTCAGAGCCTGTACTTTTAAAGAGTCATTTCTAAATGGAAACCTGACATAAAAAGGTGCCATAACACGAATTAACTATAGGAACATAATATAAGAAAAAAGCTAATTATTAAATCTTTTAAAAGCTTTGCCTGTGTTTATGTTAATAATATGCAGGCTAAAACCACTTTAAATACCAAATAAATACTAAGCGGTTGGACTAGAATTGGATTTACTCCACAATAATCGGTCTTGCTTTTTATTCAGTTAGCATTAGTGGGAGTTACTTGCCTACATTTTTCATGAATCATTAGGAAAATAGACTCAAAAATGTTTTTAAGAGATCTGCATTGTGCAAATACTATTTCTTTAAAACACTACCATGTAGCCTGTGTTAATATTTATGCCTTAATTTTGATTTGTTTGTTGGTAGGTACACCGTGGGTGTCCTATTAATGGATTGGAACTGTATAGCACTGTCATGTAGGCAGGTATCGCTACGATTATAAAAATAAAAAACAAAACTATTGTTACATTACCTAGTCCATCCCCACACCAATGCAGGATGTTTTCCTGCAGTACTTATTTATTTGTACATTGTCCCATTATCTTTTATATATGGCAAGTAATGGGCTTCCGTCACTACTGTTGCAAGACCACTGCACATTCTGCTATGAAGGTTTTTCCTGTCCCTATTCTTTCTAGGAAATAGAGCAGAGACAAGATGGCTAAAGCCTTGTGAGAAGTAATAAGTGCTGCAGCATCTGGTGGGTCACTGGGAAAGACACCCAAGTTCTGGATAGGATGTGAAAAACCTACTCCCAGGGATTCTGTGACAAAAGATGAATGGTTAAGGAGTTCATTAGAGGGGAAGCTTTAAGAGCAGTGGGACCAAGGTAGGCGTGGAGTACAGAAACAGCTGTGGAAATTATAATTGTGATGGGGAAGCTGAGGAGACTATGACAGAGATCCTTGAGAGCGAGGATGCAACCAAAGAGACAGGAGATGGCACAGCAATTGGGAACAGAGAGACAGATCCTTAGCTGGTGTAAATCAGAGTAACTATTCAAGTCACTGGAGCTTCTTGCAAAAGCTAAGGATCTTCCCCTGAGGCTGTGTCTAAGCCTGAAAAGCTGGATTGCAGTTATCTAGGTAGCCTGAGCTACACACTTCTGTTAAACTGGTCCCATTAGAGTGAAAAAAGCTATTTGGAAGTATCTTGATTCCTTGGACTTCAATTAGCTAAAATATATTAGTTGAAATTTGATGCAGATTATATAGATAGGGAGAGCACATGAATGTCTTCTGAGATTGCCTGTATCTCTATCAATATGGCATTTTAGCCTCATTCTTATGTTACAGAAATATTTTACTATAAGTTTGCCAAAATCTCCTTTCCCCCCACATCCTTTTGGGGTGTGGGGTATAGGGTGCACATGTGTGTGTTTGTGGAACCATGGTAAACTTTCCTACAGAAAGGCAGCATCTTAAGAAATGGCCACATTAAGCTACTACTACTTCACCTTTAGGCTTTAATCAGAAGAATGCTGCTGTAATCAAAAACTGAAATTACAAACTAAAATTGCAATTCAGGCCTGTGGACTCATACACATCTGGTTCTAGAGCCACAACTGAGTGTTATCAATATAAAGCAAAATAAACAAGCCTAACAACGTAAAATCTTCTGTTACTAAATTCTAATGTTCCTGATGTACAGGTAATGGGTGAAATCCTGGGCCATTGAAATCAATGACAAATCATCCATTCTTAAATATTAAAATAAGTAAATATATATTTAGCATCAACTGTAAAAAAGACCAATTAAAACAAACTGACCAACATAACATACATTAGATTTTACTCACTAATCAGGCTATCTCAGCCTGTATTCAGTCTTGCTGATGACAAAAAGCAAGTTGTAAATTTAGGCTGCAAATTCGTTCAATATGAGAAACAAAATTTAACAACAAATAAAATGTACCTGATAGAAATTAGGCCAAAAGGTGCTAATTGCCAGTTCTGCTCTGTTCCAAGTGCCAGTAGCTGCTCCAGACATGTTCCAGATGGGGTTACCAAGCGGACCATTATTGACCTTCACATAAACATTCAGAGAACCAGGATTGGACCCACTCTTGCTTGAAACATAGTAATGGAAATCGATACAATGCGTGTCATTTTCTTTTAGGTGGGGTAGCAGGAGGTGAGCTCTTTGTTCAGCAAACCTCCCAGAAGTGTTCACCAGCATGAAAGATCCTGCAAAATAAACAGCCACAGTCTCAGCCACAGTTTTTGTCTCTTTACTGCCACCATCATCCTGTATTTAAAAGGAAAAAAACAATTCTGCTCTATGTCTAATAATAGCACTTAGCATTCATACAAGGCCTTTCATTCAAGGATCTGAAGGACCTTTTCCAAGTGTAGTATGTATTGCAGAAGTATGGTAAGTATTATCTTCCTAATTTGACAGGCAGTGGCACAGAAAGACTACACAACTTGCCCAAGGCCACATGATGAGTCAACGGAAGTTAGGAATAGAATCCAGTGTCCCAGTCACCGCATCATTTGCGGGTATGTGACTCTCATTGAAGTCAAGGTGAATTACGCATGCACAAATGACGGGATGATCAGGCCCAAAGATCTCCTGAACTCCAGGCCACTGTTCTAACCACCACCACTTCTGTGACTGATGAAATTTCACCTTCATTGAGGTGACACTTCTGGCCTATCAAGACTGTAGAAAGTAAAAGATCAGACATGATAATTAAGCTTTAAAAAAAGTGGTTTGTGTTTGAATTTCCAAATACTATAAAAAACAAACAAGTAAATAACAGATCAGTAAAGTGTATAGGTTGCACTCCTAAAGTGATTAAAATAGCATTCAGATGATCTTAAATCACCCTGCAAAATGATTCTTCATTTCATCAGTAACAAACTCATTCCACTGAAGCAAAAATTGGAAGAAATGGATCAGTTTACTGATGAATAAATAAAGAAGCTGTAATTGCTGTACAGGTCTTTGATTAGAATGATAAAAACGGTTTTCCAGAAATTCTATTTCTGTATACAACTAAAACTTAAACCCTACATGGAGGCTTGTCTACCAATACTTATATTATTGTTACAAGGATGGATTTCAAATATGATTGAATGAATAATCTGAGTAAAGGACAATCTGACAGAAGACCATTTTAGCTCATTCAAATTCTATTATGTTTCCCCCAAACATGAAAATGAATATGTTATTGAAACTATGAGGTGTAAATGGATGATCAAGTAATTTCACAATAATAAACTAGGATTCATTTTGCCTAAGCAAATCAGGAGCCTAAATCACATCTTTAGAAACGATTTTAGGAATTTAGGAGCCTAATTTCCATTGATTTCAATGAGAAAAACTCCTTAAGTAATCTTTTGAAAATGGGACTTAGCACATTTAGAAACTTTACCCCAGATTTTTCATGTGTCTTACATAGATATAAAGTTTAAAGAACCTAGTTTTCTAGCTGTGTTGAACTATTAAAGAAGCAAAAATCCTGAAATCATTTTTATTCTAGCCAAAAATAGTCCAGTTTCCAAAGCTGATAAAAACTACAATAAGCTGTGATAATGAAGGATCTGAACTGATCATGTATTATTGATTCCTGGTAAACTATTATTGCATAATATGATCATGTAATGGTAAATACTTTTACACACTGGGCCAAGGCTTGTTTGCTTTATTAACATGAATAGAAGTCACTGGAATTTCTTGCCAGATTAAAGAAAGCAAAGATTTGGTCCATACCACCATTTCTAATTAATTTAAATTTAAATTTCTCAGGATTCTGAATATTGGCTGTCCATATATTCATGGAGAAGCTTGTTCATTTGTTTCTGATTCAGCAGAGGAAAAAAAATCCTAACGCTTTTCCATCAAAAATCTGTTTTTTGTGAATCACAGTTTTCATTATATTTAATTCCTTTCATGTACACATCCAGGCATCTGAAGTATTTTTAGGCTATCCGGTGGCCTTAATAATCAATGCTGCAGCAGGATGGGTGCACACCGATTGCTAAGGAAGAACAGGAAGAAATCTGCCTGCTCTGGACACAGGTAGAATGCCTCTGGACTCACTGTGGGAGTACACTGAGGGGCAGTGATTATTTTAGCTTCTGGATTAATAACGTGTTCCCTCCCTCTGTCAGCTGGTGTGTAGTGGAACAGTACCAACATTACAATCCTTTACTATGTCAGACCTGATCTATGATGAAAACTTAGGTCAACCAAGCTACGTTGCTCAGGGATATAGCAGCAACTGTGCTGCTGTAGCACTTGTAACATACACACACCCTATCTATAGGAATACAAATTTCTTCAGTGCCTCGGTTCAGAAAACACAATACCTGGGAACACAGCTGTCTTCTGCACAAAGGAGCAAAAGGGAGAAGGCTCCTGCCCTCATCTGAGTGCAAAGGAAGGTGAACAGCCACTATTTAGCACTCAACCATTTTTATATTTATGTACCACGATTTGTTTAGTATTATGAGTTTTTTAATTTGTTTCTTTGCTTTTTTTATGCATATAACCACATCATATGCACAAGTATCTTGATTTCAGCTCCTGTTCTTTGCTGATTGGCTGAAGTGCTGATGTGTAAAGAATTGTGAGTAGGCAAGCACCAACAGAGGCAGGCTCTATTAATTTTTGATAACACATTTTCTCCACGTTGATAACACTGAAGGGAAGGGTTACAATAAAATGTACGCCTCTCCCCACAAATGGTCCATTACGAAAACAAAACAGCTACATTTGAAAACTGTGTGCTAGACTGTTGCTTAAAAATAGAGGGGAGGGCAAGTTTTGTTTTCCTAGTACCTACTGATTAATTTTCATCCTGTCAGACTCCAGTACATACAGTATGAAGCTCAACTTATACTTTTGTATATTCCAAGTATTACTCTTTTAAATAAAAAAAATCTGGTTATAATTTCTTTTAACCAGCAAAACAATGTTTAAAGTGTTTATGGGATGCATTAACAAAAAACTGAGGAGGATCTTCACATTATTCTAACATTTGCAGTATCAGAGAAAAATAACCCTTATTTTCTTAAAATCATTCAAAAAGAACATCCAAACACTTTTGTGACAACATGGCACAGTTTTCTACATTCAAGTATTACGAATCATAAAACTCTTATATGACTACATTAGAATCACTTAGTTTTCCAAAGCCTGAATAGATGAGTCATATATGACTTGAAGCACATGAACAATCAATCATCAGTGGACTACGAAAAGAGAGACATTAATCAACACATAGTGAAAAAGACTTTTGATACCCAACTTTTAAAAGGAAACAAGCAAGCAGCAAAGAACTTCCCAATAAACAGAAGAAATCCTATCGGTTCCATTTAGAAAACGGATGTGATTTCCTTTACAAGAAAAGTAAATCTTTAATGAAAACTAAATTAAGTTATAGTATGATATTTAGATGAGCTGTTTTAGCTGCTTATCTAGAAAATATTTGGCATTTATATATTTTTTAATACATGAGGCAAGAAGTATCTGAGAGTAAAGTAAATTGAGCCTTTTAATACTTTGATTAAACTAATGGTTTCAGGAAATGAAATACAAGTGGTACAACAGAGCCATGACAGGTAGCCTGCTTCAGAAGGGTCTTATGGGACTATTTGATTTCCCACCTGTGAAGGTATTAATAACCAACAACTTTGAAGTTGAAGCCATTTTTCTGTTCAAGGACCAGTATACACACACTCAGTGTAAACTTTTTATATAGATTCAAAGAGTTTAGGGACATGAGGATTGTCTAGTTTGACGTCCTGCACAACACAGGCCATTACATTACGTTCAGTTACCCCGTATTGAGCCAAAACACCTTGTGTTTCGCTAAAGCATATCTTGTTTTTGACTAAAACACATCTTCCAAAAAGGCAGCCAGTCTTGATCTGCAGACATCAAGAGATGGAGAATTTAACACTTTCCTCAGTAATTTGTTCCATTGGGTAATTACCCAACCGTTAAAAATACATGCCTTATTTCTAATGTGAATTTGTCTGACTGTTGTTCTTATGCCTTTCTCTGCTAGATAAAGAGAGACCTTTAGTACTTAATATTTTCTCCCCAGGAAAATACATTAATCAAGTCACCTCTCAGTGTTGTTTTTGATAACCTAAACAGACTGAACTCTAGATCTCTCACTGTAAGGCATTTTCTCCAGACCTCAAATCACTGTTGTCTCGGTCTTCTTCACTCTTTCCAAGTTTTTCTACATCCTTTTTAAAATGTGCAGATCACAACCGTACACAGTATTCTCGTTTGTCTTGCCAATGTACTTGCCAATACAGCAGTAAAATCATCTCCCTACTCCTAATCATCACTCCCCCATTTATCCAACAATCACATTAGCCCTTTTTGCCACAGCATCACAATAGGATTGTATATTGAGTTGCTTGTCAACTATGATCTCTATATCTCTTTCAGAGCCAGGATAACACCCCCATTCTGTAGGTACGACCTTGATCTTAGATATGTGACTTTGCATTTGGCAGTATTAAAATACATTTTATTTGCATGGGCCCAGCTTACCAAGCAATCCAGATCACTTGTCATCATTATTTACTATCCTGCTAATCCATGTGTCATCCACCAATGTTACCAGCAAAGATTTTATATTTGCTTCCAGATCACTGATGAAAATGTTGAACAACATTGGGCCTAGTACCAATCTCTCCGCAACTCCTTTCCTCACTTCCTGAAACATCTCTATTTGATAATTTCCAATTTCCAACTACTTTTTGAGATCTGTCAGTTAGCTGGTCTTTATCTTTATTAAGATGTGCATTATTGATATTGTACAGTGCTAATTTTTCATCAGCATCTTCTCTGATATGAAAAAAGATCACCTTTGATGGTTGCAAAAAATGGCATAGGACAAATTCAAAATCAGGGGTAAACAGAAGCAACTCCGTTGAAATCAGTGCAAGAATAACGCATCTGAGTTTGGTCCTTAAAAAGTATATCTAGTTAAATCTTGCATCTCCCATGAGAATAATCTCATACTATTAAACTGGCAAGGTTTGGACAGAAAACATTAAATACGTTTTTCTTAAAACACAAAGTGTACACAGGAAAGACAAATGCAAATTGAACCCATTAAAATATTTTCTATGAAGCTTTTCAAAACCTAATCAACTTATCTTCAAAGGTAAGTCATGCAGAAATTTTCTCTATCAACTTCTACTATTCTCATCTGTTACATTGACTGCTAAAATATTGCTCTGCCAGATGGTTATATAAATATTGGGTATGTGGCTAAATTAGATAAATTAGTGGATAAACACTCTGTTTTCACTGCAAAAGCAAACCATTCTTGACTTTCTCAGCTACAAAGAATGAAAAATTATGGCATACTTTGCAAGAGAGCATTTCAGCTCTACAGAAAGGTTTATCACATATTGTACAGTATACAGAAGATGCAATACGAGAACAGCACTGCATTAAATTAACGTTACTGCTCATCAGTATCATCCAGACAGAAACATGCATTATTAAGAAGAGGAGATTACCTGTAAGAACATAGGAAATTTATTGGGTTACCCAAAGGGAAAAATATAATACTCAATGTGCATTTTTAGTAGAAAAACATTGCAAATGTGCCAACAATTACAGAAGTGCTTGGCTTACAATACATTATTTGCTTAGATCTAATACTCATGTTTAAATATGAGGTTTATTCTGGTAGTGTAAGTCAAAAAGTTTAAATGTGAGTTTCTAGTACGAGACACCTAAATCCATATTTAGGCACCTATATGTAAATGAAAGTGCCCTGCTTTTCAGAGGTACTGAACACCAACAACTCCAACTGAAGCCAACAGGAGCGCTCAGCATCTGTGAAAAATCAGACTGCTTTTATTTAGGTGTATATATAATCACCCATATATTTTGTTCATCCATGTCAACATATTGACTATAAAGTCTAAATAAATTAAATAATGGATGAATAATAATAATAAAAACAAACCAACCAACCAGTGGTTCAACAATTATTTCCAAAACTTGCATGTGCTTCATCAATAATTCAGCAAGTACTTGGTACTTCATTAAGCACTGAAAAGTTTAGTGTTTCATATGAAAACCATCAAAATATTACCTCCAAAAAGGTGAAAGACATGAAAGAGAACAAAAACTAAAGAAAGAGCAAACAAAAGCATCTATTCTAGACAGAAAACATCCCCATAACTTTCATTAACATCAATGGGAGTTTTAGGTGAGAGAAGTACCAAAGGAAGCAAAGACTCTGTCTGTAATCTTTATTTCACCAGCTATTCCAAGTAATAAATAATAAATTATATTTACAGAAGCTCTGCTTGAATTTCTTACATAAAAAGGTATGACCAAAAGATGGAGTGGCCCAAGAGCAGTGACTGGGTCTAGTTTGTACTAAATAATCTGACAACTGGAATAGCAATATGCTCGCCTACAAAAATGATGGAAATGGCACAAGAGATATTTTTCAATCACTTCTGCAAGTTCTCACAGTGTCACATCAACTTGTTGAAAGACAGTTTTTATATCTGGAATGTCAAATCCAATAACACTGAATGCAGCATCATTTTTCACGCAAGAAAAAAAATGCCTAGAGAATGCAGAAATTTGCTTTGTTGGTTTTTCATGACTCCTGTACAGTGATCAGCTTTCCTTCAATACATGAAATCTACCCTGAAAAAGTAATTTAGCTGAAATGGTAATGCAGTAGGTGAAATATTGGGGTATCATTTGTTTGTGCATGATTGAATGATGATTTTGGCTCTCAATATTTAAAAGAAGAGTGTTAAATACAACAGAGAAACAGATCTGGTCTTCAGATACTTTTTCATATATTAACTTCAACTCAAATATTTTGTTATGAGTGTCTAGATCAAGCTGGTGAGTAGGATGTTATTAAATCACCTTATTACATGAATAAAATGGTTTCATTTGATTAAACACATAGCTTTACTTATAAAATTATTCATTATTATCTTTAATAAAAATGTCTACTTCACTGCAATGCCACCAGGATTGCAAAGTCAGAGACCTGGATTTAGAAAAGGTTAGATTTTGTTTGGCTTTCAGTTCAGTGCAATGTATAGTGTTCTGGAAAAACAAACACTGTTCTAAAACACAACCTTCTTCACTGCAGCATTTCAAGTCAAGATCTTTGTTACAGCAGAACAGAGCTTTTTTAAATAAATGTGGTTCTGGCAAGGTGGACTAGATTTGTGGACTTTATTACTCCAAAAAAGGAAATTTTCAGGTAAGCACAGACGTGTGGTGAAAGAACAGGTTAAGGACTATTTAGAAAAGCTGGACATGCACAAGTCTGGGGTCCAGATCTAATGCATTTGAGGGTGCTGAGGGAATTGGCTGATGTGATTGCAGAGCCATTGGCCATTATCTTTGAAAATTCGCGGCGATCAGGGGAGGTCCCAGATGATTAGAAAAAGGCAAATATAAGGCCTATCTTTAAAAAAGGGAAGAAGGAGGATCCAGGGAAGTACAGCCAGTAAGCCTCACCTCAGTCCATGGAAAAATCATGGAGCAGGTCCTCAAGGAATCCATTCTGAAGCACTTAGAGGAGAGGAAAGTGACCAGGAACAGTCAGCATAGATTCACCAAGGGCTAGTCATGCCTGACTAACCTAATTGCCTTCTATGAGGAGATAACTGGGTCTGTGGATGAGGAGAAAGCAGTGGATGTGCTATTCCTTGACTTCAGAAAAGCTTTTGATACGGTCTCCCACAGTATTCTTGCCAGCAAGTTAAAGTAGTATGGGCTGGATGAATGGACTATAAGGTGGATAGAAAGCTGGCTAGATTGTCAGGCTCAATGGGTAGTGATCAATGGCTCAATGTCTACTTGGCAGCCGGTATCAAGAAGAATACCGCAGGGGTTGTTTTGTTCAACATCTTCATTAATTATCTGGCTGTTGGGATGGACTGCACTCTCAGCAAGTTTGCAGATGACACAAAACTGGGGGGGAGAGGTAGATATGCTGAAGGGTCGGATAGGGTCCAGAGTGTCCTAGACAAATTGGAGGACTGGGGCAAAAGAAATCTGATGAGGTTCAACAAGGACAAGTGCAGAGTCCTGCATTTAGGATGGAAGAATCCCATGCACTGCTACAGGCTGGGGACCAACTGGCTAAGCGGCAGTTCTGCAGAAAAGGACTTAGGGATTACAGCGGATGAGAAGCTGGATATGAGTCAGCAATGTGCTCCTGTTGCCAAGCAGGCTAATGGCACATTGGACTGCATTAGCAGGAGCACTGCCAGCAGGTGGAGGGAAGTAATTATTCCCCTCTATTCGGCACTGGTAAGGCCACATCTGGAGCACTGCAACCAGTTTTGGGCCCCCCCACTACAGAAATGATGTGGACAAATTGGAGAGAGTCCAGCTGAGCTAAATGAAAATGATCTGGGGGCTGGGGCACATGACTTAAGAGAAGAGGCTGAGGGAACTGGGCTTGTGTAGTCTGCAAAAGAGAAGTGATGGGGGATTTTTGGGGAGGAAGGGGGGAAACTACGTGAAGAGGGGTTCCAAAGAGGATGGAGCTAGGCTGTTGTCAGTGATGGCAGATGACAGAACAAGGAGCAATAGTGTCAAGTTACAGTGGGGGAAGTCTAGGTTGAATATTAGGAAAAACTATTTCACTAGGAGGGTGGTGAAGCACTGGAACGGGTTACCTAGGGAGATGATGAAATCTCCATCCTTAGAGGTTTTTAAGGCCTGGCTTGACAAAGCCCTGGCTGGGATGATTTAGTTAGTGTTGGTCCTGGACTAGATGACCTCCTAAGGTCTCTTCCAACCTTAATCGTCTATGATTCTATATCTTCCTATTCTTCTTCATGTTAAGGGCCACAGATCCATTACAATGGGATTTTCACAGCAGTGTGCCTACCAGGTGAGAAGGAGGATCATCCTTTAAATGTAGACATCCAAAAATGAGGTTGATTATATAGAAACATTACCTCTAGCCTACTCTGGGCAGTAAGGCAGGGGGAAGACTTCTGCCAAAAGAAAAGATGTAATACAAAGACTGCAGAGTTTGGTGACCTTATGTATTGAGGGTACGTGGATATCTAGTAGATCTCAAGTATCAGAGGGGTAGCCGTGTTAGTCTGGATCTGTAAAAGCAGCAAAGAATCCTGTGGCACCTTGTAGACTAACAGACGTTTTGGAGCATGAGCTTTCGTGGGTGAATACTCACTTCTTCAGATGCATGTGGTGGAAATTTCCAGGGGCAGGTATATATATGCTAGCAGGCAAGCTAGAGATAACGAGGTCAGTTCAATCAGGGAGGATGAGGCCCTGTTCTAGCAGTTGAGGTGTGAAAACCAAAAGAGGAGAAACTGGTTCTGTAGTTGGCAAGCCATTCACAGTCATTGTTCAATCCTGAGCTGATGGTGTCAAATTTGCAGATGAACTGAAGCTTAGCAGTTTCTCTTTGAAGTCTGGTCCTGAAGTTTTTTTGCTGCAGGATGGCCACCTTAAGGTCTGCAATAGTGTGACCAGGGAGGTTGAAGTGCTCTCCTACAGGTTTTTGTATATTGCCATTCCTAATGTCTGATTTGTGTCCATTTATCCTCTTCCGTAGAGATTGTCCAGTTTGGCCGATGTACATAGCAGAGGGGCATTGCTGGCATATGATGGCGTATATTACATTGGTGGATGTGCAGGTGTATGAACCAGTGATAGTGTGGCTGATCTGGTTAGGTCCTGTGATGGTGTCGCTGGTGTAGATATGTGGGCTGGTGTAGATATGTGGAACAAAGACTACAGAACCAGTTTCTCCTCTTTTGGTTTTCACACCTCAACTGCTAGAACAGGGCCTCATCCTCCCTGATTGAACTGACCTCATTATCTCTAGCTTGCTTGCTAGCATATATATACCTGCCCCTGGAAATTTCCACCACATGCATCTGAAGAAGTGAGTATTCACCCACGAAAGCTCATGCTCCAAAACGTCTGTTAGTCTACAAGGTTCCACAGGATTCTTTGCTGCTTTTAGTAGATCTCAGTACAGGAGGCATGACTACTCTGCCCTGAGACTCAGTGCTCCTAAGGTTTGGACTAAGATGCTTAACCAAAAGAGGAATATTTCCTAATTTACTTTGGGAATGAATTCTACAAAAACTGTGAGGACTGCCACTCTGAATTCAAAGTACACTACTGGGTCTCGTTAAAGGAAGATGAATTTTTAATTTGGAGTTGGGAGCTAACTGGCAATAATAGGCATCAGAAGGCTTATTCTAAGTGATAGAAAGTACAACACCTCTACAAGAGTTCAATCTGGATAGTATTGAGGAGCAGAATGAGGTTCCAAGATCATGCTTTATGTTTATGATCTTGAAAGACTGCAATAAGATTGATGCCCTAAGAAAACATTTAGCGTTAGTATTAATACATGGATTTATATATGGAAAATAGGACTTGACAAACAAACCTGCTTTCATTCTTTGAGATTGCAGATTTGGTTGATAGAGGTTACATGTGTAGCTGTCACATACTTGGTACTATACGCCATTCTGATTAAAATTAGCACTATACAATATCAGTAAAGAACATGCTAAATGGATAAAGAACTGGTTAACTGATTACCTTAAAAAGTAATCGACAATAGGAATCATCATCAAATAGGGATGTTTCCAGTGGAAAAGCAAAGGATTGGTACTCGACCCCAAACTTTCAATGATTGGAAAGTGAATATAAAATCACTGCTGATAAAATTTGCGGATGACACAAAGATTGGCAGAATGATAGAGGACAGGACAGCCACATGGAACCACTGGATCACTTGGTAATCTGTGCCCACTGAAACAAAATGCATTCTAATACAGCCAAATGCAAAGTTATACATCTAGGAACAACGAATGCAGACCATACCTACACAATGGGGGATAGGGAAAGCAGTGGCTCTGAAAAGGATCTTAGTGGACAAGCAATTTAACATGAGCTCCTACTGCAATGATGTGCCAAAAAGGGCACTGTGATCCTTAATATAAACAGGTGAGTAGCAAACGGGAGTTGGGAGGCGATTTTACCTGAGCATTAGTGAGATGAATACTGTGTACAATTCTGGTCTGCACATTTTAAGAAGCATGTTGAATAATGGGAGAGGGTGCAGAAAAGACATGAGGGCTGGAGAAAATGCCTTAAAGTGAGAGACTTAAAGAGTTCAATCTGTTTAGTTCATCACAAAGAACACTGAGATGTGATTTTATTACAATGTATAAGTACCTTTCTAGGGAGAAAATGCAGGGGATTAAAGGGCTCGTAACTAGCAGAGAAAGGCATAACAAGAACCAAATGATGGAAGTTGAAGCCAGACAAATTAAGAATAAGGCACGCTCTTAACCATTGGAACAACCAACCAAGGTAAGTGATAGTTTCTCCATCTCCATGTCTTCAGATCAAGACTGGATGCTTTTTTGAAAGATATGCTTTAGCCAAAATGCAAGTTATTGGGCTCAATACATTGATAACTGTGAAATTTAATGGCCTGTGATATAAGAGAGGTCAAACTACCTGA
This sequence comes from Gopherus evgoodei, assembly GCF_007399415.2. NCBI lineage: Eukaryota > Metazoa > Chordata > Testudines > Testudinidae > Gopherus > Gopherus evgoodei. The sequence continues at coordinate 207,308,166 of NC_044323.1, forward strand.
CATCTTCTGGCCTGAAACTCTATGAATATATGGAACTCCTCCTAATCTACCTGCATTAGTTCTTGCCCAGGCCTTCCCAAACGATCTAGTGCTTTGGGCAGAGACTGCTATTGTTTCAGGTGGCAAAAAAAAAAGAAGCAGCATTAAAAAAAGAAGCATCTAATGCTCCCTCATTAAATTAAAAGTGGCTAGCATGCCCATCAGCTTCAAGAGGTCTGCAACTGCAAACACATCAAAGCACAGTTGCTGGAAACTAACAACACTGCCAGCATAACAATATATATACACTCGGTAACATTTCTACATTTAAATAAACTTTAAAATTTTCAGGTAAGATCATTTTTCTCATTAAATGAATATGCTTTTTTTCCAGAGGTAATTTTCTCACTTCCTGCAGAGTTTTTGACAACAGATATTCTAGGGGCACAGAAAGCGCTGACAGGTGATGCTGCAAGCATACTCAACTGATTCTTGATAAATGGTATCCAGAATATATAGCATGAACCTCCAAAATACATAGCATATGATCGAAATTCAGTACAGTGATTTTATACAAACAACAAAGGGTGCCAATTTCTCCAGTTTAACTTTAATCTCTCTCCTAGAACTGAAGACAGCACTCGCAATGGGAAAGAGAGGGAAACAGTGGAAAAAATATAGCATTTTGCAATCTATAAACCTGACATGCAAAATCTAGACAACACAACTCTATGCATTTCCTAAGGATACAAGGAAATTAGTCAGTACAGTAGCACCTTTTAGAGTTGCACTGTGTGGAATTACTGTATCTATACGGAGATTCTCACAGGGCACAAAAAAGACTGTTCTGCAAAACATCATTCCAATCCAGCCAACTCAGTAATTACAGAGCCTGGACTATAGTGCATTCATCTCTCCTACAGGAAGAAAGAAAATTTCCACACTGTACATTTTGCTACCTGTGGTTGTGCACAGCACTCTAACATCTTTGGCAGAAGAGTTCTAAACATTTCTCAGTGTAGTCACGATAGAGGAAGAGAAGCACAGCACTCTAGGCTCCTTGGCAGGGGAGAAACCCAGGATGCAGGAAATGCAGAGCATTAGCGTGGGGAAACAGGAGTAGAAAGACAGATATCAAAAAATCTTAATTCTAAAAATACCACTGGAGAGATTGCAGAGCAGTTGATGTGTCTCTCGTTTGGCTAATAGACTTCAACCTCCCCCTGCAGCAACGCTGTTCTTCAGATAACAGGCCGTTTCAGAAGAGTGTCACACAGCAAGCAGTCCACGTGATGATGTCATTAGAGATTTCACAAAGGTCAAGAAAGTTGCCACCTGTTCAAAGCAGGACATAGTACTCTAGATACTCGATCGACCTCCTCTCACTACCCCTGCAGAAACTGACATATCAGCCCTGTCAATACTGTTTAGCCAACAGTCCTAAACAGCACAATTCCAGGAACAGACAGTAGTAAGAATCCAAGAGATCTCAGCCAATGATTGAAAACAGAGTGGAGAAGCAGTTTCTCAAAGATAGCTGGCTCCTACACCATTTAGGGCTTGATGTATACTGTGACAGATATTGAAATAACATGCTAAGTCTTCGCAGACCATATAGTATTACATTTATGAATAGTTAAAATTATCGTGTTCTGTTCCACAGGGGAGGGTTACCACAGCTCCAGCAGAAGCTTTAAAAAGTGGGAGGTTATTAAGGTGAATCACTGAGACAACAAAACCCTTGGGTAGTACCCCCAGAGTTGTCTGCATATACCAGTTCAAGCTGGGTTTCTCAGAAACTAGAAGACAAATAAAGGGCTTTGGGTATAAAAAGGTGAGCTTAACTTGACATGGGGCCTTTTTTCTCATCCAGCAAAAAAGGCAGAACCTTTTGTTCAAAGGAGAGTCTCCCCAACCTTTGCAAAAGGATTGGAAAGACTTGGTCTAATAGGGCACCATAAAACTGATGGGTAATCTCTGGTGAACTTTTAGCATGCATAAAAGAACATTTATTGTTTTGATGTTATATGTTTTCTCTTTAATGCTTTTACCTTTAGAATAAATGGGCTTCTTTAGAAAGAGCTGTGTGGTAATTCGTAACTGCTGGTAATACTGTTATACCAATTATATTAGACCAGTAAAAACCAGCAGGATCTTATTAAAGGGGACAAGACAAAGATGCCACATTTATTATGATAATTTGATTTATGACTAATAACTAATATCTTAATTCTTATACACACACACATTATACCTAATACTTATACACACCCACACATTCACATTATACCTAATATCTATACACACACCCACACTCATCAGGTGTTCTGAAGCTGCTGCATAGTTACCAGTCCTGAAGATAGCTTAAGTTCATGGCTTGATTTTGCAGCTTGGGTTCATAGCTTGTGGTGGCTAATTGGCCAGGAAAGCCGGGCACAAGGCCAAGCTGGATCTCTGTTGGGCAGGCACCGATGTTCTTCCATGTTGGCAGCAGAATGTTACCCAGGGTCTCTCATCTCACTCTTCTTTTTTATAGGCTTTTAGTTTGGATTCAAAGTCTATAGGTCTTGCTGTGTCATGCTGCCTCTGGGTTTAGATTGATCACCCATCAATTGCAGGTGTGACTTTCAGCCTTGAACCTTGCTTTGATCTTCCTTCTGTTGTCCTCTTCTTTTTAGGGTGGATGCTTCTTACTTTGTTTAGGGCTGTTGTCTAGGTCTTCAGCCTTTGGTATTTGAACTTTATCTCATCAGGACAGGCTGGGGCTGGAGGTTGATTCCGTCATTCATACATACCTCATTCACACATCTAAACTAAACTAATAAGATTACAGCAGGGTTTGCAAAAATGAAGATTGGAGGAAGCTTTTACAAAATGGAGTGTTTTAAAATGGGGTTTGAATTACAATAGCAAACAGAAGTTACATTAATAAAGTAAACAATTAAAAACAATTTCATTTATCAGTTCTACATTGTCCCCCTTTTGACCCTTCAATCCAGGGGCATTGAATGGGTCACACTTTATGTAATTGTTTTAAGGCAGAACCAACATAACAGTTAGGATTACTAATAGGACAATGAGGGGATGAAAAATTATGTTCAGAACTGCTGACCAGGTGGGCTGCTTCTACAACACTTTGCCCCTTGATTTATGACCATTACAGTAGTTCTTGACATTGTAGGGCAAAGTGATTTGTTGCAACCAAACCAATTATAACTAGGTGAATATAACTAAACCCTTTACAATTGACTAAACACCAGATATAATCTACACACAAATGAAAACAATTATAGTTATATTAATTGGGAATACAATAAAACCATAACCATTATAATTCTTGGGTATATTGACAAATAAAATGAGGACCAAGTTTGATGCTGCAATAGCCATTAAACAATAAAAGTTACTGAGTTCAGGACCTCCTTAAGCACACACAACAAATAAGATTTTGTAGGAGGACCACAGTTGTTATGCAAGGTTACGCTGATTTGGACTTAAACTAACATTTTGTTGCTAAAATGTTGCAGAATCCCCTATTTTTAACAGTTGTTTTCAAGAGGTTTCTGGGGACCTGAAAGATGGGGCCCTACAATTATGGGCCAACGTCTTACAGGTTATGGGGGCCCAAGAACTACCCTTTAGGGCATGGAGAAGTAGAAAAAGGAAAAGACATTTGCCCTATTTAGTGTAGTATTTTTTTTTTCTGGACCAATGCTAGCACAGGACACCACTAGAGACAGACACAGAACATGCAACACAGAACAATGAACACAGACTTTGTCGCGACACTATAACCATGGTATTTTATAACTCTTCAGCTGGTACCAGCTTTCGTGATGTTCTGGTTCAGAGCCTGAAAGACAGAAGCTTAGAAACAAATTAGCACAGTGCTCCCACATGGCAGACCCTGCTCAGTCTTTGCCACAGTGTGTTCGGTACTTGGGGCTGCACAAATGCCAATTAAGTGGTGCATTTCTTTGTGACTTTAGATTTTTTTTATTTTAAAATCTCCAGCCACTTTGCCATGGCCTGGAGGTTTGAGGCAGAAGCAGGACTGTTGTTACTGTTGCAATGGCATTTTAGCCCTGGGAGGAGGAATCTACCCAAATATCCCCCTTCCCACTCTCCAGGGGGGTCCCAAAAATCTGCCCCTTCTGGGGTCTCAAATGTTTTTTTGTTTTTTTTTTTATATTACTGCTGCTGTAAGATGTGAGAGTGCTGTTTTAACTCTCTGTGCCCAACCTTAAGGGCACTTAACTAGGTTTGAGTACTACATACATTTTTATTTCTCTGCTTTTGCAGAAGAGGCTTGTAAATCTTGGTGCAGTTTTTCATTTTTACATTTAGCCAATTGAAGGAATACCTCATTACAGGTTTTCCATGGGAGTCAAACTGCAGCTGCTTCCTTTTTGATTGGAGTTGAGGGTTTATATATTAATATGTACCTAGCCCATTTGTTTGTTTTTGTTTGTTTGTTTTTAAGGATCTCTTTAGATAGTGTTTTCTTAAACATTTTCCCAACAGTTGTGAACAACCAACCAACCAACCACAACAAAACCAAATTGATAAATATTAATATTAAGCACTATAACTCCTAATTTCTAAAAAAAAAAGCAGCTTACAACGGTTGTTTCACATATCTTCTTCCCACATTTCCCGGGGGGTCCCAAGCCTCTTTTTCCCAATGTTCCATTACTTTCCAATTTTCTACCCCTTTTTTCAGTTGGAATAGTTTCTCTTTTAGAGATATTTTTTTCTTTTTACAGGCTGTTAGGTGGAGGTAGCTGTCATTACAAGCCTCCCACAGCAGCCAGATTCCTGCAGCGTCTGTTTTTGTTGCATTTGGGGGTTTACGTATGAGGATATATTGGACCAACCTATCCTCTAGGTCCGAAATGGTGCTTGTTCAGTCTAAGGGCTTGTTCAGTCTAAGGACTGTGCCCATATCTCTGAAGGATTTGTTTAGAAGGCATTATCTTTTTAATAAAAGGTGAGGCAGAAGCTACTTTTGACTCCATTCCTCCCTCTGAGACTGTTTTCCCTTGCCTTTTTTTTTTTAAACATTTTTAATTTTGTTCAGCAAGCAGCACTGCTGGCCCCTGGGACCCTCTTGCTGCCCCTGTTTTTTTTTTTTTTCTTTTCTTGCTACCTATTCGGAGGCCAGCAGGTTTTGTTAACAATTTTATGTTTTCTACTACCTCTTCGGAGGCCAGCAGGTTTTGTTAACAATTTTATGAGCTCTTTATTTTCCTGCTACCCACACGGGGGCCAGCAGGTTTGGTTAACCAAGAATAGAACTATGCTCTGTAGAGCTGGCTGCGTGCACACAGATTGGTATTTTTGCCTCACTTATTGTAAACCAATAATCCCCCCTTCGCTATTCTCCACCAAAATGTTATACCAATTATATTAGACCAGTAAAAACCAGCAGGATCTTATTAAAGGGGACAAGACAAAGATGCCACATTTATTATGATAACAATTTGATTTATGACTAATAACTAATATCTTAATTCTTATACACACACACATTATACCTAATATCTATACACACACATTCACACACACACACACATTCATCAGGTGTTCTGCAGCTGCTGCATAGTTACCAGTCGTGAAGATAGCTTAAGTTCATGGCTTGATTTTGCAGCTTGGGTTCATAGCTTATGGCAGCTAACTGGCCAGGAAAGCCGGGTACAAGGCCAAGCTGGATCTCTGTTGGGCAGGCACCGATGTTCTTCCATGTTGGCAGCAGAATGTTACCCAGGGTCTCTCATCTCACTCTTCTTTTTTTATAGCTTTTAGTTTGGATTCAAAGTCTATAGGTCTTGCTGTGTCATGCTGCCTCTGGGTTTAGATTGATCACCCATCAATTGCAGGTGTGACTTTCAGCCTTAAACCTGGCTTTGATCTTCCTTCTGTTGTTCTGTTGTCCTTTTCTTTTTAGGGCGGATGCTTCTTACTTTGTTTAGGGCTGTTGTCTAGGTCTTCAGCCGTTGGTATTTGAACTTTATCTCATCAGGACAGGCTGGGGCTGGAGGTTGATTCCGTCATTCATACATATGTCATTCACACATCTAAACGAAACTAATAAGATTACAGCAGGGTTTGCAAAAATGAAGGTTGGAGGAAGCTTTTACAAAATGGAGCGAGTGTTTTAAATTGGGGTTTGAATTACAATATGGAACAGAAGTTAGTGTGTGAACAGAAGTTACATTAATAAAGTGAACAATTAAAAACCAATTTCATTTATCAGTTCTACAATACACTGTCCATGGACCTGAGAGAGAAAGCAAAGGACAAGCCCTGGGCTTTAGGCAGACTGGCTTGCTGTAAATATCACAGTGCAGGCAGGGAGCTGTGCAGCCTTGCCCCCTCCACCAACAGCTGCTTCATCTGTCTTGGCCACTTGCCTTCACCAGTCAAGCAAGGTCCCCAGGGCTAACTCTCCCTGCCTGGGCTTCCTCCTCTCATCACTACATCTCAGGGAATGATTGCAGATTTTCTCCCTACAAATCCTTTCTGCTTTCAACTTCCTTTCTTTATACTAACCACCCAGCTGAGCTTTATCATCAGTTAAGTTAAGCCTGGCCCACTCTCCAAGTGCAGACCCTTGAGACTTAAGTGATCTCCTCTCATCTGACTCTCCTTCCTTCCTGACCTCTGTGCAATGCAACAAGGTAGCAAGATTGGCCTCTTAGGCCCACATTTATCCTTTTAGGGCCTGTGTGCGTTATACACTGCACACAACAAGAACTGCAAGCACAATTCCAAGGTTTTCCCTTACTAATCAGCATATATTTTGCTTTTATAGCATGAACCAGTTTTCTCTCCAGTACCTGTTTCAAGGATAAATACTGTAGAGCTGATTACCAGCTGCATAATGGTAATACTGTAGGCTACATCATCTCACATTCTCTCCTATTGGCTGCATGTATACATTGTTTCATCATAACAATGCCTTTACAAAAAGAAAGAAAGAAAGAAAGAAAGAAAGAAAGAAAGAAAGAAAGAAAGAAAGAAAGCATTCAAGCAAGGAACTTACTAAACAATACACCCAGGAGGAAAATCAAACAGAATGCTTTTAACATGTAATAGGTGAGCTCCCAAGGCAAACTCTGTTTCTCAGAAGATGGTACAACCTTTGGGGAAATAACAAAAGAACCTTGAATGAAGTTGCATGTTATCCTTATTAAAAGGGGACATCTTCAAGAGCAGGGTTAAGTGCTATTGTTATTTCCCTCCCTTCCCAATGACAGGCTGAAAGCTTTGTTAAACACAGAGGTTAATACAAAAAGCTTCTTGAGGCAGGAAGATAGTGAGCTTTGCAACTTTTATAGCAATTCAATTTTGTTTCAGCTTAGGGTTCCTGGGTTAATATTTGACTAATGATTTTATCTATATATACTGTTCACGTTTTCAAACTACACCAGCAGTAAGTTACTATTCATTCAGAAGCAGGCTGTCATCATGCTTTCTGCAGATAGTATCCATGGAAGAATTACTGTCACTTGGCTAATTACCAATTTCCCAACTACTGATAATGGCAGACTGCCACCATAATACTGTCAGGTGTATAAACTACTAATAAGGCATTGTTCAGATTAGTATTTGCAACAATAGCACATTAAAATGACATCCATTTTTCGAATTCCACTTCCACAAGCACTCAATAGCTGACAGTTTGTCACTGGCTTGTAATATAGGAACAAAATACAATGACTCTCTATGGCACTAAATCCTATAACTACACAAAGACTTCTGAAAATCTTGTTTGATGTATCAGTAACTTTATAAGCATATTAGCCTCAGGGGCCATTCTGATACCGAGTAATTTACTCCCTTTTTTATGCTTTTGAACAAAGATAACCCACAAGAAATCTCCCTTATCTGTCAAAAAATAAGGTGAAATAAAAACATGCTCCATAGATTTATAATAGGATTTATCAGTGTTAGTTTCCTGACTATAATATAATGATTAATGCTTCTCTTTGAACCAAAATTACCACTTTTTTCTGATACACTGAGCACACTCATTTTTAAACCTCCCCTTCCCCCCTCCCCCACGCTAACATATAAAAGTCAAAATTATTTTAAAGACAAGATAGGTGAGGTAATATTTTTTATTGGACCAAGTTCTGTTGATGAAGGAGAAAGTTTCACATTACACAGAGTTCTTCCTGTGTTTCAGAGTGTATGTCTATACTGTACTACAACACCGGACACTAGCCATTGTCAGCTGACTCAGGCTCGCAGGGCTATATAATTGCAGTGTCGACCCTCTGAGCCCAGGCTCTGGACCCCGCAAAGGGGCCCTGCAATTTTATAGCCCTGCAGCCCAAGCCCCACGAGCCTGAGTCAGCTGACATGACCAGCCACAGCAGTTTTATTACCCAGAAAGTCTTCAGCTCTCAGACCTGAAGAGCAGCTTTGTATAGCTCAAAACTTTGTCTCTTTCATCAACAGAAGTTGGTCCAAAAAAAAAAAAAAAGAAAAAATAATAATAACACCTCACCCACCTTGTGTGTCTCATATCCTGGGACCAATACGACCACAACACTGCAAACAAGATTGTTTTAGTTTAGACATGTTGTTTATATTAGATATTGTTTAGATATGTACATAGTTCTACAATTAGTAACATTCATCTGTAAAGTCTTTTTTTAAAAAGGCATTACTCTTCTAGACAACTGCGTGAAAGTATTTTTCCCAATTAAGCTAACTTTTATACTACTTAATAGAACTCAATATTCAATTAGAATTTATGGCGTTTTAATTCCAAAAATTCAAAAACACTTTACAAATAGTAATTTAGATTCATTGGATAAAAATTTCCAAAGTAATTAAGTGACTTATGAGGTTATGTCACAATCATCCTATTTTTATGTGTAGAGAAGAACTTAACCAGTGGCCCTCAAACATTCATGGGTAGGCCCCTCTTACTCCTATCCATGCCCCGCATCCCTAGAGCCAGGGCCAGGAGTGGAGAAGTGGCTCACGGGGTGGGGGCACAGTCAGGGGTAAGGGGGCCATGGTCAGGGGCTGAGGGTCGGGGGCAGAAGCAGGGCTGCAGTGGGGCCCGGCAGCTGGGCCAGGGCTAGGTGTGGCTCTGTTCCCAAACCCATCCCCGACCCAGCCTCAGCACCAGGTCGAGAATGGAGCTGCAGCCAGTGGCCAAGGCTGAGGGCGGAAGCAGAGCAGCAGCCAGGCCCGCAGCCAGGTGAGGAGTCGCACCCTGGGGCACCATTGGGGGGGGAGGGAGGAGCTCCCCCAGACCCTGAGTTTTTTACAGGAAATGTGCAAGCTCATGGATGGAGCTCTTAACTACAGCATAACATTAGTGTGAAATGTAAGTTCTGCAGAGGAGAGGTGCCCCTGGGGCAGGGAGTCAGTATTTTGTTTACAAACAGAGGCAGAATCAGTAAAGGATCTGGAAGTCTAACCTGTAGAACAGGACTACCTGGGAGGAGGGGGAAAGAGGGGTTTTAGAGTGAACACAGGGGACTCAGGAAAAAAAATACAGCCAAGCCCTCTGAACCAAGGTTACATTAAGAAAAGGGGGAGGTTTGGAGGTGAAAAGAAAGGACCAAAACCAGGGGAAGGGATAGCAGTGGTATAGAGAAGTTCCCACTTTATCTTTGGTACTTATGTGGCCCCATCACTATACTCTCTGAGCACCTCAGACGATCTAACCTATTTCTCCTCACAGCCCCTCGGTGAGGTAGAGCAGTTCTGTTATAATGAAATGAAGTTTCTAACTCTCATGGCTGCAGAGAAAGCTTCCAAATATGATCCCAGGGCACTCTAAAGGTTCAAAAAGCAGAAGGCAAATTAAAAAAACACAAATCTATTATTTTTACATAATCTCGTGAGCGTAATGCCAATCTTGTGGTTTTTGGTGAGCCTTATTCATGATTTTTGGACATTTGGGCCTGGCAATATTGAGAACGTGATTTGAAAGTGTCCATTTCACTCCTGTTTAAGGTTAGTTTCTAGTCTATTATTCGTAGTGAGGTAACACACCTAAAGCCCAAGAAGTAGGAGTATAAACTCACTTAGCCTAGTAGGATGTTTTCAAAGTTAAATGATCTAATCCAAGCTTAATGAACAGCAAAAAAGTGCAAGAGAGAGAGAAAGAGATTTTTCTATAAATTGTTTCAATTGTTGTATTTAAGAGTAAGAATATACATTGAAATTTTAAACCTAACTAGTAACCTTTAAGGGATTTGACACAAGATGTGAGAACACAAGATTTGAGTATTAGAGCTCAGTGGGTCTAATATTTATTTCGTTCTCTTTTTTTATATATATAAGAATTAGATACAGTGCTTCTAAGCGCTAATTTCTATGATATTTAAAAAAAAAAAAAAGCCTAGCGTTTTCAGGTGCCTAAGTAGCCCCTGGATTCATGGTTAAAGTCCCCACTCCCACCCCCCATTCTGAAATATCTTTCCCAATGCACAGACACTTTTATCACAAAAGCAGTGGGCACCACTTTCTATATAACAGAAAGTGCAGAACTACATGCACAAGGTGCCTTCTATGCGTGTATTCTCATGGGGCAGAGGAAAAACAACAAGGGGAATGGGGAGACACACCAAGAGTTCAGATTCCCAATTTCCTATACTATCTTCCAGAAGACAAGTAAAAACATATAAATTTAGTTGTTGTTCAGCATGTAGGCTATAATATGCAATGGAAAAAGGTTAAGTATAGGATATAAAGAGAAAAGAATTAATTTAATAGATGAGGATATTATGTTATGAAATAAGGATAGGTGAACTACTCCAGATACTATAGCAATCTGAAAAGCCACCCCTAAACTTTATAAACATCTATTTACAGATAACATCACCATAAAAAGAAAACAGAAAAAAAGAGCTCTGTAACTATTTGTTCTTTTTTTCCTCAGATACCTTAATCGTTATAGTACAATGAAATGTTACAAGTTCTTATCTAGCAGAGATGATGTCATTTCCTAAACCATACATGATCAACACTGTCCAGGCTGTCACTCTATCTATATGTTTATTCACATAATATTTTACACCATTGTAGCAAAATCCCAGACTTTCACAAGCCATCTGAGTACTGATGAGCCATGAGTTTTCTCATACAAAAATCTTTCCGGGAGATTTTTCCCAGCCATTGCAGGAGTACTTTAGAGTCTTATCCTATTATGCTTTTGTTTCAATCCCCAATTAATTGAGAATCAATTTGAGCCCATCCTTAATGACACAAATATTTTTTTAAAGAATCTAAATCATTTAACCCATTTACACAAAGATATGGACATATCTACCTTATGGGATTACATATTGGTTTATTCTCTATGCAACTCTTCAACCATATTATTTGATGTCAATTTATATGGTTCTAGTTTGCTGGAGAAAAACACATTTAGTACATTAATCTGGACATGATTCAGCAAGATACTAATCCTCTCATTTGCCACACTTCATGAGCCCTAAAGACGTATATTCATTTTTGAAGAAGTCTGTTCAGCAAAGCAGTAGGGAAAACCTTTTTTTTTTTTTAAATGAATCAAGACCTAAGGCTCTAATTGAAGAAAGAATTTAATTATGTGAAACATGCTATTCAGAAAAACATTTAAACACATGCTTAATTTGACTTATATGGGACTTAAACACAAATGGGCCTTAAAATTAAGCATGTGCCTAAGAAGCCTTCCTGAATAGCGATGCTTCCAAAATCGGGTCCTAAGTCATAGCTGTTGTAGGAACATTAAATTCCACATCTAGTTTAATCTTTCCAGAACTAAATAGTATCGTGATCAAGGGTAAAAATCTTCAAAAGCGCTTAAGTGTCTTAGAAACCTAAATCCCATTTTCAGAGGCAACTTAAGCATATAGGAACCTAAGTCACATTGACTACCAATGACACTTAAGGCTCATCTACACAAATATTTAGTTTACGGAAAACTGGGGTGTGAATCCACTCCATCCCAATTGGCGACACACTAACTGTCCACGTGCACCTTACTGACAGTTCCTTAATGCACTTTGATCTAGCTCTGTTTCAAAGTAGACTAGGTGAAAATGGTACTTAGGTATTTTGGAAAATTTCACCCATTCTATAATTAATTAGCCCGGATGTTGAAAATATTAGGTTCAAAAGAAATAGTTGGGGATTTGGGGAAATCTGGAAAAAAGGGCATTTTAAATAGCTTTTCCTAGCCTATAATATACTTAAAATGTTTTTTCTAAAATGCGCATAAGATAACTAGAGACAAGGAGAGTCCAAACAACAAGAACAACAAACAGCTTTGCATTTTTCCTATTTCTTAGTAGCCTCTGTGGTTTTAAAGATGGATGGACTGGTATCCTGTCATTGAACAGTTGTCTGACAACACCAATAAACAATTTCAAACTTCATTAAATATAAACCAAAACTTGTGCTTGAATTCTAAGTTGTAGTTTAAACTGTCAATTTCTCTAAGTAATGGCTGTTGAACTGCTGATGAATAGTGTGAAACCTTTTTTGTGGCCAACTAATTTGTCCCCTTGCAATGGGCAAGAGAGTTCAAGGTTGACCATAACAATGGTATGTGCAGCAAGTTTTCAATACATATTTTCTTTAATAGCACTTGCTTGTCACTCATTATTAACAGCTGTTTCAAATCAATAACTTGGATCTCAGATCCCTTTAATATGACACACAAATTGCTATGCAAAGCAGACTTTGTTAAGCTTAATTTTGTATCCTGGTAACCACAAAAAGCATAAGTAATGTAGAAAATAGTTTAATAGTAGGCACTCTATGCACCACTGATTGATCAAATAATGGTTTTGTATTTTTACATTCAGCTAAAAATGTAGTTTACCAACTGATTCAAATTCACTGCATTTGATTGTAATTTAGTCTATTAAGTTTGAGTGAACTATGATATTTAAAGCATAATTCCATCATATTTCCATTCACTTTCTGTAAATATAAATGTTAATGGAACTTCTTAAATACTGTAGGTTTTTTCCTTGTTATTTTAAAAGCCTTTTTCATCTAATCTAAAATAAGCTGTACAAAAATGCTGATGAAGAACAAGACAATTTTTAAAAAAAATATTACACTGTCACTTGAAAAACACTGCCATAATAAACCAGACTGCATTCAAATATGAAAGGAAAATGAAAATCCTGTGTGAATAATTGTCAGCCTCACTTATTTTTCATAATTCAATAAATACTCAGTATGTTTCACACAGACTGCTATTCTGCTTGTGTTAGAAACAGGAACTTGAAACTGGAAAACAAATTCCTTTTCAGGCAAACAAGAGAACTGTAAGTACTGAGTTTTAACAAAGTCTCTATTTCATTACGTGTTTTAATCTCTCATCTCATCTTGTTTCCTTGTTTTGTCAGCATCTAATACACAGCTGGTTTGATTAATTTAAAATATGATGACACAACAATTTCTAATTGTCTCATGTAATTTTCGCTTTGTTACTGCGAGGCACAGCTACTTTAATACTGAGAATAGGTGCAAATCCATTGTTTCCCAGCTTTAATAGTTTAGAGAATGTAATCAGAGGAAAGACATATCAATTTTTAAAGAGATTCTATTATTTTACTGTACTGAGAAACTTTAATTTTTGCAAAGTTCTTAAAGTAAATTTTTTTTACGGGGAACAAATGCTGCAAAAACATACGTAGCACAACTTCTGACTTACTCTGTGGGAATTCCTTACTGACCAGATAAGAACGTAAGAATACCCATACTGGGTCAAACCAATGGTCAATCTAGCCCAGTAATGCCATCTGCCTACAATGGCCAGGTGCTTCAAAGGGAATGAACAAACAGGTAATCATCAAGTCATGCATTCCATCCCCCACTGCCTATTCCCAGCTTCTGGCAGATAGGCAAAGGACACTTCAGAGCCTGGTTTTGGATCCCTGCCCATCCTGATTAACAGCCATTGATGGATCTATCCTCCATGAATTTATCCAGTTCTTTTTTTTACCCCTGTTATAATCTTGGCATTCACAACAAAGAGTTCCACAGACTGACTGTGTTGTGTGAAGAAATACTTCCTTTTGTTTGTTTTAAACCTGCTGCCTATTAACTTCTTTTGGTGACTCCTAGTTCTTGTGTTATGAGATGGAATAAACACTTCCTTATTTACTTTCTCCACCCCAGTCATGATTTTATAGACCTCTGTCCTATCCCCCCCTTAGTCATTGCATTTCCGAGTTGAAAAGTCCCAGCCTTATTAATCTCTCCTCATATGGACGCTGTTCCATATGCCTAATCATTTTTGTTGTCCTTCTCTGTCCTTTTTCCAATTCCAATATATCTTTTTTGAAATGGGCAACCAGATCTGCACGCAGCATTCAAGATGTGGGCGTACCATGGATTTATATAGAGTCAATATGATATTTTCTGTCTTATTATCTATCCCTTTCCTAATGATTCCCAACATTGTTAGCTTTTTTGACTGCTGCTACACTATGAGTGGATGTTTTCAGAGAACTATTCACAATGATACCAAGATCTTTTTTTGAGTGGTAACAGCTAATTTAGACCCCATCATTTTATATGTATAGTTGGGATTATGTTTTCCAGTGTGTACTACTTTGCATTTATCAACATTGAATTTCATCTGCCATTTTGTTGCCCAGTCAGTTTTGTGAGGTCCCTTTGTAACTCTTCGCAGTCTGTTTTGGACTTAACTATCTTGAGTGGTTTTGCATCATCTGCAAATTTTGACACCTCACTATTTACCCCTTTTTCAAGATAATTTATGAATATGTTGAATAGCACGGGTCCCAGTACAGACCCCTGGGGGACACCACTATTTATCTTTTTCCATTCTCTGTCCTTTTCAAACTTGGGAGTTTAAAGTTAGGTCACATTTAAATATCCATTTAAGCAGCTGATTGTTAGAGTTGCTGAGCATCCATTGACTTTAATGAGAGTTGTCAAGACTTAGCACCTTCGCAAATCAGGCCACCTAAATAGGAACCTAACTTTAGAAACCCAAGCTTGAAAATTTTACCGCAAGTGACAAGGCAGATCATCAAGTCAGTGGCAGGATTAGAATTTAAAAGGGATACCATCAATTTAGATCACACTTATGCCCAACTTATTTTTTAAACTATTTCTGTTACCACTAACTGGTAAAATTGCTATAATTGGTAAGGATCAGAGGCAAAAGAAATGTTTTTTCCCAGTTTTCCTTGTATTTGACAGTACTCTAAGTACAGTAAAATCCACAGTTTTCTCTGTATATTCAGGGCTTATCTACATGGGGGGTTTAGTTCACACTGAGTTGACATGCACTAGCTGGTGCACAATATGGAAGCTGTACTAACAGTGTGCACATGGGACTGCTGTGCCTTCTTTCCAGTCACATCATTGTGTACGCATGGCAGGGGCTTGGTACATACTAAGTGTATGGTATTCTTGAGTGAGTGAGTGATTCTAGGAGTGTATTCTTATGCCCTTTGCTTTTATGCTGTGTGCATTCTGGAATTTTTTTCCCCACTGTGCACGGTGGGATGCACAGAAGCCGGTGGAATTCTGGGACTTGAGAATCCATTTCTAAAAATGTCATGGTTCAGATCTCTGTCCCATGCTTCCTCTCCTTCTGGACAGGTGAGCACCATCTCTGAACTGCGCCAGCCACCACAGACCCAACAACACTCCGTGCTGCTATGCTGGTAACCACAAATACACAGAGGCTGTTTGGGCTGTATTTGAGCTCCTAGCACTGAGCAGCTTCAGATTTGGACTTCACTTGTTGCACCACTGAACAGATGATGTGTCTGCAGCTCCTCCAGCAGCAGCAGAGGAATGAGGACAAGGACAACCCCAAGCAACTATTACACAAGCTCTTCCTGGTGCAGCTTCACACAGTGCAGCGCAGTTTCTGGGCCCAGAAAACCAGGATCATTCTAGACCTGGGTGATCAGCAGCAGCAGAAGAATTTCAGGATGGCGAAGGCAACTCTGGACTTCCACACTGAACTGGCTTCGAAGCTGCGGTGACAGCCTACCAACCAATGACCTATCCTTATGGAGAAGTGCGTTGCTACTGCCATCAGGAGCTGACCACCCCCAAATGTTATCAGTCCAACCAATTCACCATAGAAAGATCAACTGTTTGAGCCATTGTTATGCAGGCGTGTGATGCCATGCAAAAGATAATGTTGCGCTGGGTTATAAAACTTGGTTATGCTCAGATTATTAATGGCATAGAGTTCCCAAATTACACTGGGGCAACTGAAGGGACCCATGTGCCTATTTGCTGCCTGCACCAGGGCTAGGAGTTTATAAACAAAGCGGTATTTCACCATGGTGCTCAAAGGGCTGGTTGACCATCATGACAGCTTCACTAATATAAATGCAGGGTGGTCTGGGAAGGTCCATGATGCTAGTGCATTTTGGAACTCAGCTCTATTTACCTTAATGAAACCTCCATATCCATATTAATGGAATAGAGATTGCTTTGGTTTTCCTGAAAAATCGAGCTTAGTTTCTGCTTCCTTGGCTAGCAAAGCCATTGACTAGCCACTTGGACAGAAGGAAGGAACTGTTTAACTATTGCTTCAGTAGTTGCAGAATGACATTGGACTGTGCATTTGGCCTTCTGACAGGAAGGTGGCACTGCATATGGGCTAGGTTAGAAGCTGCAGCAAAAAAAAAACTTGCCTAAGATTATAGCTGCATGTTGTATTTTGCAGTTTGTAAGAAGAAAGAAGAAAGCTGTAACAATGGATGGGAGGCTGCAGAGACCTACTTTGAGCAGCTAGTGAGGTGTCCGCTATAAAATGGGAACAGCCAGGACAGTACTGTCAGGGATGCCTGTTGCTCTTACTTTGAGTCTCAGGGCTGAAAATGTGCAGCTGTACCTCCAGCTGTTATCCCATTGTGGAGAAATGGTTTGTGAACATCACAGTTGCTTTTATGGATGTGTGATGGGGTATACAAACCTCATATCAGACAACGAAGGGTTAATGAGCTAATATGGACTCAGGTGGCTCCACCACATCGCACTTCAGAGATGTCAGAATTGGAGGGAGGCGCTTAAGGAGGAGAAATTCAGCTCAGTTAATGGCAGACCTAGGAGGAGTAGAGATCTTCAGTCTTAGGGCTTGTCTACACTTACAGTTTTGCAGCGCTGGTAGTTACAGCTGTGTTAGTACAGCTGTGTAGGGCCAGCGCTGCAGAGTGGCCACACTTACAGCAACCAGCGCTGCAGTGTGGCCACATTTACAGCACTTGCAGCGCTGTTGGGAGTGGTGCATTGTGGGCAGCTATCCCACAGATCACCTCGTCCCATTTCGGTGCTGTGGCTTGTGGGAAGGGGAAGGAAGTGTGAGGTCTTTCCGCTTCCTGTTCCAACGCCCCGTGGTGCTTTGCTACACATTTCGAGCAGTTCGGCGGCATTGTGATTCTGCAGCGCGATTTCTGCGGTTTTTGTTATAAATGGAGCCTGAACTGCTGATGACCTTGCTGATGAATGTTGCCAGCACATCACGCATGGCAGTGGAGCTATTCCTTCAGCTGCAAAATGAGAGTGACAGTGACAGTGAGGAGTCAGACGATGATATTGAATCGCCTCACGGTGAAGACAATAAATTGCTTGTGGCAGTAACAGACGTGCTCAGCTCCGTGGAACGGCGCCTTTGGGCTCGGGAAACCAGCACTCAGTGGTGGGATCACATCGTCCTGCAATCCTGGGACGACGAGCAGTGGCTGCAGAACTTTCGGATGAGAAAAGCCAATTTCATGGCACTGTGTGCTGAGCTCGCTCCTACCCTGCGGCGCAGGGACACGAGATTGAGAGCTGCCCTGCCAGTGGAGAAGCGGGTGGCTATTGCAATCTGGAAGCTGGCAACTCTAGACTGCTTCAGATCGGTGGCGAACCAGTTTGGAGTGGGAAAGTCTACCGTTGGAATGGTGCTGATGCAAGTTTGCACAGCCATTAATCGCACCCTGCTAAGAAGAACCGTGACTCTTGGGAACGTGCAGGACATTGTGGATGGCTTTGCAGAAATGGGTTTCCCTAACTGTGGAGGGGCAATAGATGGGACGCATATTCCTATTCTGTCACCACCCCACCTGGCATCAGAGTACGTTAATCGCAAGGGGAATTTCTCCGTGGTTCTGCAAGCGCTTGTGGATCACCGTGGGCGTTTCACTGACATTTACTCAGGATGGCCTGGAAAGGTGCACGATGCACGCATCTTTAGGAACAGTTCCCTGTTCAGGAGGCTGAGGGATGGGACTTTTTTCCCAGACCGCAAGATCACAGTAGGGGACGTCGAAATGCCCACTGTGATCCTTGGAGACCCCGCTTACCCCTTAATGCCCTGGCTCATGAAACCATATACAGGGAAGCTTGACAGGAGCAAGGACCGGTTCAACTACAGGCTGAGCCGGTGCAGAATGACTGTGGAGTGTGCTTTTGGCCGTTTGAAAGCACGCTGGCGCTGTCTTTATGGGAAGCTAGATTTGGGGGAAAGCAGCATCACCGCTGTTATATCCGCGTGCTGTACCCTCCATAATATTTGTGAAGGGAAGAGTGAAAGATTCAGTGAGGAATGGACCTCCGAGGTTCGACGCCTGGAGGATGAGTTTGCTCAGCCAGAGAGCAGGGCTAATAGGGAGGCCCAGGAAAGGGCTTCAAGGATTAGGGATGCTTTAAGGGAGCAATTTGATGCTGAGAGCCAACAGTAATGTTTGGTGCATTTGATGTGCTTTGCTGTACCTTGGGGTACAATATTTACCACTTCCAGCAATAATATAACGTAGTGAAAAAGAAAAAAAATCCTTTATTCAACATACAGTACATAAAAAGCAAGGGGGTTGGGGTGGTGGACTGTACATTCACAGGTTTGAATATGTCCTACTTTGATCACTATTCAATGTCTGCTGCACTTCAGGATTACTATGCTGCAGGATAATGGGGGTGGAGTGAACAGGGTAAGAATTATAGTTATCAGGGCTGGTAGGTGATGGGGGCAGGTGTTGGGGGCAGCTGGGGATAATAAGGAACTGGCTGCTGGAGAAAGTTGTTTTGTGGAAATACTGGGGAACAAGAAAGAGGGCTTTGGGAGGGCTGTGGGTTACAACGGTACATATTTGTCTGCATGGCTACGAGAGACTCGAAAGACTCAGTTTGGCGAGCCAGGAGGCTTATCATCTGCTTTGTGGTTTTTTTGGCAGACAATTCCTTTCTCCTGCTTTCTGTTTGCCTCCATTCATGTACACTCTGTCTCCATTCATACATTTTCTCTCTCCATTCCTGTGTCTTCCTACTTTCTCCGTTGTAGTGACTCATAACTGATTTGATCAATTCCTCTTTTGATTTTCTGGGATTCCTTCTCAAGTTCTGCAACCTACGTGAGGCCGGTGATCCGGCTGCAGTAGTCAAGGTCACTAGAAAAAAGAGAGAGAGAACCATATAATACACAGAGGCTACATTGTTTATTATCACACAGTGAAGGACTTTTTAGACTTTTGGTAGCGTCCTTCTCACATACCTCACATAACACAGAGAGGGCAGGGAAGCTAAACGTCATGGCGAGAAATGGGGTGAGTGGTTTTCCCCCGATTTCCCCTTGGGAGTGGGAATTGACCAATGGTTCACTGGGGTTTATCTGCAATGGGTACAGGAGGTAGCTGGTGTCCTGAAGAGGGGACAGTAGTGAACAGGAAGGTGGTGAGCTGCTTGGGGGGGGGGTTGGGCTTTGGTCCGCATTCACGCCGTCCTGCTGGTGGGGGGGGGGGGAGAAGCACCGCGGTGCTGGATGCCTGCTTGGAGGGGGGGTGGGGAACACTGGAGCACACCGCGGTGCTGGATGCCTGCTTGGAGGGGGATGCATAACACCGGAGCACACCACGGTGCTGGATGCCTGCTTGGAGGGGGGTGCATAACACCGGAGTACACCGCGTGGATGCCTACGTGCTGGGAGGGGGGGTGGTGAACACCAAAGCGCACCGCGATGCTGGATGCCTACGTGCTGGGAGGGGGGGTGGTGAACACCGGAGCGCACCGCGGTGCTGGATGCCTGCTTGGAGGGGGGGTGGGGAACACCGGAGCGCACCGCGGTGCTGGATGCCTGCTTGGAGGGGGGGGTTAACAACAGAGCGCAATGGGCTGGGGAAACGCGAACCTGGCGCCCTGCACTCAAGTATCCCTAAATTCTCAACAGGGTTTCCTACTGCCAGATATATCACTGCTGCGTGTTACCTGGGAAGAGAGGGAGGGTCTTTCTACAGGAATGTGGATACCGCCCTGGGCCCTATGCAGCTTGCCTGTGTGCAGCCATGGTCCCCCCACTCCTCACTGCACAGTGGATCGGACGAGTTAGCCTGACCGGGACAGGGACCACGGTGGCTCTCCCGATCAACTTGAGAAAGCAAATTGCAAACGCTCTTGCTGCAACTTTTCAAGAGATTACCGAGGCAGATTACAGAGACGTGATAGAGCAAATCAATGGGCTATTCCATGTTTAGGCATGCATGCAGGCAGCCATACCCAAAACCCTCCTCTCCCAAAACACAAAAATCTACTTACCCCAAGCACGATCCTCAGTTTCTTCCTCACCATCAACTTCCTACTGCTGTGACTGGCTAGTCTCCTCCTGGCTTGAGAAGAGCTCCTGGCTGCATGTGTACTGGGACTCCGGGGTGTCTCCCTCCACGCCAGTAGCCTCACTGTCGCCGTCCTCTACAACCTCCCCCACTTCTCCCTGCTCTGAACTCTCCATCGTGGTCCTCGGATTGGCAGTGGGGTCACACCCAAGTATGGCATCCAGCTCCTGGTAAAAACGGCAGGTCGTGGGGGCAGCTCCTGAGCAGCGATTTCCCTCACGAGCTTTGCAGTAAGCACTCCTCAGCTCTTTAATTTTGACCCTGCACTGCAACGCGTCCTGTTCATGGCCCCTTCTCATCAAGGACTGCGATATCTGCCCATAGATATCATAATTTCTCCTTCTGGAGCGCAGCTGTGCTTGCACAGCCTCCTCTCCCCAAACACTTATGAGGTCCTGCAGCTCTGCATTGGTCCATGCTGGGGCTCATTTGGTGCATGGAGGCATGGTCGCTGAGTGATTGATTAATTGCACTCCACACCTGGCTGAGCAAACAGGAAGGGGATTTTTAAAATTCCTGGGGCATTTAAAGGAGGGGTCAGGTGAGTCCAGGGCAGTGGAGTTTGCATGATTACCAGAGAGGCTTCTAAGGTATGCTGGGATACCTGCTTATGCCACGGAGGTCAATAAAAACGCTGGTGGGTGTCTACACTTGCTGACCAGCGCTGGATTACCAGCGCTGGATCCTCTATACCCGAGGCTCGACCAGGTGTACAGCCAGCGCTGCAACCAGGGAGTTGCAGTGCTGCCCGTGCTGTGCAAGTGTGTACACATCCTAAGTTGCAGCACTGTAACCCCCTCACCAGCGCTGCAACTCTGTAGTGTAGACAAGGCCTTACACTCCTGGAGAGAGGGCTGATGAAGGTAGGAGCACTCTAGATGAATGTTGCCACACGGCCCCTTCCTTTCAGGCCACCTTGAGAGGGAACCATTCCCCTCTATTACTTGTGAAGTTAGTTTAGGCCACAGCCCAACACGCACCCTCTGATGGAAGAGAACCTTGACACAATTTTGGGACAATTCATTTGTGTTAATTCTCCGTTTTCCATTCATTGACTAATTCCAAAGGAAAAAGAGACTTTAAAGTGACCCAGCTGGAAGGCCAAGTTGCAGGAAGTGATTGACCACCACAGCAACTGTCAGCAGAAGGTACCCTGATGGAGCAAGAGCAGCTATGCCTGGCTCCACTGAGGCTCTAGAATGGATTCAACTCCTTCACAGAGTAGTAGAAGAAGTGGCAACTTCTTATTTCATCTTGTCTGTGCCTTTATACTTTTTGTAAAAAATGTGATGTATGCAGAAGTCACAGATTTTCTGTATACAATGCATTGCAAATTCTTTATGAATCAATTTAATGGGTTTTATTACTAAACTACAATTTATTATCTAGCAAGCAGAAATAAACTTTTTAATTAAAACAACAATAAAACAGCTTCAAAATGATACAGTGCAGTGAAAGGCAGAACCAGGGCTGTCCTTAGGCATAGGCAACATAGGCAGCTGCGTAGGGCACCTGAAAATTTGGGGCACCACTGGGTCTTAGTGTCCACCCTCTTGTTTTCCTATCTCTGCTCTGACCCTTCCTGCAGGCTCCCACAGATGGCTGCTCTAGCCTGGTGAGTCTTCCTTAGGAGGGAATCTAGTAGTTAAAAGTGAAAAAACCTCCAGCCTGCCAGACCTATTAGCACAACACTGAAACTGTTAAAGAGACATTCAAGGGGTAATAAAGCCATTTAACAAGCATTTGCCAACCCCAAGGTATATACTGACAGGTTCAGAGTGGTAGTCCTGTCAGTATGTATCAGCAAAAACAAGGACGAGTCCTTGTGTCACCTCAAAGACTAACAAATTATTTGGGCATAGCTTTTGTGGACTAGAACCCATTTCATCAGATGTCCACGAAAGCTTATGCCCAAATCAATTTTTATACTGTCAGTTTCTGACTTTACTGACAAAAACAGTTGTGCATTAATGTAATATTTACACAGAACATGTCAGTCTACAGGACCTTAGTTTAAAATTTGCTTTAAAAATATTTCATTAGTGAGCTGGTGAAGATTATAAAATCACATTTCTAAAAAATGCTTGCATAGAGTTTTAGATGCACAATCATCTTTAGCCTTAAATGTGTGGATCTTCAGACATACAGTTTTTTAAATAAATCCTTCAAAAGACCTCCCTTATCTAAAATACACATTTTAATTACTATAGTTAAAAAAAAAAGTGCTTCCAAGTCTTCCTGTGTCCTTTCTGTCCATCCCTTCACCACCTCACCCCTCACTCCCCACTGAAGAGAGCCCTTAAAGGGACAACAGTCCTTCCCTTCCAGATAGCTGGACAAAGAGTTTCCCTTTCTTTACTTCTGACTATCCGACGAACTAGTTTTAAAAGAACTCTCCAGCAAAATCAGTACCTTAGTAAGACAAAATCCTTGTTATACCTAAAATCTTTGGAAACATATTTTTTTAAAGTTGGTGAAATTTCATAACCATGTCTCTTGTTATGGAGATCACACAAAGTAAATTACTGTTCCCTTTTTCTAAAAGCAAGGAACATTGTTATGAACACACTAAACCTCTCTGATTAATTTAGAAGAATGTCTTTGTTTCAGTGAGTTAAATATGTAGTAATCTGGAACGCTGGCTTAAGATCTGAGTACATTTAAAATATAAATTCAGTTTAGAAATACTGATTAAAAAAATGTAAAACAGAGAAGAGCTGCACCATGTATTCCATTATATGTAATGTTGTATTCAGCAGGACAGCTGACTCACCCTTACTATGAAGTTTTTGCAAATAAATCTCTGACAAACTTCAGGGCATATCAAAAAACCTGTGACTGACATTTTTTATTCCCAAATTTTAGTGCTTTTAATTAGGTACTTTCTTCATGTCCATTCTGCATGAGGGAGAGGGCATGGAATTCTCTGCGGGGAACTGTGACTCTGCCACCATGAGGCAGGCCGGGCATCTCCTTATCCTTTGCTGTCAAGTCCCTCCTCCCCCTCCCCCACCAGGCTGTGAGCTTGGGCTGCCATCCGGCATAGGGGCACCAGTTTAATAATACTGCGTAGGGCCCCATAAATCCTAAGGACGGCCCTGGGCAGAACACAGCAACAAGTCGGAGCTCCACTTTCAAGCAGGTACACACACCTTGCCTCTGCTTCTTCTTGGGCCTTCTGGTGTGGAGCATCAGGGCTTGAAGTTATTGGGGGATGACTCAAATATGCTGGGCTCCCAGTTGTGACTGTTCTCAGTGCACTGAGTTTTGGGTGGCAGCAGGGGTGCAACACGGAACATTTGCTGGTGTTCTCAGTACCCCATATTGTCCAGGGGATGCAGAAGCTAGCTGGATCCTGGCTGAGGGCACTGAATTGTCTATGTGCCTGCTAGTAGCATGCTCTACAGCAGAGCTTTCTGCTTCTGTTACCCCTACACATCCCTGTCTTTCTCCAGTGTCTCCGGCCACTGCAACACCTTCTCTGGCTACTGCAATGCTCTCTTTGACTAGATTTGTCTTTTTTCCTCCTCTCTGAATTTAAATACAAGCTCCATCACTCCATTGCTTTTCATTTTTGAGGGGAGTCTGCTAAAATTTAATTGTTCACATTCCAGAGAGGCTAAGATGGCATTTTTAACATGCATTTCTGATTTCTTCTCCGAGATTTATCACAGTCGTGGGGAGCGGGGAGGAAGCCACATCAAAGATGGTAAGTGTACGTACATGAGGGGGACTAGATTAGGCATTTGGGGAGTGTAGTGTATGCAGTTTGGGTGTGCTTTTGTGCCATGGAAGCAGTGGGGTTTGGGAATTATATTCCCAGTTTGGCTTTGCAATTTGGCTGTGCCTTGGAGATACAGGGGCTAAGAGGGATTAGCAGAAGGCACCTGAGGGTAAGCAGGATAGTAATCACCATTAGGCTGTCCTGACTCTGTGACTTTACACTGAGAGGTGACTAGGAGGCAGACTGCCTTTTTGAGTAAAGCTAAGGACAGACCAGTGAGGGATGCTGTGAAGTTGTTTGCCAAGATGGACCCCAGAAGCAGTGTAAGAATGGAAGGGAATTGTGAGTTATGCTGGGATCAATTACCATGCAGCTATTCCACAATGTCTGGATCAATAACTGAGCACTTCTTAGGGGAGAGGGATAGCTCAGTGGTTTGAGCATTGGCCTGCTAAACCCAGGGTTGTGAGTTTAGTTCTTGAGAAGGGGCCACTTAGGGATCTTGGGCAAAAATCAGTACTTGGTCCTGCTAGTAAAGGCAGGAGGCTGGACTCTGACCTTTTGAGGTCCCTTCCAGTTCTAGGAGATTGGTATATCTCCTATTATTATATTATTGCATTGGTTTTTATCTTCTCTGCAGACATGCTGAAAGTGCAAAGAAATATAGTCAGGGTTCTGCACTGATCGTTTGAACTGCTCTCTCTCTCTCTCCATGTGCATCTGTGAAAAGCGATTAAGAGCTGTACTACTATATTATGCCTTGTTTTTAGGGCTGTTGATTAATCACAGTTAACTCATGCAATTAACTAAAAATATAATTGTGGTTAAAATTAATCACAATTAATCAATATTAATCACACTGTTAATCAACAGAATACTAATTACAATTTATTAAATATTTTGGATGTTTTTCTACATTTTCAATATGTTGGTTTCAATTACAACACAGAATACAAACTGTACAGTGTTCACTTTATATTTATTACAAATATTTGCTCTGTAAAAATGAAAAAATAGCATTTTTCAATTCATTTTTTACAAGTACTGTAGTGCAATCTCTTTATTGTAAAAGTGCACATTACAAATGTAGATTTTTTTTTGTTACATAACTGCACTCAAACAAAACAATGTAAAACTTCAGAGCCTACAAGTCCAGTCAGTCCTACTTCTCATTCAGACAGTCACTCAGGGCTTGTCTACATCACAAAGTTGCAGCGCTGGTGAGGGGGTTACAGCGCTGCAACTTAGGAGGTGTACACATCTGCAGGGCATCACCAGCGCTGCAACTCCCTGTTTGCAGCGCTGGCCGTACTCCCGTTTTGTCTCGGCTGTAGAGGATCCAGCGCTGGTGATCCAGCACTGGTAATCAAGTGTAGACACTTACCAGCGCTTTTCTTGACCTCCGTGGAATAAGCAGGTATCCCAGCATACCTGAGGAAGCCTCTGGTAATCAAGCAGGTCTCCTTCCCCGGTTTGCTCTCGCGTTCCCCAAACCCCGAGCAAGCAGGTCTCCTTCCCTGCGGTTTGCAGGGGGGTTCGGGGAACGCGAGAGCAAACCGCGGCGAAGCTGGTCTCCTCCCCCGGTTTGCTCTCGCGTTCCCCGAACCCCCGTGCAAGCAGGTCTCCTTCCCTGCGGTTTGCTCTCGCATTCCCCGAATCCCCGAGCAAGCAGGTCTCCTTCCCTGCGGTTTGCAGGGGGGTTCGGGGAACGCGAGAGCAAACCGCGGCGAAGCTGGTCTCCTTCC
This sequence comes from Gopherus evgoodei, assembly GCF_007399415.2. NCBI lineage: Eukaryota > Metazoa > Chordata > Testudines > Testudinidae > Gopherus > Gopherus evgoodei. Next base: position 207,334,232 of record NC_044323.1, read on the forward strand.
CCGGTTTGCTCTCGCGTTCCCCGAACCCCCCTTGAAGCCGCCCAACAGCGCTGCAGTGTGGCCACATCTAACACCACTTGCAGCGCTGGTTGCTGTAAGTCTGGCCACTCTGCAGCGCTGGCCCTATACAGCTGTACTAATACAGCTGTAACAACCAGCGCTGCAAAATTGTAGATGTAGACATACCCTCAGACAAACAAGTTTGTTTACATTTACGGGAGATAATGCTGCCCTCTTCTCAGTCACAGTATCACCAGAAAGTGAGAACACGCATTTGCATGGGTCTTTTGTAGCTGGCACTGCAAGGTATTTACATGCCAGATATGCTAATCACTGGTATGCCCCTTCATGCTTCCACCATTCCAGAGGACATACTTCCATGCTGATGCCGCACGTTAAAAAATAATGCATTAATTAAATTACTGACTGAACTCCTCGGGGGAGAATTGTATGTCTTTGGCTCTACTTTACCCACATTCTGCCATATATTTCCTGTTATAGTTGTCTCAGATGATGACTCAGCACATGTTCATTTTAAGAACACTTTCACTGCAGATCTGAAAAAATGCAAGGAAGGTACCAATGTGAGATTTCTAAAGATAGCTACAGCACTCGACCCAAGATTTAAGAATCTGAAGTACTTTCCAAAATCTCAGATGGATGAGGTATGGAGTATACTTTCAGAAGTCTTAAAAGAGCAGCACTCTGATGCAGAAATTACAGAACCCCAACTACCAATAAAAGAAAATCAGCCGTCTGCTGATGGCAGCTGACTCAAATAATGAAAATGAACATGCGTCGGTGCGCACTGCTTTGGACTGTTGTTGAGCAGAACACATCATCAGCATGGACGCATATCCTCTGGAATGGTGGTTGAAGTGTGAAGGCATATACGAATCTTTAGCACAGAGGTCGGGAACCTTTCAGAAGTGGTGTGCCGAGTCTTCATTTATTCACTCTAATTTAAGGTTTCTCATGCCAGTAACACATTTTAACATTTTTAGAAGGTCTCTTTCTATAAGTCTATAATATATAACTAAACTATTGTTGTATGTAAAGTAAATAAGTCTTTTAAAATGTTTAAGAAGCTTCATTTAAAATTAAATTAAAAAGCAGAGCCCCCTGGACTGGTGGCCAGGACCCAGGCAGTATGAGTGTCACTGAAAATCAGCTCACGTGCCAACTTCGGCATCCGTGCCATAGGTTGACAATCCCTGCTTTACCACATCTGGCATGTAAATCTCTTGCAATGCCAGCTACATAACAGTGCCATGTAACCACTTGTTCTCACTTTCAAGTGACATTGTGAACAAGAAGCAGGCAGCATTCTCCCCTGGAAATGTAAACACATGTGTTTGTCTGAGCAATTGGCTGAATAAAAGTAGGACTGAGTGGACTTGTCTTCAAAGTTTTATTTTTGAATGCAGTTTTTTGGTAAATAATTCTACATTTGTAAGTTCAACTTTCATGATAAAGCAATTGCACTACAGTACTTGTATTAGGTGAACTGAAAATACTATTTCTTTTGTTTTTACAGTGCAAATATTTGTAATAAATATAAGTTGAGCACTGTAAACTTTGTACTCTGTTATAATTGAAATCAATATATTTGAAAGTATAGAAAACATCCAAAAATATTTAAATAAATGATATTCTATTATTGTTTAACAGTGCGATTAATTGCAATTAATTTTTTTAATCTCGACAGCCCTACTTGTTTCCCTTTATGAATGTCTGATACAAAGCATATTATGTATACACACACACACACACACACACCCCACAGGGAGCTGCAATCTTAATGCTTTTATGGGCATGCAATGTTTATGTCTGCTTCACGTAAACTGAGAATACTAACCAATTTTTTGCCTATATCCACTGTGTCAATCAACTGTGGAATTCTCAACCGTTTTCGTTATTTAAATGTGTCATGTAAGGGGAGAGGAGGTGGGATAGAGGGTGTGGCTGCACCATTCTGCTAGCCACTATTCTGAGCAGGCGAATGTGTTGAGAGTGGGCATTAAGTTGAGGAGGACAGATAAAGGGAGGGAAAAAACGGTATGTGCCCTCTATATCATGGGCTTGTAAACACAGTCAGTGGTCAGGGCTATCTAAGACAGAAGCTGACTGCCCAACCAGTCTAGCTGCCAATTTGAAAATGTGGACAAGAGTGGGGGCAAGTAAACAAAGGGGCACAGTGTGGGCTGTGGGTGGCAGGGGCTGGAGACTGAAAGGTTCCTAGCTCACATTAGCCAAAAATCACAGAAGTGAGGCACCCACAACAGCAGCTAGTACAGCAGTATAGTATAATAAATTGTAAAGACATACTTGCAGTCCAAGGTTTTCCCAAACAGAATCTGCCTCCTCAGTCCCAGCCTTGGTTTCTGGCTGGGAATTGGGCTCTCTTCCTACAGTCAGTCAACCCCAGGTCCTGAGTCCTGAAAAGATCCTAGCTTTCCAGGGAGAGCTCTTCACTGCCCTCTTCTGGTGAGGACTCTTGCTGCTTATCTTTACAGAGGCTGAGTCCACAACCTCCTTGGGTTCAGTAATAGTGTAATTGCATAAAATCCTGTCCAGCTTCTCAAAAAATGGACAGGTTATGTCTCCACAGCCAGATTATTTCCTAGTATCCATGGTTATAGTGTCAGTTCCTCTGAACTGTTTGCTCCTTATCTGGCACTAGTCAGCATCCCAATTGTGATCCCTAAAGAAAATATCTCTGGCAATGTCCACAAAACACATCTTTATTGCAGTGCCTGGCCCTAAGAGCTTGCTGCACTGATGCTGTGATAGAGCTAGGGTCGCAGCATGTTACAAAGGCAGCTGGAGTAATATCACTGTAATGTTGATGTACTGGCCAATCCTGGCATTTCTCCAGCTTGTAAATGGGACAGGAGCCATTTGGTAGAGGGCAAATGGACAAGTCAATAATGGACACTCACAAAGCAGTGGGGGACAGCAGTTAGAGAACTGCCAAAATAGTGTATGGCGGCACTGCATGTAGGTTGCAGAGACTAGGCTTTCAAGAATAAATGCAAAATGCTTTAAAATGTACTGTTACAGATAACTATCAAAAGTAGTTAATATTTATGTATTTTTTTAAACTAGAGTTCTGAAACTGCTGGGATATGGACGTTACCATGCTAAGCATTCTGAAAGGCACAGTACAGAATGTCCATTTAGTTACAGATGTTTGATCTTCTACAACAGCAAACACGTAGAAATCTTATTTTTCTGATAGTAAAATTTGAATTGACCCTGGATACTCAAACAAAATACCATCTGATAAAAAAATATTTTGCTTTTGAACTTCCCAGTATAGGTCTTAGTACAAATGCAGATGTTCATTTTAGAATCAGTTTGAAATAAGCATATTTTCAAAGAATGCTCCTCAGTTAGGAGGTAACCTCAAAGTTGATATTCCTAGACTTGTTTGTTAATTTAGTCAGCAGTCATATAGCCTTCACTCTACAAAGAGTAGTTAATAGTTAAATGCAATTAGTCTTTTTTTCTCCACCCGTGCTCATCTTCTTTGGTAAGATTTGTCATGATACAGGAGGTAAAGCTCAGTGAGCTTTAAAAATTTTACACTAATTTGCTGAAAGAAAAATGTAAGATTTTTATTAAATCCTCCTTACTTCTACTTCATTATCACTTCAGTGGGTGGACTGGCTGATACAATTATTATAATAGAGGTCAGGCAGAATGAGTACCTTTTGCTAATGCTTGGTCACCTATTCTTGTATTTTAGTAATAAAATTCAGAGGTCATACTGGGAAAGGGAAAAGACAATGACTGTAAAATGTCAATGGGAGGCAAGTTCTTATTACTTTTTTTAAATTACATCTTGCACTTCCTTTAGCTGTGGGGGTTTTGTTAAAATGAAATTTAATTTTCAGCCTCTTTTGGTGAATGAGAGCAATGTGTTAGGATTTGCTTTGTAGTTGGTCAAAAATCAAAGGGGAAAAATACTGAAATGCAAAACAATGGTCACTGCAGTAACTCCATATGCCTTTGCAATGTAGGCATGGCAGATCTAGAAGAATAAACTTGCTGGTTAATTTTCTCTGTAATTCTCTTTGTCAGCCACACATCTCAAAGAGAAAGGAAGGTCTGGAATGAAAATTTACTCCCCATTGATTACAATTTATAAGATCAGTTTTCACTGATGTAAAAATCTTTAAACTTGATTTGAAAAAACTGCTGTTGGATTAAAGTTGGCCATTGTCTGGGCTGTTTTACAATCCTGGGTAAACATTTCACCTATGGTAATGTGTCCTCTCTCTGTATACAAACTACCACTTTCAGATCCTTCAAAACAAAAATCAAAGTCAGAAATGGAAAAGAAAGTTCCTATAAACGCTCTGCAAATCCTGACAAAAAGTGCTTGTGGGATCAGACTTCTAAGTATTTCATTCTCCCCACTCAATTTTACTATCTGAATGTATTTATTTCTAAAAGAGATTGCCACTTATTTTACATTTACCAAAAGAAGTTTAAGATTCTCACTCTTGCTTTCCCAAATCTTCCCCATTATATCATTCTTATCTTAGCACATTAGTATTATTAATTTATGTTACCATAGCATCTAGGACCCCTTGTCATGAAGCAGGACCCCACTGTACTAAATGCTGTATAAAGAAAGAACAAAGACGGTCCTTGTCCCAAGAAGTTTATACTCTATTCCACTTCACTTCTTTAACCTCACTTCTTTAACTCCACCATTTATGCCAGACTGAACCACTCCCCGTTCATTTCCCTCTACTTCTACCTTTCATGTCTTCTTCCAAGTCTGAAATTAATTGCCTATATCAGTGCACAATTATCTGTTCCCTTCACCATTCAAATCAAACCCACTTGGGAAAAACAGGATTTTTTTTTGCCAAGATCTATCATTGTAACCTTAATTGCCATAAAAATTATTGGGGAAAAATATATCTACTGTCTCTTATGTATGTGTCTTTGTTTAATGTTCATCTTTTTGGCCCCAATCTTGCAACTGGGTCCATGTGGTTGAACCCCTGAGACTGCAGAGAGCCATACCGACATCAATGAGACTGCACAAATTGAAACATACACCTGGGCAGATCTGACTGCAAGATCAGGGGCTTAGACTGTAAACTCCCATTGAAAGTGATTAAGACAAGTGTACAGTTTTATACAATACCAGAGCACCATTGCTTAACATATAATAAATATCAAATCAAATATGGAGAGATGGTTCCCTGAGGAAAAGGATTTTTACTACTTTAATATTCAAATCTGTTACACACAGTCTGTGATAGGGTGTCCATCCCCACACTTGCCCTGAAAGGGTTAAATTAATACAACAGGCCTCAGTTGAAAGGAATCAGGTGACTAAGTTATTCCCTGACAGAGTGAGGGCACCCAGCTGAGGAGGAATGATCTGGGCTGGGGCTATAAAAGCAGGAAATTGGCAGCAGAAAGAGGGCTGCAGGGGGGTAGTCTACAATCACTTCCAGGGAGTGATTTGGGTTGGCAAACTCAGAGTGGGGAGAGGCCAGAAAGTATCAGGGAAAGGCAGTAAGGTCTAGAAGGGACCAAACCTTGACATCTGGCTACAGCAACCCTGAGCCAGAACCTGGAATAAAGGGCAAGCCTGGGTTCCCCTGCCAGCCACTGAGGGAGTGGCACTATCTGGCAGTGAACAGGAAGGCTGCTGAAGAAAGTCTTTGATACCCCAAGAAGGGGACAACATGTTTAGTGACCTGGCAAGATGTCTCAATCACAAGAGGCAGCAGCAGCTCATGTCACGAGAGAGGGGCCGCAGACACAGAGAGGTGGAGGATGTCATGTAAACACGAGAAGGGGTGTCCACCTTGCAAGCTAATCCCCTGAGTGACCAGAAGGAAGCGCCATCCTACCACTGAGTGGATCATCCCATCACACAGTTCATCAACTACACATGAAACAAACCTGTTGGATGACCTGTTTTCTACTAGGGATTAGAGAATGACAATCAAATTACATATCTTTGGAATCTCAAATGACTTTCTGAAATATATAAATATAGTGATTTATCCAGAAAATCACCAGTTCTCAGTCTTTATAGCATAAATTTCATTTCATGGAAGATAAAAGCAAATTTTTAAAGTTAAATTCACCAGTTCAATCCATTAGAAAAAGCTCAAGTCTCTGTGTATTGTCAGATTTTGGTGAAAATAGCAGAATACTTGCTTAAGAGTTCTCAAAAGAGCATGAACAGATCACTAACAATTAGGAAAGGAAAGAATAGTGTAGCGGGGTGAACCTCCACTCCTGCCCTGAAGGGTTAAAAACAGCCCTGGGAGGGGGCTGTGCCTGGAGAAAGCAGCTTTTAGGCTGGGCTGATTGGGGAAAGTGGCTGCAGCTGGGGCCATGCCCCAGACTAAGCTAGCCCGATAAAGGCAGAGAAACCAGGAGCTCAGACAGTCTCTGTTTGTAGAGGGAGAAGGGCCTGGCTGCAGAGAGCTAGAGATAGGGTACCTGATTAGAGCAGGACTGGGGAAAGGAAGAGGAGCTGGGGAGCTCCAGCCTGGAAAGCCCCAGTCTGTGGCCTAGCATTGGGCTAATAGGTACTGGGGGTTGCAGAGGGCAGCCCAGGGGTAGGCCAAGGCAGCAGGTCCAAACCCTTCTTGCTAGTGATGAGCAGGCTGATACTGCAGTCTGCCCCAGGGTGCGGAGGCTAGACAATGACTGGCAGTAGCCTTATACTGAGGCAAGATGGGGATAGTGGGTGGGGGTTTCCTGAGGAGAGGAGACTCTGACAGAAAGAGGTTACTGCCAGGGGGCAGCACCCCAGGCGAAAGGGCACAGGGTCCAAGGAGGGACATGGGGCCAGAGAACAGGCAGATCACCAGCCTGCAGAGTGTGCTCTAGAGGCTGGAAATCAAGCTAATTCCCTGAGAGACCAGCAGGAGGTGTCACAGGGGTAAGTCCACTCATCTACAACTGGGAAGTGATTTATTCTCTCCAACTATGTTACACACATTCAGAAAACACAAACAATATTTGTTAATTTTAAAAGCACACCTCCAGAAGTAACTAATATTCTGAGCTATCTAGTCACCATTACAAGGAAATTTAGGTTGGCAATCATATCTAAAAAAAGCAAACCCACATATTCCCTCACTTATACCTTCCTTTCCCAACACCAAATACAATTAAAATTGGGAGAAAAATCAGAAGCTTAATTTTTATTTGCTACTCGACTAGTGCTGATTGTTTATTACACTCCATTTATCTCAGTTAGGAGAATAGATGTAGGCTAGTCATTTTTACTTTTGTCCTAGTCAATTTCACTCGGTATTGATATGGCTCCCATCAAGGTAATATCTTAGTGCTTGGGTAGAACTCAGGCTTAACCAACACTGAACTGTTTAAAAAACCTACAGACCCCACCTTCTCTTTTTTAAAACCTCCTAAGGAGTGTAGAAGTCTAGCAGACCTGGATGTTGCAAACATTGCAGGTCATTTTTTTTTTTAAGGTTAGATACCATGGAAGAGCTCAAGTAAGATTATAGGGTGTTGGGGGGGGGGAGGGAGGGATGTCAAATATTTAAACAGATTGTAAAAAGCTAGTTGAGAACTTAAAAAAGCACAATACAAACATTTCTACTGGGCTTAGGGTTATTTTTACAATACCTAAATTTGGGGACAAATTTGATCCTTTAAATTAAGACCCTTTAAGTTTACCAGAGCTGGCTAGAAAACAACAATTCCATTTCACAAAACATGTTGAAGTTTTGAAATTTTGTTTTGTTCTGCATTGGTGGGGGGGGGGGTGGGGAGATTGGGGAAGAACCCATATCCCAAACCAGTGCCCTAGCCAGCAGAATAGAGAGACATTCTCTCTCTCTCATTCTGAGCAGAAATGCCATTCCCAATGAAATTTCAAAATGCTTCCACAAAACATTTCAGTTTTGACAAAAATGGCACTCATTTTCCCTCAGAAAAACATTGTTGAAAAATCTTCACCCCAGCTCTAGTATTTACACACAATCCAAACATTAAAAGTAGGAGAAGAATGGTTTGTCAGAGTCAGGTGACCCAAGGAAACAAACACACACCACCTCACTTAGGAGATGAGATACCTTCTTCCCCAACAGCTATGTCATGTCCTGTTCTTCCATGCGTCCTTATGTTCTTTTAGGACTCCTGGGTTCCCAATCCTTCAATTGACACCACATGGGTAGATTCCTACATCTGTGAAGAGCACCAACAAAGTCAGTGGGACTATGTACTGGCACATGTGTTCACCTGCATGGAGTCATTTGAAGGATCAGGGCCTTTTTCTCTATGCAGTCTCTCAGATAGGAGAGAGAGTTAAAAAAATTAAAGATTCCAGTAGAGGCAACTCTCCAGCCTTTTAACAAGTTCTCCTTGTGTAAGCAAGGGGCTGGGAGTATAGCAAGCTGTCTGAACTGCACACACAAACATAAAAACCTCTATTGTCGTATCTTATAGCCAGATTCTGCCTTGGCTTTACACAGATTCATAATGGTGGAGGATGAGCGTAAAGAGCACCCCTCCTCACATTTTGTGGGCTAGGGTAATGGTCAAACAGAACTGCAGACCAGCCACCCTGCCAAGTACCAGAACTTCTCTCCAGGGGCGGCTCTATGTATTTTGCTGCCCCAAGCACAGCAGTCAGGCAGTTTTCGGCGGTGCGCCTGTGGGAGATCTGCTGGTAACGCGGATTCAGCGGTATGCCTGTGAGAGGTCAGATGGTCCCACGCCTTCGGTGTACCTGTCGCTGAATTGCTGCACTGCCGCGGCAATGCCACCGAAGGCAGCCTGACTGCCACCCTCACAGCGACCGGTAGGCTGCCCCCGCATCTTGCCACCCCAGGCACACACTTGCTGCACTGGTGCCCGGAGCCACCCCTGCTTCTCTCTTCCTGGTCTCTTGGGGGAGCATAGAACAGAACCATTGCACTGCCTCTTTCCCCCATGACAATGGTTGGTCACAAAGGTGGTGGAAATGAAGACACCCCCACAAAATGCCGGTGATAGCAAGCAACTCCTCTTGGCATTGTGTAGCTCCAAACTGCCTCTCAGTTTGGGTTATTAAATGGCACAAGATACCCTTACTTATATAATTTGTTTTAAGATTATTTTATAATTAATATATTTTATTGATATGATGTAGTGTGGTTTTGTTTTTGATTGGTCATTAAAGTTTCAAAAGGAGCTTATACATCCTGATTGAGCAAAGTGTTGTTGGAAACTGATAGCAGGACATTAAGATTTGTGTCTGACCCCCAAAGGAAATGATATCCAGAGAGAAAGGCTTCGCTTGAAACTCAGTTTATTCTAGTGTCAATTTAAAGAATCCCATTTTCACACGACATGAGTGCAATTAAAGAAGCTCTTCAAAGGATAGGCAGGCCTGATTCTGATCCTGCATAAGTAAATCAAAGTAAATTTGAGTCCATACAGGCACACCGGTGAGAAATAGGTGATTACAATCAAACCGATGATCTTTAAGCTTTCTGTGCACTGAGATTTAAATGTTACATTTCTATTATAGTTCTTGAGAGTAATTACTAAACAATAGAAGCAAAATATCTATTTTAAAATACTTCTCACACCAAGTAAATAATTACCCCAATTCTGCAGTCAATCCTCAGGCAATCCTTCCCCTGAGACCAATTTTTAAGTCAATGAGAGTTTTCACTAAGTACAGACTGCTGAATCACGCTCAGTATGCCACTGGATGACAGCATCATTGTTACTGAGTGGGAGGCAATGTGTTATAGAGTTTAGAACCATGAACTGGCATCAGTACCTCTGGACCCTATCTCATGCTCTGCTACTGATGCACTGTGATCTCAAGCAAGTCATTTAACCTGTGTACTTCAGTTAGCCCATCTGTATCACATGCATAGTACACCTGAATCTCATTGTTTGTTGTAAGGCATAATTAATTTTTGTAAAGCACCTTTGAGATCCACAGACAAATAATGCAATACAAGTATATTACTGTTATCTGATGGGCCATTATTGTATGACAGGGCAATAAATGCGCCACATTGTGCCAGTTATGATTATTTTGCATGTGAAATCATATTTCAGTATCCAGATTTTTAAGAGTGTTTTCCCATGTCTTTGTGGTGCTTTTCTGCCCTGCTCAGCACCAGTTTAAGGAGTTATTCTTGCCTGGCTATAATTATGAGAAAATGCAATTCTGTTTCAAATGAAAGAAGGAAACAAAACAAGAATCAACTCAAAACCCCAGCTGCCAAATGCCACTAGGACATAAGCTAGACTTTATTTACCGAAACTCATCTTGAGGCAACTTGCGAAGTAAATTAGTTACATCCCTGATAAAAAGCCACATGTGTGTGACTGAAAGGTCAGACACCAGCTGACCAACATGCCAAATTGAATGATGACATTGGCATCTGTGGAACATGATCTTTCAATTAGTGTCCATTCGAACTGGTTTATCAGTAGGAAAATATTGGATGGACAACCAGAATAAAAACAACAATATAATATTCTTATTTTAAAACAATTTTGGTACACTTGAGTCTAAAGTTACTGTTCCTTGCAAAAAGGATATATTCGCTATTTTAAATTGAAACCAAATATTACAGAAGTGTGTAAAAAGTTTAAAAAATATTTTATACTGGTTTAATTCCAAGTTATCGTCATGGTCACCATCAGCTTTAGTTATTTTCTGTTTGTTTGTCTCTAAAAAACAAATACAAGCTGATGCAAGAAATCACATCAGTCTCAAGGACTACAATGAATTAGTATCTCAGCTGTGTGGGTTGAATTTGTTCAAAATACAGTAAACTGTTTACATTTGGCAGAAGAACCAAATCAGTCCAAAAGTAATTAAGACCCAAAATAGTAATGGTTTTAAAGCTTAGGAAGATATTTACTAAAGCAAGATGACAGAGTTTACATGACTTTCCTCAAAACATGGATATTATAAGGAACTAGGGAGAGAAAAGGTATTTATTAATCCTGATAGGAAGAAATGAATGACAGTCATTTGTATTTTGTAAATGATTAAAAGCCCACTACTTCAAATACTGCACACATTAGTGAGTTCAGTAGGACTTCTCACATATGTAAAGTTAATACTGTTCATGTAAGTGTTGAAGGTTCATGGCCTTATTTTATGTGACTTGTTTATATTTCTGCTATACATATTCATTGGGCAAGAGAACAGGCCATTTTAAAGATAAAGCTAAATAAATAATGGACTGTATTTTCAAATTAATATATCCTCTACATATCTTTCATTAAAGCTAAAGCATAAATCCTTACACAGCAAGATTGACACACAACCTTACAACTCTTTCACTTCAGGATGCAATTCCAGTGAGGAAAACATTACATGTTCTCTTATGCAATAATATCAAAACTGCCACAGAGCATCAAATAATCTTAAAAGGAATGTGCATATTGTTTGATGCATCATCAGGTAGATGTCCACAACGTATTAAAATAAGAGTCTCAAATTAAATTCCAGTGCATTAATACAAAAAAGTTTCCCTGGCAGATATTAATTGGATTCTGTGAATGATGTGCCAAGAATCATTTGAACTCCTGGAGTAGGTTATTTCCTCATTAGAAGAGCAATGAGTGGATACAGGACTCAAGTCTTTCGTAATCCATTTTTATTTATAACATGAAAATTCATCTAGGTTCACTGGCCTCATACATTGCCCTCAGCACTATTTCAACCCCACAATGAAGTGCAGAAGAGTAAGGTAGGTGAGTGGGTGGGGCAGCAATACTGGGAGACCTATCTAGAGTAATCACGAAAGGGGTAATTAGAAGAGAACCAAAGTGGGATACTGGGACTGTGTTCATGCAGAATTGACTGCCCTAAGCACCCTAAAAGGATATGCAGAGCCCAGCAGACACCGCTGAGCCAACAAACTGGGCTATAATAGTATTAGTAGGTGGTGAATGTCATTGCTCTCAGCCCTTCTGAAGTTCCTTACAAAAAGTCAATTATGCAGACTAACTTTTATGTGGGAAGGGTAAAAGCCACTCGCTTATGGACATCAGCTTGAACAAAGATAGAACAAACAGCAGAAGCAGAACAACTTACAATTCACCAGCGTAATTCCACTTGCAGGACTGCAGCAAGAGCAGCTTTTTGAACATTAGTTGGCCAGCTTCTCCCTCTCAAAACTGTTTTCTACTTTGTGTGCATTTAAACTACATATCATATTAATGGCCAGCTGATCTGGCAAAGGTCTTATACTCAACTTGGTGGCATCTGTCTGTAACATTGCAACTTTTCAATGGCATGTCTGACAAATTCTAAAGTTTCAGGGAATTATCTAAGCCTCAAAGACCAGAACCCTAGAGATTTTGGGGGGAAAATCAGAAAACCAAGAGTGGGGGAAATGAGGGACACATGGAGACCATCATATGTTTAGTACAGCCGCAACTGGTTTATGGCACCCATTAATACCTTCCAGCAGAACAAACACCCTTATCCTCTAAATAGTTTAACATGTTGACAGCCTGAAAGGATCAGCACACAGAGACCCTAGGGGAATAGGAGCATACAGAATGTCATGCAGGGGGAAAGCTTGGGGGAGTTGCAGGGACTCCCTGAAGAGAGGGTGATGGGAATGTGGCACATTGAAAGCTTGGAGCAGGGAAAATGGAAAGATGCAAGGAGCCCATGGTATATGCAGCGAGCTTGGCCTACAGAAGCTATGAAGTATGACCCTCTAGATTTACTAATACACTGAAGTAATGAAATAGTTGCACAACATTTCTCACACACAACCACAAAAGCAAGGAAAAGATAAGTTAAGCCACCCAATAGTACATACACTTTATTCCTACATCCATGATTACTGTGCATCCCAGACCATATACCACAACTTTAATTCTGCTACTCTTGGGATGCCAGACCTGGATATCCTTTACCAAACTTCCCCCTGCAAACACATCAGAAACCTTCTTATCATTCCTTTCTACACAGCCAATTTTGCATTATCGCCTCCGAATACTTATTGTGTATGTTTGGTGTATCAGGAGGGGATAATTTGATAATGGCAGTGATGGTAAAAGTGGAAACCAAAAGGAACATGTGACGGACAGGCACATGTGGCCAGAGATTTGTGCTGTTGGCCCTCAGGTCTCACTACAAAACCAAAGAGAAGAGTCAAAAAGAGTTCACATAGAATAGGAAAAGCTTCTATGCCACTCTTTGCAAGCTTAGACATGGCACGGTCACAAATCCAGATCCTCTCAGACTACAGTTTACCAGGGCTTGCTATTATTTCTTTGACAGATGTGTTACAAAATGTCAGAGGAGATGTTTATATGCACTCTACCATTAATGTGGAGGGTTAAATGTACTGACAGTAAGTTGGACTGTACTTTTTTTTTTGCTTGACTCTAAAAGTAGAGGCATGGCAAGAAGAAAAGCATGACCTTAGCTGTCGAACAGATGTCAACTACAGGGAAGTGTGGTGTAAGGATATACTTGTATTGGCCTACTGCTAGGAAACATCTTGTCAGTAAAATAACCAATCTTTGAAAATAAAAAATGGAGGTAAGCTATTTTCTGTCTTTAGAAAACAAACTTTTGGAAAACAGAGCGCACACTAATTTTTCACTAGTCTAGGAGTTATCTAGTTGCACCCTGAGAATGTGTTCTTGAGAAGTAGACTTCTTTTTGAGACAGACAATGGAGTTCTTGAACTACCACTGAAATAATATCTAATATGGTATGTAGCAGGGTGGATCCCTGCTCTTGCCCTGAAGGGGTTAAAAGCAGCCCTGGGAAGGGAGCCAGAAGCCTGGGCTGATGGCAGGAGTGGCTGCAGCTGGGGGCCATGCCCCAAACTGAGCCACAAGGTGGTATAAGAAGGCCAGGGGAGTCAGACGCAAAAGGAGTTTCTCTCTGACTGGAGAAGGAGACGGGCCTGGCTGCTGGGGAACTCACTGAGGGGTCCTAGGGGAAGGTAGAGCTGGGGAAAGGCTTTAGGAGCTGGGAAGCCCTAGGCTAGCAACTCCCCAGGCTGCAGGGCCTAGCTCTAGGCCTCCCAGGTATTGGGCTTGCAGAGGGGCAGCCGGAGGGTGGGTAAAAGCAGCCAGTCAAAACCCCTTGTTGCGTGTGATGATTGGCTAATACACTGCAATCTGCCCCAGGGTGCAGGGGCTAAATAGAGACTGGCAGTAGCCACAACTGAGGTGACGTGGGGAAAGGGAGTGGGGGTTCCCCTCGGAGAGGGGAGACCCTGATACAAGGGGCACTGAGGTCCAGGGATGGGCCCAGGGCCAGCAGAGGATATGTGGATCACCAGCCTGCAGAGGGCACTCCTGGGTCTAAGAGCTAATTCCTGAGGAAGACCAGCAGGAGGCGCCACTGGGGTGAGTCTGCCTGTTTACATGGTACTTCAAGGCAAGAATGATATTTGTTTGGAAGTGACAAAATGGAGTATGGAATGGCTGTAGAACTGTGTACCACATGTATAATACATTGGATGGCAAATGTGTGGAAACTATCAAAGAATCATTCCAACGACGGTCTCCTTAACCTAGTGTTTCCCATACTTTTGAAAACTGAGTCCCCTTTTAAGAAAATGAAACCAATCATACACCTCACCACAACCCACCATGTGTTGTTAAAGGCCTATACATCTCAATTTATACATCTCCTTAGCCCACCTGTGGGAAATGCTATTGCAGAGCTTCATTGATACCTTCTCTCTTGTTTTACATGCCTTGATGACCAGTGAAATAGTTAGCAATATTGATATTAAAAGCATCATAACTACTGTAAGAGATAACACCCACTGAAATGAACAAATGATAAGAAGGGGAAGCACTGCTGGGCTTTTATAAAATTAGGTTTTCCCTCTGGGGTATGCCTACAATGCAGCTGGAAGCTGTAATTCCCAGCTTGGACAGACACACTCAGTAGCTCTGCTCAAGTTATCATGCTAAAATAGCAACGTGGCCACAGTTGCCCAGGCAGCAGCTCAAGCTAGCTGCCTTCATATGTACCTAGGATCTTGAACAGATTTGGACTCTGGTGGCTAGCCCAAACCACCACCCATGCCTCCACTGGCACATTGCTATTTTTAGCGTGCCAGTTAGAGCATGTATACGTCTACGTGAGTTTGGAATTACACCTCCCAGCTGCAATGCAGAAATGCCCCAGAGGGAAAACCTAATCTTATAAAAGCCCAGCAGTGCTTCACCTTCCTGATCACAGTCTAACTCCATCTCTGTGACTGCTCACTCTTTCCATAGGTGCCAGCTGACAACTTTCAAATTAAATACCCCCAAAACTTTCCAACAAGCAGTGTGCGTGGATCTTCTATCCAGGAGCAAAGGCCTGTGGGAACCTAGAAGCATGTGCGCATTTGGTCTTCTTACAACAACATACCCCACTGCACAATACCCCTTAACCACACTTATCTTAACTCCTCCTTCAACAACTCATATCATATAACTTCAATTTAATTTAGTCTCTTCTCCACAGCAACGGTAACAGCTACAGTTTTACAGAAAAACAGACTGAAGAAGGAAGTCTGCAACTGCTCATCCTTAATCTTCTTCTGGAAACAGTCTTAACTTCCTTAGGTTAAAAATTGATTGTAGCTCAATTATCGCTGTCATAGCCTACCTCCAGGAGAGAGAGAAATAGATTTAAGCCTATATTCTAGTATGTGATTTTTTTTTTGTAGAACTACAAAGAACCATCTAATACATGTTGGAACCTTGTGGAACTTTGTTCCAAAAACTGAACTTCCATTAATAGGTTTCAGACGGTCTGTAAATTATATTTCAGGACCAGTAAGACAGACACATTCTGACACTGCCCAGAGTCATCTGGGTAAAAAAACCAAAACAAAAACAGAAAAACCCTGAAAAGGGCTGCTCAAGAAAGCTTAGTAGTTTTCCTTGGAATTAATATATGCATTATACTACCTCAAGTACTCTGAATGTCTCAACACCATTTTAGTTAGATTTTTCCCTTATATTCTACTCTTTTGCCTTCTTTGTTTTGTACTCCAACCTATGGGTCAACTAAGTCTATTGACCACAGACCCTGATGTTTCACCAACATATCCTTACCAGGCTACAAAATTTCATCTCTGTCTGCTCATCTAGCAAAATTTGTTAGTTCCTGACACAAGGAGAGTAGAAAAACTTAAATATATGCATCCTCAACCCAGCCTTCCAACATGACTTCTGTTGGAGAAAGGATTCTGCTTACCCGAAGGAAGAGATCCTGGTTGTAAGCTCACAATAATTATCCACCTACCAATAGACTATAAATCAGAGCACCTATTCTTTTGTCTTTTTTTTTCCTTCTCAAGTTCTCTTCCTTACCTAGGTTTGTCTTACCTAGGGTTGACAGGGGATGGATCACTTGATAATTACCTGTTCTGTTCATTTCCTCTGGGTTACCTGGTATTGGCCACTGGCGGAAGACAGGATACTAGGCTAGATGGACCTTTGGTCTCGAGTATGGATGTTCTTATGCCTGTGTTTAGTTAGGAGAACTGATTTAGTAAAGTCACATCTGTGTATTTGCGCTGAGAATGTTTTATTTGTAATCTCATTAATATTTCCATCACTCAAGCAATAAAGTGTTTTACAACATGACGTGGTAAATTAAGAAGCCTTACACACTGAAAAACAGATCTGTTTTGAACACAGTCTGGAAAGTGTTTGAGAACAACTTGCCTCTTTTCCCCTCTCACTGACAGCTGCTACAGGTTGGGGAGCCTGATCATAACCTAATCCTAATCCAATACTCTGCTTCTGATTGCGTCCAGCACTAGATGCTTTAGAGGAAGGTGTGAGAACCATGCAATAGGCAGATGTGGGACAATCTGTCCCACACATAAGATGATTTAAGAGACTGACTTAAGCCCTGAAGAAAGACATGGGGATTTCTGGAGTCAAACCTATACCCTGCACCATAGGGTTCCCCTGGTTGCAAATAAGGCAAGAAGCCACACTCAGTGCACAGGCCTTTTGTGCCCCTGGTTTCCTCGCTGAGCAAGTCTGCCATTTGCAGCAAGCCCCACTCCTGTAGCAAGGGAAAGGTGCAGGAGCAAGAAATTCAAAAACCAACAAAATCACATCAGAAAGTGAAGCCATGTTGATTAAAAACTACCTAGAAGTCAAGTATAAAAATTAAACAGAATTTTTTTTTTTTTGGGGGGGGGGGGGAATAAATTTTCCCGGTCCTCATACTCTGCAGAGGGACCTGTATTATCACATCCTGTGCAGCCCTGGTACTTCTGTGAGAAGGTCTTAGCTGGCATCCATAGCTAACAAGTTTGTCTGTCCCTCCAAAGCAGCAAGGGCGCCCAAAGAACCACTGCTAGAATCTGTGGGCTTGCCAATGGATGGCAATGAGTCATTTTTAAAACTCTTTCAAACTCCTAAATTACTGAATATATTGACTTGCAGTTTTCTCCAAAATTAAATCTCTTTAGTTGAAAGTGTAATTCTATTGCCAATCAATATTTTTTTTCCATGTCCAGAAAAAGAATTTATAACCCACCTTAATTTAATTCAACATCTTACTGGTGCCTCTATAAGAGTTGAAAGACTCTCCTAGATCTCATCAAGTCTCTGTTTAAAGGTCTACCAGCACTCTTTTCCATCTGAGGCCAGTCAGTCTCATAGGAGAGCCTGAAGTTCCCAACTTAGTGGCAATACCTATAGCAACTTCACTACAAAGAAGATCTTTCATGTGGTTTTGGTTTTTTGGAACAGCAGAAGAGATCACATATCTGTATACACAGGACACTTCAATATACTTTCACATCCCTATGGGGTGGCCCCTATAGGTATTTATAGGTGTAGTGGGCAAATACTACTAGGCCAAATTCTCAGATAGTGAAAACTGGCATAGCTTCACTCAGCCATGCCAATTTACATAGCTGAGGATTTGGACCACTGCTGTTTGTTTGTTTATATCATATAGGATATACAGTAGATATTCCAGTGTTGTGATTTTTATTCTGTATTAAGTATTTTTTTAAATTTGTAATAGTGGCTAAAGCCAGAGTAGGTGCTTAATTATAAATAACTTTACAATCTAGTGAGGGTTTTTTACTTCTTAAGTTTTTATTTTTTTTTTAAAGCTCTGTGTACGGACATGTGGCACCTGACATTAGGATACACTAGTTACATTGTAATTCTTAAGCATGATGCTGGCAGACCAGGTGCCAGCTCATGCCAAGGTGCCTATGCCTCAATGGAATGCTGAAAAGCGCATAGCTGGAATCAGTCTAGCTCAGCTGTGTGTCAGTATTGTTAAAATAGGTATTAGAATTATAAGAATGTGTTTGGACTGGTGCTTAACATCAACTACTAAATCAGTTCCTCGTCACAGACCTTACTGCTCACCCACCCAACTTCAACTTGCTACATCATCAGTGAGCCCTTCTTAACCAATTGCAGACTGGTCAAGGCCTCCATGCAGTACTGTTGGGGTTTTCAAGACAATACAAGCTGAAGCGTGGGCACAGATCAAATAAACAATGATACACATTGTCAAGGAGTGCCCGCTAACTAAATTCAGCAGTGGGCTCTGAGAGCTCCACTTGGCCTCTATAATGCTATTGCTTGGCTCGGCAAATATGCAAATGCTAAATAAAATAAATACTTTATTGAATCATTGTGAATTGCTGTATGTATTAATCTCACTCCTAATACCTCACAATATAGGGTACGGGCTATC
The DNA here is from genome assembly GCF_007399415.2 of Gopherus evgoodei. Classification (NCBI taxonomy): domain Eukaryota; kingdom Metazoa; phylum Chordata; order Testudines; family Testudinidae; genus Gopherus; species Gopherus evgoodei. The sequence goes on from NC_044323.1 coordinate 207,352,938, forward strand.
ATTTGAGCAGTTGTACAGCGAGCCTCTGCGAATATTAAATCACAAGACAGGAGAGAGACAATAACTAGTGTGAAGTGACTATCTGCAACAGAAGGAGTTACATCCTGCCCATGAAAGACCGATCAACATCAGATGGACTGGTACAGAACATTAAAGTGGACAAAGAATTTGTTGCTCTGCTATTACACTCTTCTCCCCCCACCCACCCCCCATGAAGATGAACCCCTCAAGTGGATTCCTCTCATCAGCTGAGTTTGCAACTCAGAGCACATGGCAGAAGGGTGATAAAAACCCTAAACAAAAAGAACTGATTATCTCTATGCTGCTTGTACTCTAGGGGACAAGCTTTACTAGGCACAAGCAAGACATCCCAGTACTTAGCCTGGGTCAACCCTAGAGGGGCATGCTTTTCACAAAAGCTTCTATTATACAAATGAGTTGCAATCTTAAGTTTCAAAATGTATCTATGTTTATCTGATTTAACCTTGTAAATAATCCTTGTTTCCTTTTTTCTACTTCATAAATCTTTATATAGTTTATTATAAGATTGGCTACAAGCATAATCCTTGGTGTGAGATCCAAGGTGCAATTGACCTGGGGAAAGTGACTGGTCCTTTGGGACTGAGAGTAACTTAACTATTACTGTGATCCATGGTGTAAGGGATCATCTATCACAACGGGATGTTCACCTAGGTGTCAAGCTAGATTGGGGACTGTCTGACTCCATGTTAAGGCTGTTCTAGTGTCGGAGAAGTTTAGACATTGCCTGCCCATTGTCAAGTGTAACTATAGATCACAACCAATCTGAAGTCTGTGCCCTGGTTCTTAATGGTCTGTCCCGAGGTTAGTACTCATGGTCTTGAATCACTGCAGGCAGCTTGACATTAAGCACTGCATGGCATAATTATACAACCAAATGCACACAACTGGTTGGCTTATAAATTGGTTGATTTAAACTGAGAACAGAAGACCTGTATTTCATTAGGGGCACAATAACCCCACCTGCTTCTCCTTGATGTGGATGCTGATCCCAAGCCTAGATAAAGAGGGAAAGGTTGAGTGCAAAGCTAGCCACACCCACCCTCATAAAAACATTCACCGGTAATAGAAACTGAATCAGGCTACCATTCTGGTAAAAATGAACACGGCTGACCCCTCATGCTGCATGAAGGCTCCTGGTGAAAGCCCGTCTCCGGATGCCAGGACCCTGAAAACACTAAGGACTACCACAGAAGACCGTATAGAATGACAAGCTCCCCTCTTCATCAATTTAATTGATTGTCAAAAGGCATTTGACAATCTGAACAGACAGACATTGTGAAATATTCTTCAGTCCTAAGGATTCCCAGCTAAACTTATTGTCATCATCAAGATCACGTACATGGATGTGAAGTGCTCTGTAAGGGTGAACAGTCAGACAACAGAGTGGTTCAGCATGGACTTTGGTGTGAAACAGGGCTACATTTTATCTCCAGTGTTGTTTGGCATTGCCACAGACTGAATAATTAAGTATTATACACACAAACAGTGATATAGCATAGGTAGATGGCAAGACATAAAGACTAGACTTTGGTGATATTGCACTAGTGAGCAACATCCCTGAAAAGCTACAAAGTTGGACAACGGGGCAAAAATAGGTGGCCCATGTGGGGTTCAAAATTAGTTATACTAAAACAAATATCCTTGAAACCCAGACAACAAGCAGTAAAATCATATTGGACAGCAAAAATATCAAGAAAGTAAAACAGTTCATCCCTCTGGGCAGCACTATATTAGCCAACTGAGACCTCAAGAAGTGACACCAATGATAGGAAAGGCATCCACAGCATTTACTAAGCTCAACAACATTTGGTAACCGAAGATATTCAATTCAAAGACAATCTCGGTGCTAACAGATGTGAGAGCTGGAGATCTACCAAAACATTAGAAAAACTAGACACCTTCAAAAATGAGTGCCTATGAATGATTCTGGGCAGTGGTTAGAAATACTTCATTACCAAAGAAGAGATCAAAGAAATCATCAACCAGAGTGTTTCCCTCATAATCAGAAGGCAGTGCTGGACATATCTGGGGCAAGTACTCTGGATGTCAGCAGACTCCCACATGAAGCTGTAAAATGGAAACCAACTGTTGTGAAGAAATGAGGACACACTAGAGCAGTGATGTCCCAACTTTGGTAAGGGGGGCATGAAAGCTAGTGATGGAATCTGTCCGCAACCTCCTCCGTTACTGGACAGCCAAAGAGGAGCAGAGGAGCTTGGGGTGAAGGCAGAGCTGGGGCAGAATTGGGGATGGGGGAAGACCTGGTGTTAGAGTGGAGAGAGCAAGGGGCAGAGAGTGCAGCTGGGGGCCAGAGTTGGGGCTGGGAGGCGCTCTCTCTCCACTGCCCCCAGGGGGGGGGCTGGTCCAGGGGCCTGCTATGCGCTCCCCTGAATGTTCCCCTTTTCCTCTTAAGTGGACGCACCCCATAGTTTGGGGACTACTGCACTAGAGAAACCTTAAGGACAATTAGCAGGAAGGACAGAATAGTTAATCTGAACTCTGAGAGCAAATGACAGAGAGAGACAGAAGAGACTGGTTTCTGCCCTGTGTCCTAACATTAGTGTGTGGATTTCTGCACGTGTCAAAACAAAACAAATAAATAATACTCTTGTCCAGACAGGTAGCAAGAAGACACATTTACAAGAAGTGCATGCTGAATAATGACATATGTAGGGTAGTTCTTTTCAAAACTACTCACAACAAAAATAGTTCCCTTTTCCCAAAGTCACTCAGATGAAAACAGAAGTATATTCCTGTGAAACTCTCAAAAAAGCAACATTTCAGGATTGTAGACATGCCGACTCACCCCTGCGGTGCCTCCTGCTGGTGACTTCTTGATTCAGCTCCGGAGCACCCTCTGCAGGCCAGTGATCCACCTGTCCTCTTGGCCCCCATGTCCCTCCCTGGACCCAGTGCCCTTTTACATGGGGTGCTGCCTCCTAGCAGTAACTCCTTACTCGCTGGGTCTCCCCTCCCCAGGGAACCCCCATTCTCTATCCCCACCTTGCCTCAGTGTATGACTACTGCCAGTCATTGTCCAGCCCCATGCCCTGGAGCAGACTGCAGTATCAGCCTGCTCATCACTGGCAAGGAGGGTTTGGACCTGCTGCCTTGGCCTACCCCTGGGCTGCCCTCTGCAACCCCCAGTACCTTTTAGCCCAACGCTAGGCCACAGCCTGGGGCTTTCTAGGCTGGAGCTCCTCAGCCTTTCCCCAGCCCTGCTTCACTCAGGTACCTTGTGTCTAGCTCCCTGCAGCCAGGCCCTTCTCCCTCTACAAACAGAGAGAGACTATTTTGGGCTTCTGGCTCACAGCCTCTTATAGGGGGCCAGCTGGGCCTGAGTGGAGCATGGCCATAGCTGGGCCTACTTTCCCCAATCAGCTCAGGCTTCTTGCCCCAGTCTAAAGGCTGCTTTCTCCAGCCACAGCCCCTTCCCAGGGCTGTTTTTAACCCCTTCAGGGCAGGAGCAGGGGTCCACCCTGCTACAAGAATTCTTAATAAAACTCATTTACTACCATGAAGTTACATTTACATGTCTGTAGGCCAGTTCAGATTTGTATATGTAAATACAACTAGCACGACCCCAGAACAACAGTCTATTTTCTACCTTTTGGGTCTACTGGAGAAGTATCACTTTGCCACAGTCTATTTAAAAAAAAGTACATTCTTACATAGTAGCAGCAACAAACTTAAAAGGAAATGTAATAGTACTTAAGGTTTGTAGCATTATTAATTAATGGCCTGATTCTGCAATAATCAAGACCTGTGAAGTCAATAGCAGTTGATAATCGTAAGCTCAATTAAGGTTAGGGCCCTAATTTTTTAAAATAATGTACTAATAAAAATTCAGTGAAATATTGGTATACAGAGCTCAAGTACAAGTCTCCATATTTCCATGGATATTATGGTACTCTTTAGTTCCTGTGAAGAGATAACTTCATGCCAACACAATGCTTTACCTACCTCTGGGGAAAAAAAGGATATGTTAAGATTCACTTTCATTTAGCAATTTTGCTTGCAAAAACAAGATTTGGCTCTTTTAGAATATTGAGAATATCTAACTATAGCAAAATGCTTTTGTGATACCACACAAAGAATGCACTGAACAAAGAAAAACAGTAATTATACTTTTAATTATTATGCTATAATTAAAATGCTATAGATAAGCTTTAGCATTGTAGACAAAGAATCAATATCAGATGTGGGATAAAATTCTGTCTTATCCACTGTTATTTCTGCTTAATTAAATACACTCTTTTTTCAATTTGTATGTTTCTAAAAACCACACTGTTCACATATTTGGCCTTGGCACAGAAGCAAGCACATCTTGTGAAGCTTTGTGCTGAGTACTGAAGAACAAACCATAACTGTTTATCTGTAATGTAAATAATACATTTGTAAGCAAAGTGAAACTGTAGGGGATCTTTAAATGGCTGAATTGCTTCACATGTTCATTTCAGGAGAAGGTCAAATATCTGGCTCAGAATATCCTATAGCCAGATATATTCAAAATAATCAATGTAGTTACAACCAATTGTTAGTCGAGTTTTCCAGAGCTGGAATTCATAAAGCCATAAATACTAATGTATGCAGTTTTTCAGTCTTATCGACTGTTCCATCAAATTTTCTTTAAATGATGGGAAACAAAGGGATGAATTTTAATGGGAAGAGCAAAGCTTAGGCAGCCATCTAAAGCCAACAGGGATTTCCCAGAATGCTTCAGGGAATCTGACAGTCCATGCTATCTAGACTCCATTCCATTGATATGTTAAAATGCAGAAAATCAACACTAAGCTTTACATAAGAAACTGTAATCTGCAAAGAAGTAATAACACTTAAGCAGAGAAAAATGGTATCTAATAACAGACATAATGGTTTATGGAAAGACTGAAGTCTAGGTGTAACATAATCAGTAGAATCAAGGACCGGACTGCAACAGTGCCCTGACCATACAAGCGCACACAGGTTTTTAAGTGGACAATTGAGAACAGCATGAAACATTTGCCAAATACCACGTCCTCTCAAGAAGCATTAAAGCATGTAAACTGCGAACAGGGAAGAGGACAAACTCCTGAAGATGATAAAAATGAATAGCCCTTTTAAAATTAAACTCTGCTCTCATTTTTAGGATCTCTCATCTAAGACTTCTCTTTAATACAGGACAATGCTGGTTGGGCTTCTTAACTATATTAGATTTCATTATAATCAGCCTTACAGTAGCACTCAAAAAATAGTTGGCTCTCAAAGACATTGGTATAATGACGATGATGTGTACCTGCATGATTAAAGGAGTCATTAAGGAGGACATACAATGGTCTAAAGAAAGTAGTAGCCTCTAGTTACATAATTTCAATCACTTTGACTTCTTAAGAAAAATAAAATTGGAGCCTCAGCCGGACTCAAGATTATACTACAGTACTTTCCATGCACTCGCCTCATAGATATAGTGCTCCCTTAAGAAAAACAGTGTTGGTCCCATTTATAAGTTTTAAAACCCAAATAAATGGCAGTGCTCTAGTGCCAGCAGTGGCTCTGCAGTTTCAATAAAGAACAGATGGAGAATAAACCTTTTCGAAAGCCTATCTGTATTGCAGCAAAGATGACAAACTCTTGGCCACTTTCTTCTTGGAACTTATAAGGTAAATTAACCAAAAGGTTAACTACAAAGTATTTCATCTGCAGCTGGATCCTAACTTCAAACTCACATGAGTGAGTAAACTTTCAGTGTGTTGTTCAAGGCAATAAAATTCAAAAAGTAATCCATGTTGGAAAAGATCTTCCATGATCTCCCTGATGCTATGGTTGCCAACTTTCTAATTGCACAAAACTGAACACTCCTTCCCCAAGGACCTGCCCCCACTCACTCCAGTCCCCCCTCCCTCAGTCACTCACTCACTCTGCCCCACCCTCGCTCACTTTCACTGGGATGGGGCAGGGGATTGGGGTGCAGGAGGGAGGTGAGGGCTCTGGCTGGAGATGAGGGGTCCAAGGTGCGGGAGAGGGCTCTGGGTTGGCGCAGGGGGTTGGGGGACTGGGGATGAGAGGTTTGGGGTGCAGGAGGGGGCTCTTGGATGGGACAGAGTTGTGGGGGAAGGGGGAGGGCTGGCGGTATGGGCTCTGGGGTGGGGCTGGGGGCTCAGGGCTGGGACAGGGTGTTGGGGGGCATGCGGGGAGCAGGCCCTGGGAAGGAGTTTGGGTGCAGGAGGGGACTCCAAGCTGGGGCAGGGGATTGGGGTGCAGGAGGGGGGTTGAGGTGTGGGATCCCAGTGGTGCTTACCGCGGGTCCCAGGAAGCGGCTGCAGTCCCTGCAGTCCAGCCTCTAGGTGTATGGGTGGCCAGGGAGGCTCCGTACACTGCTGTCACACCCACAGGTGTCGCCCTCGCAGTGCCCATTGGCTGCAGTTCCAATTCAGCTCCCATTGGGAGCTGAACAGCCAGCACTAGGAGCAGGGGAGGCATGCAGAGCCACTCTGGCCATCCATGTGCCCAAGGGCCTGGCGTCCTAAGCACCTGGCGGCCACTTCCGGGAGCTGCATGGAGCTAATTAGAGGCGGGTTACAAACACATAATGAAATCTATAGCTTAACATACAGAAACGTTGGGACTTAAAATGCTGTGCATGTTTTTAAGATGCCATTCAGCGCTTGTGCTTCACATGAATGCAACATAATAGATTAATTTTATGTGCATGATAATCCCAATCATTCATTTTACTAAACATCATAGCAAGATATATTCCAACAGCTTATCCACAGCCCTACACAAGACCTTAAGATCAGTCATTCCAACGCTTTACATAATTTAAAAGCAAGCTTGGCAGTAGACATATTGACTTTTTCAGTATGGACATTTTAAATTTAATGTGCACTGTAATATACTTTTGTAAAACAGATTTTTCTTATATGTAAGCAGTACTATGTAAATAACAAATATCTTACTAAATTATACAATTATTGCCTCTGCTGTACTAAACAGACAACAAAAAGAGAAACACCACTTTTTATGCTCCCAGTAATATTATTTATTAACTCAAATAAGTAAAATGCCTGTGCTGATGTTCTTCCACAAAAGGGAATCCCTCAAAACAACCTTGCATTCCAGGAATGCAAAACAAATCAATGAGCAACATTCATAACTTTATATACAAAAATAATACATGCATATAAACAGGATAATCGTACTTAGCAAATTATAACTTTCCATTGACACCATACATGACCTACTTTATACAAGTATTTCTGCAATTGTGTAACAGTGGCAATATCAAATTATATAAATTGTCATAGTCAATCATATAGCATCAGAACTCCCCCAAATCCAAACCACCCAAATGTTTTAATACCAGACTCGCAATTCATTACAATTTAATTTAGATTGTCATTATTGCATTGTATCCTTTATGTTAAAATTAAATATGCCAAGAAAAACAAAATTGCATACACAACAGCTAAGTATTCTTAAAATGACCCGTATGTCATTTAGGGATGTAAATATTTTAAAAAGTAGCTATTTAAACTATTAAAATTATATTGGTTAACTGTTTAATCATTAACAAGTTCACAATCTACCCCACATATATATTACGATGGTAGATGGTAATTGGTGTTTTCCAATTTTTCCCCGGAGAGACTTCATAGCACTTCTCTAGTTGCAAGGTTATAGTCTGTCTCACAGGCAGACAGTATTCAGGTTCTACAAAACTCATCAATGCACAAAACCTGCACCCTGAATGACACTTAAAGGCAACATATATATAGTTATCATGCTGCACAACTACTCCATAAGTTTTTCGGCATGTTGTGTGTTGCATTTTCTTGAACTTCCAGAAACAAATGTTGACCTTTTCCCCATGAAACAGATGGACGTTTCAGCAGTGCTCCAGTGCTGTCTGCATACCTCAGCTCTGTATTACAGTTTCCATTCAGCAGTGTCTTTTGTTATTTTTGTGAAATAATTCCAGGCATTACTCCTTTTCAATCGCTCCATCCTCTAACTATGGGTGAGCTTACTGCTCTGGTAAAGTAGTTACCAAAATCAGCGATAACCTACGTGATGCTGTTTGAAGTTTTAAGCTACCAAAGTGTGACATCAGTTCCATAGCAATGGTCCTAATAATGCGGAACCTAGTTCTGCATACACTAGGAACTGTAGAAAAATATACAAGTAAGGAAATAAAGCCCACATAAAATAATGACACTTAAAACTCAATTCTCAACACAATTGCTGCATATTTGCTGGTACAGCTATGATGTTTTTAATGTGTACATTAGATATTCTAGTGTCACAAATGATTTTACCAATCTGTTTTAAACAGTAACTACAATATGTTAATGGTAAGACTAATACTTATTGGATAATCATGTAACGGTTTAATATTTTACATCCCTAATGTCATTTTTTATACAAAAAATATATCATCATACAACAAAACATTTAATGTTGAGCTCTTTGGAGCAGGGATGGTCTATTAGATATTTGTATAGCACTTAGGATAATAGTGCCCGAGATCATGATTCCTAATGGAAACCCCTAAGCACTACTGTAAAACAAACAAAAATACAATTTATTACTGTATAAATCAGTTACGTCAGTGATGTCCCTGTCCTATGCAGGGTGAGTGCACCCCATTCCTCAATCTGCCTTCTGCATCTAGCCGATGAGGCCTCAGGGTTTAAGTCCACCAATTGGTTCCTTGCTGTAGGATTGTGCGGCCTAGGAGTCAGTCAACAGTGGTCCTCTGACTCCCTGGGCAGTAATGCCTAGTGGTTAGAGTCCATATCAATACCTTGACTCTCAGGGGAGCGAGGCCTAGCAGCCAGAATCAATAGGTTTGCCCTTGTCCGCAGTGCTGTTAGGCTTAGGGACTGGAGTCAATAAGGTTGGGCCACCTCCCAAGCAGGTGGTGGCTGGGGTAGGGAAACCCTGGCCCTCTCTGCTCCACTGGGTCACAGTCCAGGGCCCTGGTAGTGGCGAGTGGCCTCACCACTAAGTCAGCGAGGATCTGCCAGTAATATATTGACTGCTGTAGGAACAATAGCTAGTCCCTTCCTGGGCTACTTCCTACCATGACTCCTGCAGTCCTGGTCCAGCCATCTTCATGGTGTTTGGTGTCCTCGGGTTGTGCTGTTCCCGGGCTCTCTGACTTCTGAGTGGCATCCTCAGGTATCTGGGCACCTCCTTGAGTCTCAGTGTCTCTACCTCCTGCAGTCTGGGTCTTCGGCAGCTCCTGAGCTGGAGCCTGCAGCATGCATCCTTCCTGTCTGGCGGCCAGCCCCGACTGATCTGGGCTGCTCCCTCTTATACTGGTGCTACACCTCAAGCATGCCCAGTAGCTTCCTCAGCCCATCATGAGGAGTTAACCCTTCCCCATCCAGTGTGGGGTGAGTGCACCCCGTCACAATGTCCCAATTAATGAGTGCTTATCCATGCCCTTAGCTGTATGTAGAAACAGTGCATGCTTCAGTTACAACAGATAAAGGCTGACTATGTCCCAGTGACAGAGATCTGCATTGCAATGCCAGAGACCCCAGTTCATTTCTATGTATTATTCTCTCTCTCCTGGTCTGAAGGACTTAGAGAGCTGTGGAGAACTGAGTGACCCATGTTGCTCAAGGGCAATTAAACTAACCAATTGGTATCAGAGGGGTAGCCATGTTAGTCTGGATCTGTAAAAGCAGCAGAGTCCTGTGGCACCTTATAGACTAACAGACGTATTGGAGCATGAGCTTTTGGGGGTGAATACCCACTTCGTCGAATGAATGTAGTGGAAATTTCCAGGAGCAGGTATAACTATGCAAGGAAGAAGCAGATTAGAGATAACGAGGTTAGTTCAATCAGGGAGGATAAGGCCCTCTTTTATCAGTTGAGGTGTGAAAAGCAAGGGAGGAGAAACTGCTTTTGTAGTTGGCTTTTTTTTTTCTTTTTTTTTTTTTGCCAACTACAAAAGCAGTTTCTCCTGTTGGAGAGCCAGAGTGGAGATCATGCGTTCAGCCGAGGCAATGAACAGCAGCGAAGACTTAGTCCGCTCCACATAAAAGGTCAGAGCCCGCCTCACATCCAGCGTGTTGAGGCAGCGCTCCTCCCTGGACACATGGGGCTTGGGACTGAGGACCGTCAGGAATATGTCCTGACCCATGTGGTAGGCGGAGACCACCTTAGGGAGTAATGAAAGACTTGGTCGGAGCTGGACCTTACCCTTATGGGTATGTACAGGGGCTTGTCTAGCTGATGTGATCACCACCAGGAAGGTTACCTTCCACGAGAGGTGCGACCAGGAGCATGTAGCTGGCGGATCAGAAGGTGGGGGACCCATCAACCGGGCCAGCACCAAGTTCAGGTCCCACTGCAGGACTAGGGGTCTAATGTATGGGAAGAGACTATCCAATCTCTTAAAGAAATCGGCCAGTCATAGCACAGAAGAATACTGTGTGTACCCCTGCCTTGGTGAGTGGAAGGCCGATATGGCCACCAAGTGCACCTTGATGGACAAGGACACTAGGCCTTGGTGAAGGAGGTAGTCTAAAATGAGCTGAATCAGGGCAGCCATGGGTGAAACACCCCGCTCAGCTCTCTACCGGGAAAACTGAGACCATTTTGCCAAGTAGACTCAACATGTGGAGGGTCACCTACTTTCCAAGAGGACACGCTGAACCCCTTCCAAGCACGTCCTTTCCTAATCATCAAGCAACCACGCTGTGAGCTGGAGTGCCACTAGGTTGGGGTGGAAGAGGCGACCCTGGTCCTCGGAGAGCAGGTCTGGGCGTGAGGGCAATAGCCACGGTGGGGTGACTGCCAGGCTCATGAGAGTCCCATACCAATGTTGCCTGGGCCACGCCAGGGCAATCAGGAGGACCCGGGCCCTGTCTGTTTCTATCTTGTCCAGGACCTTGCTGATCAGCGGGATTAGGGGGAAGGCATAGAGAAGCTGGCCCAACCAGGACAGGAGGAAGGCATCGGAAATGGCATCCACTCCCAACTCCTCGGGAGCAGAACAGGGGACGCCAGCAGTTCTGCCAAGTCACAAACAGGTCCACAGTTCCCTACTCTTGGAAAATCCTGTGCACCACCTCTGGGTGTAGTGACCACTCATACTGAGAGGAGATGTCTCAGTTCAGGAGATCCGCCCATGAGTTCCGGACACCTGGTAGGTGGTAGGCCTATAGGTAAATGTTGTGAGCTATACAGAAGTCCCACAGCCTGAGGGTTTCCTGGCAGAGGGCAAAGGAGCGGACCCCATCTTGCCTGTTGATGTAAAATATCGAGGCCATGTTGTCTGTGAGAACCTGACTAATCTGCCCTCCAGGTGCGAGCGAAAGGCCACTCATGCCAGCTGGACCGCCCTGAGTTCCTTGACGTTTATATGAAGAGCAAGGTCCTGCACTGACCACAGACCTTGGGTCTGAACATCCCCTACATGGTCTCCCCACCCCAGGTCTGACGCATTGGACACCAGCTCCACCAATGGGGGCCTGCCCCTGAACGGGACCCCATGGAGCATGTTCCCTGAGAAGGACCATCATTGTAGGGAGGCAATCACCGGCACCGGCACTGTGAGGACTTTGTCCATCCTGTCTCTGGCCTGGGAGAACACTGAGGCCAACCATAGCTGGAGGGGCCTCATCCCGAGTCTGGAGTAGTGAACAACATATGTGAACGCAGACATGTGACCCAGGAGCTGGAGGCACACTCTGGCTGTGGTCACAGGAAACCTTGCAATTGTGTCCATGAGGCCCTTCAGGGTCTCGAATCTGTCTGGTGGGAGGGAGGCCCTGGCTGAAGTCGCGTCCAGGACTGCCCCACTCTATGTGATGCACCAGGACTAACATGGACTTAGTGTCATTCACCAACAGACCCAGGGTGGCACACAGACAGGAGGGGCACCACATGATCCCACACCTGCCACCGGAAGTAGCCCTTGACCAGCCAGTCATCCAGATAGGGGAAAATCTGGACCCCACAATGTCTGAGGTAGGCCGCCACCACAGACATTCACTTTGTGAATACCGTAGGAGTAGTGGACAGGCCAAACAGGAGGACCATAAATTGGTAGTGCTCCTGCCCAACCATGAAATGGAGGAAGCATCTTGTCCCTCGAATATATAAATGTGGAAGTGCCGGTCCCCAGGATCCAAGGAGGGTATGATGGAGGCCAGAGAGACCAGGCGAAACTTGAGCTTTATCATTTACTGGTTCAGGCCTCACAGGCCCAGCCCCACTTTGGCCTTCAGGATCAGGAAATAGTGGGAGTAATACCCCTTGCATTTGAACTCCACTGGCACCACTTCCACCGCTCCTAAGACAATGAGCCACCCCACCTCCTGCTCGAGCAGGGCCTCTTGAGAAGGGTCCCACAGGAGGAATGGGGGCGGAGGGTGGTTGGGCGAGGTAGAGGTAAACTGGAGGACGTAGCTCTGGGAGATGGTGTTGAGGACCCAACAGTCTGAAGTCAGCCGTGGCCACTCTGGGAGAAAAGCACACAACTAGTTGGAGAAGGGAATCTTTATCAGGGTGGATCCCTGGTATGAACTGGTAGGTTACCCACAGGCATCCCGTCAAAACTGACATTTCCCCGCCTGATTACCATTGGAGGGTCCAGCTGGGAGGCAGATTGGGACTTCCCCTGCGGGCGTTTCTTATAGTCTTGTGACTTTTTATAAGGGTGCCCATATTTAGAGTGGGTGGCCGCCTGTTGAGGCTTAAGCTTGGTCCTGGCCAGAGCCAGGACGTAGAGGCCAAGTGTCTTAAGCATTGTGCGGAAATCTTTCAGGCCATGCAATTTCACGTCTGTCTGTTCCACAAACAGAACCTTGCCATTGAACGGGAGGTCCTGCAAGGAGTTCCGGGCCTCACTGGACAGCGAAGACAGCAGAAGCCACAACGCCCTCCTCATGGACAACACGGAGGCCATAGACTTTGCAGCTGTATCCGCAGCACCCGATGCTGCCTGCGGGGTTGCTCTGGCAGCTGCTGTACCCTCTTCCATCACAGCTTTGAACTCCTTCTTGTTGCTTCTGGAGGGAATCCTCGAATTTGAGTAGAGCGCTTTGCAAATAGAACTCATACCGACCCAGGAGAGCCTGATGGTTCACCACCCTTAGCTGGAAGCTCGAGGACAAATAAACCTTTCCCCCAAATCCAGCCTCGAGTCTTTATTTTTCAGTATAGAGGCTGATTGGCCCTGCCTCTCCCTGTGGTTGACCAACTCAATCACCAGGGAGTTGGGGACAGGGTGAGTGTACAGGTATTCATGCCCCTTGGTGGGCACAAAGTACTTCCGTTCTCTCATCTTAGAGATGGGGAGCAAGGAAGCCGGGATTTGCCACAAGGCATTTGAAATTTTTGCCACCCCTTCGTGGAGTGGAAGAGCCACCCTGCCCTGTGCCAAGGTCGAGAGGACATTGGAGGAACCCTTGCACTCCCTCTTCATCTCCTTGGCCTGAAGATTGAGGCTTGATGCCACCCTATTCAGTAGTTCTTGGTGGGCCTTAGAGTCCTCTGGCAGAACAGAGGGAGGAGGTGCCATAATCGCCTCAGGAGGATGAGGATGTGGGTGTGGTATTCTGTGTACCCAGCAGTACCGGAGGTCCCACCCCCCTTGGTCACCCTCTGGGCACAGAACTGAAGATGCAAGCCCCATCAACTCCTTTCTGGGAGGCTGGGAAAGGGAGGCCAATGGTCTCTCCGAGGTTCCGGCCACGGAGCGAGCCCTGCTGCGTTGGGGGCCAAGGGGCCCATTGGTACCATGGTGCCGGCCAAGAAGCAGGTTGTTCAGCCTGACTAGTCTGTCCCATCGACTGACGACTACGAAGGGAGGCCAGGCTGGCATATGACCTGCCGCTGTCCCTGGACTGGGAGGAGCGGTGGCGTCGGGAACAGTGCCAACCATGAGACTGTGATCCTGACATGGAGGAGCAGTACCACCAGTAGCAGCTGCTCTGCGATCGGCTCCAGCAGGCAGTTCTGTGACGGCGAGGTGCCGGCAATCAACGTCTGAGACTGCGGGGGCGGTGCCACCACGGGGTCCTGGAGCAAGACAAAGAATGGGAATGGTGCCAATGCCCATATCGCGTCAGGCTACAGTAGCCTCTCGGAGACAAGGACTTCCGGTGCCATCTGTCTCAGTCCCTCGAGGCGGAGCGGTGCCTGGATCCTCCATCAGTTGGAACCCAGCCAGACAACCTGGTGGGGGTCGTCGGGGACCGGCGCGGACTGCGCAGGGGGTGGTTGCTGAGTGGCAAACAGCACCAGGAACATTTCTTCAACTGCGAACAGTACCGACCAGGCGGCACCTGTGGAGACCCAAGCAGTGGCTTGCTTCTGGACCGCGGAGCCAACAGTAGCGGTGCCCCTGGTACCAGCAGATGTAATATCCTGGGTTGCTTGCAGGGCCTCTGGCATGGAGGGCACCTGGACATCTGGGTAAGCCTGCGCCAAATGGGTTGGGCTACTCCGCTCAACCTGAATCGGAGGCCTGAAGACTGATAGGGACTGAGAACTACCCAACGTGGGTCTAGTCTCTCCTCCAGTCTTACTCTGGTGCCTTGGCAGAGAAGACCTCTTCTTACCCTTCTTCGTGTGACCTGCGGATGGGGAGTGGTGCCGACTGGCAGAAGGCACCAAAGAGTTGCTGTGCACCAACACCACAGTACCCGGTGCCAACTTGGAGCGTCTCACCGGAGTGGGCGCCAATGCTGACTACATCAGAATAGCTCGGAGCCAAATGTCCCTTTCCTTCTTGGTCAGAGACTTGAAAGATTTGCAAATCTTGCCGCGATCACTGAAATGGGTTTCCCCTAGACAGCACAAACAGTCCGTGTGCAGGTCACTCACTGGCATCGGCCGCCTGCAAGTGTCGCACGACTTAAAGCCCGGGGCATGTGGCATGCCCTGAGCCAGGCACACTAAACTAAACTAACACTAATCTAAACTACTTAATTACAGGTACTATTAAATGTGAATGAACAAGAGTTCAAGAGGAAAGCTGCAGACAAGCTGGAGCAGAGCAGTTCCGATACACCTTCACTGGCAGCAAGAAGAAACTATGGGTAGGGGGAGTGTGCAGCACCACTTATACTGTGCCATAGAGGCGCCACTCCAGGGGTCGCTAGGGGTACTTCCCTACGGGTACTGCTAGGGGAAAAACTTCCAGCACCAGTGCACGTGGCGAGCACGCACACCTATTGGGGAATACACATGAGCTATCGTTTGAAGAATAAAGGACTCTGAGGAGTCTGATGGATAAAGATGTCTCTTCCCTCAAAATCAAAGGGAGAGAAAAACAAAATAATAATATAAAGATTTAGAAATAGGTTCAAAATTCTAATAGTTAAAAATGCAAGTATATACAGTAAATAAATATATAGTATATTGACCTGATTCTTATAATGAGCAATTTCAACGTTTTAATATAGATACATATTTGCTCATGTTTTAAAAAAAAATACATGCCATGTATCATAATATGCATGAAGCAGAACTACAGATATGAATTGCATGTGTGGAATTATTAGATATTTGACGTTATTAACTATCGCAACATTATGATTAGGATAATTACCTGCACCTGCTTTCCTGTAATTAAATGGCTGTGTACAACATTACATTTTCCCTAAGGTCCAAATGATATTTTCTTGTCATTGTGCTATTGAAATGCAGCTGATTAGAAATGTTGTGACTTTTAGATGAAGACTGCATTATTTCAGTTTGTAGGGAAAATAACTACACTGATTTCACACACAGCACAGAAGTATTAAGCTCTTTAATTCAGCATATGAAATTCATGAAAGCAATTTAATTGCTTCTTCCACGACTGGAGAAGTTTTGAAAACGTAGAGTGGAATTCAGAGTTTATCACTATGGAAAATGTCTTGGTTTCAGATACAAGGTAACTTAAATTTAATACAAGATAAAACTGGTCCCTTCTGTGTGACCATTAAGCTAGAGCAGTGAAAACACTCAACGTGACATGCTTCCATGTTAATGATCAAGACTTTGGGAGCTGAGCTGAAAGTATTAGAAGTCTAGGCTTAGAGATGATATTGTGAGATAATTATATTATAAAGTTTATATATATAGTCTAACTGTGGTGATTTGGGCTGAGCTGATTACTTTGAATTGAAAAATATTGTGTATGCACAAATAGTAAGTGAAGAAAATGTTTTAAATTCAACATTTTCCTCTTGTACAGACAATTTTTTGTGCATTTTTACAGAGTATAAAGTATCACAGAGTACTGTGAACCACATAAAAAGAATGTTAATTAAATAATGGGAACATAGAAATCTACTGATAAGTAAAGTAAGAACACATTAAATACTAAAAAAAAAATATTGTTCCTAAAGATGTTATAAATTATTTGGCAGAGTAAGGACTTGGTCTTTGGCACCAATGTGGAAGAAAAGATTTTTTTTTTTTATCTTCTCTATGTACTTCAGAGTGATATCAAATTCAACTCAAAACAACAAGCACTCTGTGAATGGCAGATTTATTAAATGGCTTTGTGATTAGACTTGGAAGGACTAGATTTATATCGGTAAGTGTTGATAAATGTCAATTTCATCACACACACCAAGCAACTAAAAAATATTTCCATTGATAATAGAAATTCACAGATATGAAAAGAAGGAAAAGTGTTGCTTGTGAAATTAGAGTTTGATTTAAGAAATTTTGTATATTTTGACATGCGATGTTGAAAATTCATTTTAAAATTTATGAAGCTTTAACTTTTTGAATATCAACATCTGTCTTAAAAAAATTGTTTGCCCCTCTCCCATTGCATGACACAACCCATAATTTCCTGCAACTGTGAAAATTTAAATAGATGAAAATATCAATGTTTTTATTTTTAAACTTTTCTATTATCCATCAAAATTACACAAAAATAAAAATCGAATTCTACCTCGCCTATCTACGGTGCAGCATCCAATGACCTCTGCCCCAATTCACAGATAGTGACTTTCTGGCTGCTTTTCCTAAAGCCACAGCTCCAAATGCCCACAAAAATACTGTCAAAGATCAACAATTAACAACACATTAAATGCTATAAAGAGGGATGAACAAAATCTTTTTAATCTCCCACAAATCTGATTGAGGTAATAATTCCCTCTTTAATTTCTGCAGTAAGCCTTAAAATAATACGCCAAGGAAATGGCTCCCTGGAGAATTATACTATTGCTTGTAAAGGGGAGTGACTGAGGCCATCTTCTGTTCACCTGAATTTTGACTTTGAGTAGGACTGACTATATGCCCTTTTATCTAGAACAACTGTCTTAAAAGATCAATGGAAAATAACTGATTGAGCCATGGAAATGGAAGGGGTCATGTTACACACTTCTTTTAGTAAACTTTTAGATGTTAGGAATAGAGCTGGTGAGGAATTTTTGCAGAAACATCTCTGGTTCAGGTTTTAGAGTGGTAGCCATGTTAGTCTGTATCTGCAAAAAGAACAAGGCATCCTTGTGGCACCTTAGAGATATGAAACCAGGTATGTTTCTGATGGAATCATGATAGGCTAGTGGGGATCCCAGGCTCTGGGGCAGCCCCATCATACCAGGCTTTCTAACTCCACAGAGTGGGCAGCTAGGAAGCCCTGGAAACCCCAGCACAGTCCACATCGTGAAGCTGCCTCAGAGTCACAGAATCTGGAGGCCCTGACAGATGCTGGTTGACATGACAAGGTGGCTGGGAGCATATTTTAGATTTAGAAAAAAAAATGTGTCAGTGTTTACAAAATGAAAAATTCATGGACTTTCCAGTTCATGGGAAATTTTCAAAAATGTCAAAATTTCTTGCAAACCAAAAATCCCACATTTTAGCCAGATCTAGTTAGGAAGAGCTTTGGCCCATTCCTTCATTTCTAAATGGAAGGATCCATGAGAAGAAATCTAATGGGACTAACCAATGTGGCAAAAAGAAAGAAAAGCCTTATAATGAATTAAGATTTTTTTTCCTCACTAGAACAATTAGTAAATAGGCAATACAGTGATATTTCCCCTCCATCCTGAACTTGCAAGGTTCTGTGACTCCTGCTCAGTGAGCTCCAGAGCCAAATTTAGGGACAGATAGCATAGGCAACCAGGGATACCAGACTCTGTGGGGGGGAAGGAGGGGAGGAGGAGTACGCGCGCCAGGCTTGGAGTGCTGTTTTCGTTGTTAGTCAAAGTGGAAAATAGAATGTCTGAAATAACATGTTTCAGCTATTCTGTATGTGGATTCATTTTTCACTAACCTCCTAGAATGTTATCAACCTTTTCAGAATCTCATGGAATCTTCCAAACTTTGAGAACTACATTTTCCTCGAACCTCCTACAAGGTTGTCAGCCATGCCTATGTGGGTATGTAAAGGGTGAGGCATCACCATTCAGTCAGTGAGATACAAGAAATAACTGAAGTGAAGTGACAGCTCAGCTGTGATACTATGAACCTTGTTTTATTGTGTAATTGTGAAAATGTACTTGTGTTTTACAACCTGAAGAGTGTAAGTACTGATTAATAAAGGACAATTATAGGGATTCAATAGATATCTGTCATCTTTACAAAACAAGTAACAGTATTTCTTTTATATTCTTTTGCCATGCTTAACATGTAATTTTTGATGACTTACTCTGACCGTGGAACATAGACTTTTGCTCTTCCTAATAATGTCTTTTTTCCCCAGTAGAAAAAAAAAAGAAGCCCCTGAAGAAGCCTTCAGGAGCTCAGTATTAGAAGCGAAAAGCTCAATTGCAACCTAGTTGGCAGCAAGGGGCAAATTTGATGGGAAAATATCTGAAACAGAACAACCAACTGGGCTTTAGGCAGTAGCAATCGTCCCAGTGCAGAAGAAATTAACAGGCAAAGCGTAAATGATGGAAGCCCTACTACTAAGGAATTAGAGATTTACCTGACGATAAGTAATGGAAATGTGAGGAAAGTGATGGAGAATCGTCCAGTTTTCCTGGCGGCACTAAGGATAGGGATGATAAAGAAAAATGTGGCTCAAATGAAAGAGAGTAATGACAAAAAAAAAATCTGGTTTACGTGAAAAGGAAAGAAATGATAAAGCATCAGCCTCACATGATGACACTAACAGCAGTGAGAAAAACTGCACACCACAAATCGATACATCAGATACTACTTTATGACTAGTGACCCTAAATTCTGCCAATACTGATTGCACAAATTTGAACAGACCGGGCAAAATCAAAGATATGATGTTTCTAGTAAATAAACAGAAGCAACACTACTCAAAGCCACACTGCGAAAGAGTGCTTGAGAATGGTGAGAAACTGAATCGGTGTTAGCTAGTTGGCAGTTTATTTCATGTAAAAGTGTTCTGTTTTTGTTGCGAATACTTAACAAGAATGCCAAATCATTGCTTGCACTTTCCAAGTACAATTACTGGCATAACTTAGCTGATACTCTGAAGCAACATGAAAAATCACCCAGCCCTTTTATGGCCTACTCCAAATGGATGGAAGTTGAGTCCAGACTCAGAAGCAGAAAACCAGTTCATTATTAAGGTAGAAACCCAGCATGAGAGGAACGTGCTCGAGCATCTGATCGCAATTACCCTCTTTCTTGCAAAGAATAATTTGGCTTTTCAGGGCTCATCGGATAAGTTACTCATTGAACATAATGGTAATTTCCCTCGGCTTGGTAGAGCTCCTTGGGAAATACAATGATGTTATGCGTGAGCACCTACATCAAGTAGTTCATGAAGTGATGGACCATTACTGCAGCAAAACAAATTCAAAATGAATTGATTGATTGATCTTATGGCAAGAAAGGTACTTGATAACACACTGATGCGGCTTGGCAAAGTGAAGTACTATGCCATAATAATGGACTGCACTCTTAATGTTAGTCACTGTGAAAATATGTCATTTACAGTAGGATTTGTTGACAACGAGGATGGCTGAATCCAAGCAAAGAGACACTATCCATTTCCAGTACTGGAAAATGCCTAACAGAACTGTTTTGAATGAGAGTAAAATGAAGCTTCAGGACTGCTGCAACCAAAGCTATGACAATGGCATGAACATGAAGGGAAGAAACAGTGGCTTCCAAACAAGGATCCTTGCATTGAATCCAAGAGCTTTCTTCAGGCCTTGTGGCTGTCATTCCCTCAACCTGGTTATGTCAGATGAAGCGTCATCTTCTTTAGATTCAGTATCTCTCTTTGGAGTACTGCAGAGGATGTCCATCCTGTTTTCAGCATCAGCTATCAGATAGAAGATCCTCATAGACAATGTTATAAATCTGTCCATAAAGCCACTAAGTGATACTCCCTGGGACAGCCACATTGACAGTGTTAGGCCAGGGAGATACCAAGACTGAGGTTTTCGATGCCCTGATGGTACTGGCACAGTTGAGTAAAGCGGAGGCTGGAATCTGACACGACGTGCAAAGCCTGGCAAACCAAATCACAGACTTCAAATTTCTGGTCTCAACTGTAGTTTGGCACAATATCCTGTTCCAAGTAAATTTTGTAAGAAAGGTATTACAAACTCAGTCAATGGACATTGCGATCTCCACTACTTTGATGTGTGAAAGTAGAATGAATTATATAGTAAGAATAGAAAGGATTAAAGAAATGTTGTCTGTACCTTTAAGCAAAGTTGTTGGAATGTTACAACCAGGTGTCAGGAATACAGACATTAACATAGAACAACTGCACTGTTTAAGGGCAATTGGTGAAGCATTAGCCTTAGATCGATAACAGTTAGTAAGGAAATAGGATATGCATGCTGTGTCCCAGGTGAATTTTACTGTTTTGATTTCTTTGTCCCTTTGTCTAAATTCCCGCTCTTTTATCTGTATAAATAAGACTGTTTGGGCCTTGCATGGCCACTCACATATTCTGAATGTTATTGGCGGAGCGCTGCGCTAATAAACAGAGTGGTCTGACAAATTGTGAGTCCTGATTCTAACTTTGACAGATGAGAAGCTGCCAAAGAAATGTCAGAAAACTTAGGAATTGAGCCTGTCTTCAAGGAAATTCATATTTGTTGGAAAAAAAAAGACAGTTTGGTTACAAAGGCAGAGATAAGGTGATGCAAAGCTCAGAAGAAAAATTCAAGGCTTTTTTTGTTCGCTCTTTTACACTGCTCAGATGTACATCGAAGAAACATTCAGATAAATGAAGCACCAAGAAAAGACTTGGTGATTCTTTGTAAGCTGCTGGTGAACAGGAAAACACTAACAATTGTACAGACCTTCACCAGATGCTGACACATGGGAAACATTCAGACATCAATGATTAAGACATCTATGTTGAAGCAGACAACATCCATTACATTTTGTCACACAGGAAGCACTCTCCAAGTTCTCCACTTCATTCATGCTGTTGAAGGACACTTTTCCTCATGTGTGGACAGCTTTGAGGATTCTTATCACTATACTGGTCACAGTCACGAGAGGTGAGCGTAGCTTTTCAGAGCTTGAGTCAGACTCATTAAAACTAGGGCTGTCAAGCAATTAAAAAGATTAATCACAATTAATCGTGCGATTAATCGTGCTGTTAAACAATAATAGAATACCATTTCTTTAAATATTTTTGGATGTTCTCTACATTTTCAAAAAAATTGATTTCAATTAGAACACAGAACACAAAGTGTACAGTGCTCACTGTTTCTTACAGTGCAAATATTTGTAATAAAGGAAATAGTATTTTTCAATTCACCTAATACAAATACTGTAGTGAAATCTCTATCATGAAAGTTGAACTTACAAATGTAGAATTATGTACAAAAAGTCACTATATTCAAAAATCAAACAATGTAAAACTTTAGAGCGTACAAGTCCACTCAGTCCTATTTCTTGTTCAGCCAGTCAGACAAAAGTATTTTTTTTTCATTTGCAGGAGATAATGCTGCCTGCTTCTTGTTTACAATGTCACCTGAAAGTGAAAACAGGTGTTTGTAGGCGTTGTAGCCGGCATCGCAAGATATTTTGTGCCAGATGTGCTAAAGATTCTTACGTCCCTTCATGCTTCAACCACCATTCTAGAGGACATGCGTCCCTGCTGATGATGCTTGTTTAAAAAAAAGTGTTAATTAAATTTGTGACTGAGCACAAGAGTTCCAGAGCACAAGAGTCCTTTTGGGGCATAGAGAAGAATAAACAAATCCTACACAGTCTCTTCAGAGGCAATAGTCTCTAGGCTATTCTGCCAACTGCTTAACTGAGATGAGTCCTCACCTGGAAAAATTAGCAACTTTCATCTTAGGACAGAAATGGAAAAATTCTGCTACAGATGTTAGAGACCAGCAAGGAGTTTGAAGAAAAAATTCATTCCTCTCCTCAAATGACAAAGGCTCTTCCTGTTTTCAGCTCCTCCCTTAGACTATCTTTCAGTGAGAGCTAAATGTATAATGGGCCTGGTGAAAGTAACAAAGAGAGGAAATCTGAGGCCTGGTCTACACTTAAAATGTATGTGAACATAGCTACAGTGCTCAAGCTTATGAAAAATCCATACCCCAACGGTTGTAACTACGCTGACCTAACCCCTGGGGCAGATGCAGCTAGGTTGATGAAAGAATGGTTCTGTCAAACTAGCTACTGTAACTCAAGTAGGTGCAGTTCTTACAGCAATGGAAAAAACCCTTCTGTGGCTGCAGTTTACAGCTACACTACAGGCTTAGCTATGGCACTGTAGCTATCCCACTGTAGTGCTTCTAGTGCAGAAATGACCTTAGAGAGAGGCTGAAAATATTAAGGTCCCTTCCTATCAGAACCACACTGAGGATCCCTCTTAGGTTTCTACTTTGTCCATTAATGACAGGTGGTTATTGCAAACTGCTTGCTAACCACTGCCATCTGTGGCAGAATCCTGTCCCGATTTGAAAGATGACTGGCGTTTTAGGCAACCTATAGAAAAATCACTGATTGTTGCCCATGAATCAACTGCATAAGATTTTAATGTCCTTCTCACATCCCGGAAATATTCTTATGCTCTGTGCCTAATCATCCCCTGAATTAGAGAAGAAAAATATTGTGCCAACCTGTTGGGAATGTTGCAACATATGATGAGAGTTGTGAGTGAATAGTGAGGACTCTGACCTAGCCAAGCAGGAAAAGGAAGCTGGACATTAAGTGAATGAAAATCTGCAGAAGTCATCATAACCAAGGTGGGTTCTGGGGGAGGAGCAATTCCATCACAGGCAGGAAACAAAACCTCTAGTAGTAGAGCAATAGAAGGAGAACTAGCTTACGTGACAAATAAAGAACTACACACTGGGCCCGATTCTCCTTTCATTTACACTGGGATAACTCCATTGATTTTAATGGGGCAACTCCTAAATTATATTCATTAAATTGAGAGAAGAATCAGCACCATTGCTTCAATCTGCTGGATAATATCTCTAGCTTATGTAACACTTATCACTAGGGCTGTCGACTAATCGCAGTTAACTCCCACAATTAACTCAAAAAATTAATTGCGATTAAAAAACATAATCACGATTAATCGCAATTTTAATTGCACTTTTAAACAACAGAATACCAATTGAAATTTATTACATATTTTGGATGGTTTTCTGCATTTTCACATATTTTGTATTCTGCATTGTAATAGAAATCCAAGTGTATGTTTATTATAAATATTTCCACTGTAAAATGATAAACAAAATAGTATATTTCACTTAACCTCATACAAGTACTGCAGTGCAATCTCTTTGTCCTGAAAATGCAACTTACAAATGTAGATTTTTGTTATATAACTGCACTCAAAAACAAAACAATGTAAAACTTCAGCGCCTACAAGCCCACTCAGTCCTACTTCTTGTTTAGCCAATCACTGAGACGAACAAGTTTGTTTACATTTACGGGAGATAATACTGCTCACTTCTTATTTACAATTTCACCAGAAAGTGAGAACAGGCATTTGCCTGGCACTTTTGTAACCAAGATTGCAAGGTATTACATGACAGATATGCTAAACATTCACATGCCCCTTCATGCTTCAGCCACCATTCCGAAGGATATGATTCCATGCTGATGATGCTCATTCAAAAAATAATGCATTAATTAAATTTCTGACTGAACTCCTTGGGGGAGAACTGCATGCCTCCTGCTCTGTTTTATCTGCATTCTGCCATATATTTCATGTTAGAGCAGTCTTGGATGATGACCCAGCACACTTTCACTGCAGATTTGACAAAACGCAAAGAAGGTACCAATGTGAGATTTGTAAAAATAGCTACAGCACTCGACCCAAGATTTAAGAATCTGAAGTGCCTTCCAAAATCTCAGAGGGACGAGGTGTGAAGCATGCTTTCAGAAGTCTTAAAAGAGCAACACTACAATGCAGAAACTACAGAACCCGAACTACCAAAAAAGAAAAATCAACCTTCTGCTGGTGGCATCTGACTAGGATGATGAAAATAAACATGCGTCGTTGCGCACTGCTTTGGACTGTTATTGAGCAGAACCCGTCATTAGCATGGTCGCACATGCCCTGGAATGGTGGCTGAAGCGTGAAGGGACATTTGAATCTTTAGCACATCTGGCACAAATATCTTGCGATGCCGGCTACAACAATGCCATGAGAACACCTGTTCTCACTTTCAGGTGACATTGTAAAGAAGAAGTAGACAGCATTATCTCCTGCAAGTGTAATCAAACTTGTTTGTCTGAGTAATTGGCTGAACAAGAAGTAGGACTGAGTGGATCTACATGCACTAAAATTTTACTTTGTTTTATTTTTGAATGTAGTTTTTTTGTATATAATTCTACATTTGTAAGTTCAACTTTTATGATAAAGAGATGGCACTACAGTACTTGTATTAGGTCAATTGAAAAATACTATTTCTTTTGTTTTTTTACAGTGCAAATACTTGTAATAAAAATAAATATAAAATAAGTGTTGTACACTTTGTATTATGTTGTAATTGAAATCAATTTGAAAATGTAGAAAACATCCAAAAATATTTAACAACATTGTCTAGCAGTGGGATTAATCATGTGATTAATTGCAATTAATTTTTTTAATCACTTGACAGCCCTACATATCACCATCACATCTCAGCCCTGCAGATGATGGGAACTAATCTATTACCCTATGATTCAGAGTGAAACATGAACTCTTCTGTGCTCTAGCCACAAGCAACTTTTAGCAAATGTTACAAAAGAGAAAATAGAGAATACCAATTTCCCCTGAACTGGGCTAGGGTTACCAGTATATTATACAAGTTCAACAGAATTCATACAATTTGGAAAAACAAAAAAACAAAACACACATTTCTGACCAAGGGAAGTGGACTGTTCAGAAAAGAAAAATGTGGTCATCTCTGTAATGGTTTCCCTCCCCCCACACGCTCCCTCCTCATGAGAATAAGGGTGAATGCTTTTAATATTAAATTATTTGTACAATGACCAAAGTTATGCTAGGAACCTCCAAGAACAGACAGACAACGTCCCTGGCCTGAGCAGATTACAAATTATATTGTAGACAAGCCTCAAGTAAATGAGGAAACAACAGGAAGGTGTTGGATAGGGTCACAAAAACAATACTTCATGACTCGTGTCTGTAGCCTATAGGACTAATCTGCTTGCTTACGTGTGTGCGTATGTGTGTATCTTTTCTTATAGTTTAAGTATTTGGTTTATTGTAATAGGTTTATAGATTTATATTAAAGTAAGTTTGACTGTAATGCAAGAGACCTACAAGCCATATCCTGTATGTTAAGCTAAACCAAAGTTGGCATATCTATATTAATACCTTTTATTCAGAAAGCAAAGTTGACCTATATCTTGTCATCTAAATAGATGAGTACCCACGCCTCTGTCTATGACCTTTTATTTAGACTGATAGACAATGATGAATGGCATAGGGAGGTTTTCCCACAGACTTAACAAGTACACCACAAGAGACTAATGTGCGTACATAGCTGTCATCAATATGCACATACATACTAGCCTATGGGGTAAGTGTACCCTAACATTTCTGTGGGTGATGAAAGATTTGGGCATAAGAGGAAGGAGATCCAGCATTTGCCCTATAAAAGAGGTAACCACCCTCAATAGAGTATCTCCATTTGCTTACTAGCTTTAGATTTCCATTTTCTCCATTTCTCTTTTTCATGCACTCCATTTCTCGCTATCTCCATTTCTCTCTCACTTCTTCCACTCTATCTATGATGATTGCTACTATTTGTAGGCTATACTTGTTCTTCTTAAACTTTAAGTTTCAAGGGAACTAGGGTAAGCTTGGTTTCCCTAAGTTTTATTCTTAGTTTATTTATTAGGTTTTGATTTAAGTTTAAGATAGTCAAGTAAACTCTAGCTATCTTTAACAGTTCTTAGGATTTTCTAAGCACTGCATCCCTCACTCAAGAATTGAGAAACCCGAACTGCGAGGCTGGTCCTGTGTTTCTTACCACCAGGTTATCAAGGAAGAGTGTGAGTATATTAATCAAAGATTTGTTGCATATAATACTATATTCTCATACGTATCTCTTCAATAGCAGAAATGCAATTGTAACTTTGTAACTCTTGAGTATTTTACCATTTTACTTATTATAGCCTTGAAGACTTATTAAAATCAATATCTGTCCTTTATAAGTTCTGTGGAGCCTGATTCAGGACAAGAACTTTTATCTTCTGATCAAACAGATTGGCGAGCCTAAACCCATACTAATTAATATTAATAATTATTAATATTATTAAGATAAAATAAAATATTAATAAACTAAATTCCCATATCCAAAATAATATTATCAGGACATCCTAAAATCAGGCTACAGTCATCACATGACAAATTCAGCCACTGTTAGTGGCACCCTTATTGGCAGTCTCAGCAGAGGCTCCAAACATTGACAAGATACGTAAAGTGAACTACTTTCTGGGTGTTTGAAAGGCACCCATTTGAGGCTATAGAGGAAAGCTTGTATTGGTACCACTCGGGCAGAATAATACGCTTCATTTTCCAGTGTTGTAAAATCTTAAAGTTACATTTTATTTGTCATGGAATTTTAAACAAAGAATGTGGCACATGCCAATCCCACCTTTTGATGTTAATTTACATTTTCTGTAGATAACACTTGAACAAACCTCAGAACATAGCTATTTAGCATTACTTAGGAGAAACAGCTCATCATGAGAGAGATATGGTGACATATAATCCTATGCTACAAAAATTTAAATGAAGCAGGAACATTGCTGCTAAATAGGAAAACAAAACCTACTGAGAAAATATATTAAATGCTAAAACACTGCTCTTGTAATCAAAGCAAAGTACCATAACCACTTTATGGTTAGACACTATTTGAATTTAAAATAGTAGGCTAATCAATTGATTTCTATTAGATTTATCCACCTTCCAGAGAGGGATAATGACATTCTGACATAAAAATAAATTTGTGTAATTGTAACTTCAACCACTTAAAGGTCCTTAATATTAAAGACTTAATGTAATCACTATCTCATTGTATGGAATATCAGTTAGCCATATATTAACAGGCCACTTACTTAAAATATAATCATTTGCATCAAACATTATGTGAATTTGCCAATGAATTGTATGTGTATTGTTATGCATTCAGCAGTGCTCTGTATACATGATGCAAATAAGCATAACCACATCCAAAAACAACTATGAAAATCACATATTTTTCATCTCACACGATACAGACAAAATTCCTCCCCCAAAATTTGACCAATACCACATTTATGAATAGCATGAAGGTAGTTAAACTTAGAACACCTTTTGAGTATCCAAAAGGTAGCCTGTGACTGCATGATTTACAACTGATCTTGAACAATCCGAAATCACAACAGAATGAGAGATCAGCCACTCTGTGAATTCAATGACATTCTTTCATTGACATCAAACTGCTGCCGCAGATAAGAGAAATGATTCCACTACACTTTGGAAATTAACTGAGGAAGGACTGTGAAGCAGAAAGGACGGCGCACAACTGAATTAAGTATTTTATTACAAGAACACTAATGAAAATTATAAGCAGGAAGTGCCAAACACATAAGCACACTATTGGTAATATTTCTATTTCTCACTTACATTTATCATTACAACACAATCAGTGAGAAGAGTCACATCTGCAGCATGCAAACTGATAATAGGGGAACATTATTTGATTCAGAAGAGTCTGAACAACTTCAGATTCTTATCTGAGCCATTTGAATATTCTCTTTCATCCCACCTTTTTCTGCAGATCCCTATCTAATTCCTTCTCAATCCTGTGATCTAGAATCTGATCCTGCTTCCTGTCCTCCGTCTGAGTACAGTCATCTCCTTGACATAGATCCCCCAACTCCAGCCTACATCCTAACTTTTTCTCATTCTTTATCCATTCAGCTACATTGCTCTCTTCTCTTCTATTCTTCTCTTTTCCTGATCCAAGTTCTGCCTCCCCTCCCTACTTTTTTGGCCACCCACCAAGTGTCATTGTGAGGTTTCATAATTGCAGGGCCAGCTGCTCTCTACAAATCTCATGTATTACGTAAATACATTCCTATGCATATCAGGGGCATGTGATAATTCAAGAATCTCTGTACTCTGCTTTGACAATAATGTAAAGCACCATTAAGTGACCAAGTATTAGAATTATTATTATGCCACTCTGGGGCTTCTCTGAGGAAACTCCAGAGATAATGAGTTTGGAGCAAGAAGCTATCTTCAGAACACTGAGGCTCCATGATGCATTTGTCAGGACATCAGCAAAGGTGTACATGGTGTGGGGGGGGGGAGGGGAACGGGATGGGATGGGGACAGGTACGAAGGGAATGCTAGAATGTCTACACTACGGGATTATTCCGATTTTACATAAACCGGTTTTGTAAAACAGATTGTATAAAGTCGAGTGCACACGGCCACACTAAGCACGTTAATTTGGTGGTGTGCATCCATGTACGGAGGCTAGCGTCGATTTGAGGAGCATTGCACTGTAGGTAGCTATCCCATAACTATCCCATAGTTCCTGCAGTCTCCCCCGCCCATTGCAATTCTGGGTTGAGATCCCAATGCATGATGGGACAAAAACAGTGTCGCGGGTGATTTTGGGTAAATGTCGTCACTCAATCCTTCCTCCGTGAAAGCAACAGCAGACAATCATTTCACGCCCTTTTTCCCCTGGATTGCCCTGGCAGATGCCATAGCATGACAACCATGGAGCCTGTTTTGCCTTTTGTCACTGTATGTGTACTGGATGCTGCTGACAGAAGCGGTACTGCAGAGCTACACAGCAGCATTCAATTGCCTTTGTAAGGCAGCAGAGAGGTTACATCCCTATTGCACCATCTGCCATTGTAAATTGGCGATGAGATGACCGTTATCAATCATTTTCTACCGTCTGCTGCTGTTATGGGTGCTCCTGGCTGGCCTTGCTGAGGTCAGTCGGGGGCGCATGGACAAAAATGGGAATGACTCCCTGGGTCATTCCCTTCTTTATGTTTTGTCTAAAAATAGAGTCAGTCCTGCCTAGAATATGGGGCAAGTCTACCAGAGAGCACAGCGCTCTGGGTCAGAGCCCCCGAGATCCCGCAGAAATGATGAGCTGCACGCCATTCTAGAGGGTGCCTCTGCAACAACCCCACTCGTTGCTTCCCTCCTCCCCCAACCCTCCTGGGCTACTGTTGCAATGTCCCCCCATTTGTGTGACGAAGTAATAAAGAATGCAGGAATAAGAAATACTGACTTTTTAGTGAGATAAAATGAGGGGGAGGCAGCCTTCAGCTGCTATGATAGTTCAGGCAGGACATTAAAGGGTGTGGGGGAGAGGAGCGCAACCTCCCGCTGCTATGATAGTCCAGGGAGTACAGAATCTTTTCTTTAGACATGAAAGTTGGGGGGGGGCAGGCTGATGGAGCTCAGGCTCCAGCTGCTATGATGAAGACAGTTACCAAGCATTTTGTACCATCTGTCAGGAATGACAGGGAGTCATTCCCATTTTTACCCAGGTGCCCTCGGCCCACTTCACCGAGGCCAGCCAGGAGCACTCATGGGATGATGATGGTTTTCCACCATTTTGTACCGTCTGCCATCAGGAAAGGAAGGGGAGAGGATGCTGCTGTTCAGTACCGCAGCACTGCGTCTACCAGCAGCATGCAGTAGACATACGGTGACACTGAAAAATGGCAAGGAATGATTTTTTTCCCTTTTCTTTCATGGAGAGGGGAGGAGTAAATTGACAAGATATATCCTGAACCACCCCAGACAATGTTTTTGACCCTACAGGCATTGGAAGCTCAGCTGAGAATGCAAATGCTTTTCGGAGACTGCGGGGACTGTGGGATAGCTGGAGTCCTCAGTACCCCCTCCCTCCCTCCATAAGCGTCCATTTTATTCTTTGGCTTTCCGTTACACTTATCATGCAGCACTGTGCTGAGTCCCTGCTGTGGCCTCTGTCTATCACAGCCTGGAGATTTTTTCAAATGCTTTGTCATTTTGTCTTCTGTAACGGAGCTCTGATAGAACAGATTTCTCTCCCCATACAGCGATCAGATCAAGTATCTCCCGTACGGTCCATGCTGGAACTCTTTTTGGATTTGGGACTGCATCGCCACCCATGCTGATCAGAACTCCACGCTGGGCAAACAGGAAATGAAATTCAGAAGTTCGCGGGGCTTTTCCTGTCTACCTGGCCAGTGCATCCGAGTTCAGATTGCTTTCCAGACCGGTCACAATGGTGCACTGTGGGATACTGCCTGGAGGCCAATACCGTCGATTTGCGGCCACACTAACTCTAATCCGACATGGCAATACCAATTTCAGCACTGCTCCTCTTGTCGGGGGAGAGTACAGAAACCGATTTAAGGAGCCCTTTATATCGATATAAAGGGCCTCGTTGTGTGGACAGGTGCAAGGTTAAATTGGTTTAACGCTGCTAAATTCGGTTTAAACGTGTAGTGTAGACCAGGCCTGAGAGACAGAAACAGAACACAAGCAAGAAAGAGAAAAGGAGTAAAACGGGTGTGGAAAGGAGCCTGAGATCAGGCAGAGGGCAGATTGTAATTGGATGAAGAAATTTTTTCTTCTACAGCCTATTATTTCATTATATGGTACAAACACATTGGGGGGAGGAGGTGGCATCTCTAGGGACCATATTAGCAGGAATCCCAGCCAAGGGACAATTAACCTAAAACAAAAACTCAGCTCCTAACCCAGTCTGCTAGTAAGAGGTCAGATATTGATCACTGGTCCAAAATAATTCCTTATGCTCTTCATACGTTTTCCTGCAGCTATAACAGGATTTAATCATTTGCACAATTTTCAGTAAGGCATGCATGCCATTATGTCAAAGTAACAAGGGGCAGGAATTCAGTCGGGCTATGCAGTTAGATGTAACTACTGAATATTATACTATGTTAATCAAATCTGGTTTTCTAATATCATTTATAAAAGATAAAAGTTCATAAAGTAAGAATGTGAGGAGAGAGATGGAGGGTTAGAGAGAAGGAATGGCCACCATTGGTATAGAATTTTCATGTGCAGGAATAAGATGATGTAATTGTGAAGCCAAATTTACAGTTTAAATGAATTTATTTTCATCGTGTGAACATCTTTTCTGAAATAAGTTACTAAACTAAACTCTAAAACTAAACTGTTTATTTCAGCTGACTCCCTGTACACTTGACTCGTAACCAGGGCCAGCTCCAGACCCCAGCACGCCAAGCGCTTGCTTGGGGCGGCATGCCATGGGGACGCCCTGCCGATTGCTGGGAGGGCGGCAGGCGGCTCCCGTGGACCTCCCGCAGGCACCGGAGCCACGGGACCAGCGAGCTGCAGAGCGCCCCCTGCAGCGTGTCGCCATGCTTGGCACGGCGAAATGGCTAGAGCCGGCCCTGCTCGTAATACTTTAAACAAATATTCAGGCTATATGATTTTGTGTATAAATGCACAAATTTCATTCCTTTCTTGGTCTGTTCTATCCATTTTCAGATTAACATCTATAGTAAATTGATGATAGTTTCCAAATAAAACAGGACACTGAATGCTCCTACTTCTTTTAGTAACAATTAATTCATTATTTATGTTTGCAGTGCAGTAGCATGCCAAGGCCCCAATTAAGATCAGAACCCCATTGTGCAAAGTGTTGTAAAAACACATTTGATTCCAGCTTTTATTTTTAATGCAGTTCAGAAAGATGTTACAACACTGTAAATCTGACAAAAGAATTTTGGTAAATATTAGGAATTCTAAAAATCCTCTCTTTTTTTTGCAATATAATACTTCTTATTTTTGGTCCTATTTAAATAGTTTACTGCTTAAAGCTAACACAGCTATCTATTTGAAGCAGAGCTATCTTAACCTTTAATAGTCTCTGTGGAGTAAAATAAATCAAATACCCAATTCAAGAACTAAATGGTGTGCTTCCCCCCACTGCCACCTAATTAATATGAAATGTTATATTTTGACATCAACTCACTCACTGAAGCATACTGCCTAAAATTAGCCATGTCATATACATTAATTTTGCTGTTGCCAAGGGACTACTGAACTGAGTGTACTTGTTTTAGTCTAGTATTTTAATACTGTGGCATAAAACTTTTTGCTGTGAAAGTCAAGAATTCCCCACAAACCATTAATCTAAGATGTTCTATTCATTACCATCAGAAATTAGTTTTTCTAAAATATGTAGCTCAGAAACTGCTGACAAACTACTTCAAATCAATTTTTTTTAACATTTCGAATAACTCATTGTTCAAGGCTAACTGAAAATTAATTAAAATTGTCAAGAAAACGATTTGAACAAGAAGAAAAGAAAAAAAATGTCTACACCAAGTGACGAGAAAAAATTGATACTACTTGACTGGATCTCTGCCCTTGAATCTGTTGCCTTTATTGTTTGACAAATGAAAATTCCTCTGCTCTCAAAGGGGTTTTTGACCTTTCAAAGCATCAGTATGTATGTCCTTTCCAGAGAGCAATTGTCCATGTTCTTGTCCAGAACTCCGAGAACATTTCACTTCCTTTCTGAATGGAGAGAAAAGAGCTCCTTAATCTCTCAAATATAATTTATTCCCAAATTAAATATCCATGTAACTAGATAACCAGGAAGTTAACACATAAAGGATTTTCACCTCCCACTCTGACAGGAAGGCAGGAGGACAAAGAATCAAGTCAAGTGACATATGATAAATTATATTACATACAAGTCATTTTCCTTTCTCTAACAATAACACTACCTACATTAACTAGATCATCGTCCTTGGAAACTGAGCACCTTGAAAAGTACATTCATCAAATTGTAGTAGAGCAAAAACCCGTCTGAGGTGTTCCAAATAGCCCCAAATTGGGGAAACTTCCTGAAATCTCTTCCCTTACATGAACAGAAAGAGGGAAAGTTGACGAGAAACCCTCAAATAGACATTGAACTGTTAGCACCATGACGACTCTGAGGACAAGAAGATATGGTTTGTACTGAAAGCAATTCAAGTATTAAGATATTGATTCTTTTGCACTAGCACCTGTTTGAGAAATTTTACTATTCATTAATAAAATGCTCTAGAAATTTATATAGCAAGTGGCAGGGCTAGACGACAAGGACCAACTTTATAAGGAATCTTCTAAAACATCCTTAAACAAGTAGGATGAACTCTAACACGAAGGTCAAATCCCAGTAGTCAGTCAGTCAACAGGAGCATTTGTTTTAAAGAGTTCTAATTTAGACATAGGAAACCGAAAGGAAAGTGGAAAGGCATTTCAGTGCAAGTGTCAACACCAGATCTGATTCCGTCTATAATAATAGATGACTGGCAGTGACAGATATATATCCAGAGAGCACCCTGGCTTTCCCTGCTTCTTGTTTTCTAGGAAGAAGGTCCATATAACTGCTGTAGATCCAAAATCCCAGGTTTTTGCAAGATTCCTAAGGATGTTTCTCCACTCCCCCCAACCAGCCATGTGCATTTCTACCACAGAGTATAACAACACTATCACTTACATCTGCCCCTCAAATTTCCCCAGCCCTTCCTATTCTCTTCTCTCCATCCAACAACCCCCTGCTCTCTGGTGAATAATATTTTCCATGCCCCCATGTATTTGGTGACCTCTGAGGATGTATTTAGGAAAGGGTGCATGGTAGATAACCACAAGTCAGCACATACTTTACACATCCATTGTCACACTGAATGAAACATTGGAACCAAGCAGTGCAGAACTGTAATGTTCAATGGGAGGTTAGGACCCATGAGATAATTCTCTTTGACAAAGTGGTCTGGCCAATTAAATTCATTAGACAACTACTGCTATAAACTTACTAAGAATCAGCCATGTCGATTAGACCCTAAACTCTCCTTTTATATCACTTAGTTGGCAGAATTATTATAATAGGTTGAAGAAGGGATCTTTGAACAATAGATGCATGTACTAAAGGACTATTATGTACGCTCATGCAGTGATTGCTTCTAATAGTTTTTATGTATTTTTAAAAATACACTTTAATAGCATTTTCTTATTCTTATACAGAGAAGACAATTAATGGGATTTCAAGCAAACCCCTAAGGTATAGTACTGGGATGTTACGGCACTAAATTATCTGGGACATTAATGAAACAA
The DNA here is from genome assembly GCF_007399415.2 of Gopherus evgoodei. Taxonomy (NCBI): domain Eukaryota; kingdom Metazoa; phylum Chordata; order Testudines; family Testudinidae; genus Gopherus; species Gopherus evgoodei. The sequence goes on from NC_044323.1 coordinate 207,387,475, forward strand.
CAACCACCACCACCACCACCAGTCTGTAAGGCTATCAAACCGTCTGGGTATATTTAAAATAGAAATAATTTTCTTACATAGTGTGAGGATAATACATAATAGCTGGTGCTGTTCATTAATACAGAGGAAGTGCTGTACTGTTAAAAACCACTACACTCAGGAGGTGATGTTTTTATTTTTGGCATTCGAAGGTGGATAGCAATGACTACATGACGTCTCGATATCTAAAAGCTACCCAGCCAACATCACAGGAGTTGGCAGTCAGGGAGTACAGAAGGGACCCACAGGAGGGCATCCTTGAAAATAATCAATAATGAATTTTATATCCATGAATGTTTTCAACCCTGAGGCACAGGTCTCAATTCTTACATGTGGGGTAGAGGATACAGGCAAAAGAGCATTTCATGGAAATAGAATAAAATAAATATTGCATTGGAATAAGACGGTTACTCACCTTTGTAACTGTTGTTCTTTGAGATGTGTTGCTCACATCCATTCCAGTTAGGTGTGCGCGCCGCGCGTGCACGTTCGTCGGAAACTTTTTACCCTAGCAACTCCAGTGGGCCGGCAGGTCGCCCCCTGGAGTGGCGCCGCGATGGCGCCCAATATATATCCCTGCCGGCCCGCCCGCTCCTCAGTTCCTTCTTGCCGGCTACTCCGACAGTGGGGAAGGAGGGCGGGTGTGGAATGGATGTGAGCAACACATCTCGAAGAACAACAGTTACAAAGGTAAGTAACCGTCTTTTCTTCTTCGAGTGATTGCTCACATCCATTCCAGTTAGGTGACTCCCAAGCCATACCTAGGCGGTGGGGTCGGAGTGAGAAGTCGCGGCACGGAGCACTGCAGTTCCGAAGGCCGCATCCTCCCTCGACTGCTGGACCAGGGCGTAGTGGGAAGCAAAGGTGTGGACCGATGACCAGGTCGCTGCCCGACAGATTTCCTGGATGGGCACGCGGGCGAGGAAAGCCAGCGACGACGCCTGCGCCCTGGTAGAATGCGCAGTCACACGGCCCGTAGGGACATGGGCCAAGTCATAACAGGTCCTGATACAGGACGTAACCCAAGAGGATACCGTCTGGGAGGAGATAGGAAGCCCTTTCATACGATCTGCTACCGCCACGAAAAGCTGGGGGGATTTTCGGAAGGGCTTAGTCCTCTCTATGTAGAACGCGAGAGCCCTACGGACATCCAGCGAGTGGAGCTGCTGCTCCCTGCCTGAGGAGTGAGGTTTGGGAAAAAAACCGGAAGGAAAATCTCTGGTTGACGTGGAAGGCTGAGACCACCTTGGGCAGAAAAGCAGGGTGTGGTCTCAGCTGCACCTTGTCCCTGTGGAAGACCGTATATGGGGGGTCTACCACAAGAGCTCGGAGCTCCGACACCCGTCTAGCTGAGGTGATAGCCACTAGAAAGGCAGTTTTCCAAGAGAGGTAGAGCAGGGAGCAAGTAGCTAACGGATCAAAGGGGGGCCCCATGAGCCGGGACAACACCAGGTTAAGATCCCAGGTTGGAGCAGGGGGACGGACGTTAGGGAATAAACGTTCCAGCCCTTTCAGGAATCTCGACACCGTCGGGTGAGAAAAAACGGAGCGACCGTCCGCACCCGGGTGAAAGGTGGAGATAGCTGCTAGGTGGACTCGCAACGACGATAAGGCCAGACCTTGCCCTTTGAGGGACCAAACGTAGTCTAAGATTTCGGTTACCGAAACTTCCATAGGGCGGAGATTTCTCTCTACGCACCAACAGGAGAAGCGCTTCCATTTCGCCGAATATGTGGCTCTTGTGGACGGTTTCCTGCTGCTCAAGAGCACCTCTCTCACAGGCGTGGAGCAGCGCAGCTCGGAACCAGTCAGCCACGCAGGAGCCACGCCGCTAGGTGCAGCGACTGCAGGTCTGGGTGACAGAGGGTCCCGTGGTCCTGGGTAATCAGGTCCGGATGAAGGGGCAGGGGAACTGGGTCGGCTATGGCCAAGTCCAGCAGCATGGTGTACCAGTGCTGCCTGGGCCATGCCGGGGCCACCATGATCACGAGAGCCCTGTCTCTGCGCACCTTCAGGAGGACCTTGTGGACCAGAGGGAACGGGGGAAACGCATAGTACAGGTGGGTCGACCACTGGATGAGGAAGGCATCCGCTATCGACCCCGGCTCCCTGCCCTGAAAGGAGCAGAACGCTTGGCACTTCCTGTTCCCCTTGGACGCGAAGAGGTCCACCCGGGGATAACCCCACCTCCGGAAAATGGAGAGAGCGACGTCCGGGCGAAGGGACCACTCGTGTGACAGGAAGGATCTGCTCAATCGATCCGCCAGCGTGTTCCATACTCCAGGGAGGAAGGAAGCCCTGAGGTGAATGGAGTGGGCTACGCAAAAGTCCCAGAGTCGTATCGCCTCGTGGCACAGGGAGGAGGACCTGGTGCCGCCCTGCTTGTTGATATAGTACATGGTCGTCGTGTTGTCCGTGAACACGGCGACACAACGACCCTGAAGCTGATGACAGAACGCTTGACAAGCAAGGCGGACCGCTCTCAACTCCCGCATGTTGATGTGTAGCCCCACCTCCTCCTGGGACCACAGGCCCTGTGTCCGCAGGGCCCCTAGGTGGGCCCCCCAGCCTAGATCTGAGGCATCCGTTGTCAGGGATACCGAGGGCTGAGAGGGGTGGAAGGGAAGACCCGCACATAATACGGACTGGTCTAACCACCAGCCGAGAGAATCTAAGACCTTCTGGGGGATTGTGACTAACATGTCTAACGGTTGCCTTGCCGGCCTGTAATGACTGATAAGCCACAGCTGGAGAGGCCTCATGTGGAGCCGAGCGTAGTCGATCACAAAGGTGCACGCCGCCATGTGGCCTAACAGGGTTAGACATGTCCTCACTGACGTCAATGGGGCTGACCGCAAACGTTGAACGATCGCCGCCATGGTCTGAAACCGTTGCAGAGGCAGGGAGGCCCTGCCCACAGTGGCATCCAGGACGGCCCCGATAAATTCCACCTTCTGCGTGGGCCTCACGGTGGACTTGTCTGTGTTTATCAAGAGGCCCAGACTTGCAAACATGCCGGTGATCACGCGGACATGGCTGTTGACTTGCTGTTCCGACGTGCCCCGAATCAACCAGTCGTCCAGATAAGGGAACACGTGGACACGGTTGCGCCGAAGATGCGCCACGACAACTGCCATGCATTTTGTAAACACCCTCGGGGCCGTGGACAGGCCGAATGGGAGGACTGCAAACTGATAATGAAGAGCCCCCACAACGAAGCGGAGAAAGCGTCTGTGGCGTGGCCAAATGGCAATGTGGAAATACGCGTCCTGCATGTCGAGGGCGGCGTACCACTCTCCCGGATCCAGGGATGGAATAATGGTCCCCAGGGATACCATGCGGAACTTCAACTTCACGAGGTATTTGTTGAGTTCTCGCAGGTCGAGGATAGGCCTGAGGCCCCCCTTGGCCTTGGGGATCAGAAAGTAGCGGGAATAAAACCCCTTGCCTTTCTCGTTTTCCGGAACCGCCTCTATAGCTCCTTTGCTGAGGAAGCGTCTGCACCTCCTGCCGAAGGAATTGCTCGTGAGAGGGGGTCCCTGAAGAGGGACGAGGAGGGCGGGAAGGAGGAAATGAAACAAACTGCAGGCGGATCCTGTCTGCACCATGCTCAAGACCCAGCGGTCCGATGTTATTTGGGACCAAGCGGGAGGAAAAACGAAAGGCGGTTGGAAAACGGGGGGGAAGGATCCATAGGGGAAACTGTTACCGCGCCCTCGGGCGCACCTTCAAAATGAAGGCTTAGGACCAGGCGGGGGTTTTGAGGAGCCTTGGTTCTGCCCCCCTTGGTTCCCCGACTGTCTGCGCTTCCGTTCCTGCCGCGGCGCCTGTAAAGGTCCTGCCGCTGGCGGAACTGGGAAAACGGCCTACGTTGCTTCTGTTGTTGCGACCTAAAGGGTCTACGCTGCGTCCGGGGGTGTGCATCCCGAGGGACCGCATAATAACCCGGTTGTCTTTTAGACTCTTGAGTCTGGGGTCTGTCTTATCAGAAAACAGGGCCCTGGCCTCGAAAAGGAAGGTCCTGTATGGTATGCTGGAGCTCCGGCGGAAGTCCGGAAACCTGCAGCCAGGAGATGCGACGCATCGTAACTCCTGACGCGAGGGTACGGGCAGCCGAGTCCGCAGCGTCCAAGGAGGCTTGTAAGGCCGTGCGTGCGACCTTCTTGCCTTCGTCCAAGATGGCCGTAAACTCTTGGCGGGCATCCTGTGGCAGCAGCTCCTTAAATTTGTCCACTGCCACCCAGGAATTAAAGGCATATCTGCTCAGCAGGGCCTGCTGGTTGGAGACCCTGAGCTGCAGCGCCCCAGCCGAATACACCTTACGGCCAAGGAGGTCCACCCGCCTGGCTTCTCTGGATTTGGGGGCTGGAGCCTCCTGGCCGTGACGCTCCCTATCGTTCACTGATTGCACCACCAGTGAACCCGGAGTCGGGTGTACATGGAGAATATTCGTATCCCCTAGAAGGGGCCATGTACTTCCTCTCGACCCCTTTCGCTGTCGGAGGGATGGAGGCCGGGGGACTGCCAGATGGTATTGGCGTTGGCCTGGATGGTCCGTATGAAGGGCAGGGCGACCCTGGTGGGAGCATCAGAAGAGAGGATGGTTACAATTGGATCCTCTATCTCCGAGACCCTCCTCTGCCTGCAGACTCAGATTTTGAGCCAAGCGCCTGAGGAGGTCTTGGTGCGCCCTGAGATCCAGCGGGGGGGGACTGTTTGGAGGATGGTACCCGCCACCGCCTCATCCGGGGAGGAGGAAGATGAGACCCAGGCACGAGAGTGGTCTAACTGAGGGTCTTTCCTCAGCCCTCGCTCTCTGCCTCCGGAGCCGTAGCGGAAGTCCTTCTGCTTGGACCCTTCCTCCCCTTCCGGGGAGGGAGGGGGGCGAGACAACGAGGCTTCAGGGGCCCTACGCTCCGCAGTCGCCGGTCTAGCAGGGAGCTGCTGGGGGCCCTGGGCCTGATGGTATGCCCAGGGTGTCCAGAATCCCCACTGTTGTGGGCCTTGGTCCTGCAGCGGCGGATCACCGAACAGCGCCGCCTGCCTGTCGGTGCCCAGCGCATACCCGCTGTCCGTCTGGGACGATACGGACGGCTGTCTCGAGGGCCATGGTGGGGCCGACCTGGATGGTAAGGGTCTGCGCGGGCCGGCACGGAAGATCGTCTCGGTGCCGGGACCGGTGCCGGGAGTCATATCGGTGCCGGGATCGGGATCGGGACCGGGATCTGTCAGGTGCCGGGATCCTGATCAGTACCAGGCGCCGCTTCGGTGCCGGGACCTGCCACCAGCTCGGTGCGGGAGGTCGACCGGGACCTGCCACCAGCTCGGTGCCGGGAAGGTCGACCGGGACCTGCCACCAGCTCGGTGCCGGGAGGTCGACCGGTTGCGGCGAGTAGCGTCGGGACCGCTCCTGGAATCGCGGTGCCGGTGTCGACGGACTGGAGCCTGACCGCGACCGTCTCGATGCCGACCGGTGCCACGAGTGCGACCGGTACCGCTGAGGGGAGCGGTGCCGGGACTGCGAGCGGCGTCGGGATCTGGAGCGCCCAAGACGTCGGGACCTGGATCGTGAACGACTGTCTCTGGGCGGTGCCGATATCATGGGCTTGCCTCTGGACACGACCCGCACCGGAGGTACCGGGGGTGGCAGCCGAGTGGGCTCAGTCAGGGCAATAAGGTCCCGAGCCGAGGCGAAGGTCTCCGGTGTGGACGGGACCACTATCTCAACCCCAGATCTCATGGGGGAGCTCGGCGGGTACCGGACTCAACGGACCCGCTGGCCCGGAGTCAACGGTGCTGACGGTGCCGGCGGCGCACGGCCGATGTCGAGGCCGGGCGCTCTAGCCGGGTCTTCCTGGCGGAGTATCAGACTTCGACGGCCTTGGCTCTGACTCCAGTGCCGGAGAGGGTCGGTGCCGAGGAGTCTTCTCGGTGCCAGAGCGATCCGGTGCCGGTGCCGATACCACGGCCTGCGAAGCCGTCGGGTCAAGTGCCGCCTCCATTAGGAGAGTTCGGAGCCTTTGATCCCTCTCCTTCTTTGTCCTCGGCTTAAAGGCCTTACAGATGCGGCACTTGTCGGATCTGTGCGATTCCCCGAGGCACTTCAGGCACGCTTCGTGGGGATCGCTGGTAGGCATGGGCTTCTTGCAGGCCGCACACTGCTTGAAGCCCGGCGAAACAGGCATGAGCCTGGCGCCGGGTGCCGGGAAGGGCTAAGCCCCCGGCAAAGAACTACTTAGCAACTATTTAACTTAACTATCTGCTTAACAAACTAATTAACAACTATAATGGAACTAGAGATGAACGATAGATAAACGATAGAGAACTAGGAGAGCTAGGGACGTGGAGGACAGCTATGCCGCGCTCCACAGTTCCAACGACCGACACGGCGGTAAGAAGGAACTGAGGAGCGGGCGGGCCGGCAGGGATATATATTGGGCGCCATGGCGGCGTCACTCCAGGGGGCGACCTGCCGGCCCACTGGAGTTGCTAGGGTAAAAAGTTTCCGACGAACGTGCACGCACGGCGCGCACACCTAACTGGAATGGATGTGAGCAATCACTCGAAGAAGAACTAGGGATTGTGGCCACAGCACATTCCCTTCATGAGATACCACAATCAAAATGCTTTTTAAATACTGTGTGCATACAGCACATATAATAAGCAGAACTTTGTTCAGTATTTTGCATCTGGCCCCTTATTTAGTCTTTTTTTGAGTGTTGCTCTTCAAAACAGTTTGTATTACCTTTCAGTTTGTTTAAAAAAAAATATTAAAACCATCTTTGTTTTCCCTCCAAGATTTTTTTCCCTTTGAATATTCCTTTTTAAAAGATTTCTATCTACTACTACTACTACAATATTAATTTTTATTCCTTCATTGTAGTTTTCTTCTCTCTTCCCTAATTACAGGTATCAAAGTTTGAAACCTTTTGCCTACAGTTTTAACCATAACAAAATATAATTTCGTTTTGCACAGTTAACCAAATCACATTTAAGAGCTAAGTACTACAACTGCAATAAGATTTAGATAAAGCAATGTTCTATCAATAGCACTGTCACACAGCGCTACAAGCCTAAAATGAAAGAAAAGGAGTTTCAGCTGAAACAACCTGATGGCATCCATGGATCAGATGAGGGCTTTAACAGTGTGTTCACCTGGTCCCAGTTAAGATCATCATCATCAGATTGACTATATCCACAGGAGCTAAATGGCTCATCGAAGAACAACCTCCTGTAAAATAAATGCACAGGTACAAATTAATCAAGCAAGCAACTATCAGATGAGTTTACTCCTTTCGAATCATTTGGATACCAAACTGAATTTGAGTTTCTTAGAATAAATAATCATATGACTATTTTATGGTCATGATAGATTCACAGAAAATAGGAAACAGACTTTTTGCTGTGAAAAACTGATCTCAGAGGGCACAAAAAAGAAATTTAGAGTTTCAGTCAATGTTTCACTTACTATTTGGTTGTCCAGTACAAAAAAAAAAGGAGTACAAGAGAACTCCAAGTATGCAAATCAAAAACAATCTGAGGGCACATGCCTTCAGCACTGAGCACTGGCTGGAGCCAACAGACCTGACCCTGAAGATCACATCTTTGACAGCAAGCAGGAGAGAAGGGAGAAGAAAACACAGGCAGCTCTGGAGAAAATTCTCCAAAAAGAAACAGTACTGTTTCTGTGTTTTCCTTTCCTTCCTCCTCAGTTGTCCAGTCATCAGAGCAGGATCCTTGTTTCAGGGGACTAGAACATTCAAAGGCAGAGCAGAGGAAAAATAAAATATCAAGCATAACGATGAAAGAAAACCTAGAATGTCTGCTCACTTTTATAGTTGCTAGAGCTTTATTTTGTTAACAGTACTGTTTCACTCCTCAACCTCCTAGAGAATACATTATGAACATAGTAAGGGTCCAGTAACCACAACGGAAATGGAAATTCTTTGTTTCTTTTCTCAGGTGTGTAAGCATTCTTAACATAGTTCTGTTCATTAAGGTCACTAAAATGTGTTTATAAAATGCTATCTTGTCCCCTGACGTCTGCCATTTTACTCCATGAAAACGAAACTTTGTGGAAAAAAAATACAGCCAGAGTCATGCATACTCCAGTCCACATTAAAACAGGTGATGCACTTGTTCATATGAAATTAAACTTCGGGGCTGTCCCTCAATTTTGAGACCAGTCTGCACAGACATAAAAGACCTAAATTTGCCAAGCTTCACTGAAAAGGGAGCTTCAAACAAAATATAGATACAAAACCTTAAAAAGACCCTGAATTGCTTCTACAATATTATTAAATCCATGACTAAAGAGTTTCCAAAATACTTTAAGGAAATAAATGAGTTATGGATAAAATAAACAAAATATAAGCAAAACAGTCTTACCACAACCCACAAGAAGAGCCTAGGTGTATTACTGCCTTCCTGTTACATACTGCTGGCTCTGAAGTGACCAGACAGCAAGTATGAAACATTGGGACAGAGGGTAGTGGGTAATAGAAGCCTATATAAGAAAAAGCCCTGAATATCAGGACTGTCCCTATAAAATCAGGACATCTGGTCACCCTAGCTAGCTCATAACTGAGAAATGAGACAACTATAAAATTATTTTTTTCATTAATGAACAGTCAATAAAGCAACTCTTCCTTCCCCTCCCCCTCACCTAAATACTGCCATCTGTTTTCCTTTTATTGTGAATCTCACTTAACATACTGTGTATGCCCTAGTTCAGAGGCATAGGTCAACCTACACTGTTCTAAACCATGCTATGTAGAAGAGTCTTATTCATTAGCTCTAGGTATGCCAGGGAAATTAACACCAATCGACACTGTCTTTCTGTATCACTTTTAGGAGTACAGAGTCTCAAATAGATATTCCATTGGGACCAAAAAACTCATTAAAGAACTTACAGCATGAAACTCAATCGTTCACCTTGACAACAGATTTAAGTCATCACTCTTACCAAGTTTATCAAATTCAGAAATAAAACAGATTTGTTTAAAGCATGAAGCGACATCTGTAACATTTTTGGTGGGAAGGTCTAAACTATTATGCAGTCATTTGCAGGACATATGCTCCAATGTTCACATAAATATTACTTGATGTAGTAAATTTTGTCTAGGTGCCTAGTTTCAGACACAGAGCAAAGCAGACTTGACCTTGCATTTCACAGTCTGAAGAGAAAAATATGCATGAATTTTTTATAGGGAATGTCTCTCAGAAAAGGGATCCAGAGAAAACCCAGGGGATGGTTCAAGGGATGATTTACAAAGTAAATACTGGAAGAATACATATGACCAAATAAAAAGTTAGCACTACATTAGGATTTACAGTTGAAAAAGTATAGTGTATCAATTTAATTCTCTCCATTATGAAAAGGTCTTTATGAACTGAAATGGTACATAAAAATATCCATTCTTTCCTAAACCCAGGATAAGAACAGAGCTCCTAGAAAGTCAATACTTGTAAAAAGTGAAAATTTTGTGAATTTTATATGGCCATTAGATGTTTCTCCCATTCTCTCCAGTTATGAAGTTCACATAAATATAGATAAACAGAATTGAGAAGATGGGAAGACCTACAAGTCCATCCAGGCCATCTTTCTCTGCCAATGCAGGAGCATTTCTCACCACAGCATTTCTACTGTTTTCCCTCATTTCGCTTGTGAAACTATTGCAAAGTCATACATCATGAAGTCTGATAATTTGTATAGGGTTTTTTTTCCTATTACTGACCATATGTGTTTCCCCAAATAACTGCTCTCCATCTTTGGCATTTATACCCATCAAACACTTGACAGTCATCGCCTTATATATATTTAGCTCTTTTAAAAGTTAAATTAATCTAATCTTCACACATGGACACGATATGTAAGAGGAAGACTTAATATGAACTTTTACATTCTATGCTACCACAGTGACCAAGTTATCACACTGGAAGATAGCCTAGCCTTAAATAGTTAGGTAAGAAGACAACTGAACTGACTGAAGTACATAAGATCCTTAATAGTACAGATGTCAACCCATGTTACCTGCTGCAAACCAATGCAGAGGTTAAGACATAGGTTAATACATTCAATTAGACAAAATTTGACTTATTAGAAAGTGTTTTGTAGATTAAAAACTGTGTGTCAGATACGTATACAGGGTGCAGGGGAACTTTCACAGGCTGAACTAAAACCTGAGGATATTTGAGAAACAAATGGAGAGCATAACTGAATGAGAGAACAAAATATTGACAATCAAGAATCATGTCAATCTGAATGGCTTTTTTTTGTTCGCAGGTAATTCTGATATTCACTTATAATTTAGTTAGAAATGTGGCAAAGCTGTTCATAAATAGGTCAAAACAGCTGACAACAATATCTTACACTCATTTCTAGTCAAGCTCTCCATCTTTCTTTTCTACTCCCTGTTTTGGCACAATGCTATTACTATACTTGGTATCTATCTGCACAAAATGAAGACTGAATGCTTTCCTTCTGCACTGATGTTCAGTTAATTGTACATGATATAGACAGACAACAAGGAAAAATATGCATCAATATTCCCAAACGACCTCAGTTCCTCATGTCTCTTCCACTTTTCTAGAAAAAACACTTGCAACCAACAAATTAGAGGATTGTTAATGCTCAGCTACAAATGTTTGATAGGTTTTACTTAAAATCATTATTCTATTTAACTGAGTTTATTTTAACAATTCAAATACAGAATACATCACCTTCTCTAAATCGTGTTTTCACTTCTGAATTTAATTGACAAAGGTGAATAAAATGCATCCTAACTTTAATCACATCTAGTGACACTGAGCACTGCAGAAACATGGTGATATACCTAACTCACAGAACTGGAAGGGAGCCTGAAAGGTCATTGAGTCCAGCCCCCTGCCTTTACTAGCAGGACCAGGTACTGATTTTGCCCCTAAGTAGCCTCTCAAAGATTGAACTCACAACCCTGGGTTTAGCAGACCAATGCTCAAGCCACTGAGCTATCCCTCCCCCTCCCTCATTATTTTTAAAGTTATACAATTTAATCAAGCAAAGCAATTTTCCTTGTTACCCTGGTATTAAAGTGTCCACAAGCTGAACTTTATTTTAAAAGTACTATTTCTAGACTTGCTGAAATATTTTAAAGAAAATAGTATGTGTCTGTTTCATTAAGGTTCTCTGGTTTGTACTGCTTTTATACAAATTTGTGGATTCTTGAGAAAAATTCAATGGACAAAGAGTTTATTGTTTCTTATAGATATTAAAAGCTGTGGCATTCAGAATGAATAAAATTGTCCTCAGTAATTGTAGTGTTGCATCCAGTTCACTTTATGCCACTGTGCAACTGTAGAACTCTATTTCTTGAGAAAAAATGTTCTGTTTTTACATGGCTAATTTATTGCAGATCTTGAATACACTGTTGGATTCAGCCAGAAAGTTAAGATAAAATAGAAGCTATTACTGACTTAATTTTTTCCAACAAGAATTAAGTTTTTCAAGGTATTTATTTTACATTAGGCTTATTGTATGGAAGGATACAACATAATTTTGAATGTTAAAAAGGCATTCAGGTTGGCAGTATGACACAACTCAACAAAAATAAAGAAATTCAAAGCTAAGCCAGACACTTTGCCTTGTTCCTGCTGTGTTTACATACCACAGGGATATCAGACCTCTTTGTGGTGTTTTATCCAAATATATGCTACAAAATGTAAGGGTAACGGCACATGTTACGGCTAGGAGTATCAGATTTAAATGTTAGTTGTTTTGCCAGGGAAATGTATGCAGGCTAACACAATGCACCATAACCAAGAACCCAAATACTCTGTGACAAATTAAATCCAATTTTCACTGTAAGGCTGGTTTCTGCAGCACTTCTATGAAAAGCAAATAGAAAATTCTGTGGCAGAGACAGGTAAACTCAGTTTGAGTTTACTGAATTAAACATGAACATGAATAATACAAGTAAAGCACTATTTATGTCCTGGTTGATATTAATTTTAATTTACATTTTGTTGTCCTCATATTTTCATTGTTTAATGTGGCACAGATGGTTGTGTTGTCGAAACATAACTACACTGTAAGAGATGTTGGAAGAGGATAAAGGTTTTAACAGCTAGTTCAAAGATATTTGGGGCTTTTGGCAGAAGAGAAGACATGGGAAGCAATTTGAGCTTTTAGCACCCATGAGGTATTGGTGCTTTTGGTAACGGGGAGAGGAAGCAATTCCTCTTTCCTCAATGACAGGCGCACAGGGCCAGTGGACTTTTTGGGGGGGGGGGGAAAGGGAGAGGGGCAGAGAGGAAGGGAATCCTATCTGTGATGGGATGCCCCCTGCCTTTGCAGCCCCTGCTGGAGGCCCCGCAGTCAGTCAAATTTGCAAAGACAGTGATCGCACTTAGATTGTCCTAATAAGGCTAGGCGAATGGGCAATTTTCAACAGACTTTTGTATTTAGGCATGTGGCTTACTGACTTACTTGGAAAGTCCTTTCTATGCAGATTCTTGACAAAACAATATAAAACTATTCCTTCAGTGCTATTATAGCCTATCAAGTTAAAAGGACTTTCCAGATGTCTTATTTCACAGATAATTATCACAACAAACTGCAACCGCCTCAAATGTGTCAATACAACTGACACATGTCTGCAATGAAGTACACATATAAAAAAATTCTTATAAACATTTTGCAAGAGAGGTCTCAAGCATGTGCAGCAACTCTTTTTGAAACCAAATAACTACTTCTATTTTGGGTTTTCAAAATATACAAAGACTTCAATTTGCAATATTGGGCTAATGTCCAGAGTTGTTAACAATACTCTAATATAAATTACTGGTTATAGAATCTGAAAAGAAATCTGTTGCATAAAATAAAAGCCTGATTACTTCTAGATTAATAGTGAGTGAATAATGTGGATATAGGGGAGAGGGGGCAGAGAGATTTTTCAAATGAAAATTGGGACACTATTCGCCATATTGTGTACGTGTAGGTTTGCATGTGTACAGGAATGGTTTTGACAAAGGGGGGGGGAGGGGGAAGCTGTCCTAGGACCATGGAAGGGTTTTATCAGCCTGGGATGCAGTTGTTGATGTGGAAAGTTTTATCCTGAGGGGTGTGGGAGGACTTTCACAGCTGGGATATGCTAGGGAGTTGCACTGGGGTGTATGGGTGGGCGAGTATGGGCACAGGCTTGTTCTGGAGCTTAGAAAGGTTTTGGGAGCTTCTCATAGTGGCTGGTAGAGTGGAGAATCCAATTTTGATGTTTCATTAAAGAGGGTCAAAAAGTTTTGATGACACTTCAAAAACAACCGAGAATTTTCATCAAACATTTGTTGCCATTCTGTCTGTTCTCCCACCCTCCACCCCTTTCAAAATGTTGTCAACACCAATATGTCTCTGCAAAACATTTCAACTACGGAGCAGCATATTTCAGCAATGTTCCAACCAACTAGAAAGCCCCTCTGAAAATCTGCCCAAATTTGTTCAAGTTACTATAAGACTTAAAAAAAAAAAAATCCATTTGCACATGCTCAGAGACTTCACAGATTTTAGTTGCTAAAACTCATGAAGATTGCACCCTCACTAAGCATACTTCATCTCCTCACATCTGCTGACTGGACTTTGCATGTGCCATGCTACCAAACCACCAAGTACGCGTTCTCAGCTCCTAGTGCTGACCAGACTGAATGCACCTTCCCCACAGTGGAATTGCCATGCTCCAGCCCAGGGGTGAAGCTGGCCTTTGCCTAAAATGGCCTTTCCCTGTAATGGCTGTCCTGGGCAGGATGGGTTAGGCCCCAGAACTGGGAATAGGGAACCTGTGCTCTCAATGACTCTCATCCTGACATCCAGGCAGCATGGGAGAAGAAGCTGTCTGATTCAAATGCAGACTAGACAAAGAATAGACCCAGGAGGAGGTAATGGAGTTGACTGGAACAATGAATGTAGTGAGGCTGGGACAAAGAGCCAGGAATGATGGAAACTGGATGGAGCCAAAGAAAGGGTTCGGGGAAGATTGGGTGAGAAACCTGGACAGGAAAACTAGGCCTGCGAGCCAGTGAGGAGAGGGAAATGGGAGACAGGCAAGCCAGGAAGGGAGAACAGCGACTAGCTGGGCATGAAGACTGGGAATTGGGGACAGGGGGAAGAGGGATTGGGACTCAGAGGAAACCCAGAAGGGGAGACTAGGATTGGCTGGGCAAAGAGACTGGGACAAGAAACCTACGGTTTAGGGGAGGCTAGGAGAATGGGATTGGGACAAAGAGCCAGGAGTGGAAAAAAGACAAGACATGACAGAATGGATTGGAGCAGGACAGAAGGGGTCAGACTTGGTCAAACAGGCAGAAGAGTCTATGCCAGGAGTCTGCAACCTTTCAGCAGTGGTGTGCCGAGTCTTCATTTATTCACTCTAATTTAAAGTTGTGTGAGCCAGTAATACATTTTAACGTTTTTAGAAGGTCTCTTTCTATAAGTCTATCATATATAATTAAACTATTGTTGTATGTAAAATGAAATTAAAATGCAGAGCCCCCCAGACCAGTGGCCAGGACCCAGGCAGTGAGAGTGCCAGTGAAAATCAGTTCACATGCCCCCTTTGGCATGCATGCCTTAGGCTGCCTACCCCTGGTCTATGCCCACTGTACAAATATTTTTCCAGTGTCTGGAAAAGGAAGCTAAAATTCCTGAGTCTCTCCATTCCCCTGCTATCAGCAAATATTTATAAACCCCACTGGTGAAGTATTTCATCACCCTCTAGTGTTGGTCCATATACAGGATAACAACCTACTTCTGCTATCAGTTATACTATAATCTCAAGGGGTAGAAGTCAGTTTGGTGAATCGAATGTTTCTGTCCCATCTTATGAACTATGTGGGCGTCAATATGATACTCCATGATGAAATTAGTTTGCTTTAAAAAAAAACCACACACACCTAGGAAATTATTATACATGAACTAGTTAAAAGAACATTATTAAGGTTGCAAAGTAGAACTCTTACTTTAGAAACTGCCAGATTGTGCAGGCAATCTTAATCTGGCCCTCTTGTGTGCATGCATTTTTTTCCACATGACTCCTGCCTCACTCAGATCAAAGGATAAATCTACTCTGGTGATGAATCAGAGCTGTGTAGTAAAGGAGGCTATTTCTATGCAGGACTCCCTTCCTCATTTGTTGCACAAGTTGGAAGGCATGCAGTGAATGAGGTAAGGGATTGCAGGAAGGAAAAAAGATGGTTTAACGATTAAGACAGTTGTATGCTGTTCAGGAAAACTAGTTTCTATTCATCCCTCTGCCACAGAGTTCCCGTGTGATGCTAGGCAAGTCACTTAAACTAAACTTTCCAGAGGTGGTAACTAATTGCGTGTTCCTCTTTCTGGGTGCCTTGATACATTAGAGTCTGATTTGCAGGAGTGGTGAGCACTCACAGCTGCCGCTGGGGTCAGTGAGAGCTCTGCCTTGAACATATGCAGTGCTATAGAATAAGTACTCTGAAAGAACAGATCTCAAATTGAGCACTCAAAATTAGTGGAAACTTTTGACCTTAATCTCTGTGTCTCAGCTTGCTATCTATAAAATGATAATACCCCACCATCTCACAAGGGTGTTGCAAAAATAAATTAATTTAGGTCTGTGAAGTACTCAGATATTGTAGTGATGAGTGCCACAGAAAAACCCATAATGAAATTATTAACTTGTCTACACAGCCCCACAGTTCAGGCTAAAGGGGTTTTGAACTGCGGTGCAAGGTCACATGCTGCGTTGAACCCCCCTACCCCCTATGTTTAAAAAGAGTACTATGTTAATGCGAATTAGCTACCTTTTGTTGGTGCTCACAGTGCCCACATGGGGGAGTTACAGTGCAGCACACAAGTGCAATTCAGACCCCTGCAGTCTGAAATATGGGGCTATGTAGCCATAGCCTCCCTCTCCAGAGATGGTTTGAATACTGTGCTGTACATAAGGCACGGGGCCATGCACTGAACACTGAGAATAAAGGAAACAATGAATACCTGCTCACTAAGTGAGTTCTGTGCACTGAATGAGGCAGAATTATTGTGGGGAAAATAACATGCAATCATATAATTCAAGAATGTCTCAGAATGCCTATGCACAAGAATGCCAAATTAAGGTTGCATACAGGCAACCTTCATTCTGGATTTCCCAACTTTGAGTGCTTGACTTTTCAGATTTAATTATTACGTTGTTTTGACAATTGTGTGTGTAATAGCTGTATATTACAGCCACAAGAATGGCTATACTGGGTCAGACCAATGATCTGTCTAGCCTAGTATCCTGTCCTCTGACAGTGGCAGGTGCCAGATGCTTCAGAGGAAATGAACAGAACTGGGCAATTTATTGAGCGATTCATTGTCTGACATCCAGTCCAAGCTTCTGGAAGTCAGAGGTTTAGGAACACCAGAGCATTGAGTTGTTCCCTGACCATCTTGGCTAACAACCATTGATAGACCTCTCCTCCATTAAGAAGTCAGCCATGAAGGGTTTTTCAGAACATGCACCAAAGCAAACAGACAGATCCTCAAATTCATAAGAAATTTAAAGGGTTTTTTACTAGTATTGAAAGAATTACTAAAACAGATGTTCACAGAATCTATTCAGAGTTTTATGGATTAATAGTATGAAAGGTATCATGTTAGCTATTAAAATAAGCATGTGGGTTTTTAATAAGATTATAAGTTAATATTAACAAAGATAAGTTACTGGTACAAAACAAAAGCCACCATAACCTTTTAGAATTTGATTCCTTTTTATATCATTTTAATTATTTTACTTGTTTATATAGCGTAACTAATACTACTTTAAAAGTTGTAAAAGTTATACTCTGTCAAACAAATTGATTTCCAAACAACTTAAGTTTATATATAAAATATACACAAACGTAAAATAAGAAACTCATTGAGACTAATAAAAACAAGGAGAGAAAAAGCACAGCAGGAACATACATAAACAAAACATACAAACTGAAATAATCAAAACAAACAACAAGGAGAAGAAATGGTGATCAAAGCCTCACACCTTCTGCCAGAAATGACACCTACAGTAGAAATATACTGGCAAATGCTTTACTACAAAGGAAATAACTATCAAAGCAGCCCATCGGGAACCAATCCCTCTGTATTGCCAAAGACTGAAGTCTGTGTAAAACGTTAATATGCTCAGGTATGTCATGCAATTAGAATGCTGGGGTGGGCGGTGCAGATCAGCTTTCAAATTTATATATATGTATATAAATTTGAAATTTATATATAATTGGTAAATAGATACAAACAAACCCCTCTAAACAAAGAGGCAACTTAAAAAAAAATCAATCATGCATAGGAGGGTCAAACTGGAGGCAAGTGATCAACATGTATTTTGGAATTGTCCCAAACTACAAAAATATTCAGTTCTGACAAAAAAATTCTACAAAATGATTAAATCAAAATCAAAGTCAAACTTCTTTATGCTTTGTATCCTGTTTGTTACATATAAATGACAATGCCATATTTCAGATACCAAAAGCTCTTTCATAAATTGCTTCAATTGCTTAGACCAAAAACACTAAGCTACAAATAACTGGAGGAGGAATATGCAATGTCTTCAAAATAGAATTCACACATTAAAAGATTTTCTGCCATTGGGGAGGGGGAAAAAGCCTTATACAAATCGAGAAATACAACAGAAGACTCTGATCTTATACGATTCCTTTGAAACGATTTTCTCAAGAAGATGATCCTAAATATCTGCTTTCAATAAAGTGACCAAGAACAATGAAACCCCACATAAAACCTTTTTGATGCATAACTCCATGAATTCAAGAACTACACATTCTTGCTATTTATATTTATATATACACATGCATATCAGTGATGCTTTAGCCTCAGTCCCAAGGAATGACTTATTTTTCTTTGCTAGGGAACTATGCGCATAGTAGTTCTCGGCTAGCAGTTCTCAATAAAACAGGATTCCCTCCATGTGCATTTAGTCATTCACTAAATCAGGGATCATGCTCTCCAGCCCATTCCATAAACCTGCTCCTTCATTCCCTTCCTGGAAAACTCAACTTCCTCAACCAAATTCCAGGAGGTAATATATGACAAAAGCAAGTTGTTCATGCACACACATATAAGCTATTATCAGAAGTACATAATTCATCCTCCCACTTTTAGGGGAAGTCTTGATATAATAATCATCATTGAGTTGTCTAATATTTAGCACTTATGCAGCTCTCCATCAAAAGAGCTCAAAGTGCTTTATGAAGACGGGTAAATATTACCCCAGATGTACAAAGTTGAGGTGCAGGGAAATTAAGTGTCTTGACAAAAAATAACAAAATGAGTCAATGGCAATGCCAAGAATAGAACCCAGATTTCCAAGCTGGAAATCTATCCACTGGATCATGCTACTTCCTACTCCGTCAATTATGTACGACTTCTCACTTTAACAAACAGGAAAAGAGAGGAAAATGATGTGGTTAGTGCTGATCTCTTCTCCCATTTATTACAATTGGAGAAAGGTTAGGATAAGTTGGTAAATCATGCGTGTAAATATGCATGTTTTGCTCGTTTATGGATTCATAGATTCCAAGGCCAGAGGTGATGATCTAGTCTGACCTCCTGTATAGCACACGTCATAGAAATCCCCAAAATAATTCCTAGAGCAGATCTTTTTTAAAAACAGCCAACCTTGATTGATAATTTTTAAATGATAGAGAATCTGCTAAGATCTTGGTGAGTTGCTGTCATGGTATATTTCCCCAATCTGAACCTTAGAGTCCAAAAGTTGGGGTACCAGCATGAATTCCCCTAAGCTTAATTACCAGCTTAGATCTGATAAGTTGCCACCAACCAGGACTTGGAATGCCTGGTAAACTCTGGGCCCCCCACAAAACCTTGCCTGGGGACCCCCAAGAGCCAGACCCTCTGGATCTTAACACAAGGAAAGTAAACTCCTTCCCTCACCGTTGCCTCTCCCAGATTTCCCCTCCCTGGGTTACCCTGGAAGACTACTGTGATTCAAACTCCTTGAATAACAACACAGAGAAATCAGGTTTGTTCCCCACTCTTCTCTTCCCCTCCAGGTGTTCCCTCCCTGGGCTCTTGGAGAGATAGACAGATTCAAGCTCCGTGAATCTAAAACAAAAGGATTCCACCCTCCCCCCCTCCCTTCTCCTTCCCTGTTAAGTAAAGACTCAATTCCCTTGAGCCTCAACAAGGGGAAAAAATCAAACAGGTCTTAAAAAGCAAAACTTTTAATAAAAAGAAAGAAAAAAAGTAAAAGTTATCTCTGTAATTTAGATGGTAAAAGTTACAGGGTCTTACAGCTTATAGACACTAGAAAGAAGCCTCCCCCCAGCAAAAATACAATTTAAAATACTTCCAGCAAACTACACATTTGCAAATACAGAAAACAATCAAAAGACTATAACCACCTTTTCTACTAAATACTCACTATTCTGAATATATAAAAGACTGTAGCAGGGAGATTGGCAAGAAACGTGGTTGCACGTCTAGTCCCTTCCAAGACCCAGAGAGAACAAAGCAAAACCCAAAAACCACAAACAAAGGCTTCCCTCCACCGAGATTTGAAAGTATCTTGTTTCCTGATTGGTCCTCTGGTCAGGTGTCCGGTTCACAGTTTGTTAACCCTTTACAGGTAAAAGAGACATTAACCCTTAACTATCTGTTTATGACAGTTGCTCCAATGGGCAATTGCTCTCACCATTGAAAATTTACACCTTATTTCCAGTCTGAAGTTGTCTAGCTTCAACTTCTAGCCATTGGATCATGTCATAACTTTCTCTGCTAGATTGAAGAGCCCATCATTAAATATTTGTTCTCCATGCAGATACTTACAGACTGTAACCATGTCATCCTTTAACCTTCTTTGTTAAGATAAACAGATTCTCTCCCTGAGTCGATCACTACAAGGCATGATTTCAAATCCTCGTGGTTCTTTTTTGAACCCTCTCCAATTTATCAACATCCTTCTTGAACTGTGAACACCAGAACTGGACACAGTATTCCAAAAGCAGTCACATCATTGTCGCAGAGGTAAAATAACCTCTATACTCCTGCTCGAGATCCCCCTGTTTATGCATCTCAGGATCACATCAGTCCTTTTGGTCAAAACATTAAATTGGGAGCATCTCTCATTATCCACCATGACCCCAAAATATTTTTGAGTCACTACTTCCCAGGATACAGTCCGTCCCCGCCCTTTCCTTTACGTAGGCCTACGTTCTTTGTTCTTCAAATGTATATATTTAGCTGTATTAAAACACATTTTTAGTTGGCCCAGCTTACAAGAACATTCCTGTGTCAGTGACCTATCCTCTTCATTATTTACCAATTCCCCCACTTTTTGTGTAACCTGCAAACTTTCAGTGATTATTTTGTTTTCTTCCAGGTCATTAATAACAATGTTAAACAGTCTAGGGCCAAGAACCACCGCAGGAACCCAGTGATAAAACACACATGCTCTGATGATTCCCTGTTTATAACTACATTTTAAGATCTAACAGTTAACCAACTTCTAATCCATTTAATGTCTTTCCAATTTTTAAACAAAATGTCGTGCTACCAAATAAAATGCCTTACAGAAGTCTTAGTATATTATACTATCACCTTTATCAACCACACTTGTAATCTCATAAAAAATCAAGTTAGTTTGAGATCTATTTTCCAAAAATGCACTTTGATTGACATTAACATTATCCTCCTTTAATTTATTATTAATTGAGTACATATCAGCACGAATCAGTATCAGACTGACAGGCTCATAATTACCCCGGTCATCCCATTTGCCCTTTTTAAATATTGGCAAAACAGAAGTTTCTTTCAGTCTTCTGGAACTTCCCTAGTGTTCCAAGACACATTGAAAAAAACTTTAACAGTACAGTGAACTCCTGAGCCAGATATTAAAAAAAACAAAACCCTCCTGTATGCAAATTATCTGGACCTGCTGATTTAAAAAGGTCTAACTTTAGCAGCTTGTGGCATTATCTGATTAAACTATGACCGCACAGACCATTGTTTCTACCACCACTGTTATATAATTGCAACAAATCCTGTACAAAATGTGGCATGTAAGATGTCTATGGAAAGGTCATGATTCGCTGAATATGATTATGCTATTTGCATGCATGTATCATTTTTGTATATAAAGTTATGAATATTAACTATGTACCTGTATTTCTAAAGAGTTTGCTTCTGGGAAACACCAACAAGGTGTTTAGCCAGCACACTGTGAAGGAACTATTCAAGTTAAGTGGCTCATCAAAAGGACACTTAACTCACAATGGACAACATCCATGTACACTGAATGGAGTGTCCTATGAACATTCTGTCTGGGACATAGGTAATGGCTTCTTCTGTGACTTAGGGCTAGTTTACACTGGCAACATAAAGCGCTGCCGCAGCAGCGTTTTAACATGCTTTGTGTGGTCGCAGCACAGTGATGGCAGAGTGTAAAAAAAACATCTCGACAAGGGGCATAGCTCCCAGTGCTGGGGCACTGTTTACACTGGCGCTTTAGTGCTGCAAGTTGCTGCACTCAGGGGTGTGGTTTTTTCCCTGAGCAAGAACGTTGCAGTGCTATTAATTGCCAGTGTAGACAAACCGTAAGTGAAATCATGCATGGACATGTGACTTTTCCTTGTGACTCCAAACTCCATCTACTCCATCAAACTCCACTAGCTGTGCTGAAAGCTTTGTTTGAAACAATCTATTTCCCTCCACATGGCAGAAGCTATAAAAGGCCCTGGAAACACGTCCATTTTGCCTCTTTCCTGCTCAAACTTCTGAACAATGGACTTATACTAATGGGAGCATTCTAACCAAGGGATTGAGGACCATCCAATGATTTGGAAGCAACCAGAGACTTGACTTAAGCCAGCAGCTACAAGCCTGAACCATTAACTTTGCAATTGTTGTATGTATGATTTCTTTAACCAATTTTAATGCTCACTTTTCTTTCTTTTTATAAATAAACCTTTAGATTTTAGATACTAAAGGATTGGCAACAGAGTGATTATTGGATAAGATCTGAGTTATATACTCATCTGAGTGTGCGGCTGACCCTTTGGGATCAAAAGAACTATTAAAGCCCATTATTAAAGCCGTATACGAAAGGCTTAAAATGTACAAGTGAACATAAGAACGGTCATACTGGATCAGACCAAAAGGTCCAGCCAGCCCAGTATCCTGTCTGTCAACAGCGGCCAAGGCCAGGTGCCCCAGAGGGAGCGAACCTAAGAGGCTATGATCAAGTGAACTCTCTCCTGCCATCCATCAGTCATCTGAATGATTATGAAGTAAAACAAAAACTTAGGAGCGCAAAAAGAACAAAGTAAGTAAATTCAACACTATAGAATGTAACTGCATCCAAAATGTAATAAGGTGTATAAAGTCAAATGAAAGAAAAGAATGTGAAGCCTACATAATACAGTGTGGCTGCACCAAAATCAGAATACAGCAAAGACAGTTCAAACAAAATGATGAGAAAAGATAAACCAAATAATAAAGGTGAAGGGAATTTTTTCTCCCCAAAATGTGTGTGTATGTATGTATTTTGTGTTTAACTGCAAAATCACGTCAAATTTGCATCTCCTGTTTCTTTAGGAAGAGCACACCAATGTGTTCACCTCAAGTACAACATGGGTGCAACTGTTC
This sequence comes from Gopherus evgoodei, assembly GCF_007399415.2. Taxonomy (NCBI): domain Eukaryota; kingdom Metazoa; phylum Chordata; order Testudines; family Testudinidae; genus Gopherus; species Gopherus evgoodei. The sequence continues at coordinate 207,410,171 of NC_044323.1, forward strand.
TTTGGTGCTGTTTACAGGCTAAGTGAGGAGGAAAGGTAACTTTCATGTTTGGCTCTGGTCAGATATAGTAGTCAGTTATGATATTAAAGTGGAGATCAATGGCACTTTGTCCTTCAGTCATTATAGGGACATACATCTTCTTTCCACTGAAGATCTGTATTCATTTACATGATGAATACTCTCACATTCTCGCTACAGTTTTGATTTCACTAGACAGAAGAACTAAGGGCTTGCAATGCTATCAAATCCAAGATGATGTTTCAGCCATTTCATTCACACACAGGATATTCTGAACACTTTTTTTTTTTTTTTTGCTGTTGTCAGAAACACTATACGAAATTTCTTTTTATATTCTGTGACAAAGTTCCTCCTTTCCCGTGGTGGGTTCTGTGCTTTCTGGCAGATTTGCTTGCCTCAGAGGTTCACGGCAGCCCTCAGTTTGACTCCTTTTGTTAGTGGCACAAACCTGCTGTTCATTCGGCTAACCTCATCACTGGCCAGCATGGGGAAAAGGAGGAGAATAATCCCCACAGTCTCTGCTGGCCCACCTAATGGGTCAGGGGGCAGACCAGAGACCTTCCCCTCTCGTGGGATCCACAGTCCAGATCAACTCTTCTTATATCAAATAGGGAGTTGGGTGGGATGAGGGGATTGCAGCTGTCTACAGTGTCTCCTGTAACAGTTGTGTGACAGCTACAACTCCCTGGATTACTTCCCCCATGGCTTGCTCCCAACACCTTCTTTATCCTCACCACAGGACCTTCCTCCTGATGTCTGATAATGCTTGTACTCCTTAGTCCTCCAGAAGTACACCTACTCACCCTCAGCTTCTTGCAAACCTCTTGCTCCCAGCTCCTCGCACACCCCTCACTGACTGCAGTAAGGTTCTTTTTAAACCAGGTGCCCTGATTAGTCTGCCTGTCTTAATGGATTCTAGCAGCTTCTTAATTGGCTCCAGGTATCTTAATTAGCCTGCCTGCCTTAACTGGTTCCAGCAAGTTCCTGATTGTTCTTACCCAGGGAAAAGGGGCCTGCTTAATCTAAGGCTAATATATCTGCCTTCTATCACTCTCCTGTAACCATCTGACCCGACCATGTCACAATACATATATAAGGTATTTCAATGAGAAACCTGGCAGTATTCCTCTTCATCTGCTACATCAGCTTTTAAAACAGATATTTTCATCTTTAAACTCTTTAAGCTAACAACCACAAGAGTACTCGATGCTCAATCACCCTCTACGGTGCTGCTCATCTTTAAAGAGTATCTTGTCTTCTCATCTCCCGGAAGACAAAATCCACAAAGCAATCTCAGGTAATTTGAAACCAATACCTGATGCTTCCCCAAACCCTGTCTTTTTGAGCCTGAAATCTTCCCCTTAAACCCATATGGGACTGAAGCTCCACAGCGGCTCACTTGTGCAAACAGTCTGTTTCGTGCTTTGAACTTTATAAAGGATTTAAATAGTCAATCTCTATATCATAATAAATCCAAGTGCATTGCTCTATCGATTGTGAGAAAATAAAAGTTTGAAGCTTGATTTCATGGATAGTCTTCTCCATTTGCTTGATGAGTTTTGCGGTTGTTAAAGAACTCTCAGTGCATCCTGCTAGAGAACAGTATATTAAACTGGGATGAGAAATCCAGACCATTTCAGAATGCATTTCAAGTTTTAAGCAAAGAAGCAATATTAGTTTTATTAGTCTAAGGGGTTTCAATTATTCTTCAATTAAAAACAAACAGTAAACACTTCCACAGTAAAGGTGCTACAGTTTTAAAATACTTTTATAAATGATATATAACATGTATAATGTATTTTATATTTCTTATGTCCAAATTTAAACAGAATATATAATAAAATATACTCTCTAAATCCACCAAGTTTACAGTAAATATTGGCAGCCATTATGTTTGTTATTTTATTATACTTTATTACTAAAGTTTTTGCTGGAGGTGGTGGGCATTTTATCTATTTTTGAAGTGAGGTACGCAGCCCATTGTATTTGAACAGGTGACAATGTATGTTACGAATTTTATTTTGAATAATGCCCTCCATCCCCTTTCCCATTAGAACAGGTGTCAATGTGAGAATTTTATACACCGAAAGAAATAAAACAAAAAGCCTGTTGAAATACACTATGCATAATACAGATATATTTTTTGATCTACAGGTTCCCTCCCTAACTTCTATACCCAACTGTAGGGCTTAATTTAGTTTGGGGGAGAGGGGTATTTTACATTTTATTTTGCTTTTTAAATTGAAAAGTATGTTTCTTTCCACTCTGTGACTATGATGCTAAAGGGCTCCCATAAACACATCCCAATCTATTCAGCCCTATGCCTCAACTCTAGGTATCAAAACTGGCCTAGAAGAATGAAGATACCTTCCTTTAGAGCAGCTGTCAGTACAGCACTTTACTTCTTGGCTGAAAAGAGGACAATATCTCCTATCTAGAGCAGAGGTCGGCAACCTCGGGCATGTGGCTCGCCAGGGTAAGTACCTTGACGGGACGGGCCAGTTTGTTCATCTGCCGTGTCTGCAGGTTAAGCCGATCTCGGCTCCCACTAGCCGCGATTCGCCATCCCAGGCCAATGAGGGAGGCAGGAGGCAGCGCGGGCGAGGGATGTGCTGGCTGCGGCTTCCCGCCTCTCCCATTGGCCTGAGTGGCGAACCGTGGCCAGCGGGAGCCGCAATCGGCTGAACCTGCAGACACGGCAGATAAACTGGCCCGGCCTGCCAGAGTGCTTACCCTAGTGAGCTGCATGCCAGAGGTTGCCGACCCCTGCTCTAGAGGCTTTAGAATCACAGAAGATTAGACTTGGAAGAGAACTCAGGAGGTCATCTAGTCCAACCCCCTGCTCAAAGCAGGACCAACTCCAACTAAAGAATCCCAGCCAGGGCTCTGTCAAGTCGGGCCTTAAAAACCTCCAAGGATGGAGATTTCACCACCTCCCTACTTAACCCATTCCACTGCTTCACCACCCTCCTAGTGAAATAGTTTTTCCTAATATCGAACCGAGACCTCCCCCACTGTAACTTGAGACCATTGCTTCTTGTTCTGTCATCTGCCACCACTGACAACAGCCTAGCTCCATTCTCTTTGGAAGCCCCCTTCAGGTAGCTATGAAATCCCCCCCCTCCACTCTTCTCTTTTGAGGACTAAGTAGGCCCAGTTTCCTCAGCCTCTCCTCGTAAGTCATGTGCCCCCTAATCATTTTCATTGCCCTCCACTGGACTCTCTCCAATTTGTCCACATCCTTTCTGTAGTGGGGCACCCAAAACTAGACTCAATACTCCAGATGTGGCCTCACCAGTGCTGAATAGAGGGGAATAATCACTTCCCTTCATCTGCTGGCAATGCTCCCACTAATGCAGCCCAATATGCTGTTAGCCTGCTTTGCAACAAGGGCACACTGTTGACTCATATCCAGCTTCTCAACCATTGTAATCCCCAAGTCCTTTTCTGCAGAACTGCCACTTAGCATTGCATGCGATTCTTCCGTCCTAAATGCAGGAATCTGCACTTGTTGAACCTCATCAGATTTCTTTTGGCCTAATCCCCCAATTTGTCTAGGTCATTCTGGAGCCTATACCTATCCTCCAGAAAGGGTCCCACACTTTCCGTGACCACCTTCTTGTTGCTAACATACCTGCAGAAACCCTTCTTGTTATCCTTCACATCCCTTGCTAGCTGCAACTCCAGTTGTGCTTTGACCTTCCTGATTACACCCCAGCATGCTTGAGCAATATTTTCATACTCCTCCCTGTCATCTGTCCAAGTTTCCACTTCTTGTAAGCTTCCTTTTTGTGTTTAAGCTCACCGAAGATTTCTCTGTTAAGCCAAGCTGATCACCTGCCATATTTGCTATTCTTTCTGAACATTGGAATGGTTTATTCCTGTGCCCTCAATAAGGCTTCTTTAAAATACAACCAGCCCTCCTGGACTCCTTTCCTCCTCATATTTGCCTCCCAGGGGATCCTGCCCATTAGTTCCCAGAGGGAGTCAACGTCTGAATTCTAGGGTCCATATTCTGCTGCTCTCCTTTCTCTCTTTTGTCAGGATCCTGAACTCAACTATCTCATGGTCACTATTGCCCAGGTTGCCACCCACTTCTACTTCCCTTACCAAGTCTTCCCTGTTTGTGAGCTGCAGGTCAAGAGGAGCACAGCCCCTAGTTGGTTCCTCCAGCACTTGCACCAGAAAGCTGTCCCCAACACTCTCCAAAAACTTCCTGGATTGTCTGTGCACTGCTGTATTGCTCTCCCAGCAGATGTCAGGGTGATTGAAGTCCCCCAAGAGAACCAGGGCCTGTGATCTGGAAATTTCTGTTAGTTGTCCAAAGAAAGCCTCATCTACCTCATCCTCTTCGTCCAGTGGTCTGTAGCAGATGCCCACCACGACCTCGGCTACTCAATGAATTAGCCAGCAGGAGATAACACGACAACGAAACACTCAAAAAACCTCCACTAGGCAACCTCAGCACACTGGTAATTAGTTCACTACATCAATACCACCTCTGGTCTCTTGCAGCCCCAAACCAAGTTTCCAAGTCTGCTTGTTAAATCAGTCAGCACAACATGCTTCCACAGTGCTACAGGTATAAATAACATTCTATTTTTCAATTTAGTTTGCTGCTGGTTTTTCATTCTTATGCATTATCTCTGGTAATAATTATTCTTTACTTCATCTATAATCTGCTGGAGAGATATACAGGAATTAACTTAGGAAACTCTTGATATTTCTACAGTGCCTGGACAGCTAGGAGATGCATGTGAACCTGAGACTCTCCCTCCCCACAACACTGACATTTTTGCTAGCCCAAGTCCTCCCACATGGCAGGACAGAGTGCAACCACTACACCATACTACTGGGAAGATCCGGAGGGTTGACAAGGAGAGTGTCACTAATGGTCTGATCTTTTGTAAAAAGAATCAGGTGTTATGCAGGATGACCTCACTGACCCTAGGACATCACTGGAGTTGGAAGGCCATGTCCTTCATCACCTTTCCCCCTATGTGGGCTCCTAAATGTTACTCCCTAGACAAGATTATTTGGTAAACCTTAGGGTTATATTACCAACTGATGTAAATGAGTATAGTTCCATTGTTTTATACCATCTGATTTATACTAACTCACTGACTTTTCCATTTAACTGTAACCATTCCACAACTTTATGCAAGAAAAGGCAACATTCATTTATTGTTTTTTAAGCTTTTCTTTTCAAAATGTATCTAAAGTTAGTGAGATGCATTTTCCCCCATTACAATTTCTAAAAGCTTAATGACAATTTGCTTTTGTCTGATCTTTATTTGAGAAAGGGGAAAGATGGAGAGGGTTGGGAAATTGAATTTGTGCTGACAATTTGTGCACTAAAGTTTCAGCCCAACATAGGACATATATATGCAATAAACTATGAGGTATTCATAGATTCTAAGGCAAAAAGGGATCATTGTGGTCATCTAGTCTAATCTCCTGCATAACACAGGCCACAGGACTTCCCTGAATTAATTGCTGTTTGAACTAGAGCATCTCTTTTAGAAAAACATCCACTCTTCATTTAAAAATTGCCAAGTGATGGAGGTGTCACAGTTAACAGGCTATCTGCACATCTAACCTCTCCTGATCTCTGAGCCCACGTCCAGACTAACCCGCGGCATCGGCGGGTTAAAATCGATTGCTCGGGGATCGATATATCGCGTCTAGTCTGGACACGATGTATCGATCCCCGAGCGCGCTTACATCGATTCCGGAACTCCATCAACCCGAACGGAGTTCCAGAATCGACACGGAGAGCCGCGGACATCGATGCAGCGCCGTCCAGACGGGCGAGTACCTCGATTTTAGAAATTCGACTTCAGCTACGTTATTCCCGTAGCTGAAGTTGCGTATCTAAAATCGATTTTAATACCTAGTCTGGACGTGGCCTGAGAGCACTCTACTCAGGTTTCAGGCTTCAGCCATCACCTTTCTCAAGGTGGAATCACATGGTTTTCCACTCTTAGCCTGGGTCCTGGGCTGTAATCCTCTGCAATCAACTGTGATTACCTCAGCAGGTCTGACTTATATTCAGACCCTGTAATTCTGTTCCTTCTGGGAGCAATGGCAGTGGTAACCAGTAACCAAGCAGCCTTCTTAAAGCAAAGTATTACTTATTTAGAACAAAAGCATTTCAAATAAAACTTCTTGAAATAATAAATTAGTCTATACTCAGGCCTCACTTTTCCTAAGGCTTACCACTCCTTGGCTCTGGGAGAAGGCCCATCTTCTTTAAACTCTCACTCTGTCAGCCTGCCCCCAAAATAGCTCCTGACACTTGATCCCCTCCTCATTTTTCTCTTGTGTTGGGCTTTTCAACTATTTATGACCGTTTGATCTCTTAGTTCCCAGTACTGGCAGAATAGTATCAGTTTGGCCTGGGAGTAGGTCACTGTCTTGTACTTGCCTCCCACCCCCATGTTCAGTGGGAGGTTACTGATTGATAGCTATTGCATTTCCTGCTTGTTTTTCAAATTGCCCCCTAATAAATCCGACTAAACATTCAGACATGAAAGTCAGAACCTTAAAATCACCAGCTAGGTCACACAGTGTTGATAAAATTACTACATCTCAGTATTCTTAGATTATTACATAGCTGTTCTATGTTCACCAGAGGAAAATCCATCATGTTCTTTGTAAGTTGTTCCAATGGTTAATTACCCTCACTTTGTTAAAGGTGTGCCGTAGATCTAGTCTGTTGCAGAGCCCTCTATCAAATTTCTCTTCCTCAGGTAGACACACAAGGTGGATAAGGTAATATCTTTTATTGGACCAACTTCTGTTGGTGAGCGAGACAAGCTTTTGAGCTACAAAGAACTCTTCCTCAGGTCTGGAAAAGACACTCAGTATCACAGCTAAATAGAAGATCAAACAGATAGTTTAGCATAAGTAATTAGCACATAGTACTTGTAGACTGTGATAAAAGTCTTCATCCCTCTGTTTTATACCAAACAGGTTGAGCTCCTGGAGCCTATCATTATAAGGCACGTTTTCCAATCCTTTAATCACTCCTGTAGCTCTTTTCTGAACCCTCTACAATTTTTCAACATATGACAGCTGGACAGTATTTCACTAGCAACTGTACCAGTTCTGAAACTACCCACACAACAGCCAAAACACCAGAGCAAAACTATTCATTCTATCCCAACCCGTCAGTCTCTCCACTCCCAAAATGCCCCAGGAAAAAGAGCGTGTAGCATAATACCTGGAAGGGAAACTAATTTGGGATTTGGCAGGAAGAATAAGTTCCAAAGCAGAGGGCATATAGAAGAGAATGCCCTCCCTGCCAAACTAGGCGACTCCTATTCAGTACCGCCACTAATCCTAACAATTGCCAATTTGTTGTCACATAATTTTAAGTAACCTCTTGATCCTACCCTATGCCATTTTTTTTTTTTTAAATTCTGGGAAAGAAAAATTTGCAACCAACTCATCTGTGGTAAGAATTAATTAACAGTATTCTGGGAAACATTTCTTTATAAATGTGCTGAGCTTCAAACAATGCACATCAGGACTACAATGGGTCTTGGCAAAAATAAATAACCGACTAAGCAGACATTCATGCAGACAGGAACTTCTCTGCATGCGAACTTCCTCAGGAAAGATTTATACTAAATTTCTGTTCTACAAAATTGAAATAAGCAGTTAAAGAAAAGTTGCCAATTTCCACTTTATTTGTTCTGATAGTACCACCAAAGCTACCTCAGTGGTATTTTAAACTAACAGAATATTCCATAAATTTAAGTCCTATTTAGCAAAACATAACTATGACCTTCACAGATGTGAATGTGCTGCATCATCATGGATCCTGTCTAAGGTAGGCTGCCCTATTCATAAGAAAGCTCAAGTTTGCCATGGGAGCTTTTTTTTTTTTTTTTTAAACACACACAGAGCCATATTTTCATGAGCTCCTTGAGGTTTAACACTTGCTCCTTTCTAAATGTATTTAACCTTCGTACATGCACTAAAGTAAACAGCAATAAAAATCAGTGTCAACAGGATGAAGCAATCGCTTTCTTGTGCCAATGTTGGTTATCCTTTCCTTATGCACATGACATCCTTTATTCTTCTAATCTGTTAAGTGTGTGTTTTGGTCCATTTTCAGTTGGTTCTTGGTACTGCACCAATACCTACTAGTTTCTTAAAGTAAAAAGTTTGCTATATTAAATACTTTTGAAAAAAAACAACAAAGTATTCCATTCCATGTCTGGCTCCTTCACCGCTGTTAAATGACAGATCTGTTCCTGAGGCCAGAAAGACCTATAATATTTATACCATCCCCTATCCTCTATCTTACATCACCAATATAAAGGTAAATATATTAAGACAAATAGATGGCAAGAACAGCTGTTCCTTGCTGACCTGAGGAATGTCCCTATCCATCATGGAAGAGCCCAATGGCTGTATTTGGCCATGGCATACGTAAAAGCTCTCTCAGCATTTTCTTAGCTGGGATAAAGCAATCCCTTTGTTAAGATATCTTCAAGACTCAGTGTCATGTACAATAGCTATCAGGCCCTGATTTGAAGGCAGGCAAGGGGATGCGAGAGAGGTAGCCCACCGGGAGCGTGTGGGGCAGCCGGGCTCCCAGCAGGGAATTGCCAGCAGAGCTGAGAGACCAGCTCTCAGCTCCTCACACTAACCCTCTTAGATCAGTGGAAGGGCTCCTGCTGAGGACACATACTAACAACCCAAGGAGGACAGTGTGGCCATGCACCACCACAGTAATTACTCCGATGGCTGTAAGTTGGTCTAACACAGGTTGACTTACATTTCTAATGTAAACCTGCCTTAAGAAACAAGCAACTTATGGAGGGTAGAAAGGAGGCATACAATGGAAGCAATTTTTATATACTTAATAGATTTTTATATATATTGGGTTGTTTTCTAAAGAAATAAATCCATTCAGCTATACCACTGCCCATATCTAGCAGGGTAAGAATGCATTCTAGCTACCTGAGGGGGAGATTGTGTGTACATGTACCCTTGACCTATAAGCTCTCACCACACTCTTCTGTATCATGGCATCCATCCTCCTCCTCCCCTACACTGGCTTCATCTTTGTTACCCTCACCCCTTACAGTTCTACCTGCCCTTCTTCTCCTCTCCATCCCAATCTCCCACCAGCACAAATCCAGATATCTCAAATCCACTCACTCCCTCCTTCATATCGCTGGTGAAATTTGCCTGAGCCCCAGCCCTCCCTCCATCCATCCCTACCCTCTCTATGTCCCACACCTGTCCCCACCACCTGCACCCCCTCATGCCGCCATTCCTAACCTCATGTTTGGGTGAAGTGTAAAGCCCATTTCCTTATTCTCCTTTAAATTCTCCCTTACCATGATATCTACAATTAACTTGACAACAGGCTGCAAATGTGCTGAGACCACTGACTATCATGCTGATCAATACTGTCCCATTGTCTCCACTTTCCCATCTGTTGTCTCTGGACTTATACTTTGATTGCAGGTTCTTTGGAGTAGGGATCATCTTTCTGCTCTTTATTTATGCAACACCAAGCACAATGGGGTCTTGGACCACGACTAGGGCTCATAGGCGCTCTGTTAATTCTAGTTATAACACTATGTCTGAGTGTCCCTCAACCTATTCAGCTGGATAAAATACAACACAACACATCACAAATGAGTCAGTCTTGAGGAGGGATTTTTGTTTTATTTTTGTTTTTCATTTTTGAAAGAATGTCCTTCAGGATAAGCAGAGGGAGGACGTTCCATACAGCATGGAAGGAGTCACAAAGACAATTGTGGAGAAGTGGACCAAGAGCGGGTAGACAAAGCTAACGTCACTGGCCGAGAAGAAACAGGAGGAAGAGTGTTAGAGAGATGCAGCAAGAGATGAAGTTGGAGGGACAGATCTGTGACAGGACTTAAAAGGAGAGGAGAAGCCTGAACTTGATGCAGTGAGCAAACCAGTGGAGGAATCTGAAATTGGGAAGAGGTAACATCGTTTGGACAACAGGCAAGGAAAACGACCTTAACAGCAGAGTTCTAAATGGACTAGGGAAAAGTGATGTGGGTATCGGAGAAATAATTACAATGGGAAATAATGAAGGGCTGCATGAGAGTTGTGGCTTCATGAACAAAAGGAAATATCAGCTCTTAACGTTACAGGAAGGGCAACATTTGAAGACAGCTTGGATGTATGCAACAAGAGAGGGGAAGGGTCAAAAAGTACCCTATGTACAAGGCCTTACTGACACAGTGGATGGGGGTATCCAATAGTAACCGAGAAAGGTGGGAAGGATTTGGTAAGAAAGATAATGAGTTCAATTTTGGCCATAGTAAATTGGACTGGATTGAGGAACACAGGACAGAAGTAGAGAAATGGATTTGTGAGTCACCATCATAAAGATAAGTTGTGGAAGGAGAAGCAAAGGAGATAATTCAGGAAAAGGATGTAAAAGGAGAAGAGAAGGGAACTATAGATGGGATCCCTATGAAGAGAGGGAGAGGAGAATAAGATGACTCATTGAAAGAGTGCGTGTGAAAGGACAGCGGTAGATGACCAAGAGAAGCGTTAGTCACGATAGCCAGGGGAGAGTAAAATGGGAATACATTTTCAAGATGTAATAGTTAACCTTTTTCAAAAAATTGTGTTAAAATCAGTTTTTGAAAAAAAAATTAAAAATCATTAAGCTTATTATTAATTTTAGAGGCAAAAAGTTTCCTGCAGGCCTTTACAAATATTTTCCTTTACAAGTCCTAACTTTTTAAAATGAAAACAGTGTGTCTGTTTTGGTGGTCAGCCTCAGCAGAGAAGCACAGTATTTAATGAGCACGAAGACTGAACAACCCTCTTACCTGGAATGGTGGAGCTTCTGGTTCAGGTCTGAGAAATGCTGGTAGAGGAACTAAAAGCTTGCACGGCACTCTGGAGTTCTTAATCCAGTTCATTTAATGGTAACTAAATGAACATTTAAATTATCAAAGGACAAAAATAAGTAAACAAGGCTTGGTCTTGCAAGGAGCTGAGCACTCAACTTCCACCACATTAGCAGAGATGAGCATATTCAGGATACTGAAGGATCAGGTTCTTAATACAAAAAGCCCGAAGTTTTATAAAAATGTTTTGAGAGCACCAGAAAAGGTTTCACAAATATCTACTGAAAATGCACAAGCACTTTTCACATACAGATATATTTGTTATGGCAATGCTCATTCGGCACTCAGTTTAATGACACAGGGCAATAACATAAAGTCCCTAAGTCGATGTCAATGCAAGTCTGAGGGGATGGTGTTATTGTGTTAAGATTAAACAAAATTATGTTAATTCAAGTTTATTGAGATAATGTTAGGATCAAGAAAAACTGGAACTTAAATACGCACAAGTTGTAATTCTCTACTCTTGTAATTAGTATATTTTGTAGAGATTGCTCTGCATCGTGATCAAAATATAAAAGAGGAGCTGCAGCTTATGAAGTATCATAGCTTATGAATCCATTCCACAATTCAACTGCAGCATTTTAGAAACAAAACTCTATGCATTATGGTTGATGAATATGTAGCTCCACCTAGAATTTCAAGGGCCAGATCCTCAGCTGGTGCAAGTCATCACAGCTCCACTGAAATCCATAAACCTATGCTGATCTATACGATTTATACAAGATAAAAAATATGGCTCCAGGTGCAGATCTATCCCATGACAATGATAAAATATCATAAAGTCACTTCCTTACAACGCCAAACAAGGAACTTTATCAGAATACAGAAAAAAAGATCATCTCTACAACTATTCTGTCTGAGTTTCCATTTGCTTCACTGCCGAGCTTCTGCCTAAAGACCTCCATAATCCCATCCAGACTGGCTTACAGAGATACACTGAAACATATAGTACAAAAATCCTCATCTCTCTCTTCTTTTTTCACCTCTGTATAAACAACATTTAACAAGAATTAATATTTAAGAACAAATTATATGTCTGAATCACCAGCTTCGCCACACAACCTGGTCTGATCACACTTTAGCCTTCATGACAATGTGTTCAGTTGACTGACTTTACCTACATAACAAGTATTGACTCGTGTCAATAGATACGTGACTCTTCAAATTCTATTAAGGGTGGGTCTCCAGGTCTAAGCATAGGGATAAGCTTTGGGTTGCATTTCACTGATTAAAGATGGAAGTCAGAGCTCTTACATTTGATGTGTTTCACATCCTGTTAACATGGCCACAGGATTAAGATTTAACTCTGTAGTTGGCAATGTTATTCTAGTGTGTCAGCCCACAAGCTAGGCTAACTCCAGTAACTAATGTGAGGGTTGCTCTGCAGCCTAGCAGAGCTAATATAGATTCTCTCTCTTGTAGTATCCTCTCTGTAGTACGCATTACTCTCCCTTAACTTATCTAAGGGCTGTTGACATAGGGATCTAATGACGATCTCTACAAAACTAGAAAAATAGTCAATAGCTACCCGATATATATGGGTTGTTCTCTCGAGGACTCTATTTACACTGAAATGGGAAGGATTTTTAGCTTGGCCAGACAGCTACACTCCCATATGAGCAGACAAAAACCAAGGCACAGAAAAGGGAAATGGAGGCAGCAGCTAAGCGCTATATTAGGGATATCAAACTTAAATCACCACTAGGGCCACATGAGGACTAGTACATTGGCCCAAGGGCCTACCACTGACACCTTTTAATATAAAGATACAAAAGTCCCCCCTCTGCGCCCAGCCCCGCCCCCACTCCACCCCTTCCATGAGGCCCCACCCCTGCCCCTCTTCCCACCCCTTCCCCACCCCCACTCCAACCTCTTTCCCAGTTATGTCACAAAAAATCCTACATTTGTAAGTAGCACTTTCACAATAAAGTGATTGCACTACAGTACTTGCAGGAGGTGAATTGAAAAATACTCTTGCTTATAGTTTTTACAATATATAATATAAAGTGCGCACTGTACACTTTGTATTCTGTGTTGTAATTGAAATCAATATATTTGAAAATGTAGAAAAACATCCCAAAATATTAAATAAGTTTCAATTGGTATTCTATTGTTTAACAGTGTGATTAATCACGATTAATTTTTTAACGCAATTACTTTTTTTTGAGTTAACTGTGATTAATTGATAGCCGTAAAATAACCTATCTACTCCTACTTGAGTTTCCATTATTTATGCATCTCAGGATCACATTCGCTCTTTTGGCCACAGCTTCACACTTGGAGCTCATAGTCAGCTGGTTATCCACCCTGATGCTCAAATTATTTTTCAGAGTCACTGCTTCCCAGGATAGTCCCCTATCCTGTAAACAGGGCCTACACTCTTTATACCGAGATGAATACTGTGCTCTGCCTGAGCTCCATACTCCAGTTATCAAGCAGCATAGCTGGAGTCTCTCCCTTCATACTGCTCTTTATATCCTGCATAGCCAGACTGTCAATTCTCCCTGTCACTCATTTCCCCAGATTACAGTTGCTGCCTGCCCTGCGAGATTCCAAAGCAAAGTCTTGGTGCTAGCAAGTTTCACATTGCTTTAGAGCTGGTGGCACTAGAAGCACAGGGGAGAGGACCAGAACCAAGTGTACTCTGTGCTGTGAGAGCCATAAGATGCAAGACAAATTGAGACTAAGTTCTACTTTTCAGTCCCACTCTTCAGAAAACATAATAGGCTGTAAAGCACCACGCTGCACCCAGTCAGGTGACCACATCCCCCTCTCTTGCCCAGAAGAAATGAATAGATCTCTCTGTCAGCATTACATGGAAGCAGATCTGGTGGGTACAAAAACACTGTCACCTTTCAGGGGAGAATGACACCTTAATTAAAATGCTGTTTTTCCATTTGAAATAAAAGTTGAATTCAGGTCCCTATATACTCTCAAAACAGCAGAACTTCACGTGATGTAAAGCTCACTATCTTATGCCTAGTAAAATTTGTCGTGGTCTTTACAGCTGTAAAAGCCTCAGGCCACGTCTACACTACAGCATAAAATCGAAATTATTAAAACCAGTTTTATAAAACTGGTTTTATAAAATCGATTTTACACGTCCACACTAGGGCACATTAATTCGGTGGTGTGCGTCCATGGTCCTAGGCTACTATCGATTTCCGGAGCAGTGCACTCTGGGTAGCTCAGTAAAAGAATGAGACCAATAACTTCGATTTCCATCCACACTAACCCTAAATCGATATAGTAATATCGATTTTAGGGTTACTCCTCTCGTTGGGGAGGAGTACAGAAATCGATTTTAAGACCCCTTAAAATCGATTTAAAGTGCCTTGTAGTGTGGACGGGTACAGCGTTAAATAGATTTAACGCTGTTTAAATCGATTTAACGCTGTAGTGTGGCTGTGAGACCAGGCCTCATATTTGTACAGTAACTTTTGTAAATTTCTAGGATGCCCTCAGTTAATTATTTGCATTTACAATACTACTGCTCCTGATTTCCATGTTCTGTTCCTGCTATTCAGAAGTTACACATATAAAACTTTATCCCCACACCTACAAATTTATTTATTTTTTAAAAACCCTGTACCACAAATGAAACGTTTTGTCACAAGTTTCTCCACTGTAAATCAATAAACAGAAAGCAATAAGTGTATAAAAGCAATGCGATTTATTCTATATTATTTTCTTACTCAGTTAAGGTAAAAGTTGTTAAATACAATTTAATTCATTCAGGAAAGCAGTTAAATAGATACGATGGATGGCAGCTTGTCTTCATCTTTTCCACTTCTTAAATTATGATAGATGAATTATGTACATAACTGCATTTCAGTGCACAATCCCTGTTTTCATGAAAAACATCCAATCAACAATTGTTCTCAATCAATCTCCATCAGAACAATGTGACATCCCAAAATTATGATAAAGGATAAACGTGGGATTCTAACATCTCATAATTATGATAAAGGTGATGAAGGCCAAAAATGTTACAGAAAAGGTCCCTCAACAATATATAGAGCAATCAAATTGTTGTATTTTTTACTTTATCCTAAGTAGTTGAGCCTGTACTTGCTATAAATGTTTCCTATTTCATCATTGTTACTTCCCTGATATTTAGGGGGAGGAAAAAAAAAAACTGAAGAAGTTAAAAAGGATACACCCCACCATTTTTTCTGATTCCAAATCAAGCATGCCTATACTAATGAAGTAAAAAAAATTCTCTGAAGAAAAATATGAGTAACACAGTTTTTATTGCATTATAGCATTTGACAGTGAATCTTTTAAAAAGATCAACATGGCCAGAGTGGGGGGTCAAGAAAGAAACATGTTGTGTTAAGAGGGCACTCCTTAGAGCAGCGTTTGACATCCCATTCTGGTACCACAACACCTGTAGGAGCTGGAAATATGACTGGAACAGTCACTCTGTTCTACGGTCAAGCCTTCTGGTTTCTCTCTTCCTCCTGCTTCCCCAAACTATGTAGTCTTTTCTCCCACTTCTCTATTCCATCCCTTCTCCACACCTCACTGCTACCTTCTTTGACTCTCTCACCCTCCCACTGTCCTCTGACCAACTTTAGCAGGGAAGGACCTTTCGCTGGACAGCAGGGAACCAGAGAAGCCCAAAATGCACATGTGCCACCCCAAAATCTACTTTTTGTTTAGCCATTAGATCAGGGGTCAGCAATCATTCAGCAGTGCTGTGCCGAGTCTTCATTTATTCACTTTAATTTAAGGTTTCGTGTGCTGGTAATACATTTTAACGTTTTTTTAGGCTTCTCTCTATAAGTCTATATAGAATATAACTAAACTACTCTTGTAGGTAAAGTAAACAAGGTTTTCAAAATGTTTAAGAAGCTTCACTTAAAATTAAGTTAAAATGCTGATCTTAAGCCGCTGGCCTGCTCAGCCCGCTCCTGGCCTAGGGTTCTGTTCATCTAGGCCGGCAGCGGGTAAGCGGGGTCTGCGGCTGGGACCCCAGGTCAGCAGCAGGCTGAGTGGGGACGGTGGCTGGGACCCCAACTGGCAAGGAGCCAGCAGCCAGAACCCCAGACCGGCGGTGGGCTGAGCGGGGCCAGCACCCCAGACTAGCAGCAGGCCGAGCTGCTCAGCCCGCTGCCAATCTGGGGTTCCGTTCGCTGGCTTCGGCCAGCCCGAGTCCTGGCTGCCAGCCCCGCTCAGCCCGCTGCCAGTCTGGGGTTTTGGTTGCCAGCCCCTTGCCGTTGGGGTCCCAGCCACCAGCCCAGCTCAGCCCACTGCCAGCCTGGGGTCCCAACCCTGCCCACATAGAGTGAGTACCTACCTTCTCCCTGGTTCTGGCCCACTCTCTTTCTCTCTCTCTCTCTGCACTGAGCTGAGAGTGGGGGTGCACTGAGCACAGGGCTGGGGGTGAAGGAGCAGGCTGGAGGTTGGGGTGCAGGGTCTGGCCAAGAGCTAGAATGAGGGAGGGGGCTCAGGGTTGGGGCAGGAGGTTTGGGTGTGGAGCGCTTATCTGGGCAGCTCCCATTTGGTGCAAGGGGTGCAGGTGGGAATGTGGGTGCAGGGGATGAAGGAGCTCCCATTTGGTTCTCAGGGTGGGGATGTGGGGGGTGCAAGAGTCAGGGAAGGGGGTGTGGGGAGGCTGGGTATGTGTGGGGAGTGGGGGGGATGCAGGGGGCTTGGGTGCAAGGGGGTGCAGGGGTCAGGGCAGAGGGCTGGGGGTGAGTGGGCTGGGATCAGGGGGATGCTCTCAGGGAGGGAGAGGATGCAGGGCTCAACGCAGCACGCTAGGGGAAGAGGCAGGGGAGGGGGAAGCTTGGCTGCTGGTGAAGCCTGCCATACAGCAGCAGCCGGCAGGACCAAGCTTGCTTCTGCCTCCTGCCCCCGTCAGAGAGAGCAGTAGGCGAGGGGCAGAGAAGAGCGGGCTGGGTTGGACAACATTTTTAATGGCACACTGCTGTCTGTCAGGATCCACTTCAGCCTGCTGCCTGGGTTCAGCAGTGGGCTGAGCGGGACCATGGCAGGCAGCAGCATGCCATTAAAAATTGGCTCGCGTGCTGTCTTTGGCACATAGGTTGCCGACTCCTGCATTAGATGGACAAGGGGAAATGTGGGCAGCTGACTGGCAGCTGGGAGGTGCTTTACAGCCTACTGGCCTTTCTGCAGAGTGGGATTGACACCATGCAAGGCACTGCATTTAGCCGCATGGAGTGGAAATCCATCAACCTCATGAAGAAACTTGCAGAAGTACAGCTGGAAATTTCCACCACATGCATCTGACAAAGTGGGTATTCACCCACAAAAGCTCATGCTCCAATACTTCTGTTAGTCTATAAGGTGCCACGGGACTCTGTCGCTTTTTAAAGTAAAACTTGTGTGTGTATATACCTATCTCATAGAGCTGGAAGGGAATCTGAAAGGTCATTGAGTCCAGTCCCCTGCCTTCACTAGCAGGACCAAGTACTGATTTTGCCCCAGATCCCTAAGTTGCCCCCTCAAGGGCTGAACTCACAACCCTGGGTTTAGCAGGCCAATGCATAAACCACTGAGCTATCTCTCCCTCCATGTAGTTTACTAGTAAGTCTAAATTTGTCTCACAGTACAGGAGAACACATGGTTCTGCTCCTCTCCTCCATTCTGCTTTAGAGCTGGTGACTCTGGCAAAGTGAAACTTGCCAGCAGCAAAGTTTTACTCTGGAATCTCACTGCACAGGCAGCAACTGTCAACTGGAATGTAAGTGACCGGGAAAACTGACAGCCTGGCTATCCAGGAAATAAAGAGCAGCATGAATGGAGAGACTCCAGATATGCTACTTGATAACTGGAGTGAGGAGCTCAGGCACAGCACTGACTCAGAGACTTGAGGGGCTGATGTTGGTCATAGTGACTTTAAAGTTCCCTTGGCACCTGTAATGGGTTTAGAGGTCACTATCAAAGGGGATAAATACATCCAGTTAAGGGACACAGTGCACTTACAAAGCTTATTTGGTACTTCTACCCTTGTGAGCATCATGTGTTATAATGAGACTTAAAGGGTCAAGTTCACCACTTGCTTTACAAGAACAATAGCTTGAGGGGAAAAGGGGGCAGCACATATAGCAGTTTGTTAGTAAGAACATGCAATTTAATTTAATTGATGGATCCTGAGGGCCACTGACCGAAGTAGTTTGAGGAGCAAATTGGGGCTTAAATTGCTACTGTGAACTTTTACCCACCCAATGAGAATACTGAGCACAACTCCCCCCCTCCCCCCCGCAGCAATAACTGAGAATAATTGCTAACAAGCAAAGCGGGTTGCTGTTCAAACCTGTAACACAATGCTTTCCAGACTATATGCTGTAACTGCTTACTGGCCAAAGCTGTTCTTTCATTTGCCAAAGATTGCTTGAAGAATAGAGGACTGATGATAAACATCTGGCACTATCTCCTCTCTAGACTTCCCGTTTAATCCAGTCAACACCTGACTTTCTCATACAATGTATGTGTGTGGAAGTTTTGCAGCCAGAGATCTGTTTAACTATTTAAGGTACCATGCTACCACAGTACCATTTCTATCTTTGACCACATTTGTGTAACCAGAACCAATATTTAAACTGTAGGTGATAGAGGGATATGCCATATCCCTACTTTTCACAGCTACTTGAAAAAGTTTAGAAAATGCTGGAATATCTCATCGCTTCTTGAGTGACATTTATGTTACTTCCCACCCCAAATCCAACTGTGGACTGGAACTCCGCCTACTCCCTGATACTGAAGGCCCAGTATCCTCAACAAATTAATCAGATGGTGAAGGAGCAACTAAAATGAATCCCTGGAACAGTGTGCTAAATTTAGTGATAGCTTAGAAATAACACGGGTCTGAGGTCTTGCAAAGCAAGTTTATCTCAATTGTTATTTAGGGCAAGGTTTCACCCTTCTTGCATCAGTTCACCTAAGCAAACTAACTTCTGCTGTGGCTGAACTCAAGCACCAAGAGATGCTAAAAAAGAGTCCTTACATCTTTTTTTCCTGAGATGGAAACTTAAGAGGGGAGAAGGTCAACTGACTACAGACAATAAAACTGAATATAAGCTTAGATTGCTCAAAAATTAAGTTGGTATGAAGGAACAGAAAATATAAAAATCAGCAGTGAATATTTTCCAGCTAGAAAGACTATTATGGAAATGCACTAATATCTCAGTTATTTTAATCTTGAACTGAACTAATCATACTGTACTCTCAGCACCATGCCATTTATTACCATTGAAAAAAATTCTTTCTAATATACACAAACATTTAATACATGACTTTTTCCCTGCCTCTTAAGGGCAAGTGAAGTGCCACAGTTAATTTAACCCCATTTTGAATAATCTGGATAAGTTTCAATACCTATTACACTGTCTCTGTAATAGTTTACAGGTTAAAAGCCCAGAGAAGGTAATATTAGGTTAGAAACTTTCATTCAAAAGGATGGAAAGTGCACTTTATGGCAATAATGTGTTAAAAGCCTTTTAGCAAAGGATGTTATTCTCTTAAAACTGTAATCTCTAGTAAATTACACAAAAACATTTTAATTAGTTTGCAGTTTTTTAGAATAGGGTAATTTATCATGAAGAAGTTGGAAGAACATTCATTTTCACAAGGGCTTTCCTTACTGCCAGTTATCCTGTATATGAGTTTTGACCACAAAGCTATATAAAACAAAGCCTAGGAATCCAAACTTTGTTTCATTTCAGTTACTGTAAGTGTCAGAAAAGGAAATAAAATGTTTATAAAATTATTTTAATAGAGTACAATTGCTGAAAAGGTTAATGAGAAATAAAATTAAAAAGTTTAAACATCTCTTTCCTGTATTTGGGCTATGGCAGACCAAGAGATCAACACTCTAGGAGTGGGAACTGAAGATACTTCTCAGTGACCTCACCACAATTTGCATGAGAATACATTCTAGGAAGCAGCCCCCAGACAAGGATGCAGAAACTGGCATTAACCTCCCACTTCACATATAACACTTCAACAGGAGAACAACATAAAACACTTAGGCTTCCATTGATTATTGTAAGGTTATTCGATCAATAAAACAAGCACCATCTATAATCTAATCTTGAACAACGTGCTTGTATCACCAGCACCCCGCTGGACATCTCGCAAAACCCTGCACTCTCACAGTTCACTCCAGCTGACGGAGCACAGCACAAATCCGTACAGAGTAAGGAAGGTGATGCACCATCCACGCAGCCACTCAGTGTACTGCAGGCGAGCATGTGATAGATTTACAACCCCAGCTTGCCCTGCACTAAAGCCACCTTTAGATAAACCCCAATACTGAAATCTCCAACACTGAAGCAAAGATTTTCAAAGGCACAAATGGCAGTCAGTAACCTAGGTGTCTAGCATCAGGCACCTAATTACCATATCTGCCTTTGAATATCTTCCCCTCATTGCCTTGGATGAATTTAATATTTATTTGGATGAGGTCTCAGACCAGTAGATGGAGGTGTCATGGCCTTAATGGCAACCATGGGATGTCTCAGATGGACCGTGTACACAGCTGGACACACAATGGACTAGATCTTCAACATGTAGATGTTGGGGTTACCACAATCATACTCCCTGCTAGTCTTACTATCATTTTTTTAATAACAGATGTAAGGATTTTCACACTCTCACTTTTGGGATGTGAAACCACAGTGAAACTAGTCTGTCTTCTGAAACTCTTGGGTCCAGTGGATTTTCAGAAGTCTTTGGTGAAAACAGCTGTCCAACCATGAGACCAGTACCTCACTGACAGGTTGGAAGGATATTACAGCTATCTGTTGTTCACAACCACTGATACAGGAAGAGGATACAAAGGGTAAAACATTCTCCCTACAGTGACCTAAAACAGATGAATCAGAAGGAAAGAAAATAGAATGAAGATAACATGAGACATTCTCTGAGTATTGTAACTATGGAAGAGTAAGTGTATGATCCTATGTCAGAGCTGTGAAGGAGGGATTCTCCTCCATTAGGACTTCTAATAATTCCCAATCTGCAGAACTGTTAGGGTCAGCAAATGACTTAACCAACCTGTGTTGTTTTCAAAAGATCTATCCTATCAGGAGGAGCTTTCAACCTTCTTCTCAAGAAAGAATAACGAATTCAAGGGAATCTCTCTACCTTCAATAAAACAAAGTCAAGGAGGAAGGCAACAATCCTACCACCTTATATGAAAGAGCTGAGCCCAGAAATGCAAATTAGGATTCTGAAAGAAATTAAGCCATTTCCTCAAGCTGTTTGTTAGCTCAAGTCAGTATGGAGTCCAGGAGCAGTGATGCACTCATTGTAGTGAATTGTTCATGTTGTTCTCAAAGAAAGCAAACTACTGACCATTTTTAAACATGACAGCCCAAGCAGCACTCAGGAAATCACCACTCGACAATAACCCCTTGAAGGAAAAATGCCACACAAGGAACCATTGAACTAACTTCAGTAACACCTCACCTCACCCAACATTTTAGACCCTTTCCAAGCTTCAGACTTGAGTATGGTATGGAGATTGTGCTGGCTGCACTAATAGATGATCTTGCTAGGCCATACATGACAACACTGTTAGACCAACTAGTGACTAACAAGTATGTATGAAGTGCTGTTTGTGTCTCCTCTTGGGCAGATCTCAGAGTATCATGATTGGCAGCTACTCTTCTTCCCAGAGAGAGCTCACCTTCAGGTCTTAATCCTATTGTCTACTTGTGAATCATTAGAAAATTCATTCTGTAATCTGTCAGTGCTACAAGTTTAGGTAGGACATGCTGTATTTTTCAGTACAAAACAAAAAGAGGGAATCCCTGCTTTAAGGGGAAACTGGAACTCAATCTACTATAGTCACAAAACTAGTGCCTCGATCATGCTTAAAACAAGCATTCAGTACCAAAAATCCAGTACCTATGACAAACACACTGTTTCCACATTAAAAAAAAATCTTAATTTCTTTCATTTCACTGAAAATATTCTCATTTCTCCAACTATCAGCATTCCCAATAACTTGGTGCAGATCAACATTACTGTACTGTGTCCCATCACACCCAAGAGAAAAAGCTCTCTCAGACTACAGCTGAATGGATTGTATTTACAAGACATTTTTCCAGAATTCAATCTTATTCCACATTAAAGTGCTTTTTGGTGAAGTGATAAGATATGCGAGTCCCAAAATTCTAATAATTAAACCTCTAAACATCCATTCTTAGTTCTTTCTCTCTCCTTCTCTTGCTTCCAAATACATTTGAAAAGGACCCACTATTTTACAAGAGCCCAAGCAGAGACAGCAAAAGAAAGATAAATATAAGCCCCCCACTTCCTTAATGTCCCTTATGTACTATAGAACATCAGAATGCTATTCTTTGATGATGCGGTAATAAAAAAAAAGTTGCTCTGGTAATATACACAAAGCCCAAGATACAGGATTACAGGATTAAAGGATTACAAGAAGGTTATTAAAGAGGTTTTTTTTTAAATTCCGTTTGGAAGTTTAAGTTATAAATTTGTATTTGGACTATTTTATTTAAGCTTTTGGGAGAGTTGTTTTCATTCTTCTTTACTTTTCATAATAAGTAATAAAAATAAAAAAATAAAAATTTCTTAACCTGAGCCTTCTAATTGTCTAGGAAAATTTGGAGGCAACAAATTTGTTAGATTTGTATCATTTCAAAATACAGATTCAAGTCTGAACAGCCACATTATAGACTGCATTTTTGTCCACGGAGACCGTCCATGAATGAGATGAAATAATCTCATCATTTTTCCATGACAAAGAGACAGAAAAAAAAATGAAATGTTCTAAAAAATAAAATATCAAAGTCTGAGTACTACCTTTTAAGAAAAATATGCCTGTGGTTGTGATATCTGAGACTACATTATAAACATGAAAACAGATTATAAAATTTACAATGGGACAAAATTAAGTCTGCCCTGTTCTCTTGGACTTCCACCTCTTGATGGAAAAAGTACACGACCCCAGCAACTGGTCCCAATTTTTTTTTTAAATCTGTCTTGTACCATACAAAAAAAAAAAAAAAATTCCCAGGAAACAGGTTGTGGTGCACCTCTAAGGGAGAATTTCAAAGCTTGGAATCTGCTTCTGCTCACCACAAAGGTACAGCTTTAGGAACAGAACATTCCGATTATTTACAGCTGCTGTGATTATTTATAAATGGTATATGTAATCTGACAAATTCAGCTCTAATTGTCCACCTCTCAGTTAACTGAAGGTCAGTTATTTCCCTTGTGGTTGCAATGATTGAAATTCCTCTCCTGCAGGAGCCTGTGTCTTATGGAACTCAAACTAGGTTGCAGAGCTTTACAGTACTGAATCCCAATAATCCAAACCCATGTTATTATAAATGTTTCATTCCACCCCATCTCCAAAACCTTTGTAAAAATCAAGGTTACATTGTATTCATAAATGATTATCTCCTTCCCACCCAACTACCATTGAGGATTTCCCAAAGTTTTAAAGCACTCTGATCTGGCTAAATATATTACCTTGTTTAGCTCTCAGAACAACTGCAGTCCTGATTGGCTGGTAATGTAGATTGTATTTCCTCCACTTGAATGTTCCATTATAGTAAGAGTACTTTTTCCTTTTAGAAGAATATTTTTTTTAACCCATCAATTATGTCTCTGTCTTGAATTCACCCATCTGGAATGAAATAGCATTTTTATCCTTGAAAGCCTTTCAGCAAAAAGGTATTCACCTGCTCTGAAAGCAAGGGTTCAGTCTACTTAGTCTTTTTCTACTGCATGGATTGAAAGAGGGGAAGCTCCGGTCAAATTATTAGGCTGCAGTCTTCACTGAATTCCTTTTGGATACTGCCATAGTTCCATACCCCATTTTTTCTGCCAGTGATTGATAAACATCTTCCAAGAGTTCATTGTGTTGCTACTGTAATTCTTGGACTCGCAAGAATTCAGATCATAGTTCACAAAACTCAACATCAGAGTTTCTGAAAATATTCTGCAGAGATCTCAACAGTATCCTTAACTACTCCTTACTACTAGCTCTGCACCACAGATCACCACCATCAAACTGAAAAAGGGCACACACCTTCATGTATACGGCACTTCTTACTACAGACCGGGCACACCAGTTTTCCTACGCACATATTACCTGCCGATAAGAACCGCTGACCGAAAACACCTCTGTATTCACACCTTACACGCTATTGTAATAGTCTTCGTAGAAAATATGCCTTGAAAGGTATCATTTGAAAACTAATAACTCACTTGCCAAAAATATCATGGTGAAATGTATACAGCAACATTATATGTAAAGTTATGAAATCGCCTTATATGATATTAGAACTGTTCAAAACCACAGCCCTGCCTAGGCAAAGCCTGTTAAATAGGTCTATCCTAAACAAAGGAATTTTACACATAAGTAGTAAACAGGGCCAGCAAAACAGCAGGGGAAGAAAGATGGCAGGAGACAGGCCAAACCTGCATTTCAGAAAACACAGCTGGGAAGAAAGACAATGGAGCCTCCATCACTAGACTCCATGTCACCTGCCTCACTGTTTAAATAAAGTTTGCTTTGAACAGTAATCTTCAGAAAAATCCACTTCAAAACCTATAAAAGAAAGGGGCGTAAAACCCCGAATTCTCTCTTTGACCTAAGAAAGACAAAGGCACTGGCACCTTTAGGCCTCTGGGAGAGATCCTGACCAAGGAAAGGGTCAGTCACCATCTTGCTTGAAGACCATGGGAGAGAAAATCAATCATAAATAAAGCTTTGACCCAAAACTTAATCTAGTAAATTTTCACTTTTATTTGCTTGTAACACTTTCTAACTTAATCTCTTATACCTGAATTCACTTAAAATCCTATCCTCTTTTGTTAATGAACTTATTTTTTAATCTAAACCAATCTAGCACTGTGCTCAAACTGAACTGTTTAATAACTCCAATTAAGTAACAAACTGTTGAATATCGACTCCATACAGGAGCAATGAACTTTAATATCTGAACCACCCAGAAGAGGTCTAGACTGTGCAGAACACAATTTTTGGGAAAATTCGAGGCTAGGGGTGTGGTGGGGTCATCTTGCAAGTAGTAACCAAGGCAGGTGGAAGCCAGAGTGTGGCTGATGTGCTGCTGACAGGCTCCTGGGTTCAGAGCTGTTGAACCAGGGCTGCCGCTACACACACACTCACTCACACACACTCAACAAGTTTGTGAGCAACCCAGATTGGGAGCTACAACAGCAAAGCATAGTGAGACAACCACAGTTGCAGGGTGCCTCACAGGCCTGTATTGCAACCCAGAATGTTACAACCATTCTAGGCCTTTCTCCTTTCCACCATTCTGCTGAGGGAAAGATAACTATCCCTTTCATATTCCCAAAACTATTCAGACAACACATTCAATATATGGGCCACAGACTGAATTTTCCAGTACTTTCCTGAATATAGACACATGAAGACCTGAAATGCCTAATAAGCCTCTGCAAGAGAAACCTGGAAACAGTGCATCTCGTAGGCAAGGAAAGCACAGATTATTTCATCAAATAGACCACAGTATTATGATCTATGCATGCAACAAGGAAGACAATTTACTTCATGTGAAAAGTTGGGGGGGGTTTACCCACTTCTAAGGCAAAACTATAGGGCAGAGCTAATGTCTGTCTATGTCCAGAGTTTCTAGCTTTTTGGTTGGGAGCAGGGAGGAGCAGAAAATATTTTTAAGTACTTCAGTTTCAAACTGGTTTTTAAGCTTGACTTTGAATTTCTTGATGTTATATGGCAATTTTTTTAAACAGTACAATTTTCTACTATGTCTTAAATTAATGGCCTATTAACAACCTTACTTCCATTTTAATGAAGTTGTGTATTTGGGAATTACAATATAGACATGAATTTCTCAATATATTACTAAGCACTCTTGTCTTTGACTGGAAAGACTGCAGATTTTTCAAGACTCTTCTGTTTCTTTACTGGATACAAATACTTTTTTAGGAAAACCATGGAAACTCCCATTATGTATTTAAAGGGAGTGAAATAGGTGAAAGTGAGGAACGCATGTGAAATGCACAGTGGTGCTCTAGCCCTTCCATATATAATGGAATAAATGAAGTTATCCCAGTGACATATTTGTGTTTAATAATTAAACCCCTGCTAAGGAAAGATCTGCAAACATGCGTTTACAGTAGTGATCAAAACAGGAGGATGCTGGGACAACTATTTGACTGCTAACTCATAGCAACATTCAAAGACAACATACGGGTTTCAGTACAAATGTTTGGTCTATACTCAGTGAGCCTACATCACGTTAAATTACAATATGAATATTTCAGGTACTTCAAATAAAAAAATGGAGATTAGCTTTCATAAAATTACAGAAAAATTATTTGGCAAATTCACATGCAGCCAAGTATTACTCTGAAATGTATCTCTCTATACATTCTAGTATCACACTGTGCATACTCGAGTGAGTTCAAAGGAATGACATAACACTTCGTGTCCTCTGTCACTAGCAAATTTTGAAAAGAAACCTCATAGAATTTAATAAGAGAATAAATTAATTAATAGCTGAATGGAGCTGACACTTAAAAAATGTAGATTGCCAGTGTTGTTTTTTCTTCTTATTTAAGCAGTATTTGACATCATTAAGTATTTGATGTCATCCTGCCAATCAGTTTATCATCTTGCAGATTAAGGATCCAAATGAAAAAAGCACAAGAGGCAGTGAATACCTGTGACAATATTGATGTAAATAACAAAGCAGGATAAAATAAAAATCTTTTAACTAATGTTGAGGAAAAACAGCAGCATTATTTAAAATATCCAATTTATCCCTCCAATGCTCTTACTGATAACCTATTAACCTAATCCAACTGTTTTAAGGAGATGCTGCTAAGTACACATTTAGGGGTGTGGAGGATTTACGAGGATAATCACATTATTGTTAATGAGAGTTGCCAATGTGAATCCCTTGCCATTAAAGGGAGAAGAGACTGCTTATATAGAACACAGGGCAGTACATATTTTTTATTGTGTTGGGGACTGATTTTGAAAAGAAGCACAGTTCTATGGAAGGCCTTTGCTCAATAGAAACTCAGGTTGCACAGAATTCTATGATGCAGTGACTGGAAATCTCACTCAGGAAAGAAAAAGGCTTTCCTTTCTAAGTACATAGAACACTGTTTATGGGCTACCATTCTACTCTTTCTCTGCGACAATACCCACGTATCCTGCATCAATTAAACAGAAAAGATGGATCACTGTTGCAATCTAACACTGAATCTCTAGGCATTTCCTTGTACCCACATGCTGGTAATGAGGAACTACATACAACTGTCTGCAGTTGTATAGGGCAGAATTTATAAAAAGGTCAATTAATTTTTCTAGATCGTGACAACAGTTCCTTAGTGGCAAAGAACCCATTAGCAACAGGCCTCAGAACTTACAAAAAGTTCTGTACAGTAAACAATCATGTAGCTGGGAAAAAATGTCTCTACAAATGGAGGTGGTTACTCCTGCTTATTTCAGCGAAATGCTCACCACTAAGTTCTCCATTCCCACACTGACGGCAGATCTATTTTCTTCTGAACAGAGTCCTGAGTTGTATTCCTCCCAAACTGTGAAAGTCAAAACTAGCTTATTTTTTCCCCCCATTGTATAAAGGAAGGTCAAAGGAACAGGTAATAGCTCTTTGGAGACTTGTGAAAATTAGTTCCCAATGCAAGCACAAGTGCACCTGTACCTTTTTTCACAAACACCTTTACAGATGGATGATGCTTATTATTTTGTTGCTGATAAACTCCTCTATGGAGCTCAACTAAAAAAAGATCATTGCAGCAGGTGTACTCAGACTATCTTTGCTAGATTTTATGCCTTTTTCTTACAATACTTACCTAACTTGCAATAATTATAAAGCTTCACACATATGGATAATACAGCTATGTATATGCTAACTGTCCTGGCATTTTTCCCTACAATAAATCATTCCAGATGTTAGTCTAAGTAATCATGTCTGACACCTCTCTGTTTTAGTAATGAAATACTGCCTCTGCAATGCCTTGTTTGTATTTCTATGGATCATCTGTGAACATAAAGACTGCAGAGTTAAAACAGCCACATATATGGGCATTGAATAGAAATATGCTAAAATGAAAATATGGCAACAGTATGATTAGCATAAACAGGATAAATATGGAAATACAGTATTCTGTGAGAAAAAAATCACAGCTACACAGTGCATTTATATTCTTACATTCGATGATGAAGCTACACATTTCCATACATTATCATCATGACACCATAAACCACAAACAATTCATATAATTACCAATGTTATCAATCTCATGTGCTATTCTATATGAACAAAAATCTTTTCCTTTGAAAAATAAGAGACTAAACTTTGCAGTTTTAGTCTTAAACCAAGAAGTCTTGACAAGCAAAGATGGGTATGGACATTCCTTTCAGGAAAAATCAGGCTTGCAAACTAAACACACCAGTAATTTTATAAGCCAATTAAACTAAATATTCAAAGATGTTTATGAAAAAAAATGGTTAAATTTTTGACATTAAAAAAGGCTTGAGCTTCACTGATTTGATTTTAGGCTAGCCAAACCTAGAAGAGTATATTTTAAAAGATGTGCATAGTTTCCAGAGTGAAAAATAAATCTGTTCAAGAAGATCAAACACTCTCCTGGGATATTTAATTGAACACGTTAAATGTCAAAGTTAACCATTAAAATGATTAAATCAGTATAAGACTATTGCTGACAATGGAATTTTAATATATCAATAATGTTGTATGGCAGGATACGGAAAAGAATGTATACAGGAACTAATTTTACATTAAAAAAAATCAGTATTTAATATTTGTCTTAAACACTGATAAGGAGCTGTGTCAATATTCCTGTCAACCTTAATTTGTTTCAGTGAAGATATCAAATAATGATGATGATTACCTAGTGATGTGAGTTCTGCCATAAATTACACAAGTATGCTAATTAGACTATCAAATTTCATTATGAACACAGTGACATAAAACCGAAGCATTGAACAGTAACTTTCAGAACCTACCAGTCAGCATAAGCCATTTTTAATTTAAACATTAAAAACAAACAACACTGACATTATACTCCATATTCTTTATGAAAATATGTTTGTGGTAGGAATATGACATAACTAAGATATGCTTTATGCAAGATAACTCTTATAAGGTATCATTGGAAAGGTTATAATTTACTGAATATGATTATCCTATTTATATGCATGTATCATATCTATATCTGAAATTAGGAATATTGACTATATATCTATGTTTCAAATATGTTACTTTGGATGACGCCCCCTGCCAGGTACAACAATGAAAAAGCCCATCAGCGAGACAGAATGGACTGTAAAAGAGCTTATAGTCTTCCTGTGAACATGTGGGTCAGCTGTGAAGAATGGCTAGAGGGCCCCTACAGAGGCATGTGAACATGTCACCTGATACTGGAACCCATCTTCAATTCTGTACTTTTCCACAAGAAGCTTGGGGGGGGGGGAAGGGGTTCAAACTAGAAACAAAGGGAGTGAAGTAATCCAGGTCCTCAGTTCTCCACTGCTACCCCACCCAAGAAGTCTGCTGGAAACAACTAAGACTGAACTCGGACGAAAGAACTGGACCACACTGGAAGGGTGTCTGGCCTGTGAAGATAATTATTAGAACCACATTTAGAGTGAGAACTTAAATGTAACCAGTGTATTAAGCTTAGTTTGCATGCTCTGTTTTATTTTCTTAGTAATCTGCCTTGTTTTGTCTGCTACCTCCTTAATTGCTTAAAATACACCTGTTATAGTTAATAAATTAATTTCTGGTTTACAATATAACCCAGTTTATGTGATTTCTAACCCGGGAGATGGGAGGGACAGAGGGAAGTTGTGCATACCCTCCTCCATGTTGAGGGAAGAGGCAAATTTCATATAATTGCATTCCAAGAGGTGCTGTGGAAAGTCCCTTAAGCTGAGGCTTCCCTGAGCAGATCTCTGTCTCTCTATGCAGCCTGGTATGATCCTGCCTGTGTGCTTGGGGAGCCTAGCCCAGCAAGACAGGGAGCCTAGCCCAGCAAGACCAGGTAAAAGGGGGCCCAGACTGGCAGAATAGTCTGACTCAGTGGCATCCCAGCACACCAGGTGACATCCCAGGGGTCCAGCCCATCACAAACATTTCTGCCACTGACTTCAGAAGGAGCACAATCAGGCCCAAAGATGAAACAAGTGGTTTAGAATACCAGGAACCTAAATGACAGCTATATTTACATAGCTGATAAGGAACTATTGCTCCCACCCCCATCAATATTTAGTGTAATGTTTCCTAAAAAAGCATTAAAGTTAACGACATGCCTCCATAGACAGTATAGAGGGCAGATCATCGAGAGACCTGGAATTAACAGCTTTTTTAAAATAAAAACATTCTGGCACCAAAAAGGTTGAGTTAACAATTAAAATTTGGCATAGAAATTGCATAAAGGCCTTTTTATTACCTATTTAATTGGCTGAAGCATGACCACACTGGGGCACTTCACAGTTGAGTAACACAGGGCAAGACTAGTCTTAAGCTGCAGAGTACTGTGCCCCAGTGTGGTCACACTGGAGCCATGCACACAAAATTGATACTGAACTTAATTGATCTTGTAAGATCATCACACAATGTCTTTGAAACTGACTCCTACACTCTTGCTATACTGCCTTGCAGGGACTGCACCACCACCAATGAGGTGTGATGCTTTAGTAAAAAGGTGAGACAAAAAAAAAACCAGCCCACGCATGTGATCCAGAACACCCACTACTTGGATACATCCCATCAATCCAGATGCTAAAGTCCAGAAACTGCTTTGCCTCTGAAAATCCTTTACCCCAAAATACTACTGTGGAAGTCTACAGAGTAGCAAAATGATGGGAAATGCCAATAATCTTAGCGAATCTGATTCCTTCAGGACAACTCTCTCCATGCACTGACCTCAGACAAAAACAGTGGTGTACTCTAAATCAAGTGAGAGTGGAACCTGAGGAATGATGCCAACTGTGAATGTGGAGAGTCTAGTCAAACACTTGAACATAGCCCGATGCAGTACCCTCTGTCAACATCCTGTACTCCTGAGGACCCTATTTATCACCAGATTTTGGCTGCAGTTTGGAAGTGATAAGCTCTGATGATGATGACGACCTCTTCAATTTTGCACTCTTTACATGCACACAGCATACGCTGTTGTGGTGCTTGGAGTGACTTACAGCCACGAATACCAAAACTCAGGACAGATTGTCAGAAAATAGGGCAGACACCCCTAAACTGATGGTGAATCTAAAGGTAGACTATACCCAGCCATTAATGAAGTATACTCCTGAATCATTACACTAGTTTTACCATGGAATATAGACAATCCCCTTGGCATTCCAGCCCCTATTTATTACTCAGGCAAACTGGAGTTTGGTTATTAAAACCAAAAACACCACACATCAGGTTCTTCCAGTCTCAAAAGACCAGTCATTCACCGCAGGCACTGGATGTTCAGGATCTCACCAAAAACCAACACTGTAGCCAAATTCTCTAATAACTAAACTATACGTGTATTAAGAAAAGAAATGAGAGTTATTAAAAGGTCAAAGCAGATAAAATACATTACCATGGAATCAGAATGAGTCCAGTTGTTAGCACAGATATATCTGCTAAAATTCTCCAAAAGTCTCTTAGAGTCCCTCCATGAACATTTTTTTTGTAGATCTCACTCCATTGTAGATCTAACTCCGCCCATTTAGAGTTCAGCAAATCAGAGATGTTGAATCAGTCTCATGAATCCATATTTATAGCTCTCTCACACAGAAAGCAAGCTGACAGGTGTCTTCACAGAAAATCCATCCCAGCATGTGCTTTCTTCTGACAAAGAATAGATATCTGAGTGTGTGAAAAGTCCCAGTAGCACTTGCTTTGAAGACCAAATGCTTCAGACCTAAGGCTTAGGTCTTGTAAGACACAATGTGATAACCAAACAATTCTCCAATAAGTAAATTCATACCTAAAGCTACATGCCTTTTGATCTAATGTCAATAGAGTATAACTGTATACATAATGTAAAGGATTTAACAACTACAGGTTAATTTGGTTACACGCGTATTACTCCTGCGGGAATTCTGCGGGACTGCATGCCCACAGAAAATGCCCCCCAGCAGAAAACAGCAGGGAAGCAAAGGGAAACCAGAGGGAGACTATCATGGGTGCAGTTGGTCGGGGGGGGGAAGCGTCCCTCCAGAAGCAAGGGCATGGGAGGTACACAGGGTTACATGCCATTGCTCCCCCTCATTTCTGCAAGCGCATAGCTGCCTAGCTGAAGGAGGCTGCATCTCAGCTCCACTGACTCTGAGGCTGAACGCCACCTCCTGGATCCTAGTGCCAGTCGTGATCGACTTCTGTGTGCTGGGAGACTTCCTGTCTTCCGGCTCAAACAGAAATGTTATGAGAGTAACTAGTGTATGTAAAACAGATATGCCTTAAAAACTGGCTACCTCAGTAGAATGAAAACAGGACAACATGGATAGAGTGATTGCCTGAAGTTTCACAAACTTCAAATTTTACTAATCTTACGGAATTTGTTGGCAAGAACTGTGTCCCTAAAAGAGAGATGAAAGAAGAGAACGTACTATGACTGCTGTCATTACTAGCAGCATGCAAGTGTGGAATGTTTTAGAGATAAGATGATTTTATTTAACCCAGAATATTCTACTAATCTGTTTTTCTCTGTTGCGAGGAATGGGCACAGAAGAGGTTCAGAGACCTGGGATAGGATTCACCCATGATGTGGGAGAGCCAAGTTCAAGCCTCACTCTTTCTGATTCAGAGAAGGAATTGGAACTTGGATCACCCACCTGCAAGGTCAGTGGCTGGTTTACAGGGTATTCTGCAGTGGGGGTCTCATTCTCTCCAGCTGAAGCTGTTCTACTGTGTATAAATACTTAAATAGTCACCATGCGAGGCAAGTTTGTAGAAATTTTGGTGGTGCCCAGAACCTGCCCCCCCAACTCCGCCCCCCCAACTCCGCCTCTACCTGCCTAAGGCTCTGGGCAGGGTTTCAGTGGGGAGGTCTGGGGTGCAGGTCCTGGGCTGGGGATTAGGGTGCAGGAGGGGTGCAGGCTTTGGGAAGGAGTTTGGGTGCTGGATGCAGGCTCTGAGCTGGGGCAGAGGGTGGGTGTGCAGGAGGGGGTGAGGGGTGCAGGCTTTGGGAAGGAGTTTGGATGCAGGCTCTGGGCTGGTGGTGGGGGTGTAGGAAGGAGTGAGGGATGCAGGCTCTGGGAGGGAGTTTGGGTGCTGGGTGCAGGCTCTGGGCTGGGGCAGGGGGTGGGTGTGCAGGAGGGGGTGAGGGGTGCAGGCTTTGGGATGGAGTTTGGGTGCAGGCTCGGCTGGGAGTGGGGTTGTAGGAAGGGGGAGGTAGTGCATGCTGGGGCAGAGGTTCAGGCTGCAGGGGAATGAGGGTTGGGGCTGAGGATGAGGGGTTCATGATGCGAGGGCGCTCAGAGCTAGGAGAGAGGCTCAGGGTGCGGGGGAATGAGGGCTCTCGCTGGGGCAGAGGATTAGGGTGCAGGGGGATGAGGACTCTGGCTGGGGCTGAGGATCAGGGTGCAGGGGGATGAGGGCTCTGGCTGGGGCTGAGGATCAGGGTGCAGGGGGATGAGGGCTCTGGCTGGGGATGAGGATCAGGGTGCGGGTGGATGAGGGCTCTGGCTGGGGCAGAGGATCAGGGTTCAGGGGGATGAGGGTTGGAGCTGAGGGTTTGGGGTGTTGGAGAGGCTCAGGCCTAGGGCAGGGTAAGGGCAGCCTGCCTTACCATTAGCAGAGAGCAGGCGCTAGGACCCTGGGACAGCAGACAGCAGTTCTGCCGGGAGTCGTTCTCTGGCAGCATGAGCAGAGCAGGCAGGAACGCAGCGGAGGAGGGATGCAGGGGGAGGGGTGGAAGGCGGAGGCCGGGACCAGCTCCAGGCAGGGACGCGGCGGGGCGGGGTGGTGGGGGGAGACGTGCGGGGGCCGGGGCCGGGGCCCAATCCAGGCAGGACCTGGGGAGAGACCCAGCTCCAAATATCACTGGAGCGGGGCACCCAGCCCCAAATATTCCTGGAGCCCGGGCACCTCGAGCCCATATAACCCGCTGCTTATGATAGTCACTAAGACAGAGAGAGAATAACTGTATAGTGTGGTGTTTAGGGGACATACCTAGGAGTGGGAACATCTGAATTAAAAGTCCCTGCTCCAATGAATATTTAAGTGCCATTCATGGAGGAAGAGGAGGAATTAAGTTCCCTTGTGAATGGTGAATCTAGCTGCCTCTCCAAATGTTTTGGCAAAAGCACTGGCAAATTTGTGTCAGATTCACGTTTAGTTTCAGTTGATCTGAAACTGCATTTTTCAGCGAATAAACTATTTGGCTGAAAAATTTCTCCCAGCTCTAGCTAAAACCTGTCACCTTAAGGGCCACCAAAGACAATAGGAAGCTATTACAGACCCAGGAGCACTGGTATAAATAACATGCTGCTACTACAGTGATCCTCAAACTTCTCATGTCGTGCCCTCACTTATCGTTGTCTGCGACACTTATCGTTGTCTGCAAAACCCACTCCTGTTGGGGAGCAGGGCCACAGCTCGTGGGGGGGGGGAAGAAGGTGTGGACAGGGGCAAGGGGGCCAAGGTTGGGTGTGGGTCTGGAGCCAGAACAGAGTCGCAGCCAGGAGCCAAGGTTGGGGCCAGAGCCAGGGCCAGGAGCAGAAGCTGCAGCTGGACAGCAGTCAGGGGCAGAGAGGAGCTGGGTGGCGCAGGGGCCCTGCCGCACCCTCCCTCCCAATGTTCATCCACACCTTACAGTTTGGGGACTTCTGTGCTATTGGTATACAGCACTTCACAAGTGGGCTTTTTGTGGGATAACTCGTAAGGCAGCAATTATCTTCATATGTGCTTGTACAGCACTCAGCACAATGGTGTCTGCTCCAATATATTTAGAATTTCTTAAATTTTGTTTTAAGACAAACCATAGCATTTTGCACTCTAATGTCTGATAAACTATTTACAGATATATCCAAAAAAGGCATTCCCTGCTACCTTCCCCACAAGAAAAAAACAGCAGTTCCCACTCTCTTAGCCCTATCACATTAGTTATTCTTTAAAAAGACAGATTCTTATTCATGGTACTTAACAGCAAGGCTAAACTAGATGCATCCAGACAACAACAACTATCTTTATTGCCTGATTCCTCAAATAAGAGGATTCTGTCATTAAACTGTTCCCTTGTGTAGTACTTATTCCAGCTCTAGTCTACTAACTGAGATTGAAAAAGCTCGCAATGGATCACTTACTCTGTGTTTTAATAAACTGTCCTACTTAACCCTCAATATTGTAGCAGATGTATCATCAAAAGAGATTTACGTGGTGTTGATTAAAGTATGTAACATTTCTGCAGATTAAAATCAATGTTCCTAATGTGGGCACTTCAGTATACAGTGTTCATTGACAGTGACAGTTCCTACCAAAATACAGTACCCATTTATTCATTTCATTGGGAAGACAGGCAGGATTTAATACTAGTTTAAATACAGTATACATGTATTTTAAGGGTCAAGTTCTCGTATTGAAAGGTACAACAATGGATAAAAAAAATATTTTAGGGATGAGAATGTAATGATCTTAGTGTCTTTTCTTGCCTTGCTATCTAGAATATTATCTTGATAGCTGCATTACTTTAATATTTTTAAGTATTTACATAATCGTTTTACTGTACTTCTGGATTTTGTGCACACTTTCAGAATTAAAATTTGATTTTGCATAGTGCTTTTTAAACTCATTGTATCCCCTAATGCTTTACTGGTCAATGCTTTACAGCAGATACCAGTAATGCAAGACCCGTACAAGCAAATCACAATTAATACGCATCAGCCAAAGCTTTAGCTCACACATAGTCTGGTATATGTGAACTGGAGTAGTCAAGCAGGTTTCTAGGATACCAAGGTCGTCATCTACTATTGTCAAGAAGTGCCGTCACATCCTTAATTTCTACCCTGACAACAAAGAGATGAACCAAGGTCTCTTCTGCCTATCATCTCAGCATAATAATAATAATAATACTTCTAACTGTGTGGAAATAGCTGTCTTACTCCTGACCTCAATAGCTCTGCATTGCAAAGGCAACCTGAGGGCAAATCCACACTGTCCTGCAGTTCATACTACAAGGGTGTGAACAATAGGCATAAAGTGTTGCACTAACTCCCCTGTGTGGATGCTTTGGCCACAAACTTAAAAGGTCCCACACTTCCAAACTTTAAGTTCACACCTGCAGCATCCACATGGTGGAGTTACAGCAGAGCACTTTGTACAGGAGGGTTGTGAACAGCAGTGCACACCAAACTGCGGGGAAGTGTAGACACGCCCATGGACAGGTGCCTCCCCATAGTGGGGGGCAGAAGGGACAAGCTAAGGGGAGGTATGCAACTGTTCCATGTGTCTCCTCTGCCCAGTGACACCTCCTCATACCTTCGGCTGCTCTCCCTCGCAACTGGGTGGGGAGCAGGACAGAGCTGCTTCTGCCTGAGAGAGACTCTCCCAGCCAGGGAGAGCAGCCGAACATACAGTGGGAAGGTGCAGGGAGAGAAGGACTGAGTCCCTCTCCTTCCCCACCCCCAGCAGGCCAAACTACACATCACCCCTGACAAGTCCTTAGTCTTCCCAAGACCTGGATTTGAAACCACCGCCTCAGAGGTAAAAGTAAAGCTGAGGGCCTGAAAGGCTTCATTCTATTGTTCTGCATACATGTCTACTTGGGGAAGACAGTACGATTAATAGTATTAGCAGCAGCAGTTAGGAACCCCAATAACAGTTTGTGTCCCAGCATGCCAAGGACTACACAAAACCAGAATAAAAAACAACCCTGGTCCAAAGAACGTAGGTTTCTGGCATTAACAATAGGGGGGAGATACCCATTTATCCAGATGCTGGGATCCCAATGTCTGAAAGTAGTGAAGACTTGGAAGAGACCAAACCAATAGATTAGTCTGGATCAGAGAAGTGATGCTGACTGATGAGGGAGCAGAAGAGGAAGGGGCTGAGACAGCACTCTCTGTTTTGGACAGATACCCAGTTTTTGTTAGCACACATTGTAGGATACATGCAGCTCTGGATTCCTCAGGCGGTAGCAGTGGAATCACACACCTTTTTTCATCCCGCTACACTTGATAAATGTAAAGAGAGAGGGATGTAATAAGTTCTCTTTTATTTACCATAAGGAAAAATATATATGAGCAGAATCTGTAATTATGACAATACAAACCTAAACTGAACCATTTTGTAAGAGCTAGACATTCTAGCTAGTCCTTCAACATCTTTGTTGCTAACACATGTAGCCTTCGATCAGGCTGAAATTAAATTATTCTAGACAAACTCAACAAAGTAAAGGTTTCCTAAAGCAATTAAGACAATAGCAGATTCTGCCACAATTTATCATCTTTATCTATTAGCTGGTTTGCAGCCATCAAATCAATTATTAGGAACCAAAAGGAGATTAATATGTAAATAAAATATTTATCTAATCAAATGTTATTGAAAAGCAATGAAACAACAGTTTTAATTTTTAGTTCATATAGTTTACAGAATACTTACTAAAATTTAGAATATTTTCTTCAGACAATTATATTAACATTTTTTCTTGTGTTTAAAATATGGTACCTGACACCATAAACTTCAAACCTAAGTTAGATTTATTTTGTACTTCCCTAGTAAAGCAGAAGGCTATCGTTTGGGGAGGAGGGTTGCTTTTGTTTGTTTTTTAAAAAACAAAAACATCTCAATGTGAAGTGGAAAATATAAGTCCCTCCACAGTAATTATTTTGTATTAGCCTTAGATTGCATCATCAGGTTTAAACAATTTTGTGCAAACAGCAACATTGTGGCCAATATCACTCCAAGCATGACCACTATAACTTGATTTCAAAATATGTTTATGGTAGCATTAGTTAAGGTCATATTTACCAAAAAAAAAT
Source organism: Gopherus evgoodei (assembly GCF_007399415.2). Taxonomy (NCBI): domain Eukaryota; kingdom Metazoa; phylum Chordata; order Testudines; family Testudinidae; genus Gopherus; species Gopherus evgoodei. Next base: position 207,448,097 of record NC_044323.1, read on the forward strand.
ATGGTTTTGTACGAGTGTGAACAACACAGTTAATTCTACACTAGCTGTTCTTTACAAAATAATATTTGCTTTACAAAACTGTCATGCTCCTACTGGAATTATATTACATCTTTCAGTTCCTTTCTCTAGAGGTCATTAACTTTGGCCTCTTCTTTATCTTCAATCTGAAGTTAATTCCCTGGGCAGCATGTTGCTTGCTGGTTCAAGGGATTAAACATAAAGGCTTATCTAGAAAAGCAGCTTTTGGTACAATGCTATTACATGATGATAGCTTACCCATAAACTGTCAAATCAATGTATGTTAGACATACATGTTAATTTAAAAAGAAATATTTTGTTCCAAAATGACAGAAATAGGATTATTTTAACGCATTCTCGATACGTTTTCATAATCCCGTTACAAGGGACCTACAATAGGACACTCAAATTCTCATATCAGAATATTAACTATAAGTGAAAAGAAATTGTTTATTAATTATGCTAATTTTACAAAACTCCCCAAAATATACAAACAATATAATTAACGGTTCAAATTTTGAACTCTGTAAGGAAAAAGGCCCAAATAGAAAAGCAAATCACAAGGCAAAAAAGATGTATTCTTTAAAATCATAAAGGTAGCACAATATACACAATTTATTTTGCCATTTTATCTGGATAAAGAAATGTGTCTTGCTATGTTTATAAAGCAATGAGGAAATTTGGGGCACTAAATCAATGATTTACACTAACAATAATGGGATGTCAATACCTAAACTACTGTGTAAGATGCTCCATATTTAACTAATACAGAGAATACACTACTCTTGTATTACATGCATTTATTCACCATGCACCTCATTCTACCAGCTCCAATCCAAATTAGGGATTATAAACTATTTCTTTACTGACAAACATATACATGCATAAACCAATAGTGACTGACATTAGCATTACCAACAAAAAAATCTTCGGCTGAACCTGCTAACCAAAGCACACGTATGAGCAAGAAATACCATGGGTCAAACACTCGGTTATGCACAGCTGGCAAAATATGGAGAAAAGGGTTCTATACCAGCTTTAAATTATACCTGTTTTAAACTATACCAAGGGGCCAACTGAGGACAGCTGGAGCACACTCCCTGCCCCAACATGACTCCTATCCTGGTAAGCATACTGGGGGTGAGGTGGTGTTAGAGACAGCTATGCTAACAATACACCTACTGAGGATCTCTCACACAGGGGGAATTGAGATTAGTCTTGTGCCTTTCTTTTCCTTCCTCACTGTACAGTACACCTCTACCTCGATATAACGCAACTCAATATAACACGAATTCAGATATAACGCGATAAAGCAGTGCTCCGGTGGGAGGGGTTGCGCGCTCTGGTGGATCAAAGCAAGTTCAATATAATGCAGTTTCACCTATAACATGGTAAGATTTTTTTGGTTCCCAAGGACAGCGTTATATCAAGGTAGAGGTGTATTTTGCAGTTAACACAGCAACGTTTTATAGTACAAAGTAAAAGGCATATTGCAAGCTGACTATTTGGCAGACATGCCACCAAGGCTGTGACATGGCTTAATGGATGAATCACTCTGTGACATGTCTTATTTCAGTGAAAGTCAAGCTACATGCCAAAACGAGTGCTGCTATCTCAACATCATCTAATTTTTATAAGTGACTTCCATTCAGCTCTGTTCTCTCACACATGGTATTCTGAAATATTAAAATAAACTGAAGACTATTTCTACTGTATTAGTCATTTGCATTGGATTATACCTGAGTGACTTAAATAAAAATATTATTACTATTACATCTGTCACAGATGCAATAAGCATGGATAAGCGTAATCTCTTCATTGTTTTATGGAACACAATCCTCTGGAGAGCGTACAAATCCACACGATATCCCTGAGTACTCGATTTTAAATTTAGATCTCACAGTTTGATGAAAGATGTGTATGCACAGAATTCCTTTTTGACTATGAATCTAGGGAAGACTGTGTGTTGTTTATAAGGATAAAACAAAAATTTGTTTTATATACAAACACCATCATTTCTCAGAGGTTCACAGTCTGACAAACAATTTAGAGAACCAAAGTGAGGAACCATGGTCCAGCAGTTAGAGTGTTATCTGGGGACTCAGGCGACCAGGGCTCAATTCCCTGCTGTACCACAGCCTTCCTACATGATCCTGGGCAACTCACTTTGGCCTAGCCTGTACTTAAAAGGTTTTGCTGGTATAGCTATACAGAAAAACTCTCCTAGTATACTCAGCTCATATTGGCAAAAAAAGTGCTTTTGCAGATATAGCTTAGACCAGTGGTTCCCACACTTGTTCCGCCACTTGTGCAGGGAAAGAGCCTGGCGGGCCAGGCTGGTTTGTGTACCTGCCACATCCACAGGTTTGGCCAATCGCAGCTCTCAGTGGCTGCAGTTTGCTGCTCTAGGCCAATAGGAGCTGCTGGAATTGGCGCGGGCCAAGGGACATACTGGCCACTGCCTCCAGCAGCTCCCATTGGCCTGGAGCAGCGAACTCCGGCCACTGGGAGCCGCGACTGGCCAAACCGGTGGACGCAGTAGGTACACAAACCGGCCCAACCCGCCAGGGGCTTTCCCTGCACAAGCAGCAGAACAAGTTTGGGAATCACTGACTTATACCATTTCAGCAAACGAAATAAACCGTACTGGCAAAAGCACTTTTACATCCATATAAAAAACTATTGCCTACCTCTCATAACTGTTGTTCTGTGAGATGTGTTACTCGTGTCTATTTCCAAGTAAGTATGCACACGCCACGCGCACAGTAACCAGAAGGTTTTTCCCCTAGCATTGCCCATTGGGTCAGCTCAGGCACCCCCTGGAGTCAAGCCTTCAGGGCGTCACATATAGGCCCCTGTTGACCCTCCTCCTCTCCAGTTCCTTCTTGCCAGATACTCCAACAGAGGGCAAGGGGGGTGGGTCTTGAAATGGACATGGGCAACACATCTTGAAGAACAGCATTTTGAGATGTAAGTAACCATTTTTTCTTCTTCAAGTGCTTGCTCATGTCGATTCCAAGCAGGTGACTCTCCCGCCTTACCTAGGAGGCGGAATTGGAGTTCATACATTCACTGATCGAAGCACCACTCTGCCAAGCACTGCATCATCCCTGGTATGCTAGGTAATGGCATAGTGAGCAGTAAATGTGTGGATCGAGGACCACATCACCGCCCTACAGATCTCCTGGCTCGGGACCCAGGCCAGGGTGCCGCCAAGGAGGCCTGTGCTCTGATAGAATGTGCCATCAGCACAGGGCAGGTATCTTTGCCAAATCATAACATGCTTGGATATAGGACATGATCCACAATGAGATCCTTTAGGAGGACACTGGGAGGCCCTTCATTCTGTCTATTACTGCAAGAAACAGCTGGTTCGATTTACCAAATGGCTTCATATGATCAATATAAAAGGCCAATGCCCACCGAACGTCCAGGGAATGGAGCCTCTGCTCCCGGCTGTTTGCATGAGGCTTAGGGGAAAAGACTGAAAGAAAAATGTCTTGATTGGCACGAAACTGAGGGACAACTTTAGGGATAAATGCCAGGGGAGGCTGAAGCTGCACCTTGCCCTTGTAAAAGAGTGCGTAAGGAGGATCAGATGTGTGGGCCTTGAGCTCTGACACCCTCCTAGCTGAAGTTATTGTGATCAGGAAAGCCACTTTCCATAACAGATTGAGCCCTTAGCGACATGGTCATTACTCTAAGGGAGGCCCCATCAGCTTCAAAAGCACCAGCTTGAGGTCCCAAGCCAGGATGGGTTGCCGAACTTGCGGGTATAACCCGTCCAGTCCTTTAAGGAAACGACTCACCATCGAGTTAGCAAAGACTGAGCGGCCTGCCACTCCTGGGTGGAATGCCGAAATGGCGGCCAGGAGAACCTTTATTGATGAGATCGACAAGTCCTGCTGTTTTAAATGTAGCAGATAGTCTAAGATAAAAGGATACTGATGATTGCATTGTAGAGGTACAACTGAAAATACCAGATTGAGAATCTCTTACACTTGGCCAGGCAGGTCGCCCTGTTGCAAAGCAGAACCTCCCTAACAGATTCTGAGCATGTCAGCCCTACCAGGTTTAACCATGCAGCTTCCAAAACATGAGGTGGAGAGACTCAAGGTCAGGATGCTGAAGTTGGCCGTGGTGCTGAATGATCAGGTCCAGAATGGAAGGTAGAGTGATTGGGGTGTCCACTAACAGCTCCAGAAGCATGGTGCATCAGTACTGGCAGGGCCAGACGGGCACTGTCAGTATCACTGAGGCTTCTTCCCTCTGGATCTTGAGAAGAACCTTGTGGATGAGCCAAATAAGTGGGAATGTGTAGAACAGGTGGTCCTTTCAAAGGAGGAGGAATGTGTCTGCAGGTGAGCCCGGACTGTGATTCAGGAAGGAGAAGAACTGCAGACACTTCCTCAGATCAACTTGTTCATCACAAAAAGCAGCAGGAACTCCCCACCATGGGAAAATGTTGTTCACCATGTCCGGGAGAACAAGCCACTCCTGATTCTGGAAGGAGCTGCTGAGATGATCCGCCAGCTAGTTTTGAGATCCAGGCAGGTAGGATGCCTCGAGGAGTACTGAATGGGCAATGCAGAAGTCTCAGAATTGGGGGCTTCCTGACATAGGGGAAAGGAGTGTGCTCTACGCTCTCTGTTTATATAAAGTCGGTCAGGATTCATACACATCTCCCTTCCAAATGAGCTTGGAATTGCTCTCAGTTCCCTGACATTGATATGAAGTGACAGCTCCGCTTGGACCAGAGGCAGAATCCTCCCAGGTGAAGTGCCCATCCCATCAAAGACACATCAGTGACCATACACAGTGAGGGATTCAGTTTGGAGAAGGGGACCCCTGCACAACCACTTGCAGATTGAACCACCATTGAAGAGCCTCATGCACCCACAGTGAGTGTGATTACCTTGTCCAGACTGTCTCTGCCTAGACAATGTGTTCCCAGTCATCAGTATCCATGCCAGTCTTGGTGTCAACTGCATTGCCAACCTCAACGCCGCAAGAGAGCTCTCTAGACATGGATGGGGCTCATCCATCTGAGGCAACTGAGAAAGATGACCATGAAAAGGATCCCTGTGATTGCTGGTATATCCACAGGATCCAAAATGACCTCTGCGCTGGCATCTGCCACTGCGCTGGCCATGGCACAGGTAGGAAGGATTCTCCCATGTCTGATCTCTGGGGATGCCGTTCCTCTCGGTGCCGGCTCCTCCTAAATGCATACGCTTCTGAGTTTGATGCTGAGGAGTCCAAGTGCAAAGATCAGGCTGGTACGCTGCCAGACAATGCTGGAGATTAGTGCTGCAGTGAGGGCAAGCAGTGCTGTGTCACTCCTGGACACCACTGAAGGTCTTTGTGGTGCCGGAGGCTTCAGGACTGAATATCTCTTGCGTTGGTCAGGAGAGCATGGGCCCCTTAGGGCTATGAGGTCCCTGGCAGCCTCAAAGGTCTATGGCATGGAGGGAGATCTAAGTCCTCCACTTGATCCTCCTCTACTGGCACCAGACTCAACAGACCCCTCTGCGGGCCCGGAGTCAATGGTACCACCTTAGGCATGGATAGTGCAGAGCGGCCCAGCACAGGGCACGCTCCGCTAGCAGGCTCACGCTCTGTCATTCAAGTGGGAAACCGCCCTGTTTGTCTTCTTGGGTTTTTTGCAAGGCACTGGCAACTGCAAGCGTTGCTGGGTCTCCGCACACAAGCAAGCCTTTGGTGCCGAGGAGTGTCGGTGCTGAGGTTCTCTGACCTGAGAGTCTTTCCTCATTGTCGCAACCTCCCTGATCAAAGCCGTTGCGCTACTCACTGATGTCAAAGTACCCGGTGCCAGTTCCGCAAGGCTGCCTCCCATCAGCAACATTTTCAGCCTGGAGTCCCTTTGGCATTGGCTTTTGGCAAACCCCACATGGCTTAAACCCCTGGGATCGAGGTTTGCCACAGCAAGGGGAAGGGAATGGGGAAGAGAACCCCAGCTAACAAGGAGGGTTCAAACACTACACTATACTAAAAACTATTAACTAAATTATTTAAATTATTTACAGGTAGGAACTAGAAGTCCATTAGGGGATCGTTCGAAATGAAAGAGAAAAGAACGCTCCAAACAACCATCACTGGCAGTAAGAAGGAACTGGAAAGGTGGTGGGTCGGCAGGGCCCTATATGAGGCACCATGAAGACACAACTCCAGGAGGCTCCTGAGCCAGGGGAAAAAAACCTTATGGCGACTGAGCACGTGGCGCGCACACCTGCTTGGAATCAACATGAGCAAGCACTCAAACAACTGCTTCTGCCGCAGGGCTTTTGCAAACATAGAAACATCATAAAATAAATAAATACCCCTACCTGACCCTGCTATGCTGGAAAAAGGTTTTAGTGTTGACTTGGTCTTAGTCTCTCTCTGCCTTGGCTCTGTAAAACGGGGATAACAGTACTTCTCTTCCTCACAGGGTGCTGTGAGGGTAAATACATTAAGAATGGAAGGGGCTAAGATTCTACACCAATGGGGACTCTATAGAAACTTGAGATACAGACCATGAATAGTCATTAGACTTGAAGTCACAGATTTAAAATAATATTTCACTCTCCCGCACCCCCCAAAGTACGCATACAACCAAATCCTGAACTAATTATAAAACTCCTTCCCCTAAGCATGTGTGAAAATACTACCCACTCAAATTTTTAGAAGTCACCCACCCCCAAACTCACAAGTATTTGTTCAGTTTGAGAGAGGGTTCTATGCTGATCACTTACTAAATTATTCTCAAAAGGCTAATATTAATTAGAATATAATCAATGGTGTCGCAAGTATCCTCTCAAGGTAACTACAAGCAACCCATAAACATTTTGCCCCAATATTTTTTCAATTCCCCTCTTAAAAAACAAAAGAGATATACACTTCTTAAAACAGAGTTACTTTTAGCTGAGAAATAAGCCCAGGCATTTCTTGTAGGAGTACTCCTGGGGGAATTCTGTGCCATTGCGTACATGCAGAATTCATGTACCCCGCAGATTTCTTTGCTTCCCCAGAAAAATGACTGACAGGGAAGCAAAGGGAAGTCGCAAGAGTGGTCATGCGCCACTCCGCAGAAGCACGGGCACATCATTTTGGATGCCCAGAGCAGCAGGTAGAGAGGTAAATCACCACGGGGAGGGCCGGGATGCCATGGCTGGGGTTCTACCCTGCACCAGGCTCAGCTGCTAGTCCCAACTGGGCTGGGGGCAAGGAATGGACACAGATCCAGACCTCCCACCAAGTTGCCAAGTCAGTACCATCAGAAAAGAGTCATCCTATTTGGAACTCTTGATCGGTGTCAGTGGGTGTCAATCTTTTGGCTTATGAGTTGATACCAAGGCCAGTACTGCCAGATCCTTTATCCTACACGCCTCACCTTCATATTCAGGAGGCGGGGGAGGGCCTAAGTCCTTAGAACCTGTGCATAGGAACTCACCCAATTTGGAAGGAGTCAGGGAGGGATCTTTTATTCTGGGAGCAGATATGAAAGGGACCTAGTCTTGTGCCTATGAGAGTGACCATTGCTCTTATGAGAGGGTCAGCATAATGGGTCCTTAGGCTTCACAACTCTGGCCTCAGCTCTGGGGCGCATGCTGAGCATGGCGCTACTTGTTGACTCAAGCCAATGTACAAAGGGGGCAGGGGAGAGAATCCTCCAGACATGGATCCAACTGGGGTATCTCCATTAGGTACTTCCCCAGTGAAGCTCTCATCCCTCTTGGGTTGGAGTAAGGAGCAGCAGACGCTGTGCTTGGCAGAGATACAAACCTTGCCAAGGCAGTAAAGGCAAGCACTTGTGGGCATTGCTAACCAAGGTGGTGTGTGGGCAGGAGATGCAATTCTTAAACCCTGGAATGCTGGGCATAGTAGTTCTTCTGAAGGATAACCAGGACAGGTCCTGGGAAGTGGAGGGGAAGCTACTCTAAACTATAAGATTATTAAAGCACTAAAAATTACTTACTATACATTTACAGATAATAAAATGCTGAAACAACTTTAGACACAGAAAATTCAGACTGAGGCAATGCGACGGTAAGAAGGAACTGGTGAGGCGGTCGGTCCACATCTCCCCTTATACTCTCAGTGCTGAGCTCATGGAGTGCCAAGGCACAGCCACCAACTAACAGACACTACTTGCAAATTCTCTCACGTCAGGTGCATGGAGTGCATGCATTCCCACATGTGGGCTACACATAAGGACCAGCACTCAAAGAAAAACTGTCTAATGGCAAAAACCAAAGTAATGAATTAATCACATCCTTAGTTGTTTTTTTAAATCGAGGAGACAAGATGTGCCACCAGCTACATTTGTTTTTACTAGGAATACACCACTGATGCACAAAGATGAACCTTCCCATTTTCCAGGTATATTAGACATGTTTTGGAGGACAAACATTTCTTGTCACAGCTACTTTAAGCAGAAGCTGCTCAGCTCAATCCTCAAATCATACACTTGGGGCAGCACAGGTGATCTCTCAGATCAAAATCAAACCCAAAATGCTGTGGCTGATAATCTTAATCACTTGCTGTGCTCATCTTCTTAAAAGCATTGGACTGATCTGCATTTTAAACTATAAACTATTTTTGAATGTTGAATCAGCCTAGCCATCAAATCTATGAAATTAATAGTACAGGTTTTCAAGTAAAATCACATGGCAAAATGTCAACATTTTCCACAAAGCATAAGCACGAGACACAAGAGTGAGAATCAATGGAATTTCAAAAAAGTAGCAGATGAATGCTTATCTACTTCAGCTTGCTTCTACAAATGTATAAAAGGCTTGGAAGGATTAGATTTTTACTGGTAAATGTCAATTTTACCATACACACAAACTGATAAAAATTACTTCCATCAACGATAATATAAATTTACAAATAGGCAAAGTAAGAATACTGGTTGAGAACTTATTGGAGTTTAAGGATATTTACTTTGTATATTTTGACATGTGATGTTAAAATTTGTGTTTTAACTGTTATAAAACTAACTTTCTGAATCTCAACATCTACTATCATTAAAGAATTATTGTATGATGTCCCCACTGTCTGACCCCCGTCCATAATTTCCTGTAACTTTGAAAATTTAACTAGATAAAAAAAATTAAAATGCTTAAGTCCCATAATTTTGCATAACTGAACATATAAATTGATAAAAATCAGAAAAAAATGCTTAGACATTATCTGTCATAATCATAAAAAATAAAAATAAAATTCTGCCAAGCTGAAATATAAAGCAAGCTTTCTGCATCTGCTTTTCACAGTGAAGAAACAGGAAAACAATTGGGCTAGTATACCGAACTTCACCTGTCGAGAATACATTTGCTGGTTAGTGAAAAATGCCACTTGAAATCTTGGAGTTGTATAAATAATTTCTATGATTGTCCCTCTTGGCTTATCACTAACTTCACTTGCAAAAAATGAAATAAGCAGGGACAGCTAATAGTACTCCAGGGACTTCTAAATGTCCCTCAATGATTTGAAAAAATAATTTTAAAAATAACGCAAGTCCCAGGACTCAAAAGAAACATTATTCATAGATTCATAGACTTAAGGTCAGAAGGGACCATTATGGTCATCTAGTCTGACCTCATGCACAACGCAGGCCACAATCTCACCCACCCACTCCTGTAACAAACCCCTAACCTATGTCTGAGTTACTGAAGTCCTCAAATCGTTGTTTAAAGACCTCAAGGTACACAGACTCCTCCAGCAAGTGACCCGTGTCCCATGCTGCAGAGAAAGGCAAAAAACCTCCAGGTCCTCTGTCAATCTTCCCTGGAGGAAAATTGCTTCCCGACCCAAATATGGCAATCAGATAAACCCTGAGCATGTGGGCAAGACTCACCAGCCAGCATCCAGGAAAGAATTCTCTGTAGCAACTCAGATCCCACCCCATCTAACATCCCATCACAGACCATTGGGACTATTTACCTGATAATAAACAAAGATCAATTAATTGTCAAAATTAGGCTATCCCATCATACCATCCCCTTCATAAACTTATCAAGCTTAGTTTGAAAGCCAGATATGTCTTTTGCCCCCACTACTCCCCTTGGAAGGCTGCTCCAGAACTTCACTCCTCTAGTGGTTAGAAACCTTCATCTAATTTCAAGTCTAAACTTCCTAGTGTCCAGTTTATATATATTTGTTCTTGTGTCCACATTGGTACTAAGCTTAAATAATTCCTCTCCCTCCCAGATATTTATCCCTCTGATATATTTATAAAGAGCAATCATATCTCCTCTCAGCTTTCTTTTGCTTAGGCTGAACAAGCCAAGCTCTTTCAGTCTCCTTTTATAAGATAGGTTTTCCATTTCTCAGATCATCCTAGTAGCCCTTCTCTGTACCTGTTCCAGTCTGAATTCATCCTTCTTAAACATGGGAGACCAGAACTGCACACACTATTCCAGATGAGGTCTCACCAGTGCCTTGTATAATGGTACTACACCTCTTTAACTTTACTGGAAATACCTCGTCTAATGCATCCTAAAACCGCATTAGCTTTTTTAACGGCTATATCACATTGGCAGCTCATAGTCATCCTGTGATCAACCAGTACTCCAAGGTCCTTCTCCTCCTCTGTTACTTCCAACTGATGTGTCCCACATTGCATTTTTAGGTATTTTAAATCTGAAGTATCTAACCGTGAACAGTTTTTTCTTTAGATTTGTGTACACCAATAGCGCTATGCTGTGTATTTCACATTTCATGGGAGTCACCTGGTCGGTTGAGAGTTTTAATTTCCTTTTCCTGGCTAACCTTTAACAATTACATCTGTTGCCACATGCAAGGCTGGATCTGATATTTATCTATCAGGGATTCTGGTTTGGCAGAATGAAATCAATCTTGCTACCGTGTTGCAGCAGAGGAAGAAAAGAATTAGATTCCCGAGTTATGAATGTTTCAATGCAAATAAATGTATGATACAGACACTGAACCTCAAAGAAGCAAACTGCAGGCTGGCAGCCCCTGACCCATTAATAAGGCTAGGAGTATCTCACAGAGGTCACAGAAGTCATGGATTCTGTGACTTTCTGCGACCTCTGTGACATTGTGGCCCCGCAGCAGCCCAGTTCCGCAGCTCCCAGCCACTGGGGGAGGTACCGCCATCCAGCTCCTTGCTCTGCAGGGCGGGGGGGATCCCCTGGAGTTTCACAGCTCCCACCAGCGGCAGGAGACCTCCTACAGCTCCCTGCCCATTTGTAAGGGATGTTTTTAATAAAAGTCAGAGACAGGTCACTACTTCCATGAATTTTTGGTCACTGCCGGTAACCTGTCCCTGACTTTTACTAAAAATATTTATGACAAAATCGTAGCCTTACCCATCACTGTACTGCCTGATCACATGGTGCAGAAACTCTAAGGTCACTTGAGAAAAAAGATGGATGAGCTTGAATGCATAGCTTTACCATGACCAATATTAAAGCTTACAAAAACATAGTAAGTAACTTTTTATTCAAAATCACAATTGAAAATTAAACAGCAGTAGAAATATCAACATCATACCATAGTTCAGCTGTGTGATTTTCAAGTTAATATGACATGCTCTATTAAAGTTAAAAACTAAGGGCCAGATTCTCTGATGGTGCAACTCCAAGGAAGTTAATGAGTCATTCCAGCAGAGAACATGCTCTAAATATTTTAATCTCAGATTAATTATGAAGGTAAACAGTAAAAAGAGTCAGTCCAGAATATACTTTGTAGTAGTAAAAAACCTCTTGGATGCTGCTGTTGATTAAATATGTCTTATGTGTGCTTGCCATATATGGAGCACTTATGTTGAGAATATTAGGGCATGCCTAAAAACAGGAGTCTTTCAACATTTATCATTATATTTGTTGATGGATATTTAGTACAGCTGAGATGAACCATTATAGACATTGTATTGTTTGTATTTTTGTTTTGTTTTTCTCATTTCTGGGATGGTTACCCACAGAAGCTTTTATAAATCCAAAAGGAAAAAAAATACTAATACACTCATTCATTTGTAATCAAAATCACTTGGTTCCAGAAGAGACTCGGATAGTTCAGCAGAGAGGTTTTTGTTTCAATTAAACAAAACTCTAAACTTATCTGACTATGAGCAAGAAATGAGGGATTTGCCATCCAAAGGAAAAATGGGTAAATTTGCATCGCAGTTGATCATGAAGCAGAGGAGGTTCAGTGCTGTGTGTCATGATCATAATTGCTTTCAAGCTTGTTAGCACAATGCCTGACAAGAGTTGGGAAGAAGTCAACTTTTTGTTTTGTTTTGTTTTTTACCCCAAGGCAGAGAACAGAAGAAAATTAGTGAAAGAGCATTTGACTGACCTCACAGTGCTAAGTCAGTCCACTCTATAATGGGAAATGACTAGCTCTGCATGGTTCCGCTTTTAAGAACTTTAAAAACTGTCACTGATCACTAACACTAAAAGACCTGCTGTTTTGACCTTACATTGAAGCTTAAAAGCATAGAAAAGAATTTTGTGTTGGGCCGGGAGGGGGGAGTAAAATAGACCTCTATTTTATGTAACATTTGTCTCATATCATATCCTTTTTATTACTGATAGTAACAAACATGCTTACTTCATATTTGACCCTGAACCATGCCGAGACTTTGTTTTGTTTCTGAGATTTCCTAAGATATGAAATGCGGCAGTAGATACACTGAAATGAAATTAGCTCTTCTATTTTTTTTTTCAGACAGAGGTTATATCTACACAGCCTCACAATTTGGATTACAGGGGTGGGAATAGCAGCATGCACCAAAGTGTTGTGGTGTAACTCCCCTGTATGAATGCTGCGGGTGCAAACTATAAGATTCCTAGTTTGCATTAATGCAATACTCTTTAAACAATGTTACATTTATGAGAACTAGGAACCTTTTAGTTTGAACCCACGGTGTCCATATGAGGAAGTTACAGTGCAGCACTGCGGTATGCACTGCTATAGATCTCTGTAATTGCAACTGTGAGGCAGTGTAGAAAAACCAAAAGATCAATAAGCTCCCTTGTGTCTTTTGGTTTAATAATGTTGCTTCAAATTTAAACAGCACATATTGCCTTCACCCTGAAATGAGCAAATATATTTTCTACATACAAACACTAACACTGAGTGTACGTAAATTCACGTGGTTTGGAAGGAGGACATTTTAAAGAGATTTTTAATGTATATATTTGTCACTTAACACTAATTAAGTAACTGCACACAATGAATACAACCACTTCTGCTTGCTCCTGAGAAATCCCCTGTGGGGGCCCATTCCACCAATTTGACTAAAACTTCTGCTTCCTGCTGATATCAATCTGAGCTGAGATTTTGGAACTGGTTACAGAAAGGAAAAAACTTTTAAAAAATTGTTTTACAATCATAATTACTAACAGAATATGGCATACTAGCTATAATTTTATACAGAATCATCCTAAATTTTATGCTGAATCTTCATAAGCAAAAGCCAAGTTCGACTTAAAAAATGTTATGATCTTAACTTATTTTATGCTTTTAACTCTTAATTTATTCTAGATCATTTTTCAGCCTCTCCCCTCACCCAACTCTCAATGACTTTGTATATACTTATCTATCTGTGTTTATGTATAATTAGGCTGCGAATCAGAGAAAAGTTTCATCTCACCTCCAACATAATTCTGCTTACCAACCATTTCCATTTTTAAAAGATCTGACAGTAATATGGTCAAAGGCACTATTTTTCTATTTCTTCTAATAAACCAACTTCATATTTCTGACATAAAACTGAACTGCTGGTTGAACGAAAATATTTTCCTAGTATTACTGTACCACAAATATAACCTAGATATTACACATATTAAGAAAAGGAATTGACGTTTGATTTATTCGTTTCTTTCAAAATACACTGATTCTTCCAAAAGCCTTTGAGATTTCATTTCCAATTATTGCAGTGTAATAGGCACCCACCCACTTTGAAATGTAAATGGGCTCTACACTGAGAGAAACATTTCTATATACAAGAAAAAATAAGAAAGTAAAGTTACTGTGAAAAGTGACTCTTAATGTTCTGCCAGATTGAGAGTGTCAAAGTGAATAATTGATTGACTGTGACACCTCAATGCTAGGACTATATGCCAAAAGAGAAAGATCCCTTAGGACCAAAGTGCACATCTTTGTAATGGGAGCAGCTTTAATAAATCCAATCTGACAAGTATTCAGAGACTGAAGCAATGTTCCATCAAATATTTTTAAAGTCAGTCCCACACAAGACAACCCAACTTTGCCTGGAGATTTATTAGACATTTAGCTGGTGCGCATGTGATCACTTGTTAAAGTGAAGGGGAAAGAAAAATAAGTCAACAAATGAAATATCCCAGACTGCACATAGAACGAATTTGAGACTTACTTTCAAATTTAGTTAAACTTCAGAAACAGTCAGTTATTTACCTTTTACTTTCATAACGTCTATTTTTTTCCTAAAAGGCTCTGGTTTATGAAAAATAAATATATATATATAACTTGGAGTCTGTTCCATTCAGAGATCTTCAATGAACATTCTTAATTCATGTAGATACACATTTGGGTAGAGGTGAAATTTCTAACTTCACATGTGAATTACATGTGAAATTCAAATAAAGTTTAAGAGGATTCCCTTCTTCATCATAAAACAAGTCTCATCCAAAACCACTGAAGTCAATGGAAAAACTCCCATTTGTTTCAGTGGACATTGGAACAGGGCTGAAATTCAGAATACATTTCTTCATGAAGCTATATCCCACATAGAACAGTATACTCTGGCTTCCTAATTTTGGGGTTTTCATGTTTTTAAAACTGTTCTTGGGAGCCAGACAGACAGACAGAGAGTGTGTGTGTGTGTGTGTGTGTGTGTGTGTGTGTGTATATATATATATATAAATAATCTGATACTGAACTGATACTATGCTGTATCTTAGCCAAAAGACTCAGAAAAACTCACCGAAGCACGATTCATGCAACACTATCTCCAACACATTGACCCTGTTTGATATTGGGTATACAATAGAACTCTTAAGTGTATCTATCAAAAGAGTCAGCATGACAAACGCCGCCCTTGGCAAAAAGCCTTGGCAAGAAAAATACCTAAGTCTCTAGCATTAAGCAGCCATTTTAAATGCCAGATTGACTCCATAACCTCCCAAGTATGCCGTCCATCTACACTCATATAAGAAATAGAAGGGAACAAGATTCACTACAGTGCAGAGTTAAATGCAAAAACAAAAGTAAGAGTTACAGAAAGTGGGAGAAATATAGCTAAATACAATCCAACTGTGTGTGTGTGCATTGCCCACAAAAGGCTGCTGAAACTGAACTTTCACCAAAAAATTAGAATTCTGTAAAATGGTGGAACAGAAAAAACAGCACATCAACTAAAGGTCAAGAGATAAGAGAAAAGTCTTGTACTACTGTGCTGTTTCTGAAAGGCAGTCCTTGAAAAGTAAAGTAGTTCAGAATGGAGTATTCCGTGTCACCATAGCTGCGGACAGAGAATCATCCTAAATCTCTCACCCATCAACTTTCTTAGTGCTGATGGCACTCAGGTCATGATATTAAGATAAATGACAAATTTATCACAGTGAATCGTTGGGGTGTTTATACAACTTAGAGGTGATATTTTGGGCTGGCTGAAGTTGCTAAAAAATTCTGTCATGAAGTTTGGCAAATCTACTTGTACAAACAAGTTTCATATAATTTGAGTGACTCAAATACAAATGAACATAGAGAGAGATAAGGTTAGTGTGGGAATGAAATTGACCAGAATTCCATATGCTTTGCTTCCAACTCCAGAAGCATCATAGCGATCTACATCAGATCCTACACTAACCACACAGAGAGATCTATAACTTCATAATAGATATTTTTTGCTATACAGCATAAGGGAAGGAAATTCGAGGATAAGGCCATAATGGCCATTATTGTTACTTGTTGATAAAGAAGCAGGAGACCAACTCGAAGTCAGCTTCAACATAAACAATGTACAAGTAAATCTAATTATGTGGAACACTGGAAAGAGCTTGGATGCTTTTGTGACCTAGAAGATCCCCCACCAAGCCATATGGGTTTCTAACACCATGCAATCCCTGTTCAATCTTAACTTATGTTTTCTTCAGTTAGGGAAATACCAGGAGGTTTCTTCTCCATCTAATACATTTGGTGATGGATTTCTAAGTTACAGTGACCTCCAGGTTGAGCACTGAGACAGCATTTGAGAGCGGGGCCATAAAATTTCAAAACCTTTTTTCTGTTATCTTTCTACTCTCTTTCTACTATTTCTACAGAAAGCTGAGCACAGAGTCATTCCCTGAGGATCGGACTTGAAATTGGCTCTGCCACTCTGATGTGATTTTCATTTCCAGGCTGGCTGACACAACCAATACTGACCAATCCAAATTCCCATCTCAAAATGTTAATCAAAGTTGCTGTAAGCTTTGTTGATTTCTTGTTATTAAAAATTTAGATTTTTCAATGAGTTGCTTTATTTCAGACACATTTTTTAAATCTCACAAACAAGCATTTTTGTGGGAGGGAAATTCTTTACAATTTTTTTTATGCCTCTGACATGATAATGGACCAACAGACATAGCAACTTCATCCAACTGATTTATTGAAGTGACTCATGGAAAGTCAGACAAAACTATGGGTGATACTTATCAAATTATTAATCTTTATTAAACATATATTTTACTTAATGACAATCTGGAGTAATTACATATATCAGGGGTGGCCAGCCTGAGAAGGAGCCAGAATTTACCAATGTACATTGCCAAAGAGCTGCAGTAATATGTCAGCAGCCCCCCACACACACACACACTCCCAGTGCCTCCTAACTACTGGCATCCCTGCCAATCAGCGCCTCTCCCTCCCTCTCCACACCTCCCAGTCAGCTCTTTAGTGACGTGCAGGAGACTCTAGGGGGAGGGGGAGGAGCAAGGGCACGGCAGGCTCAGGGGAGGGGGCAGGAAGGGGTGAAGTGGGGGCAGGGCCTCTGGCAGAGCCAGGGGTTGAGCAGTGAGCACCCCGCAGCACCTTGGAAAGTTGGCGCCTGTAGGTCTAGCCCCAGAGTTGGTGCCTATACAAGGAGCTGCATATTAACTTCTGAAGAGCCACATATGGCTCCAGACCTACAGGATGGCCACTCCTGACATATGTAATCACTCAATATTCTCAAATATGAACATACAACTGTTGCAGCAACAACTGTGTTATTACACATTATATAATAATTAAAGGCTAAGCTTCTAAATCTTTCTGCTGCACTAAAAAATGAACCACCAGGAGAGGAAAGAAGCTAACGGAGGTGAAGGAAAAGGAAAAGGAAAAGGGCAAAGAGCACTGGTATATTTATGTTTTACAGAATTCAAGATAGTGCAGTGATGGACATTAGTTCAAAATCCATGGATGGATTCAGAGGGTTTGTGTAGAGTCATTGGCATAAGTTATTTTTATATTACATATAAATGATATGATTATACACACACACACACACACTAAGATACGGGAGACTACTATATTGATTCTAAACAGGAAGGTGAAGTGGCCTCATTTGCAAAAGGACCAATGAGTGGGATAATCAAAATTGGTTATGATACATCTTTTAGATAATGTTTTCACTTCTTAGCTCAGAGAACCGAGAAGTGATTGATACACATGACTGCGATATGTATAACTTGATTTATCTCAGCTAAAACAGCATGCTGCACATTTTTTTATGAAATACAGATGAATGATATATCCAAATAGAAGAAAACAACACAAAGGAAAGGTAAAGAAAGGAAAACTCCGGTGAAAAGATGCTTACTGTCAGAACTTGCTTACTGCCAGAACTACAAAGCATGCTGGGAAACTGTAGATTCAATTGTCTGAAATTAATTTTAAATATTATTTCCTAATACATGGTGGTCTTGTTTTCTACCCCTGTTTAAAACAGAAAAGTGAGGATGAAATATTGATGAAGATGAAATATTTCTTTACACCATTTGTTGTGTAGTGTAAGGCTTAGTGAATCTCAAACCAGTGAAGTCAGCTAGGTTGCTCAGGCATAATTTGGAACAGAACTCGGTCCTCTCCAGGGCTTCATCAAACCATAGAACTGGAAGGGACCTCGAGAGGTCATCTAGTCCAGTCCCCTGCACTCAAAACAGGACTTAGTATTATCTAGACCAGTGTTTCCCAAATTTGGGACGACGCTTGTGTATGGAAAGCCCCTGGCGGGCCGGCCCGGTTTGTTTACCTGATGCGTCCGCAGGTTTGGCTGATCACGGCTCCCACTGGCCACGGTTCGCTGTCCCAGGCCAATGGGAGCTGCTGGAAGCGGCGCGGGCCGAGGGACATACTAGCCACCGATTCCAGCAGCTCCCATTGGCCTGGGACAGCTATCGGCTGAACCTGCAGACGCGGCAGGTAAACGAACTGGCCCAGCCCACCAGGGGCTTTCCCTACACAAGCGGCATCCCAAGTTTGGGAAACACTGGTCTAGACCATCCCCGACAGGTGTTTGTATAACCTGCTCTTAAAATTCCCCAATAATGGAGACTCCACAACCTCTCTAGGCAATTTATTCCAGTTCTTAACCACTCTGACAGTTAGGAAGTTTTTCCTAATGCCCAACTGCCCTTCTGCAATTTAAGCCCCATTGCTTCTTGTCCTATCTTCAGAGGTTAAGAAGAACAATTTTTCTCCCTCCTCCTTGTAACAACCTTTTATGTACTTGAAAACTGTTATGTCATATCTCAGTCTGATAACTACTTTCTGAGAATGGTTTTCCAACTAGTTATGCACCCATCTTATAGGAGCCTTATCTAGGATGTATTTCCCTAGTTTGTTTATGACAAGGTCATGTGAGACAGTATCAAAAGCCTTACTAAAGTCAAGATATACCACATCTATCACTTCCCCACTATCCCTGTCAAAGAAAGCTATCAGGTTAGTTTGATATTATTTGTTCTTGACAACTCCATGCTTACTGTTACTTATCACCTCATTACCTTGTAGGTGTTTACAAACTGATTTCTTAATTATTTGTTCCATTATCTTTCTGGGTACAGAAGTTGAGCTGACTGATCTGTAATCCCCCGGGTTGTCCTTATTTCTCTTTTTATAGATTGGCACTATATTTGCCCTTTTCAAGTCTGCTGGAATGTCTCCCGTCTTCCATGACTTTTCAAAGATAATTGCTAATGGCTCAGACATCTCCTCAGACAGCTCCTTGAGTATTCTAGGATGCATTTCATCAGGCCTTCGTGATTTGAAGACATCTAACTTGTCTAAGTAATTTCTGACTTATTTTTTCCCTATTTTAGACTCGGATTCTACCTCATTTTCACTGGCATTTACTATGTTAGACCTCCAATCACCACCAACCTTCTTGGTGAAAACAGAAACAAAGAAGTCATTAAGCACCTCTGCCATTTCCACATTTTCTGTTACGGTCTTTCCCCCTTCACTGAGTAATGGGCCCACTCTGTCCTTGGTCTTTCTCTTGCTTCTAACGTATTTGTAAAATGTTTTCTTCAATGTGTCCTCTGAGTTTAATGGCCTTGCTTGTGTTTGATATTTTGTTCATAAAAAGTTATCACAAAAAAACTTGAATGTTGTCAATTTCTGCTTTTCAGGTTGGCATCCCAGTGACACAGGCTTGCAGAGTTGCCAGGCAAGAAACACCTTCTTACTGCCACCCAGCAGCAGCTGTAACCAGCTTGTGCTCCCCTACCCACAACCCACTGCGGACACAGACTATAGGAAGTCACACCTTAAGGAGTTCAACAAGCAGCAGCCTCGTGGCACCTGATTGGCTCCCCACCCTATATAACCCCAATGGGTATTCCAAGAAGTGTCCAGGCAATAAGGCAGATCATTAGCTAGCTGCCACAGACCCTGTGCATTCTCTGTTCCTGACCTCCCTGTATTGACCTCAGCTCTGACTTGGACTTGAGTCCCACTTGAACCTCACAATACCCACACATACCTTGATACCCAGTACTGACCAGCAGCCTGATCTCCAACCTGTTTCCAGCTCCGACTACTGACCCTGATATTGACTCTGAACTGTCTACCAACCTCCTGCAACTAGACCCGCCCACCTTCACCCAGGATCTTGACATGCAGTAGAGAAATTGCTATAGTAAGTTATGTAATTTTGGGTGTGGGGATGATATAGGGCTCAACTTCCAAGCACTCAGACGTGTGATTAACGTTATTCAGTAGGACTATTCATGTCAGTCAGTTATTCACCTGCATATGTATTTACTGGTTCAGACCTTAAAGGCATATTGTGCTACTTGTCGTTCTTTTTATGCAAAGGATTTTTTATTTTCCATATCCTATGCTAACATTTTATATGTTGCAGTTTGGAGTTCCTCACTTTCATTAACCTTTTCACCTATGGCTTTTCTACTGTCCTCTTATGCATTACAACATGCGACACATTGTGGAAAGTCTTTATTCTCCACTCACTTGAGATAAATGAGGTGGTTATTTGAAAATGTAAGATTAAACAGGGTGCTAGTGAAATAAAATATGTAATTTGTTCAAAAATATTCAATATATATTTTATACATCTTTCATGTTTTTGTATTCAGTAACATGGAGGAAAAATACATGTAAGTTATGAATATGTTCTATAGAAACTGGCCCCAAAGATTTTAGGATTAAAATCTTGCATCAACATTAATAAAAATAATCATCACCATAAACAAATATTAATAAGGAACTAATTTTCTTAGTTTTCACTTCACTGAATAATTATACCTTTGGGCTGTTATGAATAATTTATTATATATTTATTATTCATTTTGCATGCAGTTTGTATGTAACTCTGAAAGTCCATGCATTTATTATACTATTGTTCCAAATTATTCTGGGGCACATTTTGCCTGGTAAGTGACTTCTATGCAAACAGTCTTTTCTTCCCAGCCTATGGATGGTTTACTGAGTGTCTCACTTTTAAGTCTGCCTCTCCAAGTATCATTCAATAATTCATTGAAGTACTGAAACTCCAAACTTCCTTTACACTTTGGGAGCTATTGGCTAACTACTGTATGTATTGATCTTTACAATGATTACATTTTTGAGTTATTTAAAACTGAATTCTGGTAAAGACAATATCATTTTTCCAACAGTGGATTTAATATGATCTATAGCATAAATCAAACTATTTTGAGCAATCCTGCTGAAAAAAAATGTGCTTTGCAGAGAATTTTTGCATTAGTTTACATAGATAACGTACAGCATCATTTCAAGCACAGAAACTTGAATCAATTTCAAAATTCTATTTTCAGTCAGAATGCATAAACTCATTAGAACCATTCAATACCATTTGTCTATTGAAAACCCCATTTACTACAAAGTTTTCCTGTATGCAATTACTAAAAAGAAATTCATATTTTTTCTTTTTTTTCTGCAGTGCAGACAGTTTGAGTTCTACTTTTGATCCAAAACAGAAGAGCTACTATGTATGTATACAAGATGAATAAAAACATTCTTCCGCTTTAAGCCTAGCATACATATTTATAAACAGGCCATATTCTGTATTAGAACATAAGTAAACAAGTCTTAATCACAAGAGAACTTCTGTATAAACAGAGAACTTCGACTAAAGTGTCTCTAAAACATTGCATTTAAAGTTTTCATGTATAAATTCTCTATTTATGGTTTCAAATTGTGTCAAAATAACAAATTTATACCTACAATTTGTTTTGTTGTTTATTATTTGATTTAAGCTACATAGGCCAAAAAATGCCCATCCAAAGCCCTGAGGGGTCCTTGATAAAAATTAAAATACCACTCAAAAAAATTATAAACAAAACCCAATCAAAACAGCAGCACTTTTCCTTCCTTCATCTACTCCTCATTTTCTCAACAGGCAAAAAAATCCTACTCCCAACAGCTTCTGCCCTCCAAAGATGTCCAGTTGAGCAGACAAACCTGGCAACATGCCCAAAAGGTCAACAAATTCAGGCTGAGGTTGTTGATTTTTGTACACAACGAGTAAAGGTTATGTTCATTGCATGCCTGGATGCAATAGAGACACTGTTTACAAGAGCTGCTATTCAGGCACCTTTATGCAGGATGAAGTGGCTCTGAAACCCAGTGCCTGATTCCCTAACACAGGATGTAGGAAGGAAGGCAGTAGATGAGGCCAGTCCAAACTGGGGAGATATCTATCTCTTCCCTCACTGTAATACCATTTGCCAGTAGAACGTGCTCAACATGTTATTACCTGGGATTTTGGTTGATTGAGACAAGCATCTTGCCTTTTGAGGCCCGACCTCTCCATCTGCCACGTAGGGAAACATTATACCTTTGAAGCCCCCTGGCTAAGATAAATACTAAGTAGACTTGGTTCTGCCTACCATTCCAAACCAATCAAATGAAAACAGTCTTGTTCAGAGCAGCACAGTCCTGCTGTTCTTAATTACTGAATATGTAATAAAAACCAGATTTTATAAACAACAAGACAAACAAGTTGAAAAGTTAGGAAGCATCATTGCTGCTGGGAAAGGGTGTAGAGTGGTACTCATCCTAAATAAAAGGTCCAGGTATGTTAGAATGTAATCCTCCTTTCCAAAAAATCTTCAAGTTTGGAAGACTACTACCTCTAAAAGTTCCCTCTTGCCTCTATTGATTGTGAAATGGACTAGAGTCACAGTTTGCTAAGATAAGGATTGCACAAATAAACATCTGATCTTACAAGCATTTGTTACCGCATGCCCTGGTATTTGCTTAAATTGGTTAGAAATTATGACTTAGGGGTCCTCCCGTGCCAAACTTGTTGCAGAATCAGGGCCCTTCTGCCCTGTGTGTACCAAATGAACTACATAAAAACATGTTAATTCAAAGACAGATTTCTTGGAAAAAAGGCAAAGCATGCACCCTCTAATCCTGAAGCATACATTCTGAAAAAAATCACAATGCAGATTAAGCTTGAAAACTGAAGGAGGATAAAAATTCTCCTTAAATAAAGAAGTTTATATTCTCATACAACAACATGAATGCACCCAAATCTGACAGAAGACACCAAAATTGTATGTAGTAATTGGAAGGACAAGATAGGGCAAGAAAAATTGATCAAGATTACTATCAAAAGTCTGACAACTGAGCATTATGAGGAAGAGTGTTCCAGTGCAAACCTACAACATACCCTATAACAGATTTAGAGATCAATCTTGCTCCCTGCTTAGAACCCTCCTTTTGTGCTTTTCCCAGCTAAATGGGCACCTGGTGATTCCTCCATGCTGGGGGCATCCTCAGCTGGTAATTAGCCCCTCCAAGCATAGGCCACATGTCCAGACAAGAAGGGGCAAGACCAGAGAACACTGTGTTCCAGAAAACTCCCAGCCAACAATGGCTCAATCCAATAAAAGTAGCCAATGGATACGGAGCCTAAAGCTACCTTACGGATACGGCACTTAAAGCTACCCCAACCCCAGGTGTGCAGAACCCATAGCAGGCCCCTGCAGGATCAGAATGATTTGGATACAACATATATACCCAGAAATAATATTTATAAATTAAAATAGTAAATTATGTCAGATTAGAACTAAAAATTCTGATATCAAACCTAAATTCCTAATTCTTCTCCAAAACATGATCATTTGTTGTTTCACAGGACCAACAATACACTATGTTTTGTATTAACTCAGAACTTACAGCACCATCCACTTCGAGGGATGCAGGGATGTTTCAAGATGCATTGGGTTTAGTTTTGCATAAAGGAAGGAAGCCGCATTATCTGAGCCAAGAAAAGATATATACATTTCCCTGATTTTGCTCTGAAATTGCATGGGAAAAATGTAACATCTGAAGTCCAACTTATGCTGGACAAGAGAAACAGATGGTATTACGCTTGCCATTGGAACACCAATTTTCCACCACCCTTGAACAATCTGTCATCACACAGATAAAACTATAAAATCTAGTCTTGTGTTGGTTGCAAAAGAAGCAGAGAGTAAGAGCATATGCCACTCATAACCTGGCAAGAGCTTGAAATCTGAGACTGCCTTAAAGTCTTCATCAGCTGCAGATCTAAGAGATGACCTGGTTAGCAAATTCCATTCTTGCACTGATTGTGTAAACAAATACTGTAGTACTCTGGTCTTCTACAGAGCCAGCTGGGCTTCTTCCCAGGCAACATGCAGCTCATTCTCCTCTATCTCCCAGCTGGGAGTGTCCTCACCAGGTAGCTACTGCTGAAAGAGCTTGATTGCAGAAGACTTTGGGTGGAGAAAGAAGCCAAGCAATCACCAGCCACAAACCCATCTCAACAGGGAGAGCCCCCAAGACTCCATATCTAGAGGAAGAGGAATGTTTGCCAGCCTCACCAACTTGTTTATATTCAGTAACGTGAAGATACATTTTTAATGGGGAGGTCTGGTGACCATTGTGGGGTTTATTTACTAGCTATTTATTCCTCTTGACACCCATCTTCTCCTTTTTACCCAATTCCTAGCCCAACTTTTAACACAACACTATTCCCTGATGCAGTGTGTTTCTTTTTGAAAGAGAAAAGTTCCAGATTCCTTTTAATTCTACAAGTCCTAGAAATCATAGGTTGTGTAAATTAATTTATTCACATAGCCACTAGGCAGCAACAACGTGCATTAAGAATCCAGTACAACTCCAGCAGCCAGCAAGCTAAAGGCTGACACCTGCCATCAGCCAAAGGAGCATACGGAACCCAGAGCCCACTAGTCCTAAACTGAGGCAGAGAGTCATTTAGAAAGGACTAAGGCTGCATTAATATTTGGACAGCGCCTCCTCCACACTGGTGAACCCTCCTTTAAAGAGAGTTGCAGGGTAGCTGCATGCAGGTGAGACCCTGACAACACAATTTCAAAGAAATGCTGGTGTGCCAGCACAGAGCATCCAGTGGATTGTCCAAGATCCACAGATATCTAGATGGAGCCACGATGGTTGGGGTTAGTACCTGCTACTTATTCTAGGGTGGAGGATGGCATCAAACTTCCCCACCACTAAGCAAATGCATTGTGGATGAACTCCTCGACAGAAAAAAATCTGAGTTTTCCTCAAGGGTCTTTTCTGAAGACATCTTCCACAGAGAGCTAATATTTCCCAAACACTCTAAATATAATATTAATCTAACAAACAGAGCAACTATTGGATTTTTTCCATTCACAATCTAAAAAGATGAAAAAATGATAACATGTACATATGGTCTAGGATTGTATAGCAGCACATGAGCATGACTGTAACACCTAAGAATAAACAAATATCAGGACATATATACAAAAGTGCCTCGATTTTCATAAATATTTGTGAGGAAGAGAAATAAATTTCAAGGCAGGAAAAAGTGAAACACTGATGGGAAAGAGAAACATTTTCTAAACTGGTATTAGTAACAAAGCAAAGGAAAAGGTTTTACAAATATTCTTAGGCTAACAGTAACTCTTTAAGGACCAGATTCTGATCTCTTTACCCATGCCAAGTAGTACCTTACTCCATAAAGCTCAATGCTAAAAAAGAGTAAGGTGCTATTCAACATGAGTAAAGGTATTAGATACAGTATAAACAGCCATGTCTGTTACTTGTTAATGAAGTCTAAATCCTTCAACTTGAAGCAAGATATTTATGTCTACATAATAGTGCAAGTGTCTGTATGAATGCTACCTGAACTCAGCAATCATTTTAATGAAATCAGAAATATTATCAGCAAAAACTCCTGCTAGGCACACTGTACTTCCAATGGTTTATTAGAAAGGATAGTTGGCTCTCTCTAGAGATCAGTCTTTTAAAATTAATACCTTTTATGTTCCAAATAACGTAGGACAGCCAAATAGCAAAGAAATTGGAAAACATATAAGTGACATGTTTTCTTATAAAAAATAATTTTCAAATAGTTTTTTTTTTCCCTTGAAGCAATCTTGCTATCTGTTCCTCATTTTAAAACACAGGGAAAAGCTTGTAAATATTCAAGTCATTCATTCACACACTTTAAACAAGCAGCTTTTCTAGATAAATACTAAAAGTACATTAGCAGCATCTTCTGAATACGTTTGAATTTTAACAAGCAATTTCTACAAAAAGATAAAATGGATACCGTACTGACCAAAACCAGCTTCATCATAGTGAGAAACTAATATTTCTTGAGTTTGACATTAGAAATAAATGAACACATCATCCACATGTATAACCTCTGAACCTCCTGGCACACTAAACCACTATACAATACAGACCTACCTGTAGCAGTTCCTCAGACTTTCACAATCTCTCCCCAAGCAAGTTAGCATGCAGGGGGATTACATAGCCACACCAACATAAGAGGTGACTGGCAACTCAATGGATGTACTAACCTCAATTATATTTCTTCACCTCTCATTCCAAAACACCTCCTTAAGGCCTTGACATAATCTGGTCCTGTTTGGGGTATATGGAGGAAGACGACTTCATTGATCAATTTTTGCAAGTTGGTAAAACATTCTTATTTAATTCAATGATTAATTTAGCATCACTGAAAAGGAGCTAATTTATATGACTGTATCTACATGCATCTTGTCCCTTCACATAACACAAGAACTGGAGTTCATCCAATGGAATTAGCAGGCAACAGGTTTATAACAAACATAAGGCAGTACTTACAACAAATATAAGGCAGGGGATGTTATGAAAGTCGAAAGTATAACTGGGTTCAAAAAAGAATTAGATAAGTTCATGGAGGACCGGTCTGTTCACGGCTTTTAGCCAAGATGGTCGGTGCAACCCCATGCTCCAAGTTTCTCTAAACCTCCGAGTGCCAGAAGCTGCAACTGGGTGACAAGATAGATCTCTCAATATTTGCCCTGTTAACTCCTTCTGAAACATCTGGCCATTATCAGAAGACAGGATGTGCTAGATTGACTATTGGTCTGACCCCGCATGGCCATTCATGTTCTTAAAGCTACACTGCCCACTTGGCAGGAGGCCCACGGATGCACATAATTTGCATGCATATTATAATATGTACATACACACACACACAAATTAACAAAATTATCTTTTTCTCATATCATCCCTGAAAAGATGTTCAGAAACTGATTGAGTTCTCCAGCAACTGAAACCTGCAGCTGATCAGCCTCATCTTCACCTTGCATTCACAGGGAGAAGACAATCAGGGTTTTATCACAGAATCATAGGACTGGAAGGGACATTCAGAGGTCTTCTAATACCATACCCTGCACTCATGGCAGGACTAAATATTATCTAAACCATACCTGACAGGGGGTTGACTAACATGCTCTTAAAAATCTCCAGTGACTGAGATTCCACAACCTCCCTACACAGTTTGCTCCAGTGCTTAACTACCCTAACAGTTAGGAAGTTTTTCCTAACGTCTAACCTAAACTGCCCTTGTTGCAATTTAAGTCTTTCCTTCTTGTCCTATCTTCAGAGGTTAAAGAGAACAATTTTTCTCCCTCTTCCTTGTAACAACTTCTTACGTACTTGAAAACTTATGTCCCCCCTCAGTCTTTTCTTCTCCAGACTAAAGAAAACCATTTTTTTTTCAGTCTTTCTTCATTGTCATGTTTTCTAGACCCTTCATCATTTTTGTTGCTCTTCTCTGGACTGTTTCCAACTTTGCTCGCTTCTTTCCTGAAATGTGGTGCCCAGAACTGGACACAATACTCCAGTTGAGGCCTAATCTGAGCTTGTGATATTTAACTTGTGATCCACTTTCCACAGTACTCCTTCCTTGGCCGTCATTTCCCATTTTGATTGTGTGCAACTGATTGTTCCTTCCTAAACAGAGTACTTTGTATTGTCTTTATTGCATTTCATCCTATTTACTTTAGATCATTTTTCCAGTTTGTCCAGATCTTTTTGAATTTGATTACCTCTTCTGTTCATTCCCTCTGAAGCATCTAGCATTGGCCACTGTCGGAAGACAGGATACTGGGCTAGATGGACCTTTGGTCTGACCCAGTATGGCCATTGTTATGTTAATCCATCCTTCAAAGCACCTGCAACCCCTCCCAGCCTGGTATTGTCCACAAACTTTGTAAGTGTATTCTCTATGCCATCATCTAAATCATTGGTGAGGATATTGAACAGAACCGGACCCTGAACTGATTCCTGTGGGACCCCACTCGATATGCCCTTCCAGCTTGACTGTGAACCACTGATAATTACTTTCTGAGAATGGTTTTCCAACTAGTTATGCGCCCATTTTATAGGAGCTTCATCTAGGATGTATTTCCCTTGTTTGTTTATGACAAAGGTCATGCAAGACAGTATCGAAAGCTTTAATAAAATCAAGGTATGCCACATCTACCACTTCCCCCACATCCACAAGGCTTGTTAGCCTGTCAAAGAAAGATATTAGGTTGGCTTGCCATGGTTTGTTCTTGACAAATCCATGCTGACTGTTACTTATCACCTTATTATTTTCTAGATGTCTGCAAATTGATTGCTATAAAATGTGATCATACATATTCCTGAAGTGTTTTAAAAGAAGCTTGAATTAAGTTTCCCCAAAAAGCCTGGGGTTCCTAACATGCAGCCTGAGGGCCAGATGTTTACTGTGAGTCAAGATAATGGAGCAGATAATTAAGCAATCCAAACTTTGTTACAATATGAATTTCAGCAAATGAAGAAGAGAAGAGTGGTAGAGAGAAAGCAGGAGCAAAAGCCTCCATTTTCTTAGAATTCAGATTGAGTTGTCAACTACTAATGATGTTTGAATTTTTTTCGTGGAGTGTGGTTCAAATACTCTGAGCTATGATCAGCATTATTTTCTTTCCCAACAATAGCCAGCCATGTGTCTCTGGATCTTCCCCCACAAGAACTGGAGGGGGCGGGGAAAATGTACTCATGCTCAACGCTGTGAAGATGATTTATTTGGGCATAAGCTTTCATGAGTAAAAAACCTCACTTCTTCAGATGCATGGAGTGAAAATTACAGATGCAGGCATTATATAATGACACATGAAGAGAAGGGAGTTACCTCACAAGTTACCCACGAAAGCTTATGCCCAAATAAGTCTGTTAGTCTTTAAGGTGCCACCGGACTCCTTGTTGTTTTTGTGGATACAGACTAACACAGCTAACTCCTGATTCTGTGAAGTAGGAAACCTTCTCTGGAAAATGCTGATCTAACCCATCCGTTTCCATAGAATTTAAGCTTTCCTTTAAAAATAAACGTTTTCTGGATATGTCGCTGAAAAGATAAATCTCCACATGTGAAATGAATGAACTGAGGCACTCTGATTTTAATCAACATATACCTCCAATTTGTCTGCTGATGTTCAAGGCTTTTCCAAGTGGCAGCAGAGTGAAGCTGAAGTCTCTAGCCAGTTTTATTGCTGCTTATCAAACTCTGTAGGTACCAGTGAAACTGACCATAATTATATCAGGTTTTTCCTCACGCTGCAGCTATTCCCTAAGAAAACTGTGAGTACCGGCTTCACACCAAAGCCCTGTCTCTAGACTTTGTTGGTGGCCCAGCCCACCACCTTTCTTATGGTCTATGGATAGTAGATGGCTAATTTAAAATAAATAAATAAAAAACACTCAGCCTTGCTTTGCATGTTCCACTTTAATGAAATAAAGTTAGTAAACAGATGCATACCTTTAAAAAAAGTAGCATGCAAAAATATGCTCTTCAAGACACCTGCACTACAGAAATGAGTTTACATCTTCTGAGACCTCAGAGAAAGCAAGTGTGATCCACAACAGAATGTTACATTTGAAAATTCATGAAACTCATGTCTCAAGTCGTACAAGGAATTTGTTTTGCGTTGCCATTTCTTATCTCTACATTAGAATCCTACTGTACCACTGAAGCTGGATACAAATATAGTAATGATATGTAATAAACAAGGGAATGAGAACTTGTAAGATTAGCATGTGTTCAAATAAAGCATATTGTGATAGTAACTAAGATCAGAACCACACTATGGAAGCTATAAGTGGAACACGTATATATATTTTGAGCAGCTATGTTTTCTACAAATTTCAGTTTATTTTGAATGATGTTTGCATGAAGCCAATGTACAATTAAAATTGTAAAATGTTGCTTTCATGGCTCACCTAGTGTAAGACTCGCTATGTAATTTAGTTAGAATATAAAGCACATGAGTAATGGAGCTTGTATATGTATTCTGTCATTTTACATTAGTGCTATTCATAAAAAATAAGATACAAACATTTAGTGATGAGAAGGGTGAAGAAGGAAAATGAAAATGTCAAAAGCAAGAGGAAACTGTTAAATGGCACCAAGTGCCCGGGCGAGGTGTTTGTCTACCCATGTGCTGCTTGTCTTTCTCAATCTATCATCAGAAAGGACAAGGCACCTCAGGAGGGATGAATGTCCTAAGTCAGAAGGATGGAGTGGGCTACATCACTGACTGCCTGAGGCAATAGCATGCTTGCCCTAAACTGTCAGTTTATGGTCTTCACTGCAATCTGCCTCCTGTCAATGTGAAATTCAGATATTGAAATCTGATGTGACTTATAGCCTTCAGAATAAAGGCTATACACTTTTATAAGTGATAAACAATGGAAGAGGCATTTTCTAGAGGGATAAAAGCATGGGAGGGGGGTGAGTACTTGAGTATGGTTTGCCCTATTTCTCTCTCTTAAACCACTTGTGATGGCTGAAAGACTAACCAGAGGTGGTTGGCCCAAATAGCCATCTGCCCATGAAATAAAAATATGCGCTGGGAAAGTGAAAGGAAGTTCTAATGTCAATATAAAGAATATGGAAACAGGAGTCCCTTCAGCATGCTCACAGTCACCCTAGGAAATGGCCATAGCACTGGAATAAAAGAAGCTTACAGTGACATAGTTAAAGATGATAAAAAAGAAAAGAAGAGACATTGAAATAAGGTAAAGTTGCTGTCATGTCAGTTTAGGTCTCCTTGGCAGTAAAGAGAGACTACGCTGGAGGAAAACTAATGGATTGTACGCTGTATATGGTCCAAAGAGATACTGTAGCACAGGGAAGCAAGACAATGCTAATTAAAAAGCCAGTGGTGTACTAGCATTTGAAAATCGTGTAAGCACTGACATATTGGGTATCTCAACCATCTTATCTCAGCTAGGTACATCCAGTACTGCTGAAGAGTTATTTTAAAAAATGGTAGCGGGAAGAAGAAGATGTTTGAGCACATGGCAAAGAGAAGACACCCTGAAGAGAATTCTTAATTCAGAAATCTTATACCCTACATAAGCTTCCTGAGGACATCCAGCAAAGGAGCACACACACACACACACGCGCGCAAAAACAAAACACAAGGAAACACCAACTATACCCTAAGATGTGGATTAACATCCTACAGTAACTCCTCACTTAAAGTCATCCGGGTTAACGTTGTTTTGTTGCTGATCAATTAGGGAACATGCTCATTTGAAGTTGTGCACTGCTCCCTTCTAACATTGTTTGGCAGCTGCCTGCTTTGCCCACTGCTTGCAGGAAGAGCAGCCTGTTGCAGCTAGCTGGTGGGGGCTTGGAACCAGGGTGGACCGGCAGCCCCCCTGTCAGCTCCCCGCTCCCCTAAGTTCCCTGTGCTGCAGTGACCCAGCAGGCTATAAAGTGTCAGGCAGTTCAGCTGTCCCTCCCCCTACTGCCATATGCCACTCTTGCCCTCTGCCTTGGAGCTGCTCCCAGAGACTCCTGCTTTCTCTACGGGGGGGAAGGGGAGGCCTAATGTGAGTGTGTCCCCCTCCCCCATGCACCCCGCTTACCCCTTCTCCATATAGAGCAGGGAGGGGACACGGAGGGGACATAGATAGGGCAACCAGACAGCAAGTGTGAAAAACTGGGACACGAGGTAGGGGATAATAGGAGCCAATATAAGAAAAAGACCCAAAAATCGAGACTGTCCCTATAAAATCGGGACAACTGGTCACCCCAGACATGGTTGAAGAGAGATAGAGAGAGTTTGGGGCAGCAGCTGCTGTCTCAACTTCCTGATCCACTTTAAAAGACAATGGGCTTAAAAAGAGTGGGTCAGTTTACTTAAAGGGGTAGTGTGCATCTCTCTCTCTCATTCCCACACACACGGTGTCTGTCTGTCTCTGTCTGCTATGCTGTCTCCCCTCCCTTGTGTTCGTGCTGCCTTGTGTGAGAGGCTACGTTACTCAATCAAGCTTCACAATCATCATAGCTGTGAACAGTATTAAACTGTTTGTTTAAAATGTATACTGTGTGTGTATCTATATAATATATAGTTTGTCTGGTGAAAAAAAATTTCCCTTGAAACTAACCCCGCCATTTACATTAATTCTTAGAGGGAAATTGGATTCGCTTAACATCGTTTCACTTAGAGTTGTAGTTATGTTCCTGAAAAATGCAATGTTAAGCGAGGAGTTACTGTATTTGATCAGACACAAGAGATTTAAAGCTGGGCTATTGGTTTTTGTTTGCTTCTAAATTTTTATAGCACTTAAAACAAAACAACCACCACCCAGCAAGAAGTACAAGTCTACAAAGATGCCATAATGTGAATATAATGCAAATCAGAGAAGGCATATAAAGTATTGTGAATTGTCTGAAATAATAATCAACAAGACAAATTAACCTTTCATCTTCAGTTACAAACTCAAATCTCTAACCAGATTTATCAAGAAGTTGCCTAAATATATGCACCAACTTTTTTAAGGATTCTGGATCATAATGTGATCTTGCACTGAAATTGTGAAGTTTAAATTGTGAGTTAATTAAAATTGGGATACATATTTACCCCATGGAAATAATCACATAACGTACAATCAATTTATATATTCTGGAAATATCAAAGGAGGAAACACTTTGTTTCATTTAAAGCTTGACATTTTAAACACAGAAAAGTCAAGAATTTTTAAGTTATGCTCAATATCACGTACAGTGTACACATACGTGCACAAAATGTAGAAGTCCCCACTATATGCAACAATAGAAAATAGACTGTGATTTCATAAGTAATCAATATTGGTTAAACTCCACTGTCAATGAAGTCAATGTTAAAACTTCCATTGACTTCAGTGAAAGAGTTAGGCCAACACTTGTAGGTTTTGGAAATCTTATCCTACACATGCATGAGTGGGATGAATTCTGGCTGCTACAGGAATCTTAACTCAAAATAACCTAAGATTTGTCTATGCACATATCATTCATTGTGTTAATGTTGCATTTACATTTCATTTATTTATGACTGGAGATGATGGCACTATTAAGCTTGTTGCTAGTTTGGTGCAAAATTTGTGATCTTCCAATCGCACATCAACCCACTAAAGACCAAACATATGCTGGCACTTTAACAAAGAAGGTGAAATGGATGCTGAAAATACAAACATGAATGCTCTGGCTGTGGGGATTCATATCCAATTACCAGATGCTTTAAGCAGGCAGCCAGACAAAAGTCAACAGGCCTCCAGTATACAGTTATTAGAATTATGGCTGTTAGCTAAAAAGGATTTTTGAATAGGCTCCAGAATCGTAACTGTTTGTTGGCACAGGTGACCTGGCAAAAGGCAGTCACTTTAAATCTGATTCTGTCACCAATGAGTCTACTGAATTTTTCCTATAGGGTCATTTTGCAAGACAGGTCATGTTTTTGCATGCTTTTCCACCACCCTTCTTCCCCCAAAATGAATAAACCGAAGATAAAGTGATTAGAGTATGGTCTTCTTCTTTGGGCTCTCTTTCCGAAATATTCCAAAGGCACTTTTTGTATACCAGTAGGGTGACCAGACAGTAAGTATGAAAAATCAGGACAGGGATAGGGGTAATATACACCTATATAAGACAAAGCTCCAAATATAAGACAAAGCCTATAGAATCAGAACATCTGATCACACTATCTATATACCAGGCATACACAGACAAGGACAATGAGTTTCACCTATAAACAAGTACATCAGTGGACAGATCTGTGATATATATTCAAGTGCAGGAGCTTCAAAATTCTAAAATGGGGGGCAATACATAATGTTTTATTTTATTATTCTCTCTCTCTCCACCCCAACAATTTTATCCCTATTATTTGATCATATCAGTCAAGCAGCTAAAGAATCATAGGCTGTGTGTTGGGATTCCCTCCAAGAGCTCTTTCCACTCAGCTTCCCAATAATTCAGTTTGACTGAATAGTCATTCAGGCATTTTTAGTTGGCATGCTGCAAGGCTATTGCTGAGTTGATCAGACTCAAGCATAGCAGGTGGGTATAGACCATACCACAAATCTAAAGCAGTAGTTCCTAAACTTTAACAACCTGTGAACCCCTTTCACTAAAATGTCAAGTCTCATGAACCCCCTCCTGAAAATGAACATTTCTAGGCGATTTTCTCCTTTACCCGAGTATAAATTATAAAAGCTATGATCTTGGAAATATAAAATTTGTTTTTATGACATGCTTATTACACACTATTAATAATTAATCATGGCAAAATTTTTATTACATTATGAAAACGGCAACACTCTTCCAAGATCTCATTTTCATAGCTTGTATTACTTTGAATAAACCTGTTATAAGACAAGGCTCCTATTTTTCATCAAAGAATGTCAGATGTGAAACAGCATGAAGGTATTTAAGAAGCCAACTCAAAGAGATCCTCCTACATAAGCATTCAGGTCTTGAGCAGTCCAGGCAAACAATGCATGTTAAAACAAAGCTTAAACTTGTTCTTCTTCATAATTTTTAAAACACTAGCTACCTATTTAATTTTAAAAACAGCAAAAAATTATCCACCTTCCTTTCCATTTCTTATAAGGAGTCTTGAAGTTGAAATCACCTCAGTGTGATAGATATGCTTGCTTTGATCTGCTTAGCTCTTGGAAGTCCAGGGGCTCGAGGCTGCTGGCCCCATGCCGCCAGGTTCCTAGGGACAGCTCTGTCCACTATTAGGGATTTTTTTCCTTGAGAACCCCCTGTAACATTTTGTGAACCCCAGTTTGGGAACCACTGATCTAAAGTTACGCAATAAACCTCTTCCTTTATGTACTGTGACAAATCCAGGCCAGTGGGGTACAGGTGTCTGGTAGAGGGCAAATATACTGGTCACTGGCTGAGTAGTTTTCTGTTCCTTGAGTGACCAGAGCAGGGGCTGCACTAGACTAATCAGGAACCTGCTAGAACCAATTCAGGCAGACAAGCTGATTAGAACATCTGCAGCCAATCAACGCAGGCTAATCAGAGCATCTGGATTTAAAAAAAAGCTCACCCCAGTCAGGGACGGGGGAGCCAGAGGAGAGGAAGTGTGTGTGAGGAGCTGGGAGCAAGAGGCACAAGGAGCTGAGAGTGAGAGGGTGTGCTGCTGGAGGACTAAGGAGTACAAGCATTATCAGACACCAGGAGGAAGATCCTGTGACAAGGATAAAGAAGGTGTTTGGAGGAGCCCATGGTGAAGTAGCCCAGGGAGGTGTTGCTGTCCAGCAGCTGTTACAGGAGGTACTATAGACAGCTGCAATCCACAGGGCCCTGGGCTGGAACCCGGAGTAGAGGGCGGCCCGGGTTCCCCCCAAGCCTCCCAACTCCTGATCAGTCACAGAAGGAGTTGACCCAGACTGTGGGGAAGATCACTGAGGTGAGCAAATCTGCCAATAAGTGCAGGACCCACCAAGGTAGAGGAGGAACTTTGTCACAGTATATTTACGCATTACACTGCATTTACTGTACACTACATCACATATTTTGAGATTGGCTGGGTTACTTTGTTGTGCAGGGATTCGTTCCTACAAGCACTGACCACACAATTTCACTCTCTCATATCACAGAGGAATCCCATCTACTCCAAGTCCACAGCAAACGTTGTATACGAAATCTTCTATTCCAATGTTTCTCCTCCGGAGCCACTACACAGAAAGATAAAGCTCTAAACAGGAATTCTGTGCTATGTACATTTACACCTGGACACAGTGTTCTGAGGCAGCTATTGAATTTTAAATAATCTATTGAGGAAGCCCTGGAAAGGCTGATAGACCTACACTGCTTCTTCTGGTGCCTCCCTTAAAGATACTGCATGCAGTGGAGTTCAGGTTCAGTTTCCTTACCCATTCTACATATTTTATGTAATTTTAAGATTCTGCAGATTAAGATAAATTCATTACAAGTAAAGCTACATTTCACAGGCATGAAAAAAAGCTTCTGTTGAAAGTCATATCATCTTCCATGGAAGAGAGGTTTACTTAATTGAAAAGCCTCCTTATTATACAAAGAACCATGTTCTCAAAACTTGGATGACCCGAAGTGTGGCCCAGGCACCTACCTGTAAGAAAGTTTGTGCCTGAACACCCAGTGATGCACATTTTACACCCAACTCCTAGATGTTGGTATTGATTTGCTCTTCCTTTATGAAATAACAAGTTGGAGTATAGTGGGAGATATTAAATGAGTGCGTTGATTAATACAGGATGTAAACCTGATCTTTCTCTGAGCCGGATTCTGCCACCTGTACTCATGAAATGGAGTATCTTAAATCCTAGAGTTGTCCCAATTAAATTAGGTCCTCTGTTAACATAGAAGTTTTCTTCTGACCAAAAAAAGTGTGTACTTCCAGACTGAAGACACAAAGTGCACCTCATATAAGATCCTAAACTGAAACAATAGAACAGAATAGAAAAAGATGGGTACAAACTGTAATAACAAACTGAAGGTCACCCTTCTAAAAAAAAGTACCTCTATATATAAAGAGACTTAAGAGGATTCCTTGACTGTCTCTCAATACTCCCTTCTGGAAAATCCAAAACTGGGGATATTCTCAGGAGTTTTTCTTTCTTTCTTGACTCCTTATATGCCTTATATGAAACAAAAATGTGTGGGGAAGGGGAAAGCAGCTTGGAGATTGATCACACAAAATTTCTATCAGAGAAGGGATTCTCTCAATTTATTCTACTAAAATGGAAACGTCTTTGTCGAACACTTTTTATATGGCAGGAAATTATTGATTCACCATCCATAAGAGATGGAGAGATTTTCTTAGCCGGATAGCTTTACTCTCAATGCACATTTTAAAATGGTTTCTCATTTAATGGATTATTACTACACGCATAAATGGCAACCCAAATGTAAAAGTAATTGAGCTTCAGCCTTCTCTGATCATAACAGTATCTCTCTAATAGTAGCACGTGCTTGACTGACCACATCCAAACTGCTTAAAATAATGTTAATTTGCAATGATCTCAGAAGAAAACAATAAATTTACAAGAAGATGAAAGCCACAGAAGACTTAAGTAAGTGGTAAATTCCTCAGTGGTTCCTTCTAAATTCAGCAGTATTAGGGTGGATACTACCATTTTTCTCTAAGTAGTAAAATCCTTTTCATATAAAAGTGATTCACTTTTTTTTAAACTAACAAACAGCAGTTTGAAAGCAAAGAGGTTTCACTAATTCTGATATTATAATTTTTATAAATCTTAATGAGAAATGCCAGTGTTCTTTTCAGCCCAGCACTCTGAAAGCCCCAAAAGGAGCATTCTTACCATGAATAAGTCATGAAAATATAAATACAAACACACACTTTTTAAATGCCAAATGGCAGCTGCATAAATTAAACTGGTGACTCTAGCAGTATGAGTGCTACAAAGAAAGGCTTCATCCTGAAAACAGAAATGCACTAGCATTATGCCCAGCAGTAAGTGTTGGCAGGATTGGGTTGTAAGAGCCTAAACTGCTTAGCCTGACTTTAGGAACACACCCCTCTGATTTTTAAAGTATATTCCATGATGATATTATTACTGTACTTTTTTAAAAGTTTAGGTACTGCCCTGAGAGCCTCGGCCAGGAACTCCTCATAAATAAAATTATAGCTGGTTAATACAACAGAAGAAATCATTAAAGTTTAATATTAAAATAAAATTGGTATATTAACACTGTCAATTTAATTTTAAAACACTGAAATGCTTTCACCCCTGTGACATAGCAGGGTACAATCCAGACCAATCAGTAGCTGGGTCACCCCTGTCCTGCAACTTGGGGAACCCTTTACAATGAGTTGCTGCTGTAGTTTCCAACCTGGACCACTCACAAACATCTCCAGCATGTAAATCACTTCCAGCTATGTCTGTGTGTGCTGCAGCCAGCAAGCCACACCTTGGCTCTTACTAATCTTAAAAATTACCACAGCACGACCCTAACACCCTCACAGTCCCAGATTTCCTCTCCAGGAACATACGTTCTGTACAGCCAAGCCCTCTCCTGTACAGTACAAATATACTGAGTCCGTTAAGGGATTACCCCCAAGTGAAGATCCCAAACGCTTCAACATGAAAAAACTGTATCAAATAATAAAACAAGTTTAACAATTACAAAGGGAGAGATTCTAAGTAATGAAACATAAAAGTCAGAAGCGGTTACAAGAAAAATGAAATAAAATGCTTACAGGTGCCTAATAAACTACATTAGATTCAAAGCAAAAGTTCTCTCACCATATGCTTTCAGCAGTCTTACTGACAAAATTCTTTAGGTCAGGA
This sequence comes from Gopherus evgoodei, assembly GCF_007399415.2. Taxonomy (NCBI): domain Eukaryota; kingdom Metazoa; phylum Chordata; order Testudines; family Testudinidae; genus Gopherus; species Gopherus evgoodei. The sequence goes on from NC_044323.1 coordinate 207,486,488, forward strand.
CCCCTAGCACAAAGTCCAATGGCTGCTTCCTTTGTCTCTTCAGGTTCTGCAAATGCAATAGGCAGGAAGAGAGAAAAGGGTGTCTTGGGAGGTATGTCCCTCCTTTTTATAGTTTCAGTCCCCCACTTGAAAAACATTTCCAGCTGAGACCCAGGAGACAAAAAAAGAGTCTATGTGAAAGGTATTCTCCCTCTTTTTTCTCACCTGTTTGAACTTTCATTGTTTTTCATCCCTGTTTGATTATTCTGTTCATTGCTTAAATGCAAATTAAGGCAATTACGCATTCCTTTATTTAGTACAGACTTGTTCGCTCACTTGTTGTTTGGGCAGGGTTATAGGGTTTGGAACGTGTTAATAACATCATACAGGGAAATCTTATAACTTCACATACAAAGTTGCCACACATTATATCAGGACAATACTGACCAGCGAATATAAAATGGTTATGGTGAGGATGAAATGGATGAGTTTGGCAATATGTTTGGGGTGAATCTCTCAGGGTTATCTATTCTCTTGTAAATATTTGAGGCAGGCAGCTATGCCATCATTGTGATGGATGCTGATGTACAGGGTAGCGTCTGGAGTAAGACAGGTGCTCCTGTTTATTCAATGGGAATATGCAAGTTCTTTATTGGATGGCACACCAGGAGGCCTATGTTGGAGACCGTAAACTTCCTTCACAAATTCACCCCACGTTTTCCTAGATTACAAGGATTGCATCTTCAGTATCACATTGAGGCAGATGCTGTACAAATACTTCTGATCGAGAATATGAGCAGCCCTACAATAATAACAACTTATGCCTCCCATCAGCCATCTGTGTAGAAGTGGTTCTATTATTTCTAATCAAATGGTTTAAAAGGGGCAGAAGCATATTATATGGTTGTCAATGAATTCAAAGGGAAAAAAAGTCCTTAAACAGAGGTTCCACACAATTTAAACAGATTTTGTTGGTTTAGGGTTCCCATTAAAACCAGAGCGAGTACAAGTAGTAAATGCACTGAAACATATACAGAAGCATCCCTAAATTCTTCCCACTTTGTGGCGGTAGACTCTCTCTTCTGATCAGATGCTGAATTTTGGGAGGAGGCAGTGAAAGCAAGGGAACTATATTGGCTAGCTCTGTTCCTCCAGGAACCATAGGTTAGGAAACCTAGATATTTCCTGTACTGGAATTTGAAGAAAGTGCTGCTGTTTGCTTAGACTCTTTATTCCGGGTTGTGCCTATCCAGCATTTTATGTGCATTACAAAAATTTAATATACAAAATTAAGGAGACCTCAAATCATATAAACACAGACCTCCTAAAGAAAATTTTTCCAGCTCAAAGGCACCGCCCTTTCCACTGATCTACTCAGATAAGCCCTCATTCCCTAGGAAAAGCCTGGAAGGACTAGAGTGTTCTGCAGCTTTTCATTAAGGTCACCAAACCTGGGGCTCTGGAAACCCAACCCACTGCAGACATAGAAAGTCTCCACTGAAAAGCCCTGCTACAGTAACACACAGGAAGGCGGGGAGGGCTATCAAATAACCAAGTGCAAAAATATTTTGCACTTTATAGGTCAGACCCAAAATTTTAAATTTCTCTTGGAAATCAACCGCCAAGCAGTGCAGCTCAGAAAGCACAGAAGTAGGTCAGTATATCACTATACTAGGGTAGTAACAACAATATAACAATCACAAGAACAACATATAATGTACATGTCAAGGAGAAAGGGCAGATAAAAATGAAACATTTAAATGAAGTTCTAAACAACAATTTGGCAGAACAGAGAGGTCAAAAAACAGAAAAAACATTAAACACAAGCAACCTGGTTATGAGTGCCAGTAATAAAAGTGCAGTTTAATTTGCTGATGAAAAGGAATATTCTTTTCTGCAATGGGCAGACTTTTGTATTTCATAAAACACAAGCAAATGCATAAGTTTGCAAGAGAGAGCCTAAAGGAAAGCTCCACAGGAATCTAAAAAAAGTGAGTGGTTTGCCCACTATCTCCCAAAAAATTTGTCAGTAGTAAAAGTCATTAACTGGGAGCACTGAATGCATCCATTAATAAAACTAAATCAACAAGAAATCAGCAGATTAATGTCCAAATAATGGAAGCATTAATACTGCAATACTAATTTAAAGAATTAAACAGAGACTAGAGATTCAAAGATTTACACTACATAGAAGTCCTCAACCAATTCAAGTGAATTTTTAAATAATTCAAAAGCTTTAATGGGCTAAAAGTTTGAAGACTCACATGCACATTTAGTACATGTACATGTTGTTCAGCACAACTGAACAACAGTGGATTGCCCCTATTCCACTCACATGCTGTTACAAATCATGATGCAGCCAGTCTAGCTGGAACTAGAAACCACACTACCAATAGCTATACTAAATCTTAGTAGGAGATATGTTTGCTTTCTGAGAGTAGTACTAAAAACAAGAAGAAATACTGTGTTTTGGGCAGTATTCACAACGGGATTTAGGCTAATTAAAGTGCTCCCCAGTGGAATTTTACCCTCTTAGAGCATGGTTTGAAAAGATAGAAAGCTTGAAAAGGGAATAATGGTAAATAATGGAGTTCTAATAAAATTATAAAGAACCTTGAAAATCTGCTCTATTTGCAAAGACCAATTTCCTAGGCTTGGATACTAATTCTAGATGAAATTACTAGAAGAACTATATTAGATAGAAAGTTTACCAGTAATCCAGAAGTAGATTTGTGAATGTTAATCTAATTTATTTGTTGAACAGAAAAATAAAGAAAAGGAGACAAAAGTTTCTAAAAGCAGCAAACCACCCCATTTTAATTAAGTAGTCTGAACTGTAACACCTTTGCTCTGTCAACTAGTTTTTATTTAAATGACACTTTACATAAGGCCATCTCTCTTTCAGGTATTTTCTAGTTTTTTCTTGAGAATTTCTAATTATTTTGTCTCCATTAATGAAGCTTTGCCTGCTCAGTCATACACTGAAGTTATAATTCTGTTTGTGCCACTACATTGTTCCCACAGCAAGTAATTGTAATAAATCTTCTCTGATAAAATAATTACACTAAAAATCAGAATGAGACTAATTCTGAGACAAATAGTCCAGTACGCTGCATGCATTTATTAAAGTGATTAGCAGTGTTCGGAAATGGACCAAAACACTTGGAGTCTGACTTACAGTATTTCTTTTAAAAATGGGTGATGTGCAAAAGACTATAAATACTTAGTACATCTAAAACATCATTAGATGCTTTATTATATTTTTTTCTCCCCAATCCTTCAGTGTTTGGAAATCGAACAGACATCAAAACTGCTTCACGGCACTGTCTTGAATGACACATACCTTTCAGAACCATGTAGGTGGTGGATCTGCTAATAAAGGGCAACACAACAGAAACTAATCATCTTCACTTCTTGGACTACTGCAGTCACAACTGTTATGATTTTCTAGGCAGACAGATGTAACAACTGGTGACAAGGGACAGTTTGTATATTCTGTTTATAGTTGGTGTATGGCCTGAGAAGTGTGTTACCATTCACAATGGCCATTGGAAACCTAGCCTGACAGAGGTCAATTAACACCCAATGAGCTTTGGTGCGTTTGGTGACCTATAAGAGAGCTAGTACTCAGAACACACACCATTTTGGCAGATTTAGTAAAGAGCTCATGAACTGAATGGGCTCAGAACCTGGACTACAGAAATCAGGAACTGAGGCAAAATTTCCTATGAAGAGCAATTGTCTTTGCTCAGCCATGGCCTGTGATTCACCGGCTCCATAGTCAAACAATACTTAAAAACCAAAAGGGCAACTCTTTAGACTGGATATAAATCTTGTGCTTCAAGGCTTATGCCAATCAATAATGACCAGGGGTCAGCATGAAACCTGGGGGGGGGGCAGCGGGAGATTATTCCTCACCTGTCTACTGTACAGTCCCTATGATAGCCCCTGAAACACCCAGTTCTAGTCACTGTCAGAGACAGAATGCTGGAAAAGATGTACTGCTGATCTGATCCAGTACGGCTAATTTTATGTTCCTAAGTTACCAGCCCAAGACAGCTCTCCAACATGTGGAGAATGCTGGTTACTCTTTTTTTTTTGCTTCTCATATCAGGAAATATGATCTTTTCATACCAACTTCAAGTACTTTCACTGGCTCCCCATCACCATCACAATCCAGTTAAAAGTTGGCCTAGTCTAGAAAATATTTCATGTAGTGCTTCAATCCTGCCCCTCAGATCTGATCTCTCCCCTACCACCCACTGTACACAGGCCTCCTCAATATCCTTTTCCACAACTTTTACATTGCTGGCAGGAGTCTTTATTCTCCACTGGTTCCTGCCATAAGGAAGAACCTTACTTTCTCTATCCATCCCTGTTTAAATCCTAATCAAGGAAGATTTTTCTCCTGGCCTACCTTATTAAATTACTCTCTCACTCCTTCTGCTGTTAGCCTTATAATATATGCAGCACAAAGTATATTTAACAATATATGGTACATTTCACCTGTAGATCTCAAAATACTTATCAATTCGTAAAGTTATCACCCCTATCATATAGCGAGGGCAAGTGACTTGCCTAAGGTCACGCATCAAATCACTAGTCAATGGAAAAACTGGAAACATCCCTGCACACACTGACTCTCACCCTAATACCTGATCTACTGGATCATGCCGCCTCCCTATTTTTTTGTAAAATGCTGCAGCACCAAAGAGAACACAGCAATGTTTACGTGCACTATTGTGGTTTTTTCCTGCCTAGTTTGCTAAAATTTAATCTAACAAAACTGTACTATCAATATTTTAGAAGTCATGAGATTTACACTTTATCACTTTTCTGTCTAAAGACCTGCAGTAGACATTTCTATGAAAGACAAGTAGGGTTATTTCACTTTCTGGGGCTATGCCACTGTATTCTTCTTACTCCACTAATCAACTGCAAATGCTCATTTTTGGATGTTATGTCACATAAACCAAGCTTGCACGGATAGTAGTTTTTGTAGAAAATAGACCAGGGTTTGAGTGGTGCATTCAGTTCACTTTTTAACTTTAGAAAACTGCTTTCAGACATACAGATCTAGTAATGCCATTCTGTTATACCCACTGTGCATTTCACCAGTCCACCATACAACCGGAATTCTCTGCTCAAGACTGGTATTTAGGAGTGTTGGCAGAATAGGATTAGAATGTACTAACAGAGTTGTGTCCAACTCAGGAATATTTATCACTGGGTCTGGCACTGGAAAAAAAACTCCTATTATGGACATCAGAAGTTATGCAGCCTGCTTGGGTACTATTCACTGGCAGAACAGGACTACAACTTGTAGGGCTTCTGGAATTCTAGTTGCTTGAAAATTCCTTCCACAACATCAATTAATTCCCAAATTTTAATTTTCAGACATTTATGAGATTTCATAAATTTCCATATTTAAAAATCAAAATATTTCACTACACAGAAATGTAAGGATCAGTTTTAGTATGGAGAACATTCCTGATGAAGTTACAATCCTGTAGGTTCTTCTTTAACCTACAGGAGTGCACATTTAAAATACTATCACACAACATGTAATTTGTACTCTCTCATTTTTTTCATAACAAAGTATCAATTCATTTTTTAATCGATAGACAATATCTTCTAATCCTGCAATAGCTATTATTTAAAAATGAAATCTCATTGATACTGAAACAAGCAAATAGGATTGCATTATTGGAACAATGCAAAATGTGGGAAAATGGACATGTAAAAACAGATGTAAGCAATATTTTAGTATAGGTGTTTGTAGTAAGAGTAAAGACAACAGAGAAGTCAACAGATCAGAAAAACAACATATGAGGCTTCTGTGTCTGCATTAGTGACTTTATTCTTTTTCATCCGTGGACGAGTTAACTTAGCAGATATTTTCACTTCATCTGTTTCACTTTGAAGAACTCTTCAAAAACACTAACAAGCAGCAACATGAAGTTTCCATTGTGGAATACTGAATGTGGATAATAGATTCCTTTAATATCACCTTTGCAACATTCTTCTGGTATAAAAAATAAATATAATCTCAAAAAAATGTGCTTATTGCCAAAGTTAGACTTTTGTATTACAGTACCACTACATGAATATTGGACGTAATTTACTACTGATGAAAACCCAGAATTTCAGCCATTTTTGGTCATGAAAAACCACCATCAGGAAGATTTTCCATATCAAACCATAACAGAGGAACTGAACTAGCTGTGAGGTATTCAAGTTTTAATTACTGTGGCAACTGTGTGAGTTGTGCCACCTTTAACATCTAGAACATTCTGTATGGAACAGTTAAAAAAATTTGTCGATTGCAAGCCAATACAGCTCAGGTCTGAACTCAAGAAAGAAGTTTTCCTGGGTGTAACTTAGAAATAAAATTATTCTCTTACAATGCAACCCAAATATTCTGTGTTACTTTATCTTCTTGCTATTCTGATCCAAATTTCAAGTCACTGCTGAAATTAAAATACATGATGGGCTGATCATGTAGAATTGACTAATGTTATGTCTCTCAATCACTGGAGTGGAAAAAAATTATGCCAGGATCCCAGTGATTAAAATTTCAAGAATCTGGATTTGTGTATATTCAGATAATTGTACAGGGAAGAAAAAGTTGGCCCATAAACATACTTTTTAACTGTAGACTGCTAATCTCCAAAGGCTGTCAGTCCATAGTCAAGAGCTGCAGCTTTGTCAAATTTTGTGCCAAATTTTAATCATGAACAGTACTATTTTTCATTTAAATTGTGTATAGGTTAGTTTCTAAAAATAAATTCATTTTTCATGAAGTGGGAACATTTACTATCTACAAAGATGTGTCTCTTCTTTCATTTAACAGAAAGGTGGCAACCCATCTGGAGCCAAGAAAGGAGGAAACCAATTCTTTTCTCTAGACCACTTTATGAGACTTCCAGACCTGGAAAAAAAAATTAGTTAGACTGCCCTGCAATCATAGCTAGCTAGACACTTTGCCTGAGCATGTTTCATCAGTTGGGATGTCCTGGGTGAGTACACCTTCTGGTGTACAGAAAACATCCAGAATGTGTTAGAAAATGTTTTCTCTTTTTTGATGATGCTGACATCAGAATGTAAAATGAGTTTGACTAGTAATGACCATACCGTAAGTGGGAAACGTAAAAAACGGAGAATATGAAGAGATTAAACCAAAATGATAGAAGCCAAAATGTATGTAATTCATCATGGATTTATCCAGTTGGCAGTGTTTAAAGAAGGTGCAAACTGAATACCGTAAGGCCATACAGCAAAGCTCAAAATCACAAAAGCCTTCCCCCCGCAGGAGGTAGTTACCTTTCTGGTGCACTATAAGGTTTTCTGGGCCCAGGAAATCAACTAAAGACTAATAGTGCTGCATAAATACTCTAATCCTGTGAGTAAGGGCACATTTAGTGGCCTTTTCCCCTCTGCAGGGCTCCCCAAAAGAGGAAGACGAGGTATCTAAACTCTTGAGAGAGAAAGCACATCAGAGGTAACCAAACTAACTATGATCACCAAGAAGGGGAATTTGAGGAGGATAGAGATGGCTCCTATCTCAAAAAGTGATACAACACATGACCCTTCTTCTGAAGATCCAGGGAGACAAAGATATGGGATTAGGAGTGAGAAGAGAGAGTAGGAACTCTCTAAGAAGGGCAGGAGTGGTAAGACCATTACCATGCCCATTTTGAAGATATATCAATGAACTGGAAGCTCTGATGAACCTCTTTTTAGAAAAGCTAGAAGAGACTGGCTTTACTCTCTTGTAACATCTGCTCTACTGAGAAATAGGGCAAAGTGCAAGCGGAAATGCAATCAGAATCTGGGTATAATACTTCCTCCCATGGAGATTCCCTGGCAAGGGGCAGATGGAGAAGATATTTTGTTGTTATGGAGACGAGTGAGGGAAGGCAGAGGTCAACAAAAATGGGTGTTAAGGGAATGAAAATGAAGGGATTGCTTAATGAGGGGGATGCAGGAAATGAGCAAACATAAAACTGATCCTTGCTATGGCACCAGATGGAGGACCTCTCTCCACAAGAAGGTAGCGGGACCAAGAAACTTGGTGTCTCTTTCCTCCACAAGGCTGATTTCTCCTTCAAAGTCTAAATCCACTGGGTCTTCTTGATAATCTCCTCTTGGGCTGTGCCACTCAAATTCCTGGTGCAGGCTGGCTGCTTCACAAGTGGCTGAACATCACTTCTGGTCCCATACATATTCCCACTGGGCCTGGCAGTAGCAGGGCATGCTGCCTAATACAGTCCTGCAATAGACAACAGGTGCGAGACAGCAGTAGTGCAATTTCTGTCCCTCAAAAGCAACATATTAGAGGAGTCTTCTGCTCCATAAAGAAAGGCCCCCTGGATACTGAGGACAACACAACAGAAAGGGCACCAGCTGCAGCTTCTCAAGCAAAAGGCATGAGAGGAAGGGGGAGAAAACTGTCTTCCTGATGGAGAGGAAGGACTAAGCATGCCCTGGCTCCAGTCTGGCTGCAACTTGTCTGAGTGACAGAAGAGAAACACCCATCACGTAGGCTACCTATCTACACACACAGTATTATAGTGTGCATGGATACATGAGCACACTCTATATAAAGAGAATACATGATGTGAAATAAAGATTCTATCATCACTAAGTTGGGGTGTGCACCCCACACCAGCTAAATAGGGTTAATGAGGGCCTGAGAGGCCAATTAGGTCACCTGGCATCATCTGTGAGAGGGAGAGTCGGGGTAAATTAAGAGCAAAGTCCAGCTGGGGAAGGACACTGAAAGCAGAAGGGGGCTGCAAGAGAAGGAACCTCCGTCACTCCCTGAGAGGAGGGAGGTAGAGAGTGACAAGGAAGAAGTCCGGGGGAGAGTATGCCTAGAGATCCCACCCTGGAGTGAGGAGTCTGGCAAAGGGGTGAAGTAGCCATGGGGAGTAGAGTAAGCTCCACTGATAAACCCAGGAACAGGCAAGAAGATAGAGAAGAAGGGTAGGACGGAGCCCAGGGAAACAGCAACAGAGATGGGACAGAGCAAACCTGGATTACTGCTTATAGGGTTCCTGGGCTGGAACCTGGTACAATGGGCACTAGCGTAGTGGCATACAGCCCTGAGCTGGGGCTGAACACTGTCTGGAGTGGAGACAGTGGTCCTGTTGGACTTGGTAACCCCAGAAGGGATTGAGTAAACAGTGACCTGGCCAGACTACCAAGTTACCAGAAGAGAAACTACTGCAGAGCTACCAGAGAGCAGAAGGCAGCACCTGATGCTGAGGGCTACTTTCTCAGACCTAAACATGGGGAGGAGGCACACTAGCAGTGAGTGGGAACCCCATTATAATCATGAATTTAGTAGTCAAAAATTACTCACAACTGATGAAGTCTGGAATGAGTTATGCAAGTCATCCAAAATGTGTGCCAATTAAACCACTGTAGGGTCATTCAATATTCTATATCACATAACAAAAGAAAAGACGGTTACTCATCTTTGTAACTGTTGTTCTTCGAGATGTGTTGCTCATATCCATTCCAGTTAGGTGTGCGCGCACCGTGTGCACGTTTGGGGATTTTTACCCTAGCAACACTCGGTGGGCCGGCAGGGCGCCCCCTGGAGTGGCGCCGCCATGGCACCTGATATATACCCCTGCCGGCCCATCCGCTCCTCAGTTCCTTCTTGCCAGCTACTCCGACAGTGGGGAAGGAGGGCGGGTGTATAATGGATATGAGCAACACATCTCGAAGAACAACAGTTACAAAGGTGAGTAACCGTCTTTTCTTCTTTGAGTGCTTGCCCATATCCATTCCAGTTAGGTGATTCCCAAGCCTTATCTAGGTGGTGGGGTCGGAGCGAGATGTTGCGGAATGTAACACCGCTGAGCCAAGGGCGGCATCATCTCTGGACTGTTGGACCAATGCATAGTGCGATGCAAAGGTGTGGATGGAAGACCAGGTGGCCGCGTGGCAGATTTCCTATATGGGAAGATGGGCCAAGAACGTGGCAGATGAGGCTTGAGCCCAAGTAGAGTGGGCGGTGAGATGGCCAGTCGGAACGTGAGCCAAGTCGTAGCATGCCCGAATACAGGATGTCACCTAAGATGCAATCCGTTGGGAACAGATTGCCATGCCCTTCATATGTTCTGCCACCGCTACAAATACCTGAGGTGAACGCCGGAAGGGTTTGGTCCTCTCGATGTAAAAGGCGGGAGCCCTGCGGACATCCAGAGTATGCAGCTGCTGTTCCCGTCGCGATGAGTGCAGCTTTGGAAAAAACACTGGCAGGAAGATGTCCTGATTAACGTGAAAGGCAGAGACGACCTTAGGGAGGAATGCCGGGTGTGGTCGCAGCTGTACCTTGTCCTTATGGAACACCGTATATGGAGGATCGACAGTCAAAGCTCGAAGTTCTGAGACTCGTCTAGCCGAGGTGACAGCAACTAGGAATGCTGTCTTCCAGGACAGGTACAGCAGTAAGCATGAGGCTAAAGGCTCAAAGGGGGGCCCCATGAGCCTGGTTAAGATGAGGTTCAGGTCCCAGGTAGGGGTTGGGCATTTGACCTGGGGATAAAGTCACTCCAAGCCCTTGAGGAATCTGGAAACTATAGGGTGGGAAAAAATGGAACTGCCAGCCTCCCCAGGATGGAAGGTGGAAATAGCTGTAAGATGCACTCTTAGAGAAGTGATCGCTAGACCTTGTTCTTTGAGAGACCATAAATAGCCCAAGATAGTGGGGACTAATACAGATTGTGGAGAAAGGTCCTGCTGGGTGCACCAGTGATAGAAGCGCTTCCATTTAGCGAGGTATGTTGATCGCGTGGAGAGCTTTCTGCTTCCCAGCAGCACCTGTTGCACTGCGGCGGAACAATGCAACTCCGATTGGCTCAACCAGCCAGCAGCCCTGCTGTCAGATGAAGGGACTGCAGGTCCGGGTGGTGCAGCCTGCCGAAGTCCTGCGTGATCAGGTCAGGGCAGAGTGGCAGGAGAATCGGGTCTGACAGAGACAGGTCGAGCAGCATGGTGTACCAATGCTGCCTCGGCCAAGCCGGAGCGATCAAGATAAGGCGAGCTTTGTCCCTGTGGAGCTTGAGTAGAACTCGGTGGACAAGAGGAAACGGTGGGAAGGCATAACAGAGGTGACCCATCCATGGAATGAGGAACACGTCCGACAGGGAGCCCGGGGAGCGACCTTGTAGGGAGCAGAACACCTGGCATTTCCTGTTCACTCTGGAGGCAAACAGGTCTATGTGGGGAAAGCTCCACCTCCGGAAAACTGAATGGAGAATGTCCGGACGGATGGACCACTCGTGCGACAGGAGGGACCTGCTCAGCTGATCTGCGAGCGTGTTCCAGACTCCTGGGAGGAAGGAGGCTACTATGTCTATGGAGTGGGCTATGCAGAAGTCCCACAGTTGGATCGCTTCCTGACACAAGGGGGAGGACCGTGTCCCTCCCTGTTTGTTTATATAATACATGGCCATTGTGTTGTCCGTGAATACTGCAACACAATGGCCCTGCAGATGGCGCTGGAACGCTTGGCACGCCAGCCGGACCGCTCTCAGTTCTCGGACATTGATGTGTAGCATCAACTCCTGGGACGACCAAAGGCCTTGGGTGTGTAGGTGCCCTAGGTGAGCACCCCAGCCCAGGGAGGACGCGTCCATTGTTAGGGACGTGGAGGGCTGGGGAGGATGGAACGGCAGACCTGCACGCACCCGGGAAGACGTTCGCCATCAGTCGAGGGAGCCGCGAACGCTCGGCGGAACTGTCAGAATGATGTCTATGGCGTCTCTGCCCGGTCGATAGATGGAGGCGAGCCAGATTTGGAGAGGACGCATTCGCAGCCTGGCGTGCTTTGTCACGAATGTGCATGCAGCCATGTGACCGAGGAGACCAAGGAAAGTATGAACAGAGGTTGTTGGAAAACTCCGAAGACTTTGGACAAGGGAGACTATGGCCTGAAACCGGTGGGGGGGTAAACTGGCCGTTGTGAGGTTGGAGTCCAGCATTGCCCCGATAAACTCTATCCTCTGCGTAGGCACCCGAGTGGACTTGTCTAAATTGATGATCAGGCCTAGACGCATAAACAGGTCTTTGATAATGGTCACATGGCTAATGACTTGTGCCTTGGAGGCCCCTCGGATAAGCCAGTCGTTGAGGTAAGGGAAGACGTGTATTCGATGCCGGCATAGGGAAGCAGTGACGACCGCCATACACTTCGTGAATACACGAGGGGCTGAGGAGAGGCCAAAGTGGAGGACAGTAAACTGGTAGTGTCGATGATTTACCACAAAGCGCAGACACTGCCTATGCGGGGGATAAACTGCAATGTGGAAGTATGCATCCTGCATGTCGAGAGCGGCGTACCAATCTCCGGGATCCAGGGAAGGAATGATGGTTCCCAGGGATACCATGCGGAACTTGAACTTTTTGATGAATTTGTTCAGTCCTTGCAGGTCTAGGATAGGCCGGAGGCCCCCTTTCGCCTTGGGAATTAGGAAATATCAGGAATAAAACCCCTTGCCCCTTAACTCCTCCAGTACCTCCTCTATAGTTCCGATTGAGAGGAGCCTGCGGACCTCCTGGATGAGGAGTTGCTCATGAGAGGGGTCCCTGAAGAGGGACGAGGGGGGGTGTGTGTAAGGGGGGAGTGAAACAAACTGAAGATGGTATCCAAGCTCCACCGTACGTAGGACCTGATGATCTGAAGTCAACTGGGACCACGCAGGAAGGAACGGGGAAAGGTGGTTGTAGAACTGAAAGGGATCTGGGGAGGCAATTGGTACACTGCTCTCGGGCGCACGCTCAAAAGTTTGATTTGGGTCCCAGTGTTGGTTTGGTGGGACCAGAATTGTTACCCCCTTGAGGTCCAGACTGATGTCTGCGATTGGTACAACCTCGTCTTGTGGCAAAGTCTTGCCTTGGCCAAGGCGGGGGGTAAGGGCGCTGAGGTTGGGAGCGGAAGGATCATCTTTGAGTCTGAGGCGTATGCATTCCCAATTAATGCATAATTACTCGGTTGTCCTTAAGACTCTGTAGTCTGGGGTCCGTCTTTTGCGAAAACAAGCCTTAGCCATCAAACGGCAAGTCTTGTATGGTATGTTGCAGCTCAGGTGGCAGGCCAGACACTTGCAACCATGATATACGTCGCATGGCTATGCCAGAGGCGACTGTTCTAGCAGCCAAATCGGCGACATCTAGCGAGGCTTTTAAGGAGGTCCTCACGACCCTCTTCCCCTCCTCCAGGAGTGCTGCAAATTCCTGGCGGGAATCCTGCGGAACCAACTCGGCAAACTTCCCGACTGCCTCCCAGGTATTGTAATTGTATCTGCTCAGGAGGGCTTGTTGGTTCACTACGCGGAGTTAGAGGCCTCCCACGGAATAGATTTTCCGTCCCAACAAAACCATGCGCCTGGCCTCCCTAGATTTAGGCGCAGGGGCTTGTTGGCAGCGGCGCTCCCGTTCGTTGACGGACTGTACCACCAATGAACAGGGAGCGGGGTGCACATAGAGGTACTCATACCCCTTGGAAGGCACCATGTACTTCCATTCGACCCCCTTGGCTGTGGGTGGGATGGAAGCCGGGGATTGCCAGATAGTGTCTGCTCTAGCCTGGATCGAATGGATGAATGGGAGAGCCACTCTGGTGGGTGTCTCTGCGGACAAGATGCTAATCACCGGGTCCTCCACCTCTGGAACCTTCTCTACCGGAAGGTTGATATTCTGGGCGACACGCCGCAGAAGGTCCTGGTGTGACTGGAGATCAATTGGAAGTGGCCCCGATGAGGATGTCCCCGCTACTGCCTCATCTGGGGAAGAGGAGGATGACAGCTCCGGGACGAGTGGGTCCTGCACTGACGCCTGGTCCAGGGGAACCTCCATCTCCGGAAGATCATGCAGGTCCGGTGCGTGTGCACTGGTTTCCTCTGTGCCAGTGGGGGGAGGTCGGCTGACAGTGGCCTCGGGCACACAGTGCTCTGAGTGACCGGAGCGTGATGGGCCAGTCAGTTCGCCTTGGGCTTGATGATAAGCCCAAGGTGTCCAAAAGGACCACTGATGAGGTCCGTGGTCCAGGCCATGGGCATGCGTATCCGAATCCCGGTAGGAGGCATGGGAGGAGACGGATGAATGACACGAAGGCCATGGAGGAGCTGAAGTCGATTGGACCAGGTCTCTGTGTCCATTGGACTCTTGTCTGCGCGGTATCGGCGAACGGTACCGGGAGTCGTAGCGGTGCCGGGAGCAGGACCGGGACCTGCGACCAGTGCGGTGCCGGGAGGTCGACCGGTGCCTCACGTCTCCATGCCGAGATCATCTGCAAGAGGTATGGCGGTGCCGGGATCTGGACCAGTGCCAAGAGTACCACGATAGAGAATGGGATCTCAAGCGGTGCCGCGAATACGACCGGTACCGGGATGGAGAGCGGTACCGGGACTGCGAGTGGCGTCGGGATCGGGAGCGATGGTGGGACCGAGAGTGTCAGCGGGACCTGGATCGGGACCAGCGGCGTTCGATAGTGCCTGGCGAAGATGGCCTCATCATGGCGGGCTTGTCCAATGACTGAACAACCCACACCGGTGGTGCCGGGGGTTGGGGCAGCTCAGGCGCCGTCAAAGCAATTAGTTCCCAAGCCATGGAGAAGGTCTCCGGCATCAAGGGCACGACGAGCTCAACCACAGCGTGTGCTGGGGAGCTGGTAGGCACCGGACTCGACGGCTTGTGAGAGACCGGAATCAACGGTGCGGAGGCAAGCGGTGCCGTGGCAGTTGACAGTGCAAGGCGGTCCGCCTTGGATGTACGCTCCAACTGCGGCATAGATACAGGTGCCGCAGGAGCCTTGTGCCTCTTGCTCCTTGGGGAGAGGGATCGGTGCCGGCCAGAAGGTTGAGCCAGTGAAAGCTGGTGCTGAGGAGCCTTTACTGGAACCGTGCGCTCTGGTGCGGAGGAGGTATTTGTCCCCGGTGCCGGAGTCGGTGCCGAGGATGGAGGAGTTAGAGCTGCCTCCATCAAAAGTTGCTTGAGGCGAATGTCCCGCTCTTTCTTTGTCCGGGGCTTGAAAGCCTTGCAGATTCGGCACTTGTCCACAAGGTGGGATTCGCCCAGGTACTTTATACAGGAGTCGTGCGGGTCTCCTGTGGGCATCGGCTGATGATAGGCCGCGCAGGGTTTGAAGCCTGGTGAACCGAGCATGGGCCCCGGTACCGGGGCAGGAGAAGGGGCTAGCCCCCAATCCTCTTTAACTATATACACAACTACTATAAGAACTACTAATATAAATGCTAACTAGAACTATAGAAAATGAACTATGTACACAATAACTATATAAACGAGCGAAGAGCTGGGGAGGTGGAGATCAGCTAAGCCGTGCTCCACTGTTCCAATGACCGACACGGGCGTTAAGAAGGAACTGAGCAGCGGGTGGGCCAGCAGGGGTATATATCAGGCGTCATAGCGGTGCCACTCCAGGGGGCGCCCTGCCGGCCCACCGAGTGTTGCTAGGGTAAAAACCTCTGACGAACGTGCACGCAGTGCGCACACACCTAACTGGAATGGATATGAGCAAGCACTCGAAGAAGAACCTATGTTAGAAGAACACCATTTAGGTGTAAAGTCAGGTTTCGATTCAAAAGCTAAAATGCCAGATTTAAGGTTGTCTGTGCAACCCCTTCCTTTTTTCCCCTCCATCTTGTGTATAAAATGAGACAACAGTGCCATTGAAAGGTAGTATGTGACCATGTATTTAAAGTTCCTGAACAGCACAAGAGACAACAGTTTATAGCTCAGCAAAACCTGGACAAAATTTCATGGGACAAAAACAAGATCCCTATCATCCTCAAGAGCTTTCTGACTGCAGAATTCAAAGGTCTGTGGGAAACAATAAAGGTGTTAGAGCTTAAGAAATAAAAAGGTTACCAGCAACTTTAATAAAGGAAAGTATTCGACAACTTAAATACAGTCGTTGCCACCACTCCCCCCATAATATACCACATATAGAACAGAAAAACATTGTAGGAACATTTTAGAGAGCTTTAAACACTTTGTTGATACTGTTTTTTTCTTTCCCTCTATCTGTAAACTCAGATGCTTAATTTACCATCAATCCAACTGTGCAAGGCTATGACAGTAACATACCCTTTTGTATCTCTGATTTTATGTTGTACGATTAGGGGTTCCCTCCCGCCCCCACCCCCACAAGAAAATCACACTTATCAGCACTCATGCCACATCTGTTTTACAGTTCCATTTCTAGCACTATAGAGTCATGATAGATTTTTCATAATCCATACCAGGACCACTTAGGGCATACACATTCCTTAGCTAAAAATATCATGGCATCTTTATTGTCTAGAACACGGGTCCCCAACGCAGTGCCCGCAGCAGGTGCCATGGCGCCCGCCAGGGCACCTAAGTGCACCCGTGTACTGGGTAACAAGCAGCGTCATCCAGAGGCGTCACTGCCAAAATGCCGCTGATTTTCGGCGGCAACGGCTATGGATGACGCTGCTGGTCGGCGGCAACACCTATTGACATTGCCGCTCGTGGGCGGCATTTCGGCAGTGATGCCTATTGACGTTGCCGCTTGTTGGCAACATTTCGGTGGATGCTCGTCCGCCGCCACAGTCCTCCGTGGCTCATCTAGCACCTACCAGACGAAAAAGGTTGGGGACCACTGTTCTAGAAAAACTATTGCTGGTGGAGGCCTGAACTTCGTCCATCCTAATATAGTTTTGGGGACAATCCCATGTTCAGAATGGAGAGGGGGAGCGGGGAGAAAATATTTCTGGTTATGTTAATTTGTTTTTGTTTTTTTAAACGGCAGATGTTTTCAAATGGCCAGAGTTGAAATGATCAGAAAACAGACTTGGAGGAGATAAATTAGTGGGCAGAGGCAAAGAAAGAGTCAGAAAGGTACATGATCAATGTGTTTATTACATGGCTTTGCAATTCATCATATGTATTTCATCTTTGTCTATGTGATGTATATTTTGCATACAGTGGACACACATCATGACTGAGATTTTAAAAAAATGGGTGTCTAAAGTTAGGTTTCTAAATCCATATTTAGACACCAAAAAAATGCACATACATGATAAATCAAGGAAAGCCTCTGAGAAATTTTCGATAGTCAGGACACTTAAGGTCCTAGGTATGGAATGAAAATAGGGTGACCAGGTGTCTGGTTTTCAACCAGAACACTCAGTCAAAAAGGGACTCTGGGAGCTCCATTAATAGTCTGGTTGGCGGTGCTGTGGAGCCAAGGTAGGCTAGTCCCTACCTGTCCTGGGGCACTGCGCTGCGCTCCGGAAGTGGCCAGCAGGTCCAGCTCCTAGGTGTGTGGGTGGGGAAAACAGGCCTCTGCATGCTGTCCCTGTCCCAAGCACCTGCTCCACACTCCCACTGGCTGGGAGCTGAGGAGGCTGGTGTCTGCATGCGAGAGCAGGCCACACCGCAGAGCCTCCTGCACCCCCTTCCCACCACCTAGTAGTCAGACCTGCTGGTCACTTCCGGGGTGTAGTGCGATGCCCCAGGACAGGCAGGCAGCCTGCCTTAGCACCCCTGCTACGCCGTTCACTGGGAGCCGTAAGACGTAAGCCCGCACCCAACCCCCTGCCCCAGCCCAGAGCCCTCTCAACCCAGAGCCCCTTCCTACACCCCAAACCCCTCATCCCCAAGCCCATACACCCTCCTGGACCCCAACCCCCAGCCCTGAGCCCCCTCAAACCTGGAGCCCTGTACTCCCCAGCCCAGAGCCCTCATCCCCCTGCACCTCAACCCCCTGCCCCAACCCAGTGCTCCCTCTCACAACACGAACCCACACTCCAAATCACTCTACCCATCCCCAGCCCTCACCTCCTCTTACACCCCAAACCACTCCACCCCAGATCACTCACCCGAGAGCCAGCACCCCCAGTCCAAAGCCCTCATCCCTCTCACACACCAACCCCTGCCTCAACCCGCAGCTCCCTCCCACATTCCAAATCCCTTGGCCCCATCTCCCCAGCCCGGAGCCCCCTCCCACACACTGAACCCCTCATTTTTGGCCCCACACCAAAGCCCACACCCCAACCCTAGCCTAGTAAAAAAGTGAGTGAGGGTGGAGAAGGCAGAGGGAATGTAGTGAGCGGCAGGCAGGCCTCAGCGAAGGGGCAGAGCTACGGCACACAGTTTTGTGCCAACAGGAATTTGACAATCCTAAATGAAAAGCCTGTATTCTGGCACCCATTCTCTTGAAAGTCCTGGCCTCTAATTATTAAGCATAAATACGTACATGCATGCAAACACACCACACACACACACATACTTTAACCCTATATAAAAACTCTCCTAGAAGATCCTGCAAAATACCAAAATTGCTCATATGGATTTACACTCCTTGGTAAGGTCAACTGCCTTTAAAGAAGTATGCAAGTTAAACAAAAAAAATGCTGTTTCATTTCAAAGGAAAACTTTAGATGTATACTCTGGACAAATGGTTACTGAAGGCCAGATCCTGAAAATTTACTCATGCCAATATTCCCAAAGCTTTCAGGATCAGGCCCCACTACTTTTTACAGCTGAGGACTCTTCTCATCAGTTACACAGAATTACTCTTATTGTGTTAAATACACTGTAACAGGAAATGGACATAAGAACATTTTGCCCTTTTTCCCCTTTAAGCTTCAATTTTTTTGCTTAGTACATCTGTTAACCTGAACAACCATTAATGTGGAACAAGCATATTATATTTGAGACCAAGTGAGAATGAACAATTTTAAGAGATCTTTCACAAGAGACATGCACTATTTATCTAGAAATTAGCATGACTGATTAAATACATTGCACATGGAAGCTATGAAAACGTTTTTTCCCACTCCTATGATTGCCTCAGTGCCCTGAATACTCCTATGTCAGCAATTAGCAGTAGCAATGTTTCATTAATCCAACAGATTTCTGATGCAGCACATTCTAAGAGCAAGAGATAATGGAGAATCATTTGTTTAAACCTTGGGATTAGCCTCTGATGCATCATGCTACACTACGTCCTTAACAGAAATGGCATTGGAACAGCATACTGAAACAAAAAAATGGCTTACTGGCGATACTCTACAATCAACAGCAAGTTCTCTATTTTGTATCTAAAAGCTGGTTATATACACATCTTGCAATTTTACATACATTTGGGCAACCGCTATTTTTATTTTATTATATTATATTATACACAGTCTGCTTTAGTAGTTTACAGGAGTGTATTATACAGGGAAAATACAGTACGTACTTCACTATACAGCTACTAATCTAAACAGATCAACTCCATAGTGCAACTGCTAACTAAGAAATATGCTCACATTTTTTATGCCTGTCATTAATTTTTTTCTGCAGACCTTTACATATCATTCTGTACAGTTTTACATACATGAACAAGAAATGTCACATGCAATTATATTAAATGCAATCTTAACTAATTTGATATCAAGCACGTTCCTATTGGAAGAAGCTCAAAACTTGTTTTAGACAAATTGTTAATGAATTCATTTCAAATCTCCTGTCTTTATATAAAAAGGCAAAAGGACTGAAAATATAGACAGCGTTTACAGTTTGTTTGGGTTTTTTGGATTTCAGTAGCGATGTTTTGTTAATTTTTTGCACTGAAGTATTGGCTTTTTATAAATTAGAATTTACAAATTAAACTGCTAGAATATATATATTTCACAGTATACTAATATTGCAAATAGTTGTATCTTTAACATTACTGGGATGTAACAGTATTTACTAATGTTATTGCGCTTTTATTTTAAACCGTTTCCTAATCAAGACTGTGGTAACCAGGAAAAAAAAATGATGTTGTATTGAATGCAATCCCTGGCTATTTTAATTTTACATACTGGTATCTCCTTTGAGAATCATCTATTGAGGCAAGAGATTGGTTTCCTAAACACTGACTGAGCCCCGGGCTGCATGTACTGCAGTTTCACAGGGGTCAGATGGAAGAATCTTCTTATGCATCTGTTTGCATTGCCTTGTCTACCAAAAGTCCTGCACAAGCTCCCCCCATCTTGCCTCACCCTCTGCTCAGCAAAACATCAGCCACTCCACCACATTCACAGCCTTTCAAGCGAGAAAGATTTGCCCCATATTATCTGTGTGGTTTGGGGCTATAATAATGCTTAGAAAGGTGAAGGGACAGAAAGAAGGTTGGAATACAATTAAATAATTTTTTCAACCCCTTAGCAAAGTTCTAAGAGAACCTGCTCTTAAATCGGTACGTTTTCAGTTTAAAAAGTTTAGCAACCAGTTTAAAATGTTTATATTTGTGTGTCTCTGGATAAAGTAACACCTACAGAAAGAACAGATGAAGTGAGAAAGTGGCCATTATATCTGAACTATGCTCAGAAGAAGCAGAGAGTGGCCTGTACATGGAGGCAGTTGTAGCTCCTTAAGCCTCCCAACCCTGGCTGAAGTTAGAGCACGAGAAGGCTTATTCTACCTTCTGCAGTGGCATAATGGAGCTTATGCCAGCGTAAGATTTGGCGTACTACAGTTCAGTTGCATTAAACCCTGTCCCTCTCAGCTCCCGTGCCCACCCACTTGCCTCCATCTTAAACTGGAGGGGTTGGAGAAGGAAGCTGATGTAAGAAATGCATGCCACCTTCACATCAGCTTCACACCAGCAGAGACTCCCTCTCCTGGATAGAATTATTATACTGTTGGAACTTCCAGCTAGTTTAAGATGATTTTGCACTTCGTAAACAGCACAAAATGAATCCAGTATTCTGGAGAATCTGTCCTCACACCTCTTAGGAGTTAAGGTCAGATTAACAAGAGAATTCCCCTTGTGTATGGGCCTCTTCAAACTGCATACTCCAGCTACTCCCCCCCTTTCTCTGAGGAAAAGAACTGGAATGGACATGCCGATGGCAGACTGGAAGCAAAGAAGAGGCCTTTGTAATCTCTTTGGGGTATGGAACACATCTGACTCGCAACTTGCAGAGTTTTAGCTCTGCATTTTAAAATGCTCACTGTTAGAAAAAGTCTAAATTTTCCATTTGATACCACACAGCCACCACATTTATTTACTATTTTAAGTAAAGTGGGAAGCTATGGCATCTCAGATATCTCTGCATAGTAGCTGTCCGCAAATGCTAACCTTTTAAATAGCATTTTAAGTTATTCGATTTTTCTTTTTTACTCAACATTACCTGAAGTACTGAAACAAAAGGAACCAATTCAGGCTAATCCAAGAGTTTCATTATAGCTGCTGCCCATCCTGCTGGCACCAAATAACTCATTTGTGCAGCAAAGCTCCATGACCTTTTCCTCTCCTGCCTAAAGCAGAACTCTTGTCCATATTTTTTTAAAAATGCACATCCATCAACATTTCTAAATTTTCCTTACATGCACAAATTAAGACTTTCCTAAAATAAGACCCTAAGAAATAATATAACTGAACAGAAACACAAACAAGCTGCTGTGTATTTTGTTTTCTTCTCTTCTCTATTGATTTTTGGACCTCCATAACCATAAAAAGCATGTTTTGTCAACTCAATAATCCTGGTTTTGGTTTAAGCTAGAATTAAAAGCAAAAAATAAAAATAGGAGAAGAGAGACGAACCAGCTGACCATATTCAAGTTACTACCTGGGGCAAGTGATCTTGGGCAAAAAGCACGGCATAAAAATAAACTGCATTAAAACTAAATAAGGGTATTAACTCAATAATGGTAATCTACTAAAATTAGAGAGCTTTAAAAACTGTCCCCTATCATTGATTAATTTATTTTTTAATATTAAAAATAAATTTTAAAAAATTGTGAAAGAAACTAAACAGCAATGAAGTGCTGGAGCGCTTTGATATCAAAGACCAGACAACTCTACTGCATGATTTTGAAAAGCAAGCATCTCACCTTCAGTATCTCCCTTGTATGAAAAGATAACTTAGAAAAAAATAGAATGCCTATTCTAACTCTCAAATTCTCTCTCATCCCCTCTCTCATCCTCCAGATTTTAAACACTACATCCAATATAATCCTTAATTATGTGTAATATTTCCTGACCTTTGTGTTCAAATAAAGAAGTAAATTTGTTTTGTCGCAGTAGAGTATAATAAGACTAAGACAGATTCACGTTACAGTTTTTGACACAGTTACACCTCTATAAATCCAGAGAAATTTCATTTACCTCCATGTATTTAATCTTAGTTGCTTGCAGTATTGATCCAGAGGAATTTGGCTAAAGTTAAAGAAATTATTTCAGATTTACATTGGTGTAAATAAAGCCAGAATTTGACCAATGAATTTGCCCAAAAAAATTGCTAACCATCAGAGATTAGAATCATTTATTGAAGCAAATAAAGCAAAAACATCAGTAACAGCATTATGCCAAGTTGTTAAAGTAGATCAAATTAGTTTTAACAGATCATATTTTAATTTCTGGAACTCCTCTGCCATCTTTTTCTCCATTTTCAATCTTAATAGGAAGTTGCAACTACCTTACATAAAACAGATGCTGTATTAGTATTATGAAGATAACACACTTTTCATTCCAATAGTAATTTAAGAAGATGGTAAAGAGGAGCTACTAAAGCTAGACATTTTTAAAATTAGCAGACTTGGAACATGCCAAGAGGTTTAAAAGAACAGTCTGAGGAGCCCTCTGGAGTGTCTATGTTGATTTTCAGTAAGTGTTGGAACACTGGGACGAGTTCCAGAGGATAGAAAGAAAGCTAGTGTGCAAATGTTTTACATGGGTAAATGGGATGACCTGGGTAATTATAGGCCTGTCAGTCTGACAATCAATCCCAAGCAAAGTAATGGAATGGCTGATATGGAACTGGATTAATAAAGAACAAAAGAATATTAATATAACAGCATGGATTTATGGGAAACAGATCCTGTCAAACTAATGATATTTTTAAAAATGAGATTACAAGATTGGCTGATAACAGTAACAGTGTTCCAAGAGTGGTAAATATTGAAGAGGACATGACACCAATACAAAGTGATCTGGATCGCTTGGTAAATTGGCCACAAGCAAACAATATGTGTTTTTAATGCATCCAAAGTGTAAAGTGATACATTTAGGAACAAAGAATGAAGGCCTTACTTATAGGGTGATTAACTATCCTGGGAAGTGGTGATTGAAAAGACTTGGGCATCATGATGGATAATCATCTGAGCTCCCAGTGCAACCCTGTGGCCAAAAGGGCCAATGCAATCCTTGGATGTACAAACAGGGGTTATTTTGAGTAAGAACAGAGAGGTTATTCCCTATGTATTTTGCACTAGTGTGATCATCTCCAGAATGCAGTGTCAGTTCTGTTCTCCACAAATTAATGAAGGTTATTGATGAGCTGAAGGTGGTTCAGAGGAGACACACAGGAACAAATAAAGGATTGGAAGACCCATCTTAGACTGACAGATTCAAGGAACTCAATCAGTTCAGATTAGAAAGGATAACATTAGGGATGAGCTGATCATAGTCTACAGCAGGGGCCGGCAATCTCTCGCACGTGGCTTGCAAGGGTAAGCACCCTGGCGGACTGGGCCAGGCCAGTTTGTTTACCTGCTGCGTCGGCAGGTTCAGCTGATCAGGGCTCCCACTGGCCGTGGTTTGCCGTCACAGGCCAATAGGGGTGGCAGGAAGCCACGACCAGCACATCCCTCGCCTGCGCCGCTTTCCGACGCCCCCATTGTCCTGAGACGGCAAACCGTGACCAGTGGAAGCCGTGATTGGCCGAACTTGCTGACGTAGCAGGTAAACAAACTGGCTCGGCCCGTCAGGGTGCTTACCCTGGAGAGCCACGTGCCACAGGTTGCTGACCCCTGGTCTATAGGTACCTACGCTGTGAGTACAAACAGAGGGCTCCTTAATCTAGCAAACGAACAGTATAACAAGATCCCATGACTGAAAGGTGAAGCTAGACAAAGTCAGATTAGAAATAAGTGGCAAATTTCAAATGCAAAGATAATTAACCATTGGAAAAAGAACTTACCAAGGGCTGTGGCGGACTCTCCTATGGCCTGTTATGCAGGATGTCAGACCACATGATCACAATGGTCCCTTCTGATTTTCTAATGTATGAATCTATATAACAATTTCCATATTCTAAATCCAGATTAGGTGGTGTTGAAAGTGAAGAAAGGAACAAAAGAAGGAAATTGGTCTTTAATGGGCAAGTTAGACTTAGACTAAGTTAGTCTTAGTTCAATTTCTTTTTGAAGCCAAGAAGTTTTTCTGAGCAATCTGCTGCCATAATTAAAGGGTAACTGCATAGGAGCGAAGAGGGTTGCTACAGCAGAAAACCAGTAAATCAAGTTTTCATAATATCTGATTACAATCTTGATAGAATTATAGAAGATTAGGGTTGGAAGAGACCTAAGGAGGTCATCTAGTCCAATCCCCTGCTCAAAGCAGGACCAACCCCAACTAAGTTATCCCTGCTAGGGTTTTGTTAAACCAGGCCTTAAAAATCTCTACGGATGGAGATTCCACCACCTCCCTAGGTAACCCATTTCAGAGCTTCACCACTCTCCTATTAAAACAGTTTTTCCTAATAGCCAATCTAGGACCTCCCCACTGCAATTTGAGACCATTTCTCCTTGTTCTGTCATCTGCCACCACTCTGAACAGCCTAGCTCCATCCTCTTTGAAGGCTGCTATCAAATTCCCCCTCACTCTTCTCTTCTGCTGACTAAATAAGCCCAGTTCCCTCAGCCTCTCCCCATAAGCCCCAGCCCCCTAATCATTTTAATTGTCCTTCACTGGAGTCTCTCCAATTTGTCCACATCCTTTCTGTAGTGGGGAGCCCAAAACTGGACACAATACTCCAGATTTGGCCTCATCAGTGCCAAATGGAAAGGAATAATCACTTCCCTTCATCTGCTGGCAATGCTCCTACTAATGCAGTCCAATATGCCATTAGACTTCTTGGCTACAAGGGCACAATATTAACACTCATCCAGTTTCTCGTACACTGTAATCTCCAGGTCCTTTTCTGCAGAACTGCCGTTTAGCCAGTTGGTCCCCAGCCTGTAGCAGTGCATGCAATTCTTCCATCCTAAGTGCAGGACTCTGCACATGTCCTTCTTGAACCTCATCAGATTTCTTTTGGCCCAGTCCTCCAATTTGTCTAGGTTACTCTGGACCATATCCCTACTTTCGTGCGTATCTGCCTTTCCCCTCAGCTTAGTGTCATCCGCGAACTTGCGAGGGTGCAATCCATCCCATCAGCCAGATCATTCATGAAGATGTTGAACAAAAACAGGCCCCAAGAAAGACCCTTGGGGCACTCCGCTTGATACTGGCTGCCAACTAGAAATCAAGCCATTGATCGCTACCTATTGAGCCAGCTTTCTGTTCACCTTATAGTCCATTCATCCAATCCATACTACTTTAACTTGCTGGCAAGAATATTGTGGGAGACCATATCAAAAGTTTGCTAAAGTGAAGATATATCATGTTCACCACTTTCCCCATATCCACAGAGCCAGTTATCTGATCATAGAAGGCAATCAGGTTGGTCAGGCATGACTTGACCTTGGTGAATCCATGTTGACTGTTCCTGATCACCTTCCTCTCCTCCAAATGCTTCAAAATGGATTCCTTGAGAACCTGCTCCATGATTTTTCTGAGGACTGAGGTGAGGCTGACTGGTCTGTAGTTCCCTGGATTCCCCTTCCCTTTTTTAAAGATGGGCACTATATTTGCCTTTTTCCAATTGTCCGGGACCTCCCCCGATCACTGTGAGTTTTCAAAGATAATGGCCAATGGCTCTGCATTCCCATCAGCCAACTCCCTCAGCATACCTAGATACATTGCATACGACCCCATGTCCAACTTTTCTAAATAGTCCTTAACCTGTTCTTTCACTATTGAGGGCTGCTCACCTCCTCCCCATACCGTGCTGCCCAGTGCAGCAATCTGGAAGCTGACCTTGTCTTTCCTGAACAAAAGGCCCATACATGACTTCTATAGTAGTGCTATAAAACGCACATGACATAACATGCAGACAATTAAAAGAGAGTGGTTACTATTAAACCAAAACAAATAAATAAAAATATACCTAAATTGGTAACTTTGGAAGTTCCGATACATCCAGCTGGTATTCACTTATCCAGAATTCAACATTTACGTCAGATTTAACTAGGAGAGTCAGGTAATAGATACGTAACTAAGACATATTAAAGTCCATGAAACACATACACATATTATGGTTTATCACAAGTGAAAATAGATACAATTTCTGCTTCAGCATAATGCAGCTACCTACCACATTTATATAGTAGCCAACAGTCTTGAGAGAATGAGAGCTTTGGAAGCAATATCTTCTTTGGACCAACTTATGCTCATCTCTCTCACCAACTGAAGTTGTTCCAATAAATGTTATTACCTCAACCATGTTGTCTCTGTAATATTGCACACAGATTTGGAAGTGACATTTTAGCATTTAGCTTGTAACGAGATAATTCCAAAGAATATGTCTCTAAAAAATTATTTAAGTAACCCACTGAACTGACATCATAAAAAAAATCCAATACCTTCACAAATACCTCAAAAAACCTCAGCAAAGTAGAAATTTCAGATCAAACAATGAAAGATGTTACCAAAGAATGCCACTCAACATCAGAAGAAGGAGACTATTTCACTCCCTTTAATATGAACATTTTAAGGCCCAGATATGGCAAAAAGAATTACACAGGCCTTATACTTCTGCCTACACAAAACCCCATTTATATTAATAACTGTACTCCACAGATACTTGACAGGATTAAGTCTTTAAGGCATCCACAAGAATCAGGTTCAGGAGCATCCTAGGCATTCTTGAAAAGGAGCTGAAATATGACAGGTTTTATAGATATGGGACTATGAAATAGCAATGCACACTCTTCCCTAATATCTGCTAATAATCATATTACTAACAAAATAGTTCCTTTCTGAGGCAATCCCAGACCAGAACAAAGACACCACAGCATCTAAAACATTGTAAAGGAAGTAAAGCTAGGAATGAAACATTGCTAGTTTCTACAATAAAACAAGCCCAGTGTGAGAGAGTTAATTAGCTTGGGAAACTGCACAACCAAAAAATGCAGAGAAAGTAACAAAAACAATTACCGTGTGGTATATAAAAAATAATCTGCAAAGAGGGTAGTTACTGAAGCATGGCTTTTTATAATAATTAAGAAAATCTCAATGTAAATATACATACAATATTATGGAAAAGCAATGAATTGAAGTAAAACAATCAATTTAAATTATTACCATTCTACTAGGGATTTAATATTTATATCCAGAAACTAGGCCAGATACTAATCTATGCATAGGCCCCTTTGCAATGTTATAGCAGCAAAAAGGGGATTTAGAGCTGCAACAATTGGCCATGTAAGGAGTCTTGTGAAGTACAGGATCTGGGCTGAAGCAGAGTAGTTCTGTGTCACTCCTTGCTCTGCAGCAGAGGTGGCCTTGAACTTCAGCACTTTGAACCTCAGGCAGGGGCCATTACAAAGTGACAAATTTAGGGAAGATGGGAGGCTGCTCTAAATTACTTCAGGCCAAACTGGTCCTGGGCAGCTTCACAGCATGCAATTCCAAAACAGTATATGGCACTTAAGAACTTACCTGCACTTTATCACTGGATTTCTTTTCCAGAATTTACCAATCCCCTTCCAAACTGATTATTCATATAGTGTCACATGTCCTTACAAGCAGTTCACCCTGTTCCTTTTACAGAAATACTGGCAGGCAGTAAGACTTTCTATAACAGTATGGCTCCCAAAAGATTCAGTGAGAGGTAGTTTGTCCCATTTTATACTTGGTGAGCTTTAAGAGACTCTGCCTCATCTAAAGGATGAGAAAAAGACATGGGTGACCTGGAAAACTGTGCCTTTGTATCTTTACAATGAGAAGAAAAGCCTGTAAAAGTCGCCTGTGACTGGAAGACATGCACGGAACAATGTTTCTTGGATAACAGAAGGTGGGCAATCCTTAGGTTCAGCAAAATCTTTCAAAGTTTGGTCAAGAATATCCCTGAAGAGATACTAATTTTTTAAAAGGCACGTAAATAGAACAATATATTAGGAGTAGGTCTGCTGACCTGAACAAAGATGCCATCCCTTCCACAGTGAAAGGCCACTAAATGGATCACTAATCGAAGGTTGTCTTTGGCACAAAAATATAGGAATGCAACTAAAAGCTAACAAAGGCAGAAACTTCTTAGAGAGACAGACTCTGGAAGAAGGATTTAATTTTTCCACTCCCGCACAGAGGCCTTTAAATTTATCCTACCATTCTGACAGGACCCTTGCAGTGTAAAGTGCATGCAGTGTTCGACATTTGAGAAACGAATTATTTCAACCACTTTTAAGGCAGCCATTCATCTTTTCTTCAGGGTGCCCCCCTAAGGCAATATTGCCCTTTCTCAGAGGGAAGAAAAAATTTTCAATTACTATAGATTCTACCTCGGCTTCAGCTCCCGAGAAGGTAAGTTTTGCTAAAAAGTAATTGGATAAATCAGGGGTTGGCAACCTCTGGCACATGGCCTGCCAGGGTAAGCATCCCTTGCCCCCACTGCTTCTTGATGCCCCCACTGTCCTGGGATGGCGAACCACAGCCAGTGGGAGCTGCGATCGGCCGAACCGGCTGACGCGGCAGGTAAACAAACTGGCCCAGCCAGCCAGGGTGCTTACCCTGGCGAGCCGTGTGCCAGAGGTTGCTGACTCCTGGGATAAAACCTGGCAGAGAGACTAGGATGTCAGAACTTGATACTGGGTTCCAATTTCTGTCAACATTAGCAAGCAAAAGTTCCACATTAGGTGAAACAAGCCAGGTCTGTTGAAACACTGGATGTAACCTTTGTTAAACATCTGAGTAGTGCCCATAACCAGATAAAATCATGAAACTTGAGAACATTGTATCCCTCCTCTGCTCAATATTTGGAGTTGTTCCTAAATGCCTCAGTTTCTGGAGTCAGACTCTTAACTGTCACTTAAAAATTAAATAAAGTTTCTAGCCCCTGTGGTTGTGGACAAAAAATGGAAAACATAGCCCACGTATAACCTAAAGGCTCAAAAACCTGAAAGCAAAGAAAAAAACATTTTAAATGGCTTATAAATCAAGAGAATCTCATTACTCGGGGGGGATCTGACTCATGATTTTTGAACATTAGGGACTGTCAACACTGCATCCCTGAAGTTCAGAGGCAGACAAATTCTCAAATGAAATTCCTTCCCCCCTCCCCTCCCCTCCCCTCCCCTCCTCTCCCCACCCCCCTCAGCTAGGTAGATTGTGCACTGAAGATTGCTATTTTCAGAAAGAGAGGGAAGCTTCCTTAGAAGAGCTACAAGAATGATTCGAGGTCTAGAAAACATGTCTTGTAGCGAGAGACCTAAGCTCAATCTATTTAGTTTACCCCAGAAAAGGTTAAGAGAGGAGTTGAGCACAGTCTGCAAGTAGCTAGCTGGGGAAGAGATTTCTGACAATAGACAGCTTCATAATCTGGCACAGAAGTGTCAAACGTACAGCATGTGGGCCAGATATGGCCAACAGAACAGTTTCATCCAGCCCACAGACTTCCCATGAATCTTCAAGCTTGTCTGTATAACCCCAGAGTCACAACACATATGTGATTTATAGAACATACCAGTTTGTTGTGCAGTATATTTTTAACAGGACTACTTCAGTGTGCATGAGGAACATTTAGTGCATGCCAGTCGGGTGCACCCAGGGGATTAGAGCACATCACACTGGTTTGCTATATAAATCACACCGCTGTAGTCCAGACTCTGGTGTAGCAATCCAGCAAAACATCACTTACAGGTGTAGAACCACTTGGTTGTGTTTAAGACACACTGGAGAAGCATAAGTCTGGTGGAAAATGGTATCTGTATGTACAAGCAGGAAATGGCTCTGAAGAGCACGTCCCCCACCAACTGCAAAGTAGATATCCCAACCTAGCAAAGTCAAAGAAAAGGAAATTTCATATAGGTCAAGGATGAATGTAAGTAAGTAATTACCAACATGGCAGTGGTCTCCAATCTTTTTACGCCCAAGATCACTTTTTGAATTTAAGGGCAACCCTGGATCTACCCCACCCCTTCCCCAAAGCCCCACCCCGCTCACTCCATCCCCACTTCTCTCCATCACTTGTTCTCCCCAACTCTCATTCAGTTTCACCAAGCTGGAGTATGGGTTCAAGCTGGGGCCAAAGGGGTGAGGGGTGCGAGCTCTGGGAAGGGGGTGTCAGGGCTGGGGTTCAGGGTGCAGGAAGGGGGTCGGGGTGCTGGCTCCAGGAGGGGGCTCAGGGCTGGGGGTTGGGGTGCAGCCTCCTGCCAGGCAGCACTTACGTACAGTGGTACCCAGTCCACAGTGTAGCGTGGCTACCGCTAAGGCAAGCTCCCTGCCTACCCCAGCCCCACCCCACTCCCAGACAGGGCCAACACACCCCTGCAGCCCCTGGGCAGGGAGGTGGGGAGCACATGGCTCCATGCACTGCCTCTCTCTGCAAGCACCACCCCAACAGTTCCCATTAGCCACAGCTCCCCTTTCCTAACCAATGGGAGCTGCAGGGACAGCTGGCCACTTCCGGGAGCATTGTGGGGCCAGGGCAGGCAGGGAGCCTGCCTTAATGGCAGCCCCACTACACCACTGGAGATTGCGATCGACTGGGAGGTCCTCTAGGATTGATACCAGTCGTTCACGATCGACCAGTTGGTGACCACTGACCTATGCCAAGCAGGAGGGTATTGGATCAGGTCTGTCATATGAAGTGAGTTTGATGCCCTTGATCTAGTGCAAAAAGTCATAATGAGATCCAGTGACCGGGAGCAGAGTTTAGACCAATTCACATTAGAAATAAGGCATACATTTTAACAATGAGGATAATTAACCACTGGAACAACTTACCTACGATGTGATTGATTCTCTATAACAGGGGTCGGCAACCTTTCAGAAGTGATGTGCCGAGTCTTCATTTATTCACTCTAATTTAAGGTTTTGTGTGCCGGTAATACAGTTTAACGTTTTTAGAAGGTCTCTCTCTCTGTCTATAAACTATGTTGTATGTAAAGTAAACAAGTTTTTTAAAATGTTTAAGAAGCTTCATTTAAAAATAAATTAAAATGCAGATCTTATCAGTTTACTGCAGTGGTTCTTAACCTGGGGTGCATGCACCCCTTGGGGCAGGGCCAGTGCAAGGATATTTTGTGCTCTAAGCAAAACTTCCACCTTGCCCGCCCCCCACTTGCACATTGGTTCATTGAGGGGCAAATCCCAAAGAGCCGTTACAGATCCCAGGGGCCAGCTGTGCCCAGGGGCTGCTCCCCCGCAAGTCCTCCCTTCCCCACCCCACTCCGGTGGTCCTCGCCCTGAGTCCACTCACTGGCTTTGCCAAGCTTGGGCTGCTGCAGCAGCTCGGCAGGGAGGAGCCGCCTTCCAGAGGCACCGGAGAGCCAGAGCATTCCGCTTGCAGCAGCAGCGAGCCCCAGACATGTAGGAGCCGGCGCGGTGTGGGGGGAAGAAGCCCTGCTAAGGTGGTGACACTGCTAATGGGGAGCAGCCGCGCCCCCCTGCGCCCCCCTGCTCCTCCTGCCAGGCTGTGGCCCAGCACCCACCAGGGGCTCCTGCAGCTGCAGTGGATGTATGCAGACACCAGTCCCATGCACCTCCCAGCTCCCCCCTTGCCTAGGATTACCATATTTCAACAATTAAAAAAGAGGGGAGAGCCCTGCCCTAGCCCCCATCCACTCCCACCCCAACTGCCCCCCATCAGAACCCCCAGTCTCCCCCTGCTCCTTGTCCCATGACTGCCCCCTCCTGAGACCCTCCCACCCTAACTGCCCCCCAGGACCCTACCCCCTACCTGTCCCCTGACTGCCCCAACCCTTATCCACACCCCCCACCCCCAGATAGACCCCCAGGACACCCACACCCCATCCAACCACTCCCCGCCCCTGACAGGACCCCTAGAACTCCCGACCCATCCAACCCTCCCCCTGCTCCTTGACTGCCCCCAGGGACTCCCCTTACCATGCCCATGCCGGTCAGACGCTGGCTCCATGTGGAGTGCTGAGGCAGCAGGGGGGCAGGGGCTGTGGGGGGGGGCCAGCAGCGGCGATGGCTCACACTTCCAGGAGCCGCAGAACCCAAGCGCGGTGAGGGGGGAACCGGGGAGCGCGCCTGATCGGGCTGCAGCCCAGTGGCCCCACCTGGGGGGCTCCTGTAGCAGATGCATGCGGGCGGCGGCCCCTGAGCGCCCCCCCCCAACTCCTCCCTAACCGCACTCGGGCTCTGTAGCTCGCGGGATTGTGAGCCGCTGCCCCTCCCGCAGCAGGCTCAGGGCCCTGCACTCTGGCAGCTCCCACTCCCGCAGAACCCGAGTGCAGTGACAGGGGAGCCAAGGAGCATGCCTGCCGCCGGTCTGGGGTCTCTGAGGCCAGCCCCATTCAGCCTCCTGCCGGCCTGGGGTTCCGTTCACTCAGCCAGCAGCGAGCTGAGCGGGGCTGGCAGCTGGCAACCATGTGCCAGGCAAAATCAGATCATGTGCCTCCTTTGGCACGCATGACGTAAATTGCCAAGCCCTGCTCTATAACTTGCAGTCTTTAAAATCAAGATTGAATACCTTTTTAAGTATATGCTACAGCTCAAACAGAAGTTATAAGCTTGAGGCAGAGAGTCTACTGAGCGAGATACTATGGCCTGCATATGCAGAAGGTCAGGCTAGATGACCATAACAGTCCCTTTGGGCCTTAAAATCTGTGAACCTATGAAACAACATATTCACCTCATTGAAATACCCCGAGTCAATAGCAGAGACCTGATGGCTTTTAGGGTAGAACCAGAGAAGCTAAAATGTACACCTGGCATGAGATCAGAGTCTGAACACAGGAATTATCAGGAGAAAAAGATGAGGTTATCTGAGACTATGTAATTTTCTCTCAAATCTTCAAAAGTAGGAGGCCAAGGTAATCTCAAATTAATTGCCCAGCAAGTTCCTGCATTAAAGCTTCTATAGAACTGTGATCCCTAAGTATGCACAAAAATATTTATAAGGAACTGCAAGGTTAAAACAAGTAGAAATCTGACTTACAGATGGTATCAGGTATTCATACCTGATCATAGTTTACCTACCTACATTACTGGATGTTTTATGAAAGAGCCCATTACTATTTGCATACTACATTTGTCATTATACAGAACAGGAATTTAATAGCCAATATACTGTACTTTATATACTATGTATTCGGTATTTCCTTTTTACATAAAAACTGAAAAATACAGTAATTGTCAGCCATCTGCACAAAAGATAAAATATTCTTTTTAATGGAGAACATTTTGAAAGTGAATGTTCCCAGCAAAATACTTCTGTACAAACCTCAGTCACTCCCAATAGAGTTTTTTTTTTTATTTCTTTTTTTTAAATCATCAGTAAATGTTCCCTCGGGGCAAAGCTCAAGTAAAAACTACTGAATGTCCCCTGGTACTACCTCTTCTGTGAACCAAGCTTTTAGATACTTGCAACACACTGGCATTCAGACATTCTTACAACTCTGAATTATTTATTCAACAATCTTTGTGCAACTTCCCAAACACCAGTGGAGACCAGGATGATTTCAGCTATTTGATGTTACATCTTCTCAAGTGGCTAAAGAGGCTATAAAGCACCCCATTGCTTAAGCCTGCCATCTCAGTTCCATTAGCAGTAAAGACCTCTCTATTCAAACTGCTAAGTAAATCCTCCGAGAGCCCGGGGACTGTTTCATGCTTGAAAGCAACTGTTAAGAATTTGACAACAACCAAACTGTTCCTATTTAATCCTTCTCCCAAGGTAAAAAGAATTATAGGTAAACATATGCCTTCATTATTTGCTTTGCTGCATTTCAATACTCAATCCCACACAGAATTGCCAGGCAAGGATTTAATGCAATTGTTTCTGTATTTCAGAGCTACTGCCTCTGAAGAATAGAAAAGCTTAATAAGGTCTATGGAGCTGGTTAGCAAACAACTATATTTTGTGTAATACACATTAGAGATTTCACAAAAGTGAAGTTTAGTAATGTTGGGGAGAGACCTAGGAGGTGGTTAAGGTGAGCCAAAGTAGCCGTTCCTCATTTCTTTCTGTCAATAAGTAACTTTATATATCAAAGAAAATTGACCTATCACTGAAGAACACGAGTCTAACAAAACTGCATATATGGCTGTAAAAATACTAGTTGTTCCAACCTTTTCTTTTATGCAACAAATATATATGTTAAATGAACTACTGGAAGATTGAAGATGGCATTTTTAGACATGCTTTAGAAAGTATACGTGAAAATCTTTTCTGCCACGTTAACTCATATCCATGTACATTATTAAGCTTTTTCAAGAATTCAGTCACTTTGTCACTCCCTGAATGGCATACATCGCTACTGCATATGTCATAAGAATACTTATCTTCTAGTTTACATTTTCTGTCAACAAAAGTTCAGCAATGTTAAAGAAAGAGTTCAGAACAAGTATCAACCGACTCGGGGAAAAAAGATAATTACTTTCTGTTGCAACATACCTTAATTGACAAGAGAAGCCTCATGGTAGAATTACAAAAACTATTCTTTTAAAATGTTGCTGTAATCTTATGCAGTGTTGAAGGCAAAATACTGCTGGTGAAACCTTAAGGGTCATACTTGAGATGACAAAAGAAAGAATATCCACATTAAATAGAAACTGTAGTGATTAGCTATACCTTAGACACTTAGGGCTAAATCCTGATCTCCCTTGCAACACATACAGCCTCTAACTTCAGTGGTAGGCTGGATGAAATGTAGGAGACAGCAGAAATGGACAGTTAACATTTAGCATTTATACAGAACTTCACATATTCAAAGCACAGTATATGCATTTAACAACATGCTCAAACACTTCTGTGAGAGACTGTTGGGTAATTATTCACATTTAATCGTCAGGAAACTGAGGAAGAAAAGTGTACTAGATTGTCCAACAGTGGACAGCAAATCAGTGGCAAGACCAGGATTAAAAGGACCTTCTGACTTCCAGCCCTATGCTCATTCTCCCAGAGCACAAATTCTCAAAACAGTTTTTAAAAATTCTTTTGTCACTCTTTCATATTCTTCATAGCTATGAATAGTTTCAGTGAATTCTTCCATTTTAACAGTGCTTCCCAACAAGAGAGTGGCTAATAATCCAAAACAGGGCCAAGAAAATGAACATGGGAACTGAAGAAACTTCCATAGTTATTGGGAGGCAAGTTATATTTCTTTTAAATAACAGGTAACATTGTGTAGCCTTTTATTCAGAGTGAATTTAAAATAGAAATTTTATAAAGACCTATGCACAAGTTACAAATATAGTTATACTTACACTTCTTAACAATTGCTTACTGTTAATTTGAGTATAAAACACAACAGACCTTAAATCAACTTTGAGAGCCTTGGCTTTCTCCAGTATTAATTTGGTCTGCATTTTCTCCTTCCTATTTAAGTCATCAGACATAGGCTGAAAACTTGCTATTTTTTTCATTCAAGTCAAGACACTTAAAAATAATTAGTCATTTTCTGTTCTGTGTTACTTCATGTAGTGGACCAAATATAGGGTTTATATTGCTGCTGTTGTGCTAAATTTCTGCAGCAGTCTTAGAATAGAGTAAACTGTATAGTGAGTGCTACAATACATAGGCATTGCATATTAAATATGATTAGGTGAAGGGGAAACTAACTTTGAGATGTCTGGCATTTTCCAGTCTAAAGCCTTAATAATTTGTATTTAGTTTCCTTTCTTGAAAAGGTTTAAAATGTCCAGAAATGAAAAAAAACTGACCAAAAAATAAAACAATCAAACTTGACCTTTTTGCTTCATGACATTTTTTCCATCTAGGACATGGTTTATTCCTATAACTTGATGGTTGACGATAGTAAGTGTACAAAATAGCTGTGCTTCTCCATGCAGGTAAAATATGATTAGTAATCGATCATCCTATCTACATTCATATAAAAGCCCAATAAAGACAAATTACTTTATGGTGTTAATACTTAAGGTACATCTACACTGCATGCTTCTTTCAACGGCATGTGCGTGTCGTGTACATATGTGTGAAGCCCTCATGCATGAATATAAATAGTGGTGTAGCCAGCGAGGCATGGCATAGGCAAGTAAACACACACTATTTACTAAATCTCTATTCGCCCAAGCCATGCCTCTCCATCTATATTACTATTTGTAGCAGCGTAGTTAGCCTCTACCTCCCAGGTGCTGGAGCCTTTCCCTGCCACAGTACTATAAAATATATAGCCCCCCGCCCCCCGCAATAGAGAAAACATTGTGACCTTCTGAATGTACTCTGTGAAGTTACTTCTGACACACCTGCACACAAATTACAGGATTTCTACAGCCACCCCACTAACTGTGTGTGTGTGGGTGGAATCCCTGTTGTATGGCTCCAAAATCCATTCCTGAAATATTTATTACTTTACTCAGATTTATCTACATAAAAGAGCAGCCATCTCCAGCTTTGGGTACCTCAGCAATCTTCTAATCTAGCCCTATTAAGGTAGAAAGGGAGCTGCTCACAAGCCTTTTCAGTAGGAAAATAAATTCAACATGGAGCCAACAATTCTTTAACTTTTTTGTTTGTTTGTTCTAACTAATATTGTGGGACAAGAACAAAACAAGGAAGGAAGAAATATTCTTTAGCAACATTAGGAAAAAAGTGTATTTCTGCACACATTATTATTTAGTCAAGTCCAACTGTGAATACTTTAACCTTAAACTTCTAGAATGTGCTCAACACCAGGAAGTATCAGCTTTCATATACTATTTTCAGCAAACAAAAATCCTCTTAAGAGAACCAGAACTTCACCAGGTAAGTATGGGATAAGCACTTGCTATGTACAAAACTAACACTCTTATTGAGTCATGTCAGCTTTGTTATCTCTTTGTCAGGACCTTCTGCCAATAAGGAATGATTATTATATTGGATTAGTAATTCACACTAGCTAGATGGAGAGCAAAAATATTCAGCAAAATACTTTGGACTAGGCTTGTAAAAAAAAAACACCCTTATATTTTAACTTAACACAACTTGTCCAATTAAAACAAAACTAAGAAAAATTCCACCACTGTCCTTCCCATACCATTTCTAGTTTAATCCAGCACACACAAAAAAGTTGTCAGAGCACAACAGAGGTCCATAAAAGATCTAGTGACCTGCCTACAAACATTTTTTTAAAAACATACTTCTAAAAGATTCATTACAGATTTCAACTAAAAAAATAAAAATATGTTTTGAGACGGTTTATGCAACATAACCTTCCTCTATGAAAGTAACTTCTAGTAAAAAAGCATGGGAAAGTAACAGGGAAATGGTTATAAATTCCTTCTATTTCGAATATATTTGTCAGGCTTTTTAAAAAAAAAAATTAAGGTACCCTAGATTATTTTACTGAACAGGGAAAAGATCCAGTTAAAGTCCAATAGAGTATAATAGGAATATTGACTATAGGATACTACAGAAATTTAGTAGAGTATTAGCCATAAAATCTATAGAAAACAATTAACAGTTTTTCTATAGTGTTTAACCATGCTACAGAATTCTATAGGTCTTCGTCATTAGGGTTCCACAACATACCCCCCAAAACCAGAAATCTAGCTACCCATTCGGCACCATTTTGTTTTATAAAAATATTCTAAATTTGGAGTATTGGAACACCTTCCAATTTATGTCTTACACTAGAAAGTGACTTAAAAGAGGTTGGCAGACTACAAACTGCTGCTGAAACTGAGATATGGAACTCTGTGGGGAAGGAGTTTAAATGTTTAAAGTTTCCATGTTTTCCTTCAACCCCTTCCTCTGTACCTCCTCCCCAACTCTACCGCATGCATTATTATCCAGACGCTATTATCACAGTTCCTCCCCAACCCCATTTAACTCAACTGGCCCAGAATTTTTTTATATGTTTCACTGATAAGGTCCCAGCTGTGCACCTTTGCTGGTTATGCATAAATGCAAATCATCAAAAAGCCCCAACCAGCCAATGAGAAAGTGGTTTTGATCTAACAGTATCTACAGTCATAGTTATTACAGTCACATCCCTTGTTACAGTTGAAGTGTTAGCCCCTGTGTCCTGGCTATCTTATAACCATGGTAATCATATTCCACTTGTAATTCCTCCAAACCTGGACAGCTACCAGTATAAATATAACATTGCTGTTTGCTGTAATACAGAAAGAGCTACCCTATTTCACCTGAGCTGGAACTGTGTCTCAGTAGAGTGCTAAATGAGCCTTGAATATATAGTTTGTTAAGTGCTTTGGAACTTTCAAGACGAAAGCTATAACAAACTTTAAGATGGTCAAGCTTTAATAATACTACTGCCTATCTTGGTGTGGAGGTCACTGGGGTTACAGTAATCATTTAAATAAAGTCCATGACCCTGCAACAGTGACTCCTGTCCTGCAGAGCTGGGACCAACTCCAGTCATTGTGACCTGGCCCACATGGTCACAATGCCACTCAGGTCTGGCACATCCACCACTCCATAGATAGGGACAGAGAGCCAAATTTGAGTGGCACTATGACCATATGAGCTAGATTGCAATGCCAATCAAATCAGACCCTCCACATCTGCATGTCCATCTACATAGGGGCAGAGATCCTAAATCTGAGTGGCACTGTGACCAACTATGCCTGCCAGATTGTAACACCCAGAGCAGGAAGCCCGGACCAGCCCTGCAGAACAGGAGCTGCCACTGAAGGGAAAGCTTGTTCTCCAACTCCCACCACCCCCGGGCCCGCTGCTCTTCCCATTTCAGTGACTCATCTTCCCCTCCACCCTGCACCTCTGCTATGAAATGTATTAAAAATTTCTATAACAAAAATCATAGCCCTAATTTATTAATCATTATTATTCCCTTCTCCCTGCCTCAGCTTTATTGTTCTCTGCTGAAGACTAAGACTGGATCACAGAGATGGAAGAGTCGCAAGGGAAAAAAACAGCTACACACACATACTATCCATGCCTCCTCTGCTGTAGTGAATGGAGGAAAGTAGGAAAGCAGAGACGGACAGAGACAAGATGAGGGAAGAAAAGGGAAATGGAAGCACTGAACCAAGACAAGGAATAAACTAAATGGAGCTAGTGGAATACCCAAACTCTCTCTCTCATCTAGAGGAAAGACATAAGGGAAAAAGAATGAGTGGCCCTTTAAGATGATAGAATGGGATAGTCCTGCCATCCTTGCTAAAGATTCCAGAAGCACAAATGGGCCATGCTCCCCATCTCTAAGGAAACCATTTGGGGATATACAGCTGGCTACCGGCCCCCATCACCAGTACAAGCGCAGTAGCTATCAAGAATCACACATCCCCTCCTCCAAACAAGTATGTCCATGTGAGAAGTCACAGAACCCTTTGAGTGGTTTCACAGGTTTCAGATAAGCACCCAAATCTCTGCATACCTCTCTGGGTATGTCTACACTACAGGATAAACTCGAATTAGCTTAAACCGATCTTATAAAACAGATATTATAAAGTCGATTGTGCGCGTCCACACTAGGCACATTAATTCGGTGGTGTACGTCCGTGGTCCGAGGCTAGCGTCGATTTCTGGAGCGGTGCACTGTGGGTAGCTACTGTAAAAGAATGAGGCCAATAACGTCGATTTGCGTACATACTAACCCTAAATCAATACAGTAATATCGATTTTAGCGTTACTCCTCTCATTTTGTAGGAGTGCAGAAATCGATTTAAAGTGCCCTTTAAATCAATATAAAGAGCAGTGTAGTGCGGACGGGTGCAGCGTTAAATCGATTTAACGCTGTTAAAGTCAGTTTAACAGCGTAGTGTGGACCAGGCCCCTGTCTCCCCTGGGTTTTAGACAAGGACTTGGGGAGAGGGAAAGAGAATGCTGAAGCGTGGTTATCCAGGAGAATATACTATTTTCAATTTGTACATTTCTGTCCTGTTTAAATTTTGTTAAAGCAGGAGGACTGGATCCTAGATTTGCATTTTTACCTAGTGTGTATTTTCAATTATTGTTTAAAAAGTAAATGAAGCTTGAGATAGGTTGTTTACTTCAATTTCTAACTAAATTAAAAATGACCTATCTTAAGCATTAAGAGCCTATACTTGAATTAAGAAGAACCTAGAATTTGCTAGAATAAACACAGTGGTGGCTACTTGTGACATGGTTTACCAGAAGAACTGTTCCTAAAAAAAGCCACTTATTTTTAGCAACTTGTATGAACATTTAAAACTATACATAACGTACCAGCAGTTCGGCGGTGCTAATATTAGCACAGCCAGGATCATTTAAACCTGTTTTCATCAATATTAGAAACTGATCTTTGCAGGGATCCCTAAGGAGACTCTACTTGACCCACATCATTTTGAGGAAATGTTTTGTTTTCCCTTTGCATCCAGTAATGCATTTATAAAGGGACAGATCACAGAATCATTTCAATTATGCAGATGATGTGTGCTTCTTTCACAGTCAATGAAATAAAGTGGGAATTACCTGTGATCATATAACAATGTATTTATATTAGGGAATGATGACAGGCTTAACTCATTCATGTTTGCCAAAGTGTTGGAGATCCTCAGATAAAAGTGACTATACAGAAGGTTTCATTAAAAATTTTATATGGCAAAAACCAGATGGACTTGGTGCTAGATTTGAAGGTAAGAGGCCTAAGATGCTGCTCTTGGCTCTGCCACAACTTCTTGTGTAACAGTGTGCAAGTCACAGCCTCTCTGTGCCTCAGTTACCCCATCTCTGAATCTGTAATAGATCAATTATTGTACCTTACAGGTGTATGCCATGGCTTAATTAATATTTACAAAACACTGAGGTCTTCAGAGAAACTGAATAGGGGGAAAAAAATTATTTCTACACATACACATCTGAAGATCAAATTAATGGGTACAGTAAAAAGGTAGGTACTTTAAGAGGTGAACAATATAATTCCAGAAAATTGCACGTGAATTTAAGAGATCAGCATTGGACTGTATAATATTAAGAAGGAAAACCGTAGTCTTGGAAGGTTTAATTTAATACAGAAAAAAATACAGAATGACTGTATTCTGTAATGTTTATGCATGTTCCTCCAAAGGTTTTGGCAACATAAATCACTACTAACTTCTACTATTTTCTATTAACTTGATTTCTTCAAATCCCGTAATATGCCAATTCCAGCCAATCCTCCAATCAGCAAATGCAGATTGTTGCGGGGGAGGGAAACTATGACATGACAAACCACAGCAAGCAGGCCTGACCAGCTCAACTAATTCTATTCAAATCCTCATGGGAAATGACAGCAAAAGTGAAGTGGAA
Source organism: Gopherus evgoodei (assembly GCF_007399415.2). Lineage (NCBI taxonomy): Eukaryota > Metazoa > Chordata > Testudines > Testudinidae > Gopherus > Gopherus evgoodei. The sequence continues at coordinate 207,527,746 of NC_044323.1, forward strand.
TATAATAAATACACAATAAAATTAAATAAGTATGTAGAATCTGTTTGAAACACTTATTAAAATACGCTGTAAAGCATCAGCAAATCCCACACAAATGCATATGGAAAACAAAGTACAGTAAATATATTACAGAAATCTAATACTAAGGATGTTCCTGGCTCTGCCACCACTACAGCAAATGAAGCAAGATGTTAAGGATGATATACTATGGGATACAGAAAATAAACAGTTTTTCTCCAATATCACAGATAGCATTAACCCCACCAGAAGCACCAAACCCTAGAACACAGAATGAAGTGAAACTGAAATCCTGATGGACCCCAGAATGCATTATCTGTCTCTGATGTCTATAGCTCCTCCACATCAAATCCATAGTAACAGAAAAAAAGCATTCAGGGATACATAACCAACTGGTTTAGGGGGAAGTTTCCCATTTTTTAAGCCCATGAGGTTGTCATCGCACAGATAGCATCCTTATGACTAGGCAGAGACTCTTAGAAGTCTTCAGTACCTTCTTGGCAGCCATGAACGACCTTATAGTTTGTTTGAAGCTGTAGCTATGTCGGTTCCAGGATACTAGAGAGACAGGGTGGGTGAGGAATAACCATTTGCTGGACCAACTTCTGTTGGTGAAAGAAATGAGCTTTTGAGATACACATAGCATTTCTTTATGTCTGGGAAAGGAACCCCAGTGTCATTGTAAGGGACCAATCAAAGTGTGCTCTGCTGCTGTGAGTACCTTGCTCAGACCTGAAGAAGAGCTCTGAATGGTTCAAAAGCTTGTCTCTCTGACCAACAGAAGTTAGCCCAATAAAAAGATACCACCTCACCCATCTTGTCTCTCTCCTAGTTTAAAGGTCACTTTCTGACACATGATCAAAGCCCTTCTGACACCTCTCTCATTTCAGGAGTCAAAGGAAGGAAGGCCACTTTGGCCAGACTACAAGGTGAGAAAGTTTTCAGGAGAAACTGCTGCATTATCTTTATCCTGGTGAATAACAAAGCCAAAATCGCAGCAAACTTGAAGATTCAAATTCACCTGTTGCTCAGCAGATGACCGGTATGAAAACAATTTTAAGGGGAAATAATCTTTTGGACACATTCATAAGAGGCTGAAACACACTAATAGAAAGGAACAGACATGTTAGTGCATGCGAATGAACGCTCTGCCTCGATCATCATATTAATTTCACATCTGTACCTCAAAAATTATGTACAGATGATGATTCTTCTAAGGCTAGAAATGAGGCCAAGATAGGTATGAGAAAACAACAGAATGTGCACACATGTACAAATACACACAGAGGAGTTCTCTAAGATAAGTCTTACTTGCTCTTGGTACCATTGCATCTGCAGCAGAAACAATGTATTTAATAAATATTTTAAATGAAAAGGTAATTTATTCATAATATACAGAGGATACTCTGCAAAACACAAAATTCTGCCTGCAAATAATTGATTTCATCTAAATGTACCCATTAAAGGATAATACCACACTCACATCAAACACACCAGTTATAACACTGTAGATTAAAGTGGCATTGCAGAGGAATGAAGAGCAAGTAAATAAAAAACTTCAACAATACAGTCATCCATGTGAAACCCAAAAATGTGTTTCACTCAATGTCAGCAATATTATCAGCTAACAGTAGAATGAAAATATGAACTCCACCTAAGAAAGTAGTTAACTGTTATGTCAGACTACATAATGCAAGAAGGGTTACTGGCAGCCTCCATAGTCTGAATATATATACACAAAGTTGTTTTTTCTTTGATTTATACAATCGTACATGATAGTGAAACAGTTTTCCTTGAGTTTGCTTGTACAAACTATATGCAAAGTAATAATATAGGTCTTCCTTAAATTACAACAGTGCAATTAATAACTTTGTTCAAATCTAGCAGATAAGAAGGAATCACCAAAATGGATTTGTCAAGAAAAAAAATCATGTCAAACTAATGTAATTTCCTTCTCTGACAGGGTAATCGACGTAGTTGATAGGGAGGAAAGAGAAGATGTGCTATATCTAGACTTTAGAAAGGCTTTTGACAGTCCCACATGCCAGTATCATAAAACAACCAGGGAAATATGGTCTATTAAATTAATTAAATTCCTATAAAGATTATGCAAAACTGGTTAAAAGGCAGTTCTCAAGGAGTAGTTATCAATGGCTCCCTGACAAAATGGAAAAACATATAAAGTAAGATCCTGCAAGCTTCTGTCTGGTACTATTCAATATTTTCATGAAGGACCCACATGACAGAGTAGAAAGCATGCTTATAACATCTGCAAATATCACCAAGCTGGGAGGAGTTGCAAGCACTTTAAAGGACATGATTAGAATTCAAAATTATTCTGATAATTAGGAGAATTGGTCTGCAATCCAATACGAAATTCTATAAAGACAAGTACACAGTACTACACTTCTGTAGGAAAAAGTTAAATGCACATCTACAAAAAGGGAAATAAATAGATAGGTAGTGGTATTCCAAAGAAGGATCTTGAGGTTATAGTGGATCACAGACTGAATACAAGTCAACCACGTGATGCAGCTATGTGAAAGACAAGTGTCATTCAGGAGTATCATAGTAAGACATGGAAGGTAGTTGACCTGCTCTTCTCAGTATTTGTGAAGACTCAGCAGGAGTACTGTGTTCAGTTTTGGGCACCTTCTTTAAAGAAAGATGTGGACAAATTGAAGAGAGTGTAAAGAAGAAGAACAAAAACAAGAAAAGGTTTAGAAAAACAACCTACGAAGAAAAGTTGAAAGCAGTGGGCATTTTTTGTCTACAGAAGCGACGGTTGAGGGGAGATGTAATTCATCAAATATGTAAAGAGAAAGATGATCAATTCTTCACCATATCCACCAAGAGTAGAACATGAAATAATCTGCTTAAATTGCAGCAAAGGAGATTTAGGCATGATATGGGGGAGGGGGGGAAATCTAACTGTAAAGGCAGTTAAGCACTGGAACAGGTTGTCTACAGAGACTGAAGAATCTCTACCCTTGGAGGTTTTTAAGAACAGGTTAGACAAACACCTGTCATGGATGGACTAGGAATGGTTGGTCTTGCCTCAGATCAGGTGGAGATGAACTATGACCTCAAGGTCTTTTCCAGCCCTACATTTTTATGATTCTAACTGAAACCACTTTGGCATTTTACATTTCTACTACATATTACATTTTTGAGGGGCTGGGATGTAATTCTGCTAAAATTTTAACTCAAGACTGAAATTTGACAGTTTGTTTCAGGCTGGAAACAACCTGTGACTGGCAAGCATATCAATAAGTGATTTCACTACTCAATTTTGTATTTTTATCTTGGCAGAAAGTAGTACACATTTTATAACTGCCCATAAACACAGAGCTTTTCATCCTATTTATACATTCCAAAATAAAATTAAATCAGAAATGAAAATGATAGGAAAATAACTAAACTATGAAAAAGAATTAAATCAGATAATTCAAAGACAAGTCTGACATTTTTCTTTCATTGATGCCATTAAAGTGCCAGTTAATTTAAATGACAACTACAATAGACTAGCGTGAATGGTGGAAAATATGTTGTAAAGTACTTTTCATGAAAATTAAAAATTGCAACTGGGAACTTTTTTTAATTAAAAAGAAGGCAGAAAACTAAAGTTTTGGCAAACATTTTGGTTTTCAAAAATTGGGATGATATTGATTTAATTAAAAACCAAAAAGGTTACTAAAAATTCGGGGGGGGGGGATTAGTTTCAGGTTTTCATTTTTTTGAAAAGATTATTTTTAAGAGGAAATTTTGATGAAAATGACATTTTTCCCCCCATTTGCCCACAAGAAGTAGCATTTTTCCACCAGCTATAGTGAAGAATATCTTTTGATTCTATGAAATCAAATATTAAGGTGGTAAATACACAAATGACATTACCCTGAAAAAAAAAAATCTGCTATTTGGCCTGTAAACAATATATATCAACTTGACTGAGCACAGGACTGAGCGCTTCCTCCTCCCCTTTAAAACTTTGTATCTTTTTTTAAAAAAAGATACCATCACTCTAGTTTATGGTGGGCCTAGATAACAAAATAAATGCAGAGTCAACTAACAATCTGTTCCCATTGCTGTGTTACACTCATTGATAGCATGAAGGACACAAACTAAGTAAGTAAAGAAATCCATGTTAATTTCATGCTCAATTAAACCATGACTAGAGTGTTGGTTCAGGGCAAACCAAAAAAAAAAAAAAGTGTTTGCCCAATTTAAAAGGATTTTTTATAAAGCATTGAAACCATTTTCCAACTTCTGTAAGGCATTCCGTAACTCTAAATTAAGAAGAAAAATATTCACAGCTGTCACCAAATAGCAGAACAGGTCCTCTTAAAAATGAAGTGTAGACCAGTGCTTGAAAAATTGGCCTAACACTTACTAGCCTCAGGACCAAGCCTACAAGCCAGAATGAAAAATACCTTTGTCACCATGTCTTCCCCAGGGAGGGTGGCGGGGGGAAGTGACAAAAAACAGCTGTCCAAACTTTGAAATATGTTACAACTAAACAGTACTCACTTTATTAAATAGAGCATTTTAACATATTGCATCTCTTACTTTGATTATGTCTTTTCCTTTCTTGCTTCACTCAATTTCTCCCCCCCTACCACCACCAAATAATAGATGTTGAAGACAATATGGGAAAAATATACATTTGTTTTCTCACAATGCTGCTCACTGTGGTAACAGGATTTTAATCCAATAATTAAGATACAGGGCCAGGAGCTACTCAGAGTGTTTACCTTTATCTCTAGGTTCTTGCCCCATACTGAAGTTTTGAGAGAAAAATCAGTTCAGTGTACTTTTATGGATTTATTAAAAGAATAAACAAATATCAAGTATGTGTTTGAGAAATGTCACTAATTTACTTCTAATTTCCCTAATCATATATTACAATATAATGATCAAATCAAGAAATCAGTGGTTCACAATTTATCTGGCTCTCTACTACAATGGAGTTAAAGTAATTTATAAATTTAAATACAAAAATTACTTCAGTACTTCTAATGAAAATTAAAATTAAAAGAAAGGCTTTCTGTCTTATCAATCGGGCTGAGAGTCCACCAAAGACAGAAGCTAATTCTTGCCTTTGTTTTAAGAAAGTATAACTTTTCCAAGCATTTCTTTATAGTTTCCAACTTCAGCATTCCATCTTAAGTTGCTTTGAACATTCAACCTATGTTGACTATTTTCTTAGCTTACTTCCCTTCCCCCACTAAGAGCTTGTCTACACTTAAAACACTGCAGCTGTGCTGCCGTAGCACTTCAGTGAAGACACTACCTACACCGACTGAAGGCCTCTCCTGTTGGTGCAGGTAATCCATCTCCCCGAGAGGTGATAGCAAGGTCGACGGGAGAATTCTCCCATTGATGTGGCGATGTCCACATCAGGGGTTGGGCTGGTTTAACTGGGTCATTCAGGGGTGTGGATGATGCAATTAAACCACTGCAGCCACACTGCTATATTTAGCATACTAGGTTGAGCAGAGCTCCTGGCTGTCTGTCTACCTGTGCTTGGAAGCACTCTCTCAGCTGCTGTGGAGACATACCAGAATAGCATTAGAAGAGGATAGTCTGATAACCGGGGGTTTGGAGAAAGGTATCTTGCAGGAAGCAGAGTTAAAGTTGCAGTAAGTGTTGTATTGTAGTTTTGGTAACAACAATGTATGTGCCTGTGGGTGGGTGGAGAAGAGAATATGTACTGCAAGATGGCTTAAACCTACATATGCAGTGAAATGAAAAAATGTCAATTATCTTATTTGTGTAGCAACCCTAACTGCTTCAAAGTTCTATGTGTATTTAAAATTAATGAATGTTTTATTATTTAAAATCTAGACTTTATCAGAGTATAAAATTCATATTCAAAACCAATCCACTTTTGCACTGCACTGACAGTATATACAACTGTGTCAAGCAAATATAAAAATGTCTCACATACCCACCCACGCCACCAGGCACCCACCCACCCCAATGACACCTCTAGCAATGTAATAAACTGCAGAGCCATGTAGTAATTTCATCTCTATGTTTTAGATAAAAATGTTGGACAACACTTAAAATATGCAGCATGAGATAGCGGGTAGGAGAAGAGCCAATTTAAAATATTTAAAAGAGCTCTGAAAATAAACTAGCCTGCACTTCTCAGTTTTGAGGTGTCCCCTCACTACATTTCTTTAATATATTCATTATCTTAGAAGCAAAACAGACTGAATCTTAGATTTTGATACTCAGGTCTGTTTTGCAGACCCTGTTGAGCTTCTAGAAAGGAAGAAAGGCTGTATTAATTTATTGTATTCATTCCTGAAATCTCAGCTACTATGCCAACTCCTAATTAGAAATCTGTCATGGTAATTAAGTTAAATGTGGGATAACCCATAACCTTTTCACTGTTCAGTGATTACCAGAAAAATGTTTTTACAGTGACTATAATTCTAAAAGCAAGAGTTCTCAAAATGTAAATTTTAATCCCCTAGAAGTGCATAGTCTGTGCCATCACTGGATGCACTCTAGGTGAGAAACAAATGTCCTACAGAAGGTAAACCAGGAGACTGGTTCACTGAAGAAAAGTAGTAACAAAAGGAAGTGGATGAGAAAGGAGACCACTTAAAAAAAATTACAAAAGAAGGAGTAGCCCCCAATTAATTAGCATCCCTGAATTCTCCAGTGTGCCAGGGATCTGAACAATGTCTAGTTAGGTCTGCCCCTCTGGGATTTTAATAATCTGGCGTCGACGTACAGAGGCAAGTTTAGGCTTCTCTCGCTCTTGGGAGTGAGAAGAATCCAACTGTAGCAAGAATATTTAATGACATTACAAAAAAGTGTTTGGGAATGGTTTAACAACATCTAGTTTGACTGCAACAGCTATGACAGGGGAAAATGTATTTATACCATTGTTTACAAAACCTGTCCAGAGCCATAAATGCTCCTTTTTAAATCTCTCCCACAGAGTAGAAGTCCCAAAGCAAACAGTGACCAAAAAAAACCCTCTTCTTTCCTTGCCTTTGTGTAATAGAGGCAAAACACAAAATTAGTCAGAAGTCCACGGTCTCCATGCCCCAATTTTCCTCTGGAACACGCACACATTTCTCTTTTTCGGGGTTTTGTAATTTGTTCCTTGTTTACTTTCTAAATGTATTTTTTCTCCAATAAAGATTGTATTCCAAAAAAATTATTATTTCTGGAGTGGTCTTCTGCACGTACTCTGCTATTAGTAACATCTGAGAATCTTTGCTCTTGAGAAAAAAAAAAACATGCCTTAGCTCAAAGTGTTTGGGGTTTTTTAAAACGTAGAAGTTAAAACCTGCTTTCTGGAATGAATACTCTCTTACAGAGGACACGTCATCAATTCATTATTCAAAAATAATATAAGCTATAATAGGTGGTTTTAGTAAAGACATATTTATGCCAAACAAAACTAGACTGAAAAAATAAACTTCAAAAGTTAGCTTTTTGGCACCCTTTAGGGCTTTTATATACAATTCTATGAGCACTGGAAAAAGCTATTAACAACTAGCTCATTGCTATATATATTGAACACAACAGATGCTCAGAATCCAAACAAATCCTTTAGGTTTTTACTTTTAGCTTTAATATACACTAGAATCTGTTTTCTCAATAAAATATTACTTTCTTATATCGAAACAATAAGCCAGAAATGGATTTATTGTCCTAAAATGGAACACTAAAAAGTGTTCACACTAGAATAAGTATTCAGGAGAAACTAAAATAGGTGAGCACTAGTTGGTAATGAGATTGAGAATCTTTGAACTCTAGGTAGAGCCAAGGCTCAAACACAGCCCAGGTCAACAATTACTATGGTGAAGGCAACCACATAAGAAAAGAGAGAGATCTAAAACTATCCTCTGAAGGTTAGCATATAGCCTCACTGAAATGAACTAGTGGTCTCAATTCTCAGGGGACATGGTGTTTACACCACAAAAATTAACACCACAACTTGCATTCTTACTGGCCATCTCCACAGATGTGTGAAGAATGTAATAGTCACTGAATCTGAATTAGCCTCACCTCAAGGGGTGATCCTGTAGTCTGTAGGAAGCATACTGCATTGGCAGTGTCGGAAAGCCTGCACGGAGAAGGCTTAGTTTCCATGAGTCAGTTTGGCACCTCTCAGAAGAACGTGATTCCCATATATTTTGTTTTTAAATAGAACAAATCTTTTTAAAAATCCTATGCTGTTTTAGCTATGCCATTTACTCTCAAGTCTCTTAAAGGGAACTTCACCTGTCTTGTCATGCCAGCTCCAAACCAAGCCTATTGCTCCATCTCTCAGCTAACTAACCTTTGAGTTCACCTATCTTCTTCAGCTTACTAGTCGGTTCCACCCTAACATGCCTCCTCAAGTTTCAGGGACTCCTTTTCCTACTTAATGGTTCTCCCCTGCTACCTCTGCTTGACTTTAAGTTCCTCAGATGCCCTCTCCCACACATATCTTCCCTAATGTAGTCATAAACCATCACCTCCCTCCACATACTCCCAACTACTGCTTGGTTTCCTCATTACCCCCCTCTGAGACAAGGCAGTTCCTAGTCTTGCTCCAGATACCTTTTCCAACACCTCGACATCCACTATTTGTATTCAGATTGAGTAAGAACTTGATGCATGATGCTGAACATCCTCAGTTCTCACTGACTTTAATGCAAATTTAGGGGACTACACACCTCTTGCAAAACAGGATTGCGTCTATATGCAAACTAGTAAAATAAAGATTACACATACCCGCACACACACTTTTCTTACCTACATTAGAGAGTAATATTTGATTATTACAAATAAAAGTATGTTAAAGAATTAAGTTACTTTTCACAACTGATGCCACTTTCTTCTGGATGAAATGCAAAAGGTGTCAGTGGAACTAAGCTGTTTGTTATTGATAGGTCACTTTCAGATTTCTTAAGCAATATACTATAGCTTCTGGGCTGCAAATGCTGTAGGGGAATGTTTTAAATGTGAAAAATCTTCATCACATAAGCTTTTTTTATTTTAAATATCGTGAACACATTTAATATTAGGATTTCTTTTTAAACAGACAAAGCCTATAATTTGGAACTTACCTACCTGACAATGTCATTTTAAGATAACACAATAAATATCGAGTAATTCACAGTAGAGGTGCAGAGATTTTAGCATACTAGGTAGAACCACTGGCCCTTCAAATCTGGTATCCTTCCTCTGGCAACAACTATTAACTGATGTTTCAGAAGAAGACAAAATAGCCTTAATATATCTGACTAGCTGTCCGATGCTGTAATGTACATGAAATAAAATAATTCCTTTCAACAACATGTTAAACAGTGTGGGTAATACAGAATTACCCAATATTAAAATGTTCTCAAGCATGTACAGCACAAGAATGTACATAGTCAATGAAAACAACAAAACTAAATTGGTTTTGTTGCTCTTCTCTGTTTAGTCTCACAAACAGTTTTCTTTGCCATAAACTACAATTTCTAATCCTTCTCTTATTCAGGAGCACAGTGCCTCTTCTTTTACAGGGAGAGTCAAGGTGAAAAGCCAGTGATGTATAACTGCAGCTTGTAGTTCCCTATTTACCAAGCCCTCCAGACAAAAAAAAACTGATGGATATGACTTGAATACAAGTAACACTAATGCATTAATGACTGACATGTGGCAGCAACTCGGAGACACACAGATGCAGTTTGACATTAATGGAGAGATTTGCCTGTGGTTATGCACATGGAGAGGGCAGGAGGAGACACACAGACCCACCTGCCTTTTGCCTTTAACCTGGGTATGAAACCAAACGTCAGACAAGATTAATTAGATGCCCGGAGTTTTATTCTTTTCTGTTGATAGGAAAAAGCTCATTTCCATAATGTGAGGAAGCATTTACGTGGGTAGCAAATCAGGTTGACATTGAGGGAGGTTTACTTTATTGTGAATGCTAGCTGTGTGGTGCTTGTCAGTGCAATTACTTTCTACTCAAGTGGTTTGCTTTTTAACATTTTATTATCTTAGCAACAAAAACCCTGGAAGCAATAATTATTTATTATGTTAATTCTGAAGCTTTTCATGATAAATTTTTGTAAATCCATTAAAGTTTGTGTGTCTCAGAAATAAACTGAATTTATAAATATTCAGCCAATTAAGAAACAAGAGGGCAACAAAAATCTCCGCACTGGTAATTAGTCACTTAACAGTCAATTTGTACACTTATCAGCTTCACCACAAGTTCTACTTTCATTTATTCATTATCCAACGTTTTTAACATCTTTCTAAATGAAAAACAGCTTCAAAATACCAGACACACAAAATACCAAGTCCACTGCAGCATTTGTTTAAGCTACTTGAAAGGCAATTGCTTTTTAGACTATTCTGAACATACGCCATACTCAAGGATTGCATTTTAATTATGGAAACCTTTTAAAGCATCCTCATTTTATTAACAGTAAGTGAAAGACCATAAACAAGGCTTCAGGATGCATTGCTTCTTCTCCATCCTGCCCAAAGCCCTCGAGGGGAGGAAGCTGCTCCGCTGCACTATCACTTCTATCCCCAAATATTCCCATCTCTGAATGCCTGTCTTCGGAATGCCACTTGAAAATTCATTTAGCATAACAGCCACTTATTTTTAAAGTTTACAACTGTTCCCTCCCAAGACCACAGTTCTCAGCATCCCAAGGTCTAAATGGAGGATAAAGACTAACAACTATGTCTACATTAGGCAAAAAGTCATTACAACACAATGTTATCTGAAAAGCTATTAGTTTGCAATGCTTCTATGGTGCTTTGTGTCCACATACAAATTGTCCCTAGGTTTCACAAGTGTCAGTTATAATGGTTTCTTGGAAAACTCCTGGAACAAAAATTCTTTAGCTCAGTTCTGTCTGAATCAGTACAGCCTGCAATGGTTTTCCCTATCATGGATGCGAAGCTTCATGGTTTACAGCAGCTCTGCTTCAGTCAATCCTTCCAACTTCATCTCATAATTCAGAGCCTTGCATTCTGTAGTGAGCAATATAGGCCAGGGCTTCTCAGCACTCTGTACTTCTGCATCTGACTTCCAATGGGGTATTTCTGCCTGTAACAATAGGAAGTGCCTTACTAACATAGAAAATCCAGTGCTTCCTATAGCTACAATATGCACCTGGTTGTCAGCAACCATTTCTGAGAGAGAGCCTAATTTAAATGTCAGTTATCCCCAGCCTTTGCCTTCTCCATCACCTGCTCCAATAGGGGAAAAAACTGACTCAAGCTTCAAACTGACCTTTGGCTTATCTGACAGCTCAGCTTGGGATCTGAAGCAACTCAAACAACACAGGTGGAACTTACTTTTGTCTGCAGCCAGACCTAAAATGTGGTGTCACAGAAGTTTGACCAATTGAGCACTAACTATAGTGCTAAGCAGTACTGGAACAAGATCAAATCCAAGAGAAGAACCAGACTCCAGAGCTGTCTACATCACCTGCCCTTTCCATGAGATGCTGGGCTACATTGGCAAATAAGCCCTTCAGCAAGCCAACCCAGGATATCAACATATGATACAATTCTGAAAAGGAAGAGAATGGTGAGGGACAGGATTAAGAGTAGTCATGGAGTCAGCACACTAACAAGACAACTGCAGTCAGGCTGGAGACATGGGATCCTCCATATAAGGAACTGAACAGCATTTATAGTATTTGTTTGAAGGGATGATAAATTTATTCATTCAGTCTATGGAAAACTGAGTTACTGGGTGGCCACACATTATTTTATGAATTGAAATTCAGTGAGATACAAAATTTTAGTTTTCTGATGGAGGCAAAATGGCAACCAAAGCATAGAATCTCTCTTGGGCTGTGTTTACCAAGCTCAGAAGTTGCATTAACACAGTAAATCTTGACACACCATCTCTGTAGTCAGATCACTCCCTATGCAATAAACCCAGACCCATTGCCACTATTACTATCATTCTCAGGGGTGGCTCTAGGTATTTTGCCGCCCCAAGCACGGCAGGGAGGCTTCCTTTGGTGGCTTGCCTGCGGGAGGTCCCTGGTCCCGTGGATTCGGCGGCAGCCTGCAGGAGGTCCGCCGAAACCACAGGACCAGCGGAACCTCCGCAGGCATGCCACCGAAGGCAACCTGCCTGCCGCCCTAGCGGCGACCGGCAGAGCGCCCCCCGTGGCTTGCCACCCCAGGCACACGCGTGGTGTGCTGGTGCCTGGAGCTGCCCCTGATCACTCTCAAGAAAGAAACTGCCTTCTGCAACTGTGGATTACTTCACTTGCATTGTGGTTAGCGCAAAAATGATTATGGAGTTAAAAACAAAGATGTTTTAAAAAACCTACTCAGAAAACAAAACTATTTATTCCAGTATGTCCCACAGGCTACACCAATGATCCAGTTAAAAATACTGATCAATGTAAATTAGAATATTATAATTGACAGGTGTGATCAGGACACATTCAGCTTGGATCCAGTCTTTCAAATTTCCTGCTGTGAATGCAGTACACTCTTGAGCTACTCCTCCACCTTCCTCACCAGATTACACAGGCAAAATGTTCTTTTTTCTGAGTGAGTCTCTATAATAATTGAAGACATACCTATCTCCTAGAACTGGAAGGGACCTTTAAAGGTCATTGAGTCCAGCCCCCTACCTTCAGGACCAAGTACTGATTTTTGCCCCAGATCTCTATTGAACTCACAACCCTGGGTTTAGCAGGCCAATGCTCAAATCACTGAGCTATCCCCCACCCCACATCCTATGTAATTAGATGTCCCTTCCAATGAATCAGAGTATCAGTAGTGATCCATATAAAACAATTTACCAGGATATCCTCAAGCAATACCAAAAAGACACTTCCATTTAAAGGCCGTGATAGAAAGATCTTCTACCGTGCAACATCTATCACTGACCCATTACCTTCTCGCCTTCTTCCATTGCCCTATAACACAGATAGTTGCCAAGCATCCAAACTGAATTCAAACAATTCCAAAAATAAAAAATAAAATAATCTGGGGGGGGAAGAGTTTAATTACCATAATGGCCTGCATTTCTGTTTTCTTCTTTTTCCTCTCAATTGCTACAGGCAAGAATAAAACAGTCTGCCATTTGATGTAGTTTAGGAATACGTACGCAGCATTTTACTATTGATTTTCCAAACCTAGCACTTAACTGAGCTCTGTAAAGCCGTATCTCCATACTAAACAGCTGCATTCCAAACCTGCAACATTTAAGCAGTTCAAAGCTATCATAAAACTCTGTGTGCCCTTTCTCTGAATTTCTGCCATCACAGAAGACCAGTGTGCCAAATGAGAAGGTTGTTGATGACCCCCTCCCACAATATCCTTTCCCATACCACCAGAGCTGTTTTAAAGGAGCAAGAGAGAAACACATCATACTTTAATTTAAGGAAGAAGTTATCACAGTACAAAATATTCAGGGGATAAAAAGAAGGTCAGTGCTGCAGCTCACTCAGGGTGAGAGGAGACAGAATGCAAAATCTTCTGGAGAAGGACGCAGGGCACGGGGAGTGGGGAAAGAGTTATCTACACAGTGCATAGTGCACACCAGCTAGGTTGTAAATTCTAGCAGGCACTAGCGTATCACATACTAACTGTCCATGTGGACTCTATTGGCACACACTAAAAATTCCCTAGTGCACTTTCCCTTAGCATGCACCAGCAGGGTTCACATGGACGGTAAATGTATGACACACTAATGCGCACTAGAATTTACACCCCAGCTGGTGTGCACTAACACACCACATAGACAAGCCCAGAGAGAATAAATGTAGAAGGTAAATACGGAGAAAGAGAATGCCGTCTGCAGTTGGAGAACAAAACACAAAAAGGAGCTATGAGTATATGGAACACTAGATAGTATGAGGTGAATGGTGACAGTAATACTTTGTATTCTTCAACCCAAAGGTCTCAAAGCACTTTACAAACATTAATGCCTCAATATTCCTATGAAGAAATGTATTATTTTACAGATGAGGAGCCTTAAGCATACATCTGGTAAAGTCAATTCCTTCAACGTAAACATTAATTTTGTGCACCTCCATTTTGGGGCAGCCAAAAGCTGAGGTAACCACACTCAGTGTCACTTTTTGAAATCTGGCCTTTAGTAGCTTGCCCAAAGTCACAAAGGAAGCCTGTGGGAGAGCTGTGAATGGAACCCATCTCCAGCTCCCAGTCCTGTGTTTTATACATCCTCTTCCCTGAAAATCCAGCCTCAATTTATCAAGCACATTATAGATTCCAAGCCATCATGAGAAAGACCAGCAGAGACAAGCTCAGAAGCTTGTCTCTCTCCTCACCAACAGAAGTTGGTCCAATAAGACAGTGGTTCTCAACCAGGGCTACATGTACCCTGTGGGTATCCAGAGGTCTTCCAGGGGGTGTATCAACTCATCTAGATATTTGCCTAGTTTTACAACAGGCTACATAAAAAGCATTAGTGAAGTGAGTACAAACTAAAATTTTGTACAAATTAGAAAGTGAGCAATTCTTCAGAAACAGTGTGCAGTGACACTTTTGTATTTTTAGGTCTGATTTTATAAGCAGGTAGTTTAAGTGAAGTGTAATTTGGGGCTATGCAAGACAAATCAGACTCCTGAAAGGAGTACAGTAGTCTGGAAAGGTTGAGAGCCACTGCAATAAGAGATATTTACCCTCATTCACCTTGTCTCTCCAATATCCTGTGACCAACATAGGTATAACAGGTGTCAGAGTAGCAGCCATGTTAGTCTGTATCTGCAAAAAGAACATGAGTACTTGTGGCACCTTAGAGACTAACAAATTTATTTGAGCATAAGCTTTCATGGGCTAAAACCCACTTCATCGGATGCATGTAGTGGAAAATACAGTAGGAAGATATATAGACACACAGAGAACATGAAACAATGGGTGTTACCATACACACTATAAGGAGAATGATCAGTTAAGGTGAGCTATTATCAGCAGGAGAGAAAAAGAACTGTTTGTAGTGGTAATCAAAATGGCCCATTTCCAGCAATTGACAAGGAGATGTAAGAAACTGGGGTGGGGGGGGAGAATAAACATGGAGAAATAGTTTTACTTTGTGTAATGGCCCATCCACTCCCAGTCTTTATTCAAGCCTAATTTGATGGTGTCCAATTTGAAAATTAATTCCAATTCAGCAGTCTCTCGTTGGAGTCTGTTTTTGAAATTTTTTTGGTGTAATATTGTGACTTAGGGAGACTGAAGTGTTCTCCAACTGGTTGCCAACTCTGTCCACATACCTATTCAGGGGAGACCATCATAGGACCTAATCACATCAGCCACGCCATAAGGGGCTCGTTCACATGCACATCTACCAATGTGATATATGCCATCATGTGCCAGCAATGCCCCTTTGCCATGTACTTTGGCCAAACCAGACAGTCTCTATGTAAAAGAATAAATGGACACAAATCAGACGTCGAGAATTTTAACATTCAAAAACGAGCTGGAGAACACTTCAGTCTCCCTGGTCACTCGAATACAGACCTAAAAGTCGCAATATTACAACAAAAAAACTCCAAGAGACTGCTGAATTGGAATTAATTTGCAAACTGGACACCATCAAATTAGGCTTGAATAAATACTGGGAGCGAAAGGGCCATTATACAAAGTAAAACTATTTCCCCATATTTATTCCCTCCCCCCCCACACACACACACAGTCCCTTACATCTTCTTGTCAATTGCTAGAAATGGCCTATTTTCATTACACTACAAACAGTTCTTTTTCTCTCCTGCTGATAATAGCTCACCTTAACTGATCACTCTCCTTATAGTGTGTATGGTAACACCCACTGTTTCATGTTCTCTGTGTGTATATATCTATCTTCCTACTGTATTTTCCACTACGTGCATCTGATAAAGTGGGCTATAGCCCAGGAAAGCTTATGCTCAAATAAATTTGTTAGTCTCTAAGATGCCACAAGTACTCCTGTTCTTTTTATAAGTATAACAGCACTGCATAGAGCAGGGACAGTCAGGAACAGCAGCCTCACACTTCCTTCTGCCAGCCTCGTCAAGTCAAGTACTTTCCAGTCTAGTTACTGCTTTAAGGCCTTGGCTACATTGGCACTTTACAGCGCTGCAACTTTCTTGTTCTGGGGTGTGAAAAAAACACCCTCGAGCGCTGCAAGCTACAGCGCTGTAAAGTGCCAGTGTAAACAGTGCCGCAGCGCTGGGAGCGCGGCTCCCAGCGCTGCAAGCTAATCCCCATGGGGAGGTGGAGTACATGCAACGCTGGGAGAGCTCTCTCCCAGCGCTGGCACTGCGACCACACTCACACTTCAAAGCGCTGCCACGGCAGCACTCCCGCAGCAGCGCTTTGAAGTTTCGAGTGTAGCCAAGCCCTAAGCCCTTCACAATCTCCAGTCTCCCTCAACCTACCCACTGTCCCCTGTACTTTCCCCCGTATCCTTTGTTAGGCCATATATTAATAAGATATTTCAAAAACTCAATAGGTCCAACTTATAAAGTATTTCTCCCTCTGAAGCTGAGAGACCTCATCCAAATGTGCTAGAAAAGTGTTACCCATTTTCAGCACAAGGTTAGTCATCATCAAATCTGTCTCACATTTACAGAGTAAAATGCATCATAGCGGACATGCTTAAACAAAATGTCAAAGACAGGTAACACAAAAGAACTTATGTTACTGTTCCACAGGCAGTTTCATGTCCCACTCTCAATATCCAAGAATGATGTGATAAACAAGCATACATAATCAGAAAGCTAGCTAAACTCAATTAACAAATTGCTTAATTGTTGCCCAGAGCAGCTACTATTGACAATGGATGTCAGTGAACAGTTTCCCTCCTCCTCTTCCACTACAGCCTCAGAATACAGGCACACGGCATCCCCTGTCACAGGGGTCGGCAACCTTTCAGAAGTGGTGTGCCCAGTCTTCATTTATTCACTCTAATTTAAGCTTTTGCGTGCCAGTAATACATTTTAACATTTTTAGAAGGTCTCTTTCTATAAGTCTATAATATATAACTAAAGTATTGTATGTAAAGTAAATAAGGTTTTTTAAAATGTTTAAGCTTCATTTAAAATTAAATTAAAATGCAGAGCCCCCCCGGACCGGTGGACAGGACCTGGGCAGTGTGAGTGCCACTGAAAATCAGTTGACGTGCCGCCTTTGGCGCCCGTGTCATAGGTTCCCTACCCCTGCCCTATCACATTTGCTTTTTCTGAGACTAGCAGCAGCAATTGATTCTTTCATCCCTGGTGCTTCTCTATGGTGAAATTCAGTAGCCCCTTTCTGCCTTGCTCATCCCATTTCCTGAAGAAGTCTTCTTCCCTTTGATTCACAAATATATAAACCGTACTAAACACCACGAGGAACATCAATATCATATCATCATCAATCATCATGCTTTATAAAGCACGTACCTCATCTGCAGCCTCGAAAGGCACATTTAAACTTTTCAACAATGACATTTAACGTCATAAGCCGAAAGAATAAAAGATAAACAAGAATCCTAGTATGAAGAGAGACTTTGTAATTTTTTAAGGTTTGTGGTAGGAAAGAGTCTCTTTCTGCTTTTATATATGCCTGAGTCACTGAAAATGTGTGCCATCTGCGTTGCCTGGTCAGCCTAAAAACTTGCCTCTGATCCATCAGAGCTGCTTCACAATAAGGTAGCAGACTCTCTGGGTAAGATACTCCAGTGCTTTATATGGTAGACAGAAAACAGAAAAACAAGTTCTTACAAAAACTTCATTATACTTGGGGGAAGTATATTAATTCTCAAACCCTTCTGTTATCTCAGGGATATTTTTAAAAGCAGTAACATGCCTTCACAGGGTTTTATTTTTATATACACCTCTAGCACAATGGCTTAGTTTATGGTCTAAGCAGACTATAGACTTCCTCATATTAAGTATGTGCTCTATTCTGTTTACCTGTCCAGGAGGATCACAGGTCAGATTAAGGTAGACTCTCAGGGTATGTCTACACTATGGGATTATTCCGATTTTACATAAACCGGTTTTGTAAAACAGATTGTATAAAGTCGAGTGCATGCGGCCACACAAAGCACAATAATTCGGCGGTGTGCATCCATGTACTGAGGCTAGCATCGATTTCTGGAGTGTTGCACTGTGGGTAGCTATCCTGTAGCTATCCCATAGTTCCTACAGTCTCCCCCGCCCATTGGAATTCTGGGTTGAGATCCCAATGCATGATGGGGCAAAAACAGTGTAGCGGGTGATTCTGGGTAAATGTTGTCACTCGTTCCTTCCTCTGTGAAAGCAACGGCAGACAATCATTTCACGCCCTTTTTCCCTGGATTGCCCTGGGAGATGCCACAGCATGGCAATCATGGAGCCCGTTTTGCCTTTTGTCACTGTCATCGTATGTGTACTGGATGCCGCTGACAGAGGCGGTATTGCAGTGCTACACAGCAGCATTCATTTGCCTTTGCAAGGTAGCAGAGACAGCTATCAGTCATTCTGTACCATCTGCCGTGCCAGTGTAAATTGGCGATGAGATGATGGTTATCAGTCGTTCTGTACTGTCTGCTGCTGTCATGGGTGCTCCTGGCTGGCCTTCGCTGAGGTTGGCTGGGGGCGCAAAGACAAATTTGAGTCATTCCCTCCTTTATGTTTTATCTAAAAATAGAGTCAGTCCTGTCTAGAATATGGGGCAAGTGTACTAGAGTACCAGAGAACCGGAGAGCACAGCCGCTCCGTGTCAGATCCCGCAGAAATGATGAGCTGCACGCCATTCTAGGAGGTGCTCCTGCAACAACCCCACCCGTTGCTTCCCTCCTCCCCCAACCCTCCTGGGCTACCGTTGCAGTGTGCCCTCATTTGTGTGATGAAGTAATAAAGAATGCAGGAATAAGAAACACTTTTTAGTGAGATAAAATGAGGGGGAGGCAGCCTCCAGCTGCTATGATAGTCCAGGCAGCACATTAAACGGTGGGGGAGAGAGGAGCCCAGCATCCCGCTGCTATGATAGTCCAGGCAGTACAGAATCTGAAAGTGGGGGGCTGATGGAGCTCAGCCCCCAGTTGCTATGATGAAGATGGTCACCAGCCGTTCTATACCATCTGCCGGGAATGACCGGTAATCATTCCTGTTTTTACCCAGGCGCCCCCGGACAACCTCACCTGAGGCCAGCCAGGAGCACTCACAGGATGATGACGAGGACGGCTATCAGTCATTCTGCATTGTACCGTCTGCCACCGGGGAAGGGAGAGGAGAGGATGCTGCTGTTCAGTGCTGCAGCACCGCGTCTACCAGCAGCATGCAGTAGACATACGGTGACATTGAAAGAAGTCAAGAAACAATTTTTTTCCCTTTTCTTTCACGGGAGGAGAGAGGGGGGTAAATTGACGAAACATACCCTGAACCACCCCGGACAATGTGTTTGACCCTTCAGGCACTGGAAGCTCAGCCAAGAATGCAAATGATTTTCGGAGACTGCGGGGACTGTGGGATAGCTGGAGATCTCAGTACCCCCTCCCTTCCTCCATGAGCATCCATTTATTCTTTGGCTTTCCATTACGCTTGTCACACAGCACTGTGCTGTGGACTCTGTTCATAGCCTGGAGATTTTTTTCAAATGCTTTGTCATTTCGTCTTCTGTAACGGAACTCTGATAGATTTGTCTCCCCATACAGCGATCAGATCCAGTATCTTCCGTACGGTCCATGCTGGAGCTCTTTTTGGATTTGGGACTGCATCGCCATCCGTGCTGATCAGAGCTCCACGCTGGGCAAACAGGAAATGCAATTCAAAAGTTCGCGGGGCTTTTCCTGTCTACCTGGCCAGTGCATCCGAGTTAAGATTGCTTTCCAGAGCGGTCACAATGTGGGATACCGCGCGGAGGTCAATATCGTCGATTTGCAGCCACACTAACCCTAATCCGACATGGCAATACCGATTTCAGTGCTACTCCTCTCGTCGGGGAAGAGTACAGAAACCGGTTTAAACAGCCCTTTATATCAATGTTGCATGTTACTGAAATTAATATGCAGTGAGGCCCTTTATATCAATATAAAGGGCCTCATTGTGTGGACGGGTGCAGGGTTAAATCGGTTTAATGCTGCTAAATTCGGTTTAAATGCGTAGTTTAGACCAGGCCTCACTATACAGTCTAGCCATACCTCACAGAGACATAGTAAGAGGCAACCTTAAACATTCAGATATTCTCCAAGCATTCACACACACACACACCAGGATCCCAACTCTACATCATCCCACAAGCCAGCACACTATAATCAGATTCAAAACTGGCACTTCACATAAGTAAGAGTCATGGGCTGCAAGAGGTCCATGCTAGCAGAGGAAATAGTAGCGACTAAGCCTAGGCAACTCTATGATATTTCAAAGTCCTTCATCTTCCAAAATACTTCACTAGGACACCCATTTTGGATGTTCCTCAGAAGCCCTTGTTCAAGTTGGCTGTGCCAGATGCCATAAGATACTTGGTTCAGAGCTCCCAGAACACACTGATATCCCCACAGTTGTATAAATATACTGTCTGTAGTTCACAGAACCAACACAAGGGCAAAGTGAACGAATCAACCAATAATTTCATGCAAACAGTTTCTCATTTCCCTTCCTCACCACAGGCACGCCTAAACTGAGAAAATTATATATAAACTATAGGAAGCTATAAGAAGATGTGGAATTCATTTAACATGAGTTACATAGTTTATTATTTTCATTTAATGTCACCGCATATTAATTTCAGTAACTTGCAACAGTATTACATGCTTGTGGGACTGAGATAATTTTAGATAAATGAGAACAGGTTATAGATTAGTCCTATCTTTTTCTAACATTAGTAAAGTGTGATACCGTTCAGGATGCATCTTACCTTTTCATTGTAGAAAGGGGCAGGGAGGAGTCCTGATTGCTCCCTCTTGCATAACCTGCATGCACACCGTTAATGGGAGTTACACCCGTGTATCAGTGGCACAGTAGCCCTGCCTGATCTTGGAATTTTCACATGCAGATTTCATTAATACTATTTCAAAATGCAAAAAGTACAGACCAGTCTTTTTAAAAAAATATTCTAACATTTTGTTTTCAAGTTCAAAGCAGCACATGGTAAGGCGCACCATACAATACAGTCAAGTCTCTAGCATGCAAACTAAAGTAATTCAGAAAAACTTCAGTGGTTTATGTGTGGTTCTACTCATAAAGTAAGTTTGTAAAAGAATGGCATTTTCAGGTTCCACATATTGCACAACAACAATTTTCATAACAAGTACAAATGTATTTTCTAGCTGCTAGGTCTTTAAACTCACATTGAGACTAAGCTATGTTCTTTCTGGTTTATGCATTGTCACCACTCATATAGGCCTGGTCTACACACAAGAGTATGATTATCTACCAAAACAGTTATATCAGTACAACTGTGGACACAATTATACAGTAACTCCTTGCTTAACATTGTAGTTATATTCTTGAAAAATGAAACTTTAAGCAAAACAATGTTAAGCAAACCCAATTTCCCCATAAGAATTAATGCAAATGGGAGAGGAGGGTTAGGTTCCAGGGAAATTTTTTTTGCCAGACAAAAGACATTATATACATATACAGTCCAAGTTTTAAACAATTTAATATCAAGCTGAGCAATAATGATTGTGAAGCCTGGTTGAGGCAGTAGAGTCAGAGGGTGGATCGTCCAGCTGCTCCTCTTGCTGTTCTTTCCAAAGTGCCGGCGGAAGCTGATCTATGGGGCCACTAGCGGGCGGGAGGTGCTGGGGGAGTGGGTGGAGGGGAGTTGATAGGAAGCTGCCGGACCAACCTGGTTCCAAGCATCCACCGCCAAACAACGTTATAAGCAAACATTGCACAACTTTAAATTAGTGTGTTCTCTAATAGATCAGCGACATAATGATGAAACAACGTTAACCGGGATGACGTAAATTGAGGACTTATTGTATTGATATAAAAGATGCCATATACCAATATAGATTATTTCCCTTCCTTTACAAGTACAAGTGATACCAGTATAAGCACCTTTCTACTGATGTAACTGCATAGACAGTAGGGCAGGGATCATATATATAAAGTTACACAAAGTGCATGTGTATGTGGACAAGTCCAAAGCTTCGGCAGGTCAAATACTGCCCATGTGACATCTGTGCAACACTTCTGCATTCAAAATTTTCCCTCAATTAAATGCAGAAAAGCCTTTTACTTTCTGTGGGGTGGCACAGGTAACAGAGTTCAGTTTGAAAGTAATTCCAAGACTCCCTGCAACTGGTATTCGCAATTATGTCAGTAATATGTGAGCCAACAAAAGAATTCAGTTAGCTCTCTCAGAGCTGTCCCACCTCTACAGGAAATATGGTACTAAAATTTCCTCATCATTGAAGTGAGCCTTGACTACACACAAGGTGCCACTTTTTACATAGCATCTTTTCAGTGTAGACTGACACTAACCTCTTGAATCCTCAGGGATAGCAGTTTCTAATTTCCCCATCCCTTTCCATACAGTTTAAGGCCACATTCCTACTCCCAAACAAAGATTAAGAGATCTACATTATAGTTACTCAGTTAAGAAAATAAGCCAGTGTTCCTATGTTGTGGTTTCACTGCAGTGTCTTTAAGCAAATCTCCCTTCATGTTCCTTCTTAGCTGTTACATTGATTAGAGTAGAGTAGGGAAGCTCACTTATTTTTTCCACCATTCTTCGACCAATTCAACTTCCCAAAGCTCTGTGATCTAATTCTACACAAAGGCTTAATAAGGTTTAGACCCTTAATACAATTAGTAATGTAGCTCACAAATTAACCAGTCCATTAACACTCCAGCAAAGACAATTCCAGAGAAACACCAGCCAATCTGAAGATTAAGAGGAAATCTGCTGCTCCCAAAAAGGAATGCAATGTTGAATCCTGCAATAGATTGCTTTTTCTATTGCACAGGAAGATATGAATATATTTAAAATTAAAGGATATTGTGAAGCAATATTTTCCTCCTGTTACTCTACTTACCATTTAATGATGGGAAACATTAACAGTTTGGATTATACTGCATGGAAACTGGCAACTCCCAAGCCCATCTATCAAAGCAACAGCTTGAACTGGCCAAAATACATATTGTAAAATGGTCTCTTTCAAATTAAACAGCAATATGGAATGTATTACTAACGGACGTAACAATCAGTTTTAAAAGGCATACTACTGACACAGACCAAGAGGTTTTAGCCTTAAAAGAAATCCAGTTGTAATATTGCAAAAATACATAAATAAAAAGTAAAAATGTAACAATTTTCTAATTGTCTGTATACAAAAATTATACATTTTTCAATGTAAGTAGTAGGTATGTCCACCTTAGATTTTTCACTAGCCTCTCTGTGAAAAACAAAAAGTTACATTAAAAATCCCATATTTATAGAGCCCACAATGACCACCTCTACCAAACTTTGATAAGATATATATTACTTAACACCACTTTAGACCTCTCAGAAATCAATTCTGACTGAATTTTCAAAGCAGGTTGAGAAGGGTAGAAAATATTGATCATTTGTTCCCAGGCAGCTAAGACTCCAAATGGGGATGTCCAAAAATGTACCTGTCCCAATTTTCAAGCTATGTTATCATTCTCACAAGTTTATTAGAATGAAATAGTATTGTTGCTGTGATTGTCTAGAGATGTTTTTCTGCATTACATATGCTTTGTTTAGGATTACTGTGAGCATTCCTCATTTTTTATTGTTTATAGTGTGTCCGACTCTCACTTGAGTCTTATGTACTTGCTTTAGTATCCATTAGAAATGCCACGACCACCAATCTTGAGTTTGCACATCAGTCGACTGTATGTCAGTTTATTTCAAGTTAAAGTAAAAATAATAATAAAATGTATCACCACCAATAATGTCCATAGATTGTGTCATACATTACAGTAACTAGTCTAGTGCTCCACTAGTGCTGCCTGCTGTTGGGTTTCAGTGTTCACTTGGGCTGTGTTCCTTTCAAACAATTAAAAATAACTAGCACAAAGGGATCTTGATCTAGGACTAGAGCCCCTAGTTTATAGGGGAATACAAATAATAAAGAATAAGTATACTCTCTTTCACCTGTATCATATCCTTGCATGTGCTTGTTTTGATTTAAGTTCACAGTAGAAAAACCATGCTGTATCACTGTGATATTACTCAACAGAACATTATTTTCACTAGGGATACTAGCATAGCCAAGTATCACTTACTTGGCAGGACTGTCAGGCATTCCTGCAGTCACTGGACTCATGAACTCAGAAGGATGCCAGACCTTTACAGCCTTCCTGCAGTTCCTCCCATTTGCCAGAGGGTAAATGCAACTCAGAGCACCAGCACTGAAGGCATGGGGGGTTGCCTCTTCTATTTTCATTGCTACTTTGACTCACATTCAAACAAGCAAGAGAAGGAGGAAGCAGCACAAATGACTTGCTGGCACAGTGGTGAAGATCAGAAGGGAACAGACTGAGGGAATGGGAGCTAGGGGAGATAAGAGACACATTGAGTTGCACACAACTTGGTATTTACCCAGTATATTCTTAAAAGATGGCCTGCTGGTTAACAGCAATGTTAAATGTACATGTTATTTGCTGGGGATTAGATGGTATTAAAGTACACTTTTAGAAGCACCCCTCCCTCCACCCCCATAAAACCACTGTACAGTGCTGTAGCAGATTGCTATAATGGCCAATTTCTTTCTTTTGTTGCTAGACTATGTCAAGTCAAACCACTGTAATCACGAGAATGGGGGTTTCTGGTAAATCTGGCATCCATTTGTTTAATGGCAGCTTAACGTATGTAGATCTGATTTTTCTGTAGCTTTGCCACTGAAGGTCCAGAAATCTGTACTCCTTCAAATTCAGAGACATAAGGGCCAGGATTATCTTTTACTGCTGTGAGTTCCAGAAGAGCACTTCCTAGTTTTTGCAAAGCCGCAAACATCAAGAAAGACTTCAGCCACAATGGTGATTTAAACCCATCTTAAAATACAATGTGCAAGGTTACACCCCATAATGCTTTATGGAAATACGCATATCAATGTATATATGACATAACTGGAATATGTTTTATCCTTCATATGCCATGTAACATCTCTGCAAATATTATGATATACTGAATATATTGTATGCATGTATCATTTTTATATTCAAAGTTATGAATATTGGCTGTGTACTTGTTTAAGTATCCTTAGTAAGGCATTTGGTCAGCTTCTTAAGAAAGGAATTTGCAAGTTAAGTGCCCAATCAAGAAACACTTAATGGACAATAGAACCTTGGAAGACTAAAATCCACATAAGAAGTCAACCTAGGGATGATCAAGGTAGCATGTGAACAATGGCTGCCACCTGTAAAGTTCTGAGTGACTTGCCCATGTGACTCCAAAACTCCAGTTTGCAGAGAGAGGAGAGGGTTTCCATCCACATGAGAAAGTCTACTTAAGCCATATTGTCATCAGCTGGTTCAAGAGGTAGCCTCTCTACCCCCAAAGGATACCCGAAAGAAACTGGAACAAAGGCAACAAGCACAGGTGTGTGAGTGATTGCTGGACCCAGACTAGAAGGAGGCTAGTCTGTAAAAGAAACTTATTGAACATGTCTGAGGGTGAGATTTCATCTGTAATCATTTTCTTACTGTATTAGGTTTAGACTTGCATGTTTTATTTTATTTTGCTTGGTAATTCACCCTGTTCTGTCTGTTATCACTTGGAACCACTTAAATCCTATTTTTATATTTAATAAAAATCAATTTTTATTTATTAATTAATCCAGAGTATGTATTAATACCTGGGGGGAGGGGAAGACAGCTGTGCATCTCTATCTATCAGTGTTACAGAGGACAAACAATTTATGAGTTTACCCTGCACAAGCTTTATACAGAGTAAAACAGATTTATTTGGGGGTTTGGACCCCATTGGGAGCTTGGCATCTGAGTGTGGGTGACAAGCACACTTCTTAAGTGGTTTTCAGTTAAGCCTGCAGCTTTGGGGGGGGGGAGGAGCAGTTCAGAGCTGGGTCTGTGTTTGTAGCAGGCTAGCGTGTCTGGCTCCAACCAGGTAGGATACTGAAGTATCAAGCTGCCAGGGAAAACAGGCTCAGAGGTAGTCTCAGCACATCAGTTGGCAGTTCACAAGGGGTTTCTGTGATGCCTGTGTCAATTTCCTTAACAACATCCCTAACTCAGACTACATCGGATACTGACTCAGTTTCTGCAATGTGTTCCAGGCAATGATTGACAAGCAAATAAAAGTTTTAGGCCATTGCCTTCAGTGTTCTGATCTAACAAGAAATGCAGCAGACATGGCTAATACCTCCAAAACAGCTCAGAGTGAGCACCAGAAAGAGTTTGTAGATGTACTCATCTTTTCAGCCTTAGAAACAAACGAAAAAGTTTTTCAAAATAAACTGCATTGAACCCTGGTGTGAGGAACACTGTTAATCAGAAT
Source organism: Gopherus evgoodei (assembly GCF_007399415.2). NCBI lineage: Eukaryota > Metazoa > Chordata > Testudines > Testudinidae > Gopherus > Gopherus evgoodei. The sequence goes on from NC_044323.1 coordinate 207,554,161, forward strand.
TAAAGTGGCATTTATTCAGTTTAGTTTAATTCTGGAAGTTAATTCAGGCAGTAGTGATCATCTCAGTGCAGAAGAAATTGAGGCACAAAGTGTAAATGATGTTAAGTCCTATTACTAAGGAATTAGCAGAGATTTACCTGAAGATAAGAAATGGCAATGTGAAGAAAGAGATGGAGAATTGTCCAGTTTTCCTGGTGGCGTAAAGGAGAGTGATGATGAAGAACATGGCTCACATGAAAAAGAGAATTATGACAAAGAAAAAATCTGGCTCACATGAAAAGGAGAGAAAGGATAAAGATGAATTAGTCTTGCATGATAACAAAAACAGCACTGAGAAAAATTGCACACCACAAATAGATACATCAGATTCTGCTTTGTGACCGGCGGCGATCCTAAACTCTGCCTTTATTGATTATATCATTTTGAATGGGCTGGGCAAACACAAAACCAAAGATATGACGTTTCCAGTCACTGAGCAGAAGTGACACTTCTCAAAGTCACACTGCGAAAGAGTACTCAAGAATGGTGAGAAACTGAATCAGTGTTAGCTAATTTACTCAAAATCAACTCAAAGTATTCTGTTTTTGTTGCACAATATTTGACAAGAATACCAAATTATTCCTTGTGCTTTCTGGGTACAGTTACTGACATAATTTAGCTGATGCTCTGAAGCAACATGAAAAGTCACCCAACCATTTTATGGCTTCCAAATGGATGGAGCTCAAGTCCAGGTTCAAGCTGAATAAATGCATAAACACAGAAAACCAGCGCATTATTAAGGTAGAAATCCAGCACTGGAGGAACTGCTCAAGGATCTCATCTGATCTCAATTACCCTCTTCCTTGCAAAGAATAATTTGGCTTTCTGGGACTCGGATAAATTGCTCACTGAACATAATGGTAATTTCCTCAGTTTGGTAGAGCTCCTTGGGAAATACAATGATGTCATGCAGGAACACCAACGTCAAGTAGTTTGCAAAGAAGCTATGGACCATGACTGCAGCAAAACCAATTCAAAACTAACTGATTGACCTTATGACAAGGAAGGTGCTTGATAACATACTGATGAAGCTCAGCAAAACGAAGTACCACACCGTAATACTGGACTGCACGCCTAAGATTAGTCAGTGTAAAGACGTCATTTACAGTAAGATTTGTTGATGACCTGGATGGCTGTACCCAAGTAAAAACACTTTTTGGTTTCCGGTCTGCAGATGACTACTGGAAAATTCCTAACAGAACTGTTTATGAACATTTTGAATAAGAATTAAATAAAGCTTCGGGACTGCCGCAGCCAAAGAGAACATGAACAATGGCATCCAGGCAAGGATCCTTGTGCTGAATCGAAGAGCTTTCTTTGTGCCATATGACTGCCATTCCCTCAACCTGGTTGTGTCAGATGCAGCATCATCTTCTTTAGATTCAGGATCTCTCTTCAGAGTACTATAAAGTATATATGTCCTGTTTTCAGCATCAACTATCAGGAGGAAGAACTTCATGTACAAGGTTACAAAGCTGACCATGAAGCCACTAAGTAACACTCACTGGGAAAGCCGCATTGCCAATGTAAGGCCAGTGAGGTATCAAGTGACTGAGGTTTACGACACCCTGATGTAACTGGTGCAGTCGAGTAAAGCTAAGGCTGAAATCTAACATGAGGCACAAAGCCTGGCAAACCAGATCACGGACTTCAAATTTCTGGTCTCAGTTATGGTTTGGCATGATATCCTTTACAAGTAAATGCTGTAAGCAAGACAATACAAACTCAGTTGATGGACATCACAACCGCTACTATTGTGATAAGAAGCTGCCTTGATTGCATTTTGGCCTACAAGGATAAAGTTGAAGATGCTATCACTGCTGCCAAAGAAATGACAGAAAATTTAAGAGTTGAGCCTGTCTTCAAGGAAACATGTATTCATCACAAGAAGGGACAGTTTGGTTACAATGGCAGAGATGAGACAATGGGAAGCTCAAAAGAAAATTCAAGAGGGAGGTTTTTTCCACGCTCACTGACACTGCTCAAGTGTCCATTGAATAAACATTTAGACAAATGAAGCACCACGAAAAGACCTGGGTGGGGATTGTACGGCCTTCAAAAGCTGCCAAGAAAACACTCTTGAACAACTGTACAGACCTTCAACAGAGGCTGACACATGGGGAATGTTCAGACGTCAATGATAAAGACCTCTATATCAAATTGGACAACCTCCATCACATTTTGCCACACAGGAAACACTCTCCATTTCAAGTTCTCCAATTCATTCATGATGCAGAGCTGAAGGACACTTATCGTAATGTGTGGATAGCTTTGAGGATTCTGCTCACACTGCCGGTCACAGTCGCAAGTGGTGAGCTCAGCTTTTCAAAGCTCGGGCTCATTAAAACATATCTTCGATAGATGATGGCTGATGAGAGACTAACATTGCTTGTTATTTTATCGCTTTGGATCTCTGTGATTCAGTGCTTCAGTTCATAAGGGCAAAGATGAAAAAAAGCAACATTTTTAACTAAAGGACTAGGCTTAACATTCTGAGGCTGTCAACTACTATAACACTATTTAATGCTGGTCTACCCAATGTTGGTGCTCATTTCAAATTCTTGATGTTACTACATTTCAGTTATTTCTGGAATTAAAAAGTTTCTATTAGCTTAGAAGGAAGAATTTTTTTATTTGCTTATATATGGCATGAATAAATACAGATTTACAGATCCTAGTGTGCAAATTTATCTTATATGAAAGGGATAAATCATGCATCAAAGTCGTGAAATGGGCTACACATGTAATAAAAAAATTAAGTATTAAAAATTTTAACAAATGGAGGGGGGACATCAAAGACACTCATCTCCTGGGGCACCATTTGGTCTAGAGCCAGCTCTACTGCTCTGAAGTTCACAGCACCTCAAGCTGTTTCAACCCTACAGGTATCATCATCAGTTGTCCCAGATTATGAGTCTTCTACATCAAAGAAAATAACTGTTTCCTTCCCTGAATAAATTTAATGTACACGGATCATTGTTCAGCAACAGATCTGTTAGTGAATCCATCAGACAACAGTCATGCATTTAACTTTTTGTGTGCATTCCTAAGGGCATGTCTACACTTGGAAATTTACCAAAACAGTTACTCCAGAATAATTATTCCAGAAAAGTTATTTCAGTATAAACTCCTATGTGGACTTATAATGGAATAACTATTTTGGAATGTTTCCAAGTATAGACAAGCCTTAAGATACTATGGAAAGCAACTATAGAGTATTTCACTCTATAGGTGTTAATCTTGAAATCTGACTCCATTAAGGCAAACTGTGTTCTGTAAATTGGAGAGTATTTAAAAAAAATCTCTAAAGCTGAAATCATGTTTAAAACTGTTTACACAGTCACAAAATAAGATGGTACACTTTAAGTTCTCCAGATGTTTCATTTCATAGAGCAATCTGGTCATATGAGATTCTGGTGGACAAAGACATTTTCTGCTGCCACACTAGCAGCAGAGAGTTCACATACATGTAAAAGATAAACTCTAAAGGTATTGTACTATTCATTTACAAAACACCAGCCCTCACCAGAAAGCTTTTCCTACTTCCTATACATTACTGCAAATTAATGAAAAAAATAAATGTTTTTTGTAATTGTGGGAAACGCATTTATGTTTAAGTTTTCCACATATTCTCCTTTGTCATGCTCCTGATGCTTCCTTTGCATGACTTCAGTACTCTACTCTGTTGATTCAAGCCCATATTTGTTTAGGTAAATTGATATATTCCAAACATTTTTCAATACTTCATTTTAAAAATCATCCAACAGTGCATTTTATACACATGTATTTAAAACAGTCTGTGTGTAACAACAACATGTATGATTGAGGACTGATGTTAAAAGTAATTTTTTTTGCACAAACATCAGCAGCTATGTCTTCAACTGCAAGCCTGTAATAAAGTATTAGAAAGAGGACATCTCCCTCCTAAAAATCAATACGGTTGTTTTGCACCAGCAGGAAATCAGACTCTCTCTTTTACTACTTACTCTGGCTTTGATAGCAAATTAAACTTATGCTTAATTTTCTGGCAAGGATAGCAACCTGACTAACTGAAAGCTCAACCTCAATCTTTCCCCTCCCCCAGTCACCACAGACTTCTGATTAGTGAACTAACAAAAAACACACACTGAAATTGAGGCTTCCTCAGGAGCACATTTGTCCCTGCACCTACTGTCCCCATTTACTTGTGCATATGACATCTTCCTCTCCTCTGACTGGCATTTCAATTCTATTGCTCCGCCCAGCCTTTCCGCCTCCTGTTCACTCTTCTGACTGGCAGCTGATTTCTGTTGCTCTGTTGAGCCCCTTATTTTCCTACACCTGAAAGCTCAGTTCTCTGCTCCACTCCTTCTCAGCCCCAACAGCCACTATTCTCTCTGAATAGCCCACTACATACTGCTGTGTCTGATGTCAAGACAGCCTGCCCTAGTCTCCCCTACTGTCCTTGTCTAGCAGGCAGGAAAGCCAATATCTTACTCACCCAGATGACACTTCTATTAGTCCTGGGCTTCTAGACAGAGGTGGATTAGGGGTTTCTGGGACCTTCCCCATCCCTTCCCCCTACAGTCCAAACTCCACCAGCGCTCCTGCCAGGGAAATGGGGTCAGGGTGTGGGGGTCTGCCCCACCCCCATGGCTCGGCACTCCTGCCGGGGAGTGAGGTCGGGATGCAGGGGCTTCCCCTGATTCCCAGCAGGAGCACCGGGCGGGCACAGTGGGGGAAGAGAGATTTACTCTGCGGTGTCTTTAAGAAAAGGAGTGCCAGGCAGGCAGTGAAGCAGGTTGGGGCACAGGGGCATCCATTTTTCCAGGGGCCTCCAATTGGCTAATCCACCACTGCTTCTAGACCTCAGGATGTACAGTATATATCTTTTAAAGGACTTACCTTTTCTTAAAGACACCGCAGAGTAAATCAAAGTAGAGGCGAACATCTTCAACATCCAAAATATCAGAGTAATCTACATAAAACCCTTATTGCCCTAGGTATACATATGCAACTCTCAAAGACAGTATTGAAAGTAAACACAAATGAAACCTCTCAGGGGCCTTTTATGCCATCCTCAATCCACGTCCTATACTGTCACCATAAACAGAGTACAGTCATATCATACAATTTATGGCCCTAAACTTCTCATTTTCAACTTTTCATTTTTAAATAAATACTTGCTCATTCATTGTGGGGTTTTTTGTTTGTTAATTTAAAAAGACATCAGGGGCAGACCTGCTTGTTAATCATTAGCGGGAACCTCCCTAACCAATAGTTTTAAAAGTGCAAGTAACCTTGTGTTTTGTCTTCTGGGACAGTGCTGAAAAGAATGCATGCCACAAACAGGATATTCTTGAGATACATAGAAAAGGGCATCAACAGCAGAACTCCTTACAACAGGGTTAGTCTATAAGAGGACTGCAGGCCAAATTCGAACCACCAACTACTGTTGAATGGACCCTGAACTCTATTTACTTATAGTTATCATTACTGTTTGTATTATTTTCTCTGGAGTCTGAACCTTGACGAAGAAATTTGAACCTTGACAAAAAAAAAAATTTGACTACCCCTGCCTTACAGTTATTCTTAGAAGACACCATTAAATCCATCTTGTAATGAAAGGCTGGCTTGTGTTTTAGTAACCACCGCTGAAGGAGAAATCAAAGGGAAAATGCAGTTCAAATGCGACAGCTGAAAGCCCCTTAGTTTTTTTAGTAGATTTCAGAAAAGGGTAGGTAGGTAAAGGGGAAAAAGAACTAGAGTAATTCTCAAAATGTTAGAGGGTATTCACTGAATATTTTAGTTCCTACATATGTCTGAGTCAGTCTGTCCTTCTATTTCCTATTTCCCCAGACGTAAGTACAAAATTTCTAGGATTTGTTAAGATCTTTGAGAAATCCTGGCCTCACTGAAGCCAATAGCCAAACTCTCATTTCCTTTATGGAGCTAGGATTTCACATTATATCTTAAACTATAAAACAAGAGGGATTATATAAATCATCATGTAGCACTTCAAACTTCCAAAAGCTCTAGTAAAAAACTTTTAGATACTGCATTTTAGTGTTTAATTTGATGGTAACATCAAGATAACCATAATTTAAATTATACATGTATGTATACACACACACACACACACACCCCGCAAGTCCAAGGTGAAAGAAATAACCTTGCACAAATATTTTCTCTATTTTGCAAGCACTCTATAAACAGACTGCAGAGTTGCTGGTGAGTATGCTGCTTCTGGCCTTTTAATATTTATTTTATTTTTAGTGTGTCAGAGGACACAGGAGGAAATGGGTAATATTGAAATCTATATTTTGGAATGAAGCAAAACCACAGGTAAGAGGATGGAACAGACATTGCAACCAGATATAGAAAGTGGCCTATCAACCTTTATAATATTCCCTACTTTTAAGTTTGCCACCAAATTGTGCTATCAGCTCTGAACTGCACTTCATTAAAACTTGGAAGCAGCCCCGCATCTGAGGCCTGGTCTACACTGGGGGGAGGCAAGAGTCGATCTAAGATATGCAACTTCAGCTACAATAAAAGCATAGCTGAAGTCGACGTATTTTAGATCTAATTAAAAAATTACTTACTTTGCATCGTTGTGGCATTGGATCGATGGCCGCGGCTCCCTCGTCAACTTTGCTTCCACCCCTCGCACTGCTGGAGTTCAGCAGTCGACGGGAGAGTGATCAGGGATTGATTTATCACATCTACACTACACATGATAAATCGATCCCCGATAGATCGATCACTACCCGCCAATCTAGCAGGTAGTATAGATGTACCCGAAGAGTAGCATGCTGCCCTGAGCCCATGTAAAGAACTCCCACTGATATCAATGGGATTACTAATGCAGATGGAGGACAGTATGTATCTTGAGGAGATAGTACCAACTTTTGCATTTAAATCATCAGCAGCCAGCATTCTGCCTTTCTCCAGTATTGAATATCTTTTTCCATATGGTAAAGCCTGAAAAACAGAATGGGTTTGATCTTAACACAATGGTTTACACCAAAACTTGAAGATGTATTCATACAATCATCTGAAACTGGTGATTGTGGGTTTATTTTATGATCACAAACGAATACCAACCACTGTACAATAATTTAGAAGGACCAGCTCACTTAGCTGTTCAGATGGATGACTTAAACAAGTCCAAAATAAACTCCAAAAAAACCAAAATGCTTTCAGCTATATCAAGGAAAATGCAAAATATTGCCCTAAGGGAAAACGTGAACCAGGCACTGTTTCTAGAAGATCTGGGTCTCTAAACCAGGGTATGGATTACAATGATCTATAAAGTACAGAAATATATGTATTAGAAATGGAAATTAATTATTCAGTCAAAGCCAAATCAGATTCTAAGGCCAGAACAAACCACTGTGATTATTTAGTCTGACCTCCTGTATAGCACAGACCTTAGAACTTTCCGCAAAATAATTCCTAGAACATCTTTTTAGAAAACCATCCAATTTTGATTTAAAAAATTGTCAGTAAAGAAGAATCCACCACAATCCTTGGTAAATGGTTAATTACTCTCATTAAAAATTCACATCTTATATGCAGTCTGAATTTCTTTAGCTGCAACTTCCAGATCCACTGGATCATGTTTTACCTTTCTCTGCTAGACTGAAGTGCCCATTATTAAATATTTGTTCCCCATGTAGATACTTGTAGACTGTAATCAAGTCACCCTTTAATCCTCTCTTTGTTAAGATATTTAGATTGAGCTCCTTGGGTCTCTCACTGGGAGACATGTTTTCTAATCTGTTAATCATTCTCGTGGCTCTTCTCTGAACCCTCTCCAATTTAAAAATACCCTTCTTGAATTGTGGATACCAGAACCGGTAATTCCAGTAATGATCACACCAATGCCAAATATATGATAAAATATCCTCTCTACTCCAGTCAAGATTCCCCTGTTTATGCATCCCAGGATAACATCTTTTGGTCACAGCATCACACTGGGAGCTCATGGTCAGATGATTATCCACCATAACCCCCAAATCTTTTTCAGAGTCACTGCTTCCCAAGATAAAATCCTCCATCCCACAAGTATGGCCTACATTCTTTGTCCCTAACATTTAGCCATATTAAAACGCATATTGTTTGCTTGCACCCAGTTTACCAAACGATCTGGATCGCTCTGAGTCAGTGACCTGTCCTCTTCATTATTTACCACAGGCTGATGCACAAGAACAGATCCATGATAAATATCACATGGCAGAATACTTTATAAATTCCGTTATTCTCTTGGGGTGCATAAGTAAGCTGAAACTCTCTCAGACTTTTTCCTATTTTTATTTCAAGGGAAGAATTTTACCTTAAAATCAGGATGACTGCAAATGGTTATTATAAATAAGGAATCTATGTAAGTATAGTTACAGCACAAAGTTTCAAAAAGGTCTTCAAACTCAAACCCATTCTTTTCCATTTTTTTTAAATAAAGCCAAAGAATTATATAAATTAGTTATTTAAGGACATTTTTCAAAGCATCTAAGGATTTTAGAAGCACAAGTCCCATAGGAAGTCTCCCTCTTAATAAATATGGTACAAATTGCTCATAAATAATAATCATATGTATTATATTTCATATAGAAGTACATTAAGAGATAAAGCAATTGGTAGGAGAAATTACACCAAAATAGAGTGAAGAAAGAAGTAATTAGATATTACTTAATTGAAAGCAAAAATACAAATGTCATGCTATTGCCTTACAAAAGAATGTCATAAAAGGACAGTTATAATAAGAATAGCTGCATACTGCAGAAAAAAACCCTCATGTAGCTACAGCTTCTGGTGTTGCATATTAGGACACCTAAGTTCAGAAACAGAGTGCAAATATGTGCAGAAAATAAGACTCTTAAGGAGGACATTGTTTTCATAGCTTTCTACACATTAATCATTAACATCACACAATGACACATGCAAAAAAAACAACCAACTGCTACTATGTAAAGCTGTTGCAAAACAAAGTTTTGACTAATCCTCAAGACTATTTTATATACTATGAAAAAAACAAGGCCTGTACAAAATTAAGAAAATAAAAAGAAGTATAATAAAAACATTTCAAGGCATGTTTTCTAGCTGTTATCTAATACTTTTATTTATATAAGACAGGGGTCGGCAACCTTTCAGAAGTGGTGTGCCGAGTCTTCATTTATTCATTCTAAATTAAGGTTTCAGGTGCCAGTAATACATTTTAATGTTTTTAGAAGGTCTCTTTCTATAAGTCTAGAATATATAACTAAACTATTTTTGTATAGAAAGTAAATAAGGTTTTTAAAACGTTTAAGAAGCTTTATTTAAAATTAAATTAAAATGCAGAGCCCCCTGGACCAGTGGCCAGGATCTGGGCAGTGAGAATGCCACTGAAAATCAGCTCTTGTGCCACCTTCGGCACACATGCCATAGGTTGTCTACCCCGATATAAGAAATCTTCCATACGCTCCCTCCCTTCCCCCTCCATGGATTTCACCAATTCCTTCACAAAGCTCTGGAAATCTCACATTCCCCCCTTCCCCCCAAAAATCTCATAACTTTAATTCTAGTGTCTGTAGAACTCCCCTTTAACATGACCATTATTTTGTCTCAGTAAACCAGGACAGGACTCTGGTCCTTACCATCACTCCTTAATTGGCAAAGGGTCACTGCAGAGTAATAGACACTATTTCCCATTCCCCGCAGCTAACAGATACTCAAGTTTCATAAAGCTTAAAAAAAAATTTGGATTTGCTCTATTAGTCTTAGAAACGTAAATAAAAAATCCTGTACATAAACATATATTTCTCTCTACATTTTTTGTAGCACAGTGCAGGCAGAGATTTATCCATGCAATTCTTAGTAAACTTAATGCAACTCAAATGACTAAAATCCCATACAACACTCAATATCCACCCCACAGCCATTCCAAAGTCAATTTAGAATTCAATTGTCAAGACATCAACCTTTAAAAAAAAAAAAAGTAACTTTGAGCAAATACTTAAACTGTTATTGAAGACGGATTTATGAATCTATCCAGAGGCATAAAATGTAACCTTACCAGCATACATGTAAGATACTCTTGTCAGTTACTACTTCTACATTTAAGCCACTAGCAAATATTAGCACTTTTTTGTAATCTGATTATAGGCACTGCATTTACTACACAGGCACATTCATCCCCCATTCTCTGCTTTTTGTTCAGTCAAATGCTGAATGTCACTAGAACATACTCCAAGAAAGCTGCCTTTTTGCAAAATTAACCAACAGCTAATCTGTATAACCTCAAACCTGTGCTCGCAAATTTCTGTCAAATCAGAGTTTTATATGGCTACAAAGACACAGTATTCTACACTTCGAGCTAGCTCAGAAAACCCAGTTTACAATCCTTCATCTTTCTTTGCCTGGAAAAAGTGGATTTAGAGATGCAGCTACACCTAGTGATCAGCAACAGATCACAGCAGGCAAAACACTACAACTAAAAACACCGGTAATTTTGCATAGGTGAAATCAGAAAAGGGAGGTGGGGGGAAGCTGAAAATAATGGAGTAGGAGAAGTAAAACAGTAGAATTATTATTAACAAATTATTTTTAAAAAGGAATGCCAAACTTGTCAGAAAGACTTTGTCCTTAACATATGCATTGATAAGGTTACACTATCAGTGAACTGAAAAAGAAAAAGAAAAAAATATCAAGGTTTAATTTTATTACAACAGTATACAAATAGCTTACCATGGCTAGAATTTTCAAAGCTATGTATCTTTTAAACTGTTTAGTGCTAATGTCACATTTAGGAAGTCTCATAGTTCTAGATGTTTGTCATTACTCAAGGCAAGATTGTTAAAACATCAAGTAAGTATTTTGGCAATAGCCCCTAAATTAAAAAACATTCTCTCAAATGATTCATTAATATAAAATTACAAGTGATCTAGAGGACTGGTGTATGGGTCCCGATCCCACTGACTTCAATAGGCTTTAGAACAGGTCCATGGAGATTACTTCTCCGGGTTGCCAAATCGAATCCATACCAATTATTTTCAGATGCGTGGTCAGTGATTTATATGAAGTGAGCTGATTGTCTCAGTCCAATTTCTAGTGAGCAGGGCAGGTGCACACATTACAACTGGTTGGCACACTTATCCATTATCCCCGATGATGAATGAATACGCATGGAAAATGAACTACCTTCAATACATTCCAGTAATGTAATTTGACCGTGACTTGGAAGGGGTGTGAAGAAGTTTATTCAATTCACCCTGCACATATTCTGTGGCTAGACAGGGGATTCAGTCCTTACTGCTGTCAATCCAGCAGCTTCCATGAGCATTAAAAATACTACTTTCAAAAATATTATATCCTGCTGGGTTGTTTCAAGAAACTGTAATTTTTGTTCCCATGGATTCTGATGATTCAACTGTGAGACCAAAGAGACATTATAGGAATTTTTCAGTGTCATAACCTCCTTGTAATATCCTGTAGCGTATACTTTTTCCCATTTATCATCATAATAATACCATCATCTTAATCAATGACTTAACAGAAAAGCTTTAATTTTTAATAAGTAACACAAAACTAAGACTGATATGGTTTTATTTAACTTGTTATATGCACACAAAGTCAGAATAGCAATAATGGTTAGAAAAATATGAACACTTTCTTTTTGTAGAAATACCTTTCTCACATAAAATATTAAAGCTTAATACCTAAATAATTATTTAATATGAAACATCACAAGTATTGTTTCAGTTTACAGCAAAAGATGTGTTTATGTTTATATTACTCAAGAGCACTTGTTTATGATTTCAATTTTTTTTTAAATAATTATGCACTTAGGGCCTGATCCTTCAAATTTTTACATACATTTGCAACTTTACTCACATGAGTAGCCACATTGAAATCAATGAGATACCATTTACACATGTGACTCCTGGAGTTAACAGCAGGAGGACCTTAGATTGCAATGGCTTTGGTTTGGTTCACTGAGGCCTGGTCTACACTACAAACCTTTGCTGTGTTGGCCAGAGTTGTATGTAGTGAGACGTGATCTTTGAATGACACAGCTGAGCTAGCAGAAACCGCTAGCGTAGACACGGTTATACATTTGCTGGTATAGCTTATTTCACCTATAAGGAATGGGAAGAGGGGCAGACGGGCACTTGACTGGAATAGGTTTATACTGGCAGAAGTGCCCTTCTGCCAGTATAACCTACATCCAAAGCAGAAGTGCTGTGCAGATATAGCATACTAGTAAAGCCTTCCAAGTGTAGGCCTGGCCTAATTTACAAAAGCAAAAAAACAAACTTAAATCAGGTTAATGTTCTATCAACATCTACATATTTCACTGTACCAGAATTTTCATTTCAGCTAAGAGAGCACTTATGGATCTGAGTATATCTTCTTTCTTTTCAGTGACCAAATATCAGTACTATCCCTATGAAGTTTAAAGCCCAGTGAGTTAACTGTTCCCTTATGAGTGCTGATTACTGTGTGTTGTTGCAGATTTTATTGTGAAAAATTTGAGATTCCTATTTACATAGTCCCTGCCCAAAGAAATGAAAATGTGACAGGCAAGGCAATAATTTCCAATTTTTGTAAGGCACTTTATTTCAAATTATTTTCTTCATAATCAGAGTTAGTACTGGCACCAGACAAGTTACCCCTGACCTACTTACACACACTTTTCAGCCAGACTTTTTGTTGTTGTTTTAAATTGCAGTTGGACTCATCAGATACAAGTGAAAAAAAACAATTATGGGTAAAAAATTAGTTGACATACAACTTGACAGTCAATTTCTACAACAACAACAAAATACAGTACAATCTAATAACGGGCCTCTCTCTAGGACAAGCCTGGGTTATAAGCAAAAAGCACCAATTTCAGAAGGATGTGTGTATTTAAGTTTATGAGAAACGTGATGCTTTTATAAAAATGCATAGATTTTGAATTCTACTACATCTCTACCTTCAATTTCAGTTAAGCAATTTTATATTTGACAGAGCTCATCATGTCTAGACCTTTCATTTTATATAAAAGGTGACATTTAGGCTTACAACATTCTTTGGAACACTACAGCTTGCATCATATTTTTGTTTGACCCATATCATTTTCAGAAATAGTTTGATTCTTCTAGTCTGAGTAATCTACCAAAGAGACGAAAGAAGAAATACTATGAATTCAAATTAGGATTTCATATAACCACAATAATCCTACCTCTCGGTGTTTACAAACTTTTGTAATTTTAGAAATCAGTCTTCATATAGGGCCATTAAATACACAGTCAAACTAAAATGAAGAAAAACCTGTTAAATTATTAAAAGAAGTAATTATTTTAAAAATTAAAATGCTTCTCAAAAAAAGACTACTGTAAGGACTAACACACCATGCTTTTGAATAACAAACCTAGGTTTGTTTTTAACTGCTCCAGACAACCAATGTTTTCTTTTTAAATCAGATATACCTATCTCATAGAGCTGGAAGGGACCCTGAAAGGTCATAAAGTCCAGCCCCCTGCCTTCACTAGCAGGACCAAGTACTGATTGTTGCCCCAGATTCCTAAATGACCCCCCTCAAGGACTGAACTCATAACCCCGGGTTTAGCAGGCCAATGCTCAAACCACTGAGCTATCCTCTTTGTTATTGTTTCCTGAGTTTTATTTCTTATGATCATTTTCATCTTGAATTGATGAACCTAGAATTTCAGATTCATCAATTAAGACCATCACAGAAACCCTATTTTTATTAACTGTTAAGCTAATTTCAGATGATTACCTGAAAGCTTCAAGACTTTAAATAACAAAAAGATCTGTTTTTTCCTTAGTTCCCAGATAAGAAGATAAACACCTGAAGACGACAGAATGAACTTCTGTACAAATAAGTCAGTGCAAAAATAAAGATGAAAGTACAACTTGCAAAGATTACTTTTCCAGTCCATTGCTATTCTTTGCTTAAAAGATTGTTTCTTTGCTTTTTTAATAGCGTGATCACATAGTTCACTTTTATGGCAGGAGACAGGCAACTACACAACTCATAGACAAACTGTATTGTAATGTATCATCAATGGGACTGGTGCATCAAGCTTTTAACAAAAGCAGCAGCAACCATTTTTTCCCAGGGCATACAAAGAGCAAAAATAACCCCTTGACACTTTTTATGATGCAGTATCACAACGGCAAAATTCATCAATTTTGTTCTTAGTAAATGCATGGTAATTCATGCCTTACTTTTACATATACACAAAAAATAACCATACAGAGTAGGCCAAATTCTGTGCTCAGTTATATCCACTGGCCCATTAAGCTTTAAAAAAAAAAAAAAAAAAAGTTTCATGCAACACTCCAAAGCCCAGCCAGTTCACAGAGAGTGCTATATAATTATACAGTTGAACTAACTCTATACATAGGACATTAAAGCAACATAAAAACATTTCTGAATAGTTTGTGTTCCACATCACGATCTTCTTCTCAGCATGTGGTAATGTAAACTAATACTATAACCAAGAGCAACAACAATAAGACTAAGGCAGGACTGTACTGAAGCAAGATGAACAGCACTTAAATTTTGACCCTAATGCAAGTATTAACACATCCTTGCATGCAACTAAATTAAAAATCTAACAAAAGGATAGTTGCCCTAGTTTAACTTTAAACAAACTGTAATAAGATCATGCAGGTACGGAATGCATTATGGATTTATCTTAATAAAGTGAGACTTGTTGTCAACATTTACTTGGTTCTGCCTCAGCGCAGGGAGCCGGACTTGATAACCTCTTGGGGTCCCTTCCAGTCCTATGCTTCTATGAAGTCCGAACCCTAGATTTCCAACATTAACGAGTTATAGCACTAATATACATGAGTTCGGTTCTATAACCCACTGCTCAGGATAGCCTCATCCTAACAAGATTACTGGAAGAGGTATCATCCTAATGCATCCTCAGGACCATTTCCCCCCTCTTCCCCCCACCCACACACACTTGAATCCTCCGGCTTATCTGCAAATGTTCAAAAGAAACTAGAGGAAAAACAGCTTGAACATACAGTGTTCTCGAAATGTACCACTGAACCAGAATAAGTTTATTTTTAAAAAATCCTTTAAGCACAAAACTTGGCTGTACTATAGGCTGCATGCAAGCAACATGTAACATACAAAATACAAACCACCCAGCAACCTCAGAAATAAGTCAAGCAGAGAGTACTACTCCCGACCAGAAAGCACATTTAGCATGAAGTGAAGGCCAGATGTCTTAAATGCACTGTTTCACAACCCAACTTTCCACCTAGAATTATAGGTTTCTTTAATATACATTTTAAATATATGATGGATTTTGTTATGGATGGGGGAGGAAAAACACAGACCAATAAAGACATTGAAGGGCAAACCTAAAATTGCAATTAAAAACAAAACAAAAAAAAGTTATTTTCTGGAGTTGCACCATGGACATAAAAACCTAGCATGTCTAGGACACACAGAGTTTTTCCCCTTTCCGAGGGTTTTCACTATAGGCTGAAGACTCTTCTGTGCTTTTAAAAGGGGCCTTCCCCCGCTTTTTAGACTGATCAACCGCTGTCACTGCACAATCGCACTTAAATGCAGTGCGAATTTTTAAGTTAATACTGAAGCTTCAGCTTTGATGACGGGACAAACTGATGGGAAAGGAGGAAGAGCGATGGGGGGGGGGCGGCGCTGGAAGTTTGCTGTTGCCCCTCCGTGCGTTGTTTTCTGGAGGCAGGGTGCGGCTCCCAGACCTGTCTGGTGGAAATCAAAAGTTCTCTTTCTCCCAAATTTTCAGCCGCTGCTCGGCTGTCTAGTGCAACTCCAACCCACTCCGCAAGCAACCCCTGCCCGTCTCCCTCCCGGCCCAAGCCCCAGCCCAGCCGGCTGCCAGCATTCCGCTAAGCGCAGCGTGCTGCACCCTTGCTTGTCACCTTGTAGCACTCGTGCCCGGCCAGGATGTGCCCAGGAAGAGACCCAGCCCCTTTGCACTCCGCGCACCCCACTCCGCCTCCAAGTAACTCTGGGCGGCAGGAAACTTGGAGAGACTCCAAGGAAAAGAAGAAGATCCCCTAGCAATAAAATAATGTAACCCCCCCGGCCCCGCGTGCCCGCGGCTCTGCTCCCTGCCGCCTCTAGGTGCGGTGCGCCGGAGGGGGGGCTCCGTCCCGCTTGACTCCAAACAACTCAGCGCCTTCCCCTCTCTGTTCTCCACCGGGGCACGAAGCGCCCAGTCTAACGGGACCGGTCGGCGCTCAGCTGCCCTCCTCCCCCTCCCCTGGTTCCCGGGGCTGGACTCGCGTCCACCACCGCTCCTAGGCTCACACCCTGCGGGCAAACCGGCTCCCCACCGCAGCCTCCCAGCCAGCGGGGCTCGGGGGAGGCTCCTCTTACCTGTGAAGGGCTCCGCTCCGGCTGCCAGCAAAAGTCCAGCCAAAGTCAGCAGGCAAGTTCCAACTTTCCCCATGTCTCCCCCGCTCCGCGCGCGGCTCCGCGAGGTGCAAGGCAGCTGGGCGCTCGCAGGCGCCCCACTCCCGGCCAGCCGGCTCCCGGGGGCAGGCTGGAGCCGGGCGGGGTGCGGCGGCGGGGCGGGGCTGGCTCTGGGGCGCTGTTTTCCTGTTTCGGGGGAAGGAGGGGGGTCGCAGAGCCGCCTCCCAGTCCCGCCGTTGCCCTCGCCTGGGAGTCCCGTCCCCGCCTCCTCCAGCCCGCCGCTTTCCGTCCTGTTGCGCAGCCCTAGCCCTGCAGTCTCAGCGCTTTGCTCGCCTCCCTCTCTGCCTCGCGGTACCCCCGGCAGGCGGGCTAAAGACTGCGCTGAAGTCACGCCCAGCCGCCAGCACTGCCGCCGCCTGGCCCCCGCTAGAGGGCGAGTGCCGCCCGGGCTGCAGCTCCGGGGCTGGGAGGCGAGCTGAGCGGCTGCGGAGGGTGCGGGGGGAGGTAAATGCGGGGGGGGTTCCCCCTTCCCCAAAGCCGGGTTGGGTGCTGTGCGCCTGGGTCCCCGCGGGAAGGCTTGAAAAGTTCTCCTCAGCTGGGGGATCGGAAAGCCCGCGGTTCAGCACGGCCCCAAACCCTCCTTAACTTGCTCCTCGGCTGCCACTCAGCAGGGCAGCCGCGGCACAGTCCAGGGAAAAGTGTGGAGAGCTTCGTTCCTCTTAACGCTCCAGCGGAAGAGAGATGCGGCTGATTAATACAGCGTAACACACCACGAGCAGCAGACGCTTCCCACACAGTAGTTAATCCGCACTCCCTTGCCGTGCTGCGCAGTTTCCTTGAAGCCCTGGCCCTTTGACAGCTGAGCCAGTCTCCACCTTCCCCACATGCACTGCCCTGGTGTTATTCCGAGGCACCAAACGCCAGGGGAAAAAGCAAAAAAGCGACCGCAACTAGTGGTGGTGTTTTTTTACACGGAGACCCTGGCAGCAGGAAGAATTGGTTCCAGGCCACTCATTTTTATGTAAAAACAGCAAAACTGCGAGTTTGTATGCCAGCCTTTAAGTACAGCAAAGAGTCCTTCTCAAAAAGAAAGTAAAACATCTTAAATATGTTTCCGTGCACTAAAATGCCAGTGTGTAAACATATTTTTTTATGTAGGCTGCTGCTAAAACTCTAGACCCCTAATCCTACAACCATATCTGCAGCTGCTTTACTTTTGTGGGTATTATTATTAATATTTAAATTACCATCGCACCTAGGAACCCTAGTCATGGACCAGCATCATGAGCGATGCTGTACAAACAGCACAAAAAGACCATTCTTGAACCTAGTTTCATTAACTTCAGTGTGACTAGGGATGAGAGTAAAATTAAGCATGTGCTTGCTTAAGTGTTTGCAAGGTTGGGTACTATTAAAAGTGAAATAATTTTTAAAATTCAATTTTCCAGTTGCTGTTCATTCTCTATTTCTTGCATATCTCTCCACTTTGACAATGAAAATCTGGTTATTTTGTTTATAGTCAGTTTCACTTTCCCTAATGTATTATTTAGGTTTCAAACATTGCACAGGAGATGTTTGTTTAAATACAAATGTTTTAAAAAAAATTTTTATTGTGGAAACATGTTTATTTTTCCTAGTTTTATAAAAGCTTTATTTTTGTATAAAATTTAAATGTGCCAAATTTAATTTCACACAGATTCTTTAAGGTTCCACAGTTAAGCATTAAAAAGTCAGAAAATGCCACAGAGGCTTAGCCAGCAAACATATATGTATAATTTTACTCACACTTAGACTTGATTTCACTGTCACTTACATGCAAATTAGCAGGGTTGGCCCTGGTTGCAGATGAAGCCTTAATTCTGTCCCCTTGTGTATTGCAGGTTACAATATATTTTAGTTACATGTTCATGTAATATTGAATATATTATACAGTTTTGTCTACAAGTTTATGTAGTTGTGCTACCTTACATTTTTCCCATTTTCTTATAAACTAATTTAATTGTCACAATTAATGGCTCAGTATAACGTTATTGACAAATTCCTTGTCCAATACATTCCCTAGGTAGCATTTAAAATTTTAGGGAAAAGGCAGTTAACTGAAAAACTATCACAAGGCAGCAGAATAACATTAATTGTACCAAGTTCCTGGCATGTGAGTATTTAACTGAATTCTGAGCATTTTCTTCACTTATTTGTATGGAATTTCCTAGCTTTTAAAAAATAAGACAGTTCATTCCTGAAAACTTTGATGTTTGGCTGGTTCTGAGCAAATTGGCAATAGCACATGTTGCTTCTATAATTTGGGCTACTTGTCTAGACACCACTGGGTCTTCTCACCCACCTGTCCTGTTTAGTTTAGGAGTTGTGCAAAAAAGATCCTGTCTATTCTGAGCTTCAAAAGCTGAATGGCTCTAACATCATAAACCCAAAAGGAAAGGCCCCTTTTGAAAATGTTGGCCTTGTTTCAGTATGTATTTTGATTTCTGTATATTGCTATTGAAAACAAGACATTTCTACGCAAAGAAGTTCTTTAACTTAAAGTTAAATTCACTCAAGATGCATTTGCTATTAACAAAATCACTAAAATCCAGGAAATCACCTATTAATCCAATCTCTCATCTACACTGACCTAAACTTGCATTCATCACCACTTTAATTTCATAATACTCAAGCAAATTTATATGCCTCCTTTCTATAGCAAACTCCCTGTCAAGGTGGATAAAAATTGACTTTTTTATATATATCAATCTTTTTAATTTAAACTGGACTTTTAACATTTCAATTAAGTACATTGTGGGTTTTTTTAAAAATTAAATTGAAAATTGTGATAACATGCTAAGGATAAAACTTACTAACATTTATTAAAAATCATTTAAATAAATAAAAACAATAATATGCTGCATCAAGGAGTCTCCCTCAAATTGTAATGAGTTAAGGGGTGTTGTTTTTTACATGCAGTTACATACAGAACAAGAGAGAAACCTTACCTTTTGAAGTCTACTCAACCTTTATAAATGTCACAATGTCATATACTACATTAATTATATTATTCTTGTTCTATACAGTGGAGCAAATGCTGGTATTTTTTCCCAAATGTAGTTACTTTTATTTTCTGTTGTGCAGAAAAGATTTTGTCCTAATTATTTTTGGGTTCAATTTAACTAGCAGGTGAAGATCAAATTACTCACTCATTTGGACTAGTTCAAACTCAAGAAACCAATGAGGAAACAAGCGCGGAAGTTTGTTTTTCTCTTCCAAGCACCAGATTAAAACCAGGTGGGAAAATATGAGATCTACTAATTCCAAAATTCTGAAAGACATGGGGACAGATTTTCAAAGGTATTTAGGCAACTAAAAATGCAGATAAGTGGTCAGTGGGATTTTCAAAAGCCCTGTACCAGTCTAAGCACATCTCCCATTAATTTCAATGTGAGTTAGATACTTAAGCAGGTTAGGGCCAAGTGGTATTTTCAGAATTGCCAATGTTCATCTTTAGGCACCAAAATACCTTTGAAAATCTGGTCCATGTTGACCAGAAACAATGTGTTATTTCACTAAGTGCAGTTAATATTTCATTTAATATATCAGTTAATTTTAAGTGAAAAAATAGGTTTTAATAAGAGAAAAAAATATGTATCCAGGACATTTAAGATTATTTTATTGGTTAAATAAAACTATTTGTAAAAAAAAATGTACATTTTTAATTTTCATTCCAGTTTTCATCCAAATGCAGCTTGATATCTGTCATGGCATAATTCCCCACTCTGAACCTTAGCATCCAAAAGATGGGGTACCAGCATGAATTCCTCTAAGCTCAGTTACCAGCTTAGTACTTGTAGCGCTGCCACCAACCAGGAATTCCAGTGCCTGATACACTCTGGTCCCCCCAAAACCTTGCCTGAGGACCCCCAAGACCCAGACCTCTGGATCTTAACACAAGGAAAGTAAACCCTTTCCCTCACCATTGCCTCTCCCAGACTTCCCCTCCCTGGGTTACCCTGGAAGATCACTGTGATTTAAACTCCTTGAATCTTAAAACAGAGAGGAAAATCCACCTTTCCCCCTCCTTCTCTCTCCCCCTCCCAGACTCTCCCTGAGAGAGAAAGTAATCCTAACACAGAGAGAAAATTAACCTTCCTCTCCCCCTTCCCTCCTTTCTCCCCACCAATTCCCTAGTGGATCCAGACCCAGTCCCCTGGGGTCTCACCAGAAAAAAAAAACAATCAGGTTCTTAAACAAGAAAAGCTTTTAATTAAAGAAAGAAAAAAACAGTAAAAATTATCTTTGTAAATTTAAAATGGAATATGTTACAGTGTCTTTCAGCTATAGACACTGGGAATACCCTCCCAACCTAACTATACAAGTACAAATTAAAATCCTTTCAGCAAAATACAAATTTGAGCTTCTTCCAGCCAAATACACATTTGCAAATAAAGAAAACAAACATAAGCCTAACTCGCCTTATCTACCTAGTACTCACTATTCTGGACATATAAGAGACTGTATCAAAGAGATTGGAGAGAAACCTAGTTGCACATCTGGTCACTCTCAGAACCCAGAGAGAACAACAACCAAAATCTAGCAGCACACACAAAAACTTCCCTCCCTCAAGATTTGAAAGTATCCTGTCCCCTGATTGGTCCTCTGGTCAGGTGACAGCCAGGCTCACTAATCTTGTTAACCCTTTACAGCCAAAAGAGACATGAAGTACTTCTGTTCTATTAACTCTTAACTATCCATTTATGACAATATCAATCATGATTTTTTAAAAAAAGCATCTAGTAAATAAGAAATGTACCATTCACCATTTTCTAACATAAAAATGTAAAAACTAAAAAACAGAATAAATTTATATTAAGCTGTATAATTGCTTAAATAACTTTGTATAGATACAGCCTATCCTCCTGATTTGTAAAAAGAAGTATCAAATTTGGTGTAAATGCTATATCTGATTGCAAACCAGCATGTTCTAATGGTTATACCACCAAAAAGACTAAATTATCTTTTGGAAAATAATGTAAAAGTACAAATGCAAAACAAGATTCAAATCAATTATTTAAATCAAGGTTTCCTGCTTGCATGATTAAAATCAATTATTTAAATCAATCCACCCTACTCCCTTTCAGTTCCAACACATGACCAACCAAAATCAAACTCCTATACACCATCTTAACTCTGACCTCACCCTAGTCCAGGGGTTTTTCAGACTCCTGGCCCGAACACCTACTACACCTGGAAAAGGTCTTTGAGCGCATCAGGCAGGCCGGACTAACTGTATAGGCCAAAACAGAGTAACTTACCTGGGACACCAGGTGGGTCGAGGAACTATAAACCCCCTACAGGCCAAGGTGGATGCTATCCAAAAGTGGCCTATCCCAAAGTCAAAGAAACAGGTCCAATCCTTCTTAGGCTTGGCCGGGTACTACAGGCAATTTGTACCACACTACAGCCAAATCGCTGCCTCACTGACCGACCTGACCAAAAAGACCCAGCCAAATGCAGTTAAGTGAACTGATGAGTGTCAAAAGGCCTTTACCCAACTTAAGGCAACACTCATGTCTGACCCTGTGCTAAGGGCCCCGGACGTTGACAAGCCATTCCTAGTAACCACAGGTGTATCTGAGCATGGTATAGGAGCAGTTCTCATGCAGGAAGCAACGGATCACAACTTCCATCCTGTCGTGTTTCTCAGCAAGAAACTGTCTGAGAGGGAAAGTCACTGGTCAGTCAGTGAAAAGGAATGCTACGCCATTGTGTACGCCCTGGAAAAGCTACGCCCATATGTTTGGGGACGGCGGTTCCAGCTACAAACTGACCATGCTGCACTAAAGTGGCTTCATACTGCCAAGGGGAACAACAAGAAACTTCTTCGTTGGAGTTTAGCTCTCCAAGATTTTGATTTTAAAATTCAGCACATCTCAGGAGCTTCTAACAAAGTAGCTGATGCACTCTCCCGTGAGAGTTTCCCAGAATCCAGTAGTTAAAAGGTGTTCTTAAAATGTAAAAGTCTGTTAGTTATATACTTAGTGGTATATGTAAAGGTGCATGTGTTGTATTAATCTGTTTATTTTAAAGTTCTAGGAGGAAATCGCCGCCAGTGAGGTTCCCCACTGTCTGCAATTTGGGGGCGTGTCATAAACAGATAACTAAGGATTAATGTTCTTTTACCTGTAAAGGGGTAACACCAGTGACCTGAAACACCTGACCAGAGGACCAATCAGGAAACAAGACTTTTTCAAATCTGGACGGAGGGAAGTTTGTGTGTGAGTTCTTTGTTCTTTGTCTTGGGTCTGACCCTCTCAGCTATGAGAGTGATCTCTCTCTGTCTCCAAGCTTTCTAATCTTCTGTTTCCAAGTTGTAAGTACAAAGATAGTAAGACAATAAGGTTTATATTGTTTTCTTTTGTATTTACAACTTGGAAACAGAAGATTAGAAAGCCAGGAGATAGAAAAATCACTCTCATAGCCGAGAGGGTCAGACCCAAGACAAAGAACAAAGAACTCACACACAAACTTCCCTCCACCCAGATTTGAAAAAGTCTTGTTCCTGATTGGTCCTCTGGTCAGGTGTTTCAGGTTACTGGTGTTACCCCTTTATAGGTAAAAGAACATTAACCCTTAGCTATCTGTTTATGACACGTGCCGCCTTCGGCACGCAAGCTGATTTTCAGTGGCACTCTCACTGCCCTGGTCCTGGCCACCAGTCCGGGGCCTCTGCATTTTAATTTAATTTTAAATTAAGCTTCTTAAATATTTTTTAAAATCTTAGTTACTTTACATACAACAATAGTTTAGTTATATATTATAGACTTATATAAAGAGACCTTCTAAAAAATGTTAAAATGTATTACTGGCACGCGAAACTTTAAATTAGAGTGAATAAATGAAGACTCGGCACACCACTTCTGAAAGCTTGCTGACCCCTGCCCTAGTCATATGCAAATTACATACAATTAACCTAGCGGCACATAAAATCACAGTGATGTGAGACTGGAAGGGATCTTGTCAGGTAAACTAGTCCAGTTCCCTGCACTAAGGCATGACTAAGTATTATCTAGACCATACCTGACAGGTGTTTGTCTAACCTGTTCTTAAAAACTTCCAGTGACTGAGATTCCACCTCCCTAGATAGATTGCTCTAGTGCATAACTACCCTTACACTTAGGAAGTTTATCCTAATGTCTAACCTAAATCTCCCTTGTCACAATTTAAACCTGTTACTTCTTGTCCTGAACTCAGTGGTTAAGGAGAACAATTTATCACCCTCCTCTTTATAACAACCTTTTACATACTTGAAGATTGTTATCATGTTCCCCTCAGTCTTCACTTCTCCAGACTAAACACGTCCATTATTTCAATCTTTCCTTGTAGATTATGTTTTCTAGACCTGAAATCATCTTTGTTGCTCTCCTCTGGACTTTCTCCAATTTGTCCATATCTTTCCCGAAGTGTGGTGCCCAGAACTGGACACAATACTCTAGTTGAGGCCTTATCAGTGCTGAGTAGAGTGGAAGAATTACACCTCTTGTGTGATGCTGTATGGAATATGGGTGACCATTTATATTATTAATACCAATATGATAAAATTGCAGTAAATCGTATTAGGTATGGCATATAAGGTGTCAGTGAAATGTTATGATTTGCAAGCATGATAATCTTGTTTATATGTTTGTATCACCTTTGTATTGTGAGTTATAGATATGTATAATATATCTGTATTTCAAAACTCGCGCTGTGTTGCTGGGTGACACCTCCAGACAGATTGGCATCAACCTTGCCTAGCCTGTTTGATGCCCCAGGAAGGGTCATCAGCTGTACAATTAACTTATTGTACAGGGAATACATCGTATGAGTCAGCAAGATATGTAGGGACATGCCTATGAACAAAACTCTAAGGCTTTTCCATGCCCTGTGCTGTGAAGCTTGTGTTTGGGACAAAGGAATTACAAGCCACATGGCAATGGATATAAAAAGGAAGCTGCATCTTCTCCATTTTGTCTTCATTCCTGCTTCTTACCTCTGGAGTAGCTTTTGTACAAATGAAGCAATGAACAAAGGACTGAATGACCCATCCAAGCTTTGGATTTGTTCCAGAGGGACTTTCAAGCCTCTGAACTCACCAATACTGCTAAGAACCTGATATATGGACTTTGAAGTCTCTGTATGTATCTGACTGTTTTACCATTTAACAATTCTTGTTCTTTCTTTATAATAAACCTTTAGTTTTAAATATTAAAGGATTGGCTGCCAGCGTGGTATTTTGGGTACCATCCAAACTAATATTGACCTGGTAACGTGGCTGACACTTTGGAGTCAGAAGAACATTTTGTATATGTGAGCAGAGTTTTTAAATAACTTCTCACCGTACCAGACCTATGTGCTGATTTGGGCCAGAGAACTGAAATGCAATAAAGGGGGCTGTATGATTTCTTTTTTCAGCTTCTTGATAACCAGTGTGAGGGATCTGAAGCACAGTTTGTGACTGGTTGATGAGTTTAACTTCAGCGTTAGCCACCAGTTTTGGGAATATCTGCTCTCCTTTTTGCAGCCTGCCCTAACCATAGCATTTTCAGTGAGGGCTGCTCCAGGCATACCAGGTCACATCTTGGTTGCAATACTCCTGCTAATATATCTCAGAATGATGTTCACTTTTTTTTGCAACAGTATTACATTGTTGACTCATTTAGTTTGTGATCCATTATAACCCCCAGATCTTTTTCTGAAGTACTCCTTCCTAGGCAGTCATTTCCTATTTTGTATTTGTGCAATTGATTAGTCGTTCCTACATGTCGTACTTTATATTTGTCCTTATTGAATTTCATCTAATTTATTTCAGGCCATTTCTCATATGTCTACAGGTAATTTCTTTCTGTCTAGCTGAGGTCTGAAATAGTTATGGACTTCAGTGTTGGGACCAGTACTGTTCAACATATTCATAAATGATCTGGAAAAAGGAGTAAACAGTGAGGTGGCAAAATTAGCAGATGATACAAAACAACTCAAGATAGTTAAGTCCAAAGCAGACTGCAAAGAGTTACAAAGGGATCTCACAAAACTGGGTGACAGGGCAACAAAATGGATGATGAAATTCAGTGTTGATAAATGCAAAGCATTGCACATTGGAAAATATAATCCCAAATATAAAATGATGGGATCTAGATTAGCTGTTAGCACTCAAGAAAATGATCTTTGAGCCATTGTGGACAGTTCTCTGAAAACATCCCCTTTCTGAAAACATACTCATGCAGATGTGGTCACTCCATCTCAAAAAAGATATATTGGAATTGGAAAAGGTACAGACAAGGGCAACAAAAATTATTAGCGGTACAGAACAGCTTCCATATGAAGAAAGATTAATAAGACTGGGACTTTTCAGGCTGGAAAAGAGATGACTAAGGAGAGATATAATAGAGGTATATAAAATCATGACTGGTGCTGAGAAAGTAAATAAGGAAGTAGAGTGACCAGACAGCAAGTGTGAAAAATTGGGACAGAGTGTGGGGTGGGGGTGGGGTGATAGGAGCCTATATAAGAAAAAGCCCCAAATATCAGGACTGTCCCTATAAAATCAGGAAATCTGGTCACCCTATAAGGAAGTGTTATTTACTTCTTCTCATAACACAAGGACTGGGGTCACCAAATGAAATTAATAGGTAGCAGGTTTAAAATGAACAGAAGGAAGTATTTCTTCACACAACACCCTGTCAACCTGTGAAACTATTTGCAAGAGGATGTTGTGAAGGCGAAGACTATAACAGAGTTCAAAAAAAAAAAAAGAACTAGATAAGATAATGGAGGATAGATCCATCAATAGCTATTAGCCAGAATGGGCAATGATGGTGTCCCTAACCTCTGTTTGCCAGAAGCTGGTAATGGGTGACTGGTAAACACTTGATGATTACCTGTTCTTTCATTCCCTCTGAAGCACCTCGCATTGGCCACTGTGGGAAGACAGGATACTGGGTTAGATGAACCATTGGTCTGATGCAGTTTGGCTGTTCTTATGAGATGTGTTTGATAATGTAAGGCTTGGAGTTGGGCTAAAGCTCCTTGAAGATGGTGAGAATAACTGATGCCCTTGTTTCAGGATAAATGTAAGAAACAAGCTCTTTTATGGAATACATTTTTGAAACAACAGTTTTCTGTTCCATAAACAGAAAAAGTTAGATACAAACATAAAATACTCTTGCTGGAAGGTTGTAATGGAACATGACTTTACATCTTACAATTCAGAATGATATCACACAGATACCTAAAACACACACACACATGCACACACACACAAAGAGAGAGAGAGAGAGCAGGATGCTCCCTAAGACAGTGAGGTACAGTTCATCTCTACTTATTCTAGGCCAGTGGTGGGCAAACTGAGGCCCGCAGGCCACAGGTTGCCCACCACTGCTCTAGGCTGTTTGTGTGAAGACTGATTCTGCTGATAGGGCTAGGCCCAGACTGCACACTTCCCTACAGACCTCAATAGACTGCAAGCAGGAGCAAGAAACCCCCTGAAATTTAAAGTGACAATTTGTAATTTATTTTACACAGATTTCAATACAGCATATATAGGAGTTGCTGCCCAAAAACACAGGCCAAGCAGGTTACTGGCTATTGATTGTTGGAGGGGTCTGCATGTGTATGTAGCAGATGCAGATAGACAGAGAAGGCAGCAAGGAAGTGCCAGGTATGGCTACAGAAGCACTGGTAGCGTGATCATAAGAAAAAGCTAATAAAGAAAGCTTTGGGTTAAATACTGGCTAAAAGGGGGCTTGGAACAGTCAGCAAAGAAAATGTCTCCTGCTTTTTTAATCCTAATGTGTTCAGGGAAACAGGACTTGTACATTTTTTGTAAATAAACAGGACTGCATAAAGAAATACCTGATTTCATCATCATTTGCTACCCCTAACAGAAACAACCCATAAAACCCTGAATTTTAGCTAACTGCTTGAGTCAACTCAAAAGGAATAATAGTAATATGTTGCTTGGATGGTAAGGAATGCAAGATGAGATTGAGGTGAATGGGAATGTTGACGTAACTGTTGATTTCCTACATTTTAATTATGTTGACAAGAAATGCAGCTGAGCAATCTTAAATGCACGTTTTTTGTTTTATTTTTAAATGTGGGGATATATATATATTACACATGTAATGCTGAACTGTACAATCATGTCATAAATAAAACTTATTACATTATTCCACAATTTATTATGTATCCTTGACTGGCTCATTTGTCTCTGCTCACAAATATCTTTCCCAGGTCCATTTCCAATATTACAGACATCTGAGCAGCTTCAAGCAGATTCCATTTTTAATAAAATGTTAGACTTCCAGAAAAATGTTTCCTTTCTTTTCCCCTGCTCCAACTACATCTGGCTAAGTCCAAGAATGATTAGCACAGATTATGGTTTACGGTAGTAGTATATACCTCAATAGTATTCATCACCATGTATTTTTTACAGGGTTCCATGAGCCATTTTGGGTTTATGTGCCGCCCTCCATTCCCATTTCCATTGGTGTCGAGGTTTGGTGCCAACGGCCATTTTAATTTTTTTTTTTTTTTTTTTTATGTTTGAATAGGGGTATGTTGCATGCTTGTGCTTTGATACATTTTATTGATTGTTTAGAGAAAAAGGTTGAAAGAACAGAGTGAGAGAACTTAAAGGAAAGGAGCGGTTTTTAAAAAAAAAAGAAAGCTTTGGTTAGGTTTAAAGGGAAAAAGGAAAGAAAGGTTATTAAACAGAAGAAATATTGTTTGGTTAGGTTTAGTAAGGAGATATGATTTTAAAGGCCTAGTTTGGCATGTTTATTAAAGAATTGAAAGAGAGAACTTAAGGAAAAATAATTTTTTTTATTTTTAAACGGTTAGTTTGAAACAATAGAGGCAAGTTATTAAAGAAAATAAAGATTTTGGTTAAGGTTAGTAAGGAGAGGTGTTTTTAAAGACTAGTTTGGCATGTTATTAAAGAATAAAAATTTTGAGTTAAATTTAAAAGATAAAACAAATAAACATGAAAGTTATATTAAATCTTGTAAAGGAGTAAACACTTTAAAACACAAGCCTATATGAAGACATATACCTTCACTTAGCACTTTTATACATTAATTTCAATAAAAAATTAGCACACAGAAACCATCTCAGGGTTAAAAGCATGGACAAACTCTTTATAAAAGTAATTTATAGTGATATAAAAGTTTTTCCTGTTTTAGACTAACATTGGTAATTTTTTAATTAGGACAATTTGAAACAGCATTCTTTTGCAGCAAAACTACTGTTAGCAAAAACAGCATTTGTGAGGCTGTGGAGCACAGATAGCATTTACCTCCCAGCCCTGTCTCGCCCCTATTCCAATCCCTTCTCCAAAGTACCCACCCCAACTCTGCCCTCTCCCTGCATCTATTCCAACTGCTGCCCCAAATCCCTACCGCAGCCTCACCTCTTCCATGCCTTCTCCCCTTAATGTGCCATGTTCCTGCTCCTCACCCCCCTGTCTTGGAGCTTGCTACGCTGAGAAACAACTGTTTGGCAGTGGCTGGGTGGAAAGTTCTGGGATGTAGGCAGAGGAGTGGGGACACAGCGCACTCGGGGGGAGGTGGGGCGGGGTGGGAGGGAAGTTTGGCTGCTGGTGGGTGCAGAGCACTCACTAATTTTTCCCCGTGTGTGCTCTAGCCCCAGAATAACCACATAGTCAGCACCTATGAATGGAGGGATGTTTCTTCTGATAGGCTTCTCTTTCAAAGTGGTCTTCTTTTCTAATCCAGTAACTTAAAAAGGTTGCTTCAAATTGTCCTCACTAAAAAAATAACCAATGTTAGCAAAAGCACAGGGGAAAACTTTTTTTATTACTTTAAATTACTTTGATAAACTGGTTATCTGTGGTTTTAACCCTGGGGTGTTTCTGCATGCTCATTTTTTATTAAAACAACTACAAATAAAGGGCTGTTTCTTCAAATAGGCTTTTCAAGTGATTATAAAATAGAGCTTTATTCCTTTACAAAATTTAATATAACTTGCTTTTGTTCAAAAGTTTAAAAAGAAAAACTTCTTATCTCTACATTCTGGACATCTAACAGCCTTCTTTATCTGTAATTCACTGCTTTTGCTGCAGCTTCAAATTGTCCTCACCAAAAGCATAGAGAAAAACTTTTAAAAACTGTTTGTTATTAAGGGTTAATGGTTTTAACCTTTATTAAAGCACCTATGTAAAAGTACTACATGGCAGGAAAGATGCTTTGGGTCTGTTTTTTCAGATAAGAATAAGGCAGTTAAAAGGGACAGGGGGAGTGAAGGGAGGGGAGAGAGATAGCTCTTGTTTACAAATCTTGGGACTATAGGATTGGTTCAGGAAAATAAATTCTGTGACACAGCTGTAGAACAGCATCTGACTGATCTGATCCAAAAGAGGAGATAACTAGCCGGGGTGGTTGTGAGTCTTTGGAGCTCCCTCTTTCCCCAGGAACAGTCGCACAGGTAAGATCTCTTTCTCTCTCTCTCTGACTCAACCACATGCTGCTTATCTTTGCCATTTTCCCTTTTCCTGCCATGTTCTTTCTTTTAACTTACCGTTATATGTTTCTCTTTTATTTAACTCTTTTAAATGCTCTTTTGTTAATCTACCCTTATATTTAATATTTTAAATGTTTTTCTATTAACCTTTCTTTTTTTCCATATTTTTCAAACTAACCCTTTAAAAAGAAAAATCTTTATTTTTCTTTAAGTTCTTTCTATTCTTTAATAACATGCCAAAGTAGGCCTTTAAAATCATCTCTCCTTACTAACCCTAACCAAACAATCTTTCTTCTGTTTAATAACCTTTCTTTCCTTTTTCACTCTAAACCTAACCAAAGCTTTCTTTAAAAAAAAAGTCCTTTTCTTTAAGCTCTCTCACGCTATTCTTTCAGCCTTTTCCTCTAAACAATCAAGTGGCACAAGAAGCACAGATAAATTCAAACCTATTCAAACCCAGAAATAATAAAAAAAAAATTAAAATGGCCGATGGTGCCAAACCTCAACACCAATGGAAATGGGAATGGAGGGTGGGACATAACCCCAAAATGGGGCCTGGAAACCTATCAAAAATACATGGTGATGAATACTATCTAGGTATATACTATTTACTGTCCAATTTCTCACAACAGTACAGTGCAGGAATAGAAACAGGTGCTTGGTACTAACAGGAAGAGGAGATTACTAGGTTTGCAGTGGGAGACACATGCTTATACTGTAAATATTTATCTTGAATATATTTATCTATACCCAATAACTGCAGTTTTCCTTTAAGGTGCTAAGGATACTCACAGACAGCTATCTTTTCTGTGCCACTGGCACAAGAACAAATAAACATATCTCAAATCCCATAAGACATCAAGGCCATCCCACATGATCATAGTGTGAAGTCACCCTTCCTATAAAGATATGAAGCAGGAACTCTTTGTTACTCATGTTACAACACAAATAGAAAATTGGAGATTCTTATTCAAATATTGGAGGAAGGCCCAAAAATTATGTTGGATCATCCCCGGGCCTTTTTTTGGTCCATGACAATGTTGATCAAGTGGTCAGGAGAGCAAGCTACAGGACTGTCTCCTGACCTTTTAGATCAGTGGCAGATAGCATCACATACACAGCCCTAAATTATTTTGCACACTGTAGGGCAAATAGGAGAGACTTCCTTTCACTGTCATATCCCAACTTGTGTCACAATTGCTTTAATGGAAGGGCAGTAATTGGTTGATTCTTGAAAAGGAACTACAGTGCAAAGTATGAAGAAGGAATGGGAAGGCAGGGGTCTAGCACAGCTCTGGTAAACAGAGTATTCTCACTTCATTTTTGGCAGCTAGATGTTTCATAGCAGCTACATATACTGACATACCTTGATGGAAAAAAGGTCTAAATAGTACAGATTTTAATCCCATGTGTTACCATGCCGCAGTGATAAAAATCTTAACCAACTCCAGATTAAGATTAGAGCTGGGCAAAATTTTTGGCCAAATCTTTTTTCATTGAAAAATGCACATTAAGCAACATCATAATGTTTCACAAATTCATGTCGGTTTTGCCTAATTGTTTTGGTCTATTAAAAAGGCCTTAAAAATCTGAAAAAATAAAAATAGTTTTGACATTTTTGAAACGGAATGTTTTGATATTTAAAAATTTCTTTTATTAAAAGAAAATTCAAAAACATTTAAAAACAAAAACATTTTATTCAAACATTTTTGCTATTTTTTTCAGAATTGCCAATAAACTGAAAAATCTGTTATTCACCCAGCTCATTTAAAATAAAATCTTAGTTATCTTAGAGGAATAGTACTAAAATTACATACATCCAGAGATGTAGTGAGAATGACTTCATATTTGTGAAGTGTTTTGATGATGAAGAGTGTTGAATAAGTGCTCAGTATTTTGAGTAAGCCTACTACTACACCTCTACCCCGCTATAATGCCACCCGATATAACACGGGTTCATATATAGTGAGGTAGAAGCGGGGCTCCCTCGGCACTTTAAAGGGTCCAGGGCTCCAGATGCTGCAGGGAGCCCAGGGCCCTTAAAATCACCGCTGGAGCCCTGCCACTGCTACCCCAGGGCTGCGGCAGCGGGGCTCTGCCAGCGACGTAAAGAGCCTGGGGCTCCCCACAGCCGGAGCCTGGGCTCTTTAAATCACTGCTGCAGCCCTGCCACCGCTATTCCAATATAACGGCATTTCACCTATAGTGCGGTAGGAATTTT
Source organism: Gopherus evgoodei (assembly GCF_007399415.2). Taxonomy (NCBI): domain Eukaryota; kingdom Metazoa; phylum Chordata; order Testudines; family Testudinidae; genus Gopherus; species Gopherus evgoodei. The sequence continues at coordinate 207,586,317 of NC_044323.1, forward strand.
TGGCTCCCCATGACTGCGTTATATCAGGGTAAAGGTGTAGTAGTATCAAATATAGTTAAGTCTCTCTTTTTTGAAAGATTCTTAAAAATCTTCTTCATCCTCAGGCTCTGTCTTTTTTCTCAAATGTGGAAAGCTAGACTGAATGCTTTTTGGAGTCCAAGGTCTCTCCTTGCTCATCTAAAAGAATCACTGCAGAGTGATGCAAGATGTTCCATCACCCACAAAGGCTGATCATATTTCCTGCTCATTACTACCAGGGCCTGCTGGCATTGGAATTGTTCCAAAGTCTCTCACTTGGCTGTGCAATGCTTAAACCACCGCAAGCTTTGCCAAATCTACTGAAATATTGTCATGTGTAACATGATTGGATGCCTTCTTGGTACTGATGATGATTTGTGCAAGCAAAATGAAAGACATAATTGTACCAAAGAATCCTTTTCTTATTCACTCCCTCTTGATGATATGTGAGCAGTGTGAGGGGTGGGGATGATGGAAACAAATTGGGGTTTAATTGTTTGTTTTTAATGAAAAACCAAAGCCCTAAAAATGTTTTAGAAAAATCCTACTTATCATTTCTTTACTTACTCTTAAACTGTGTCTGGATCTTGAAGTGAAAAATAGAGGTCCCTTTAAGAAAAATCTCCAAAAGGAAAAGGAGGAACAACTTTTAACTTTGACTCATTGGGAACCTAGGAGTTCCTAGTTACCAATATGTAGTTTTCTGGGGGAGAGGAGAGAAATTAGTTGAGAGAAGAGCTGAAATATTCAGGGGAAATCAGCATCTTACAGTCTGAGACCTAAGACAGGGCCCAGATGCAGGAGTGGGTCAGTGAGCAGCAGGTGGTACAGAACACCATTGTTTGCTGCTGGCTTATGACTTAGAGAGGAAATGCACCATGGAACAAGAGAGTACCCTCCATCATGTCATAGGTTGTCATGATGTGACTTGAGAGACCATGGGTGAGGTCAAGTGAGGTGTGAGCAGACATCAGCTGGTAGTTTCATGACTAACTCAGCTAGAGAGCAAACTTTTGGTTGACCCAAGTCCAGTGTAGTCTCAATCAACCCCTGTATATATTCCCATGAATTAAGATGGAAGAAATTTACCTTAAACTAGATCCTGCTTGAATATATTTTAGGGAAGCTGCATCCACTGCCAACTCAAATCCTTTCTGTCCTTCTGATGTCCTACATTTAAGGCAGGACCTTTGGCCCCTTTAGCTGTCTACAAAGGTTGAAAAGGTTTGTGGGTTTTTACTTTTTATTTAAAACTACTTTATCATGACACAGACTGAGAGTCCAGTCTTGGCCTATTGTTCTTTACATTCTCAAAAATATCACAGAACCATGGTCTGATATTCTGTCTGGCTTCCCAAGCACAGGCATGGCCCGTCTTCTGCCTATACAAAATGCAGACCCTAACGTCATAACCTTGCCTATTGATAAGACCATGTGACTCACCTATTTTCATCTCCTTCTCAGGTCTCCATCCACAACAAATGTAAGTTCTTTTCACCACGTTCAAAGCTCTACATTGTTCTGCCCGTTTCTACTTAGCTGAGCTTTGGTTTGCCACCATCACTGCTTAACAATGTTTCTACTTCCAACTATCTCAAGCAATAAGACTGAAAATAATACAATTTTGGGAAAATAGCACTATAAGACAAACAGACTTCTCAAAATTCCAAAGCAGAATAATTATTTTGGAATAGAGTCACTTTTATTCCAGAACTGAGTGCTCACACAGGGAGTTGTACTGGTATAGCTATATTAGCATAATTATTCCACAATAGCTACAGTATCCTATATCTTCATGTCTAAGGGAGAGTTCTCTGCAGCTTACTAATGGGTGGAACACTTCCCTTAATTGGTAACACCCAGAGTTGTGGCAAGAAAACAGCCTTCCCAAATATCTTTGTGTTCCTGCTACGCAGTGATGTTACCTTTGCATTCATTTCCATCACTTTCAGACTCTTTCCTTTCACAGACAGGAGAAAAATATTTCTATGTCTGAGGTTCATTCTATTTAAGATGTATAACAGCAGTAGCTAACTAAGCAGCCACACTTTGTCTAATTAGTTAGTGCTCAGCTAATGGACTTGTCTAGAGTTTGTCTACTTCTAAATATTTTTTTCTATGGCTTTAAGCTGGCATTGTATATCAGCCTATGTACCCTGGCATAAGATGGTATTTTTTTTCCCAAAAAAGTACAGCTTGCAGGTTAATTAACATTCTAGGAAATACAAGAAGTAAAATATGCAGCTACTTTGTTTCTCTTCCTAACTCTCTCTCTCTCTTTTGTTTAAAAAAGTTGACTGTGCAAATAGAATGAAAGTTACTTCCATTTTTACATGGTTAACACTTCTCCAGAGATGTTTTTTTTACTCATTGTTATGTTCATGTTGTCAACACCACCGTTAGACCTGTTTCTACAGCTGGTTTGATACAATCATTTCATAGGATGTATGACATGTAATTAAATGGGGTCCTATGGGAATTTGAAGTAGGTGGCTTTTTTTGTTTTGTTTCTCGCTGTTATATTTGAACAGTAAAGGAAGTGCACTTTATATCTTGTTCCTATCTTTCATGAAAACATTGATTTTTCCATGAGCACTACTTTAACAGCAATTCATACCATTGCAAAGCACTGTGCCACCATCTAATCTAAAACAACTCAGAGCAAGCAGATACATCAGTGATGCAAAGTCCATGAAAGAGGCAATGCAGGAAGCACAGGTGTCACTACAACCCTTAATCCCACCACCTGCACTGACTTTATATTTTATTTTAAAAGGTTTATCAAGTTGAGAGGGGATAAATTTAGAGGTTAAAGATGTAGACCCTGTGGTTTTCTCAAATTATGCCATTTGTGTCAAGTGCTGTTTTGTAGAAAAGAAAAGATAATTGCATTTGGAAGTACTTAGTTTTTTGGAAGCAAAATGATAATAGTGAAGGATGGGTAAGGCTCTTGGAACTAAATTGTCTGAATGTAAAAATCAATCATCATCATATATGCCATTTTGTCTCCCTTTTCTATATTACTGCTTTTTTAGGGTAGGAAGGGAAAATCCTTCCATAATTCTTTTGATTGAAGCACTGCCTGGTGTTCACTTGTGCGGGAGGATGAAGAGGCATGAAAGTTAAATGTGCTTCATGCAGTCATTTTTCCCCCTTGATTGCTTTAGTACCAACAGCAGATGTCCAATGAAGGGACACAAATATTTCCCTGTAGGAAGTCATTCCACTGACAATAACGGGAGCTTATTTAAATAGTATGGCTCTGAGTAAGCAAGGAGATGTTACACAGGAGAAGACAAGAACTGAAATGTGCTCAGTATTTGCATGCAGTGAAAATTTTTAACAAGTTATAAATAACAAAACTAGTAGGAATTCAGCTGTTCCATTGATTTATCAAAGCCATTTGGAACAACTACTTGCAATTTGTTGTGGTCATGAATGCTATTAACTCTCCTGCTGCATTCACTATGGTACTAACAATACTAAAAAGAATTCTATTATTTAATAATTGATTTTATAATAACTGTTCAATTATTTTATTAAGTATAAATTAAGAGTTATGATAAATACAAATATATGCCCTAAAACTCATAATGCTCATATAGATTCCTCTCAGTCTGAAATAACTACTCCAGTGAAACAAGAGTGATTACTAAATAAAATACCAAACACCAATAAAATACAAAATAAAAGCCAGGAAGGCTTTGCAGATGTGCAAATCATTACGTATTACTTTGCTTTTCAAACTTTGGGCTAATCCCACAGCTATTTATTGGCAGAACTCCCATTGAAGTCAATGGGAATTCTGTGCACAGGAAGGCTACAGAGTGGTAGGTCTTTTGATTTCCTCTTGATAAGCAAGTATAATTCACATCAGCATTAATGAGGGTTACATATGTGTCAGAACCAGCATAAAGAAAATCTATTAAGATACATTCAGCCTTTGCAAAGGAGAATCAAAGGGCCAAAGTCTGCCATCATTTACAGGTCTCAGAGAGATGAACCTCAGTGGCTACTGAAACAATTCTGTTTTCTTCTTAATGGTATGTTCAGCAGAGTTGAGGAAAATTATTGCCTCATGTTCAAAACCCGACCAGCTATTGTCTGAAGCCATAAGCTAAGGGTATGTTATTTCCAGAGAGTGGCAGGGACTATACCCAAGAAGCAATATGTTGTCACCATTAACTCCAGTCTATATATAAACTATATATTGTATTACAGAAAAGGAGACACTAAAAGAATGCTACTAAATTTCAAAATCAAACTACCTATAAGTCAAGAAACATCTGAATTAAGGTTGCGGGGTTAAAAGTCACTTCCCTGACCCCAGAACTATCTTCCTGATAAATTTCAAGGTTCTGCTGCAAGTCTTGGAGATATTATAGCTCTTCAGAATATAGCTGGAAGGATTTTTAACGTGGAAAGTGTTAGGTAACCTACGATCTTGGGTCATAATCAGATCCCAGATAATGTAAGCAAAAAATCTTCATTTCAAAATAGAAGCAGATCTGAACTAGAAGTTCTCTGATCTGAACACCTCAAGAAAAGTCAAATCTGGACCAGAACTTAGCTGCTTCTACTTTTCTCCTTGTTTCGATAAGTTTCCTTAAAGCAGTGGTTCCCAACCTTTTTGGCTGGCGGGTGCCAGCCAAAGGACCATTGCGGCGGTGGAGCACCCGCTGAAATGCTGCCGAATTTTGGTGGCATTTCGGCAGGGATGCCTCTCAATGACATCACTTGTCAGCGACAAGCATCGTCATCGAGAGACGTCCCCGCCGAAATGCTGCTGAAATTCGGTGGCATTTCAGCGGGTGCTATCCCACGAGTCAGGATGCAGGTGCATTAAGATGCCCCCGCGGGTGCCATGGTGCCCATGGGCACCGCGTTAGGGACCACTGCCTTAAAGACTTAAAAAAATAGACACAATATGTGAGGTGAAGAAACTATAAAGAAATTGAGAATGGAAATCAGACAACTTTCCCTTTTTCATGCTTGCATGTGTAGTTTTCCCCAGTGGGATAAGACCTTGTCTTACACTAGGATTTTTCAGACTCATAATTTGTAGAGAATGCAGCTTTGCCCACTGTAGCTCTAATGTAGACATAACTCTGGCATTTTATCACTGTATAGTCTAACCCTGCAGGCCTGAACCTATCTGAGTCTTGTCTGCATTAGCCTTTCTTCTCAGTTCCTGCCTCTCTGCATTTACAAACAGGTTATATCCTTCAAAGTGAGGGGCCCAATGTTTTAAAATACTTGCTGTAGTAGCATGATTAAGCATATACTATGTGGGTATCAAAAGGAAACATCTGATTTGTTTAAATCTGGTCAGATCTGAGTTCAGATTCTGCTTGTGAATATATTAGCAATTTAGCAAGAAATATCTGTAAATTATCTATATTGTGTATATGGATATTTTTTATTTTATGTTTTTATCAGATGGGATTTGGGAATAGTTGGGGAAGGGGATTGAAATTTTATAGATTAATAGTTTTTTATTAACCCAACTTGTGTATCATATGACACCATGTCAGTTACTATTTAAAATACTAATAAAATAGGAGGTGAATAAGTATTATTTTAGGTCACAAGCTTGTCATAGTCAATATAATGGCTGTCACTGAGCTTTGTAATAAAAAGCCATTGCTCTGCAGGTTGAAAGAGTAACCAAGGAACCCATACCTCATGTCATAGTATAAGATTATTTTTGCCCACTGGAAATTACTTTCTTCAAACCAAATGCAAGACTTTTCTCTGAAAGCTTACATAAGTTGTATTTTAACCTTTACAAATGCCTTTTTGACCTAAATGTTCTTACGCTTTTTTATTCTGTTTCTGGTCACATCGCCATGAGACCGTCTAAGCTAACAGCAGAGCTCCAGCGATATTAGTAATATCCATTTCAGATAAATGTGAGTGAATACGTCTCTCACATTCATTGAACAATTTAGTTTTTACAAAGAAAGAGAACTTTTTCTGGGCAGCTCTTGATGCCCTTGAGAGTAATTTGTCTCATTTTTCTTAATTCTTTTCAGTGATTTCATTTCTTTTGACAAAGCCGGTGTGGGGGTGGGGAAAGATGGAGAAACTAGAGAAAAGTAAGGACTGAAGAGAGAGAAATAAAGCAGGGGAAGAGAATCACAGAAACCCAAAGGCAAGTGTGCGCGACACAGGAACTAGTTGGGACAGAAACAGAATCAAAGAGGGATGAATGACAGAGTAGGAAATGAAACAAAGGCCTAGAATAAAGAAAGGGTGGGGGGACATGAAACAGATGTGACTGACACAGAACAATGCAATTTAGAAGCTACTGTGATTAACAGAATTTATGAAATAATTCCTCCCTTTGCCCCCCTCCTTAACATATAATAGATCTTTTGAACTCATAGCATTTAAAAAAAATATTAGAGAACATCCTACCAGACATAATGGACAGAAAACCCTGATTATATACATTATAGGATTGCTGCTCTCTGATGATGACATTTCTCTTTATGAATTTTCTAAGTGCTTTAGGTGAGAGAAATAGGCAAATGCCCCAGTGGCATTCTCTTGGCTCCACTCAGGATTAAAGGTAAATGTGAGGGTCATAATAAAGATGAACCATCATGTGTTATAGGTGCACAATACTCATTTTTATATTGATTATTGTATTAAATAGTGTTAAACACAAACTATTTTATATACTTAAATAATTCAATTTTATGAACATCCTCATATACCAAAAGGTTGCAGAAAATTACTTTACATATTAAGAAAGGGATGTAAGTAGTGCATAAACAGGACAAAAGATTTCTATAGAACATGGAAAACATTTTTTTTTAGTATTATGATAGGGTGGGGAGTATAACTATAGTAAATCATGGAGTCTGTTTATATACTGTGTGTTGAAGGGAATGGACTGAGGCTGTACTAGTTTGGACTTGCACAAGAGAAGGCTATTATGCAGCCATCCAGACAAAAGGGTTTGACACCTTGTTGAAAGGCTTGTCTACACTTAAACTGCCGCAGCTGTGCCGCTGTAGCACTTCAGTGAAGATACTATCCACACTGATGGGAGGGCTTCTCCCATCAGCATAAGTGGGGCCCTATTAAATTAATGGTCCATTTTGGTAAATTTCACAATCATAGCATTTTAAAAATCTTGAATTTCACAGTTTTAGATATTTAAATCTTAAATTACATGGTGTTAAATCTTAAAACCATGAGAGTCCTGACCCAAAAGAGAGTCACAGGGTGTGTGTGTGTCACAAAGCTGTTATAGGATGTTGCAGTATTGCCACCCTTACTTCTGCACTGCCTTCAGAGCTGGGTGGCTGGAGAGTGGCGACTGCTGGCCAGGAACCCAGCTCTGAAGGCAGTACCACTGACAGCAGCAGAGAAGTAAGGCTTGCAATACCATACCATGTCACCCTTACTTCTGTGCTGCTGCTAATAGCGGTGATGCTTTTAAAGCTGAGTGGCTGGAGAGTGGTGGCTGCTGGGAGGGCATCCAGTTCTGAAGGCAATGCCGCTGCGGCCAGCAGTAGCAAAGAAGTAAGGGTGGTGCTGCCTTCTGGGTTGGGTGCCTTGCTAGCAGCCACTGCTCCCTGACTGTCCAACTCTGAAGGCAGTGCAGAAGTAAGGGTGGCTATACTCCAACACTGTATAATAGCCAGACTTCATGGGAGAGACCAGATTTCATGATCCATGTCATATTTTTCATGGCTGTGAATTTGTTAGGGCCCTAGGCATAGGTAATCTACCTCCCCAAGAGGGGTTAGCTAGGTCAAAGGAGAATTCTCCCATTGACCTAGTGCTGTCTACACCAGGCGTTAGGTTGATTTAACTGCATTTCTCAAAGGGTGTGGATTTTTCAGTTATACCGACCTAATTTCGTACAGGCATAAGAACCATCAAGCATATAAACTTTGATTCTGAACTACTGGCCCACCCATATGGAACAATGACATTTCTACACAGGGAAGGGAGGTTTAATCATGACTAGTGGATCTGTATCTTCCCCATTTAAGCACATAGTACAGAGATGGAGGCCCCATTTAAGAGCTGGTTCTGCTCTGCCCACCATAGCCACTTATAACAACATGCAGGACGAGAGGGCTGGGAGGACTCTGCCCAGCCTGAAATACTGGTGAACCACAAATTCACAGAAAGGATGGTGTGTTTTAGGACATTTGTTATTTTCAAAGACCTGTAACGCTTGAGTGGTTTTAAGTATAAAGTTCCTGCAATTAATAAATTTCTCTCCTAAACCTGTGTTCCTTGTTTTCCTACTGTGTTGTCTCTCAATAGATTAAATGAGCCCAGAGAGCCCACAACCAAGATGCAGCTCCAAGGAAGTGTGTGTAAGTGACGTTAGGGAAAGGGGTATAGGAAGGCTTCAGACACTGGTTTCAGTGCCTAGGGACACCAATGTCCAGCCTCACGTACCCCAAAGAGGGGCATCAGACAAGGAGCCCAGGAGTTTTTCCTAGAGTCCCTGAGCTAGAAACAGTGACTAGACCCTACCCAATTGGTTTGGAAGCACGTGGGACTGAGTGACTGGGTCCACTTGCAACAGACTGGTGATCATAGAGTGAGTTACAGGGCTAGTTGTGTGTAACACCTATGAACAGCACTAACACAGATTCATATGTGCATTATTCACATTATACATATGCACAAATACATATTATATGAGAGTAAGCAAAACAGATGGATATAGATGTGACCTGCAAGGTCTTGGCAGGATCATTCTCTGTTAGGGCACGTCTTCGCTACAGAGCTAAATCGGCATCGATTTGGAGGGTCTGGTGAAGGCATGCTAAATCAATGAGAAAGCGCTCTCCTGTCAATTTGTATACTCCACCACCCAAGAAGAGTACTGTAAGTCAGCGGGGGAGCGTCTCCCGTCAACACAGCACAGTGGATTTCAGTTATATTATTCATGTAACTGTTCTTCTGTTCTGTTCTGACTTCATTTAGCTAATCTCGCTGTGTTTTTAATGATAAATCAAAGATTTTCCATATGTGAGAGACAAACTTCTGTATTAAGTATATGTCAGGAATGTCATATATGCAGAGGGGAAGTTATTCTCAAGGCAAATGATCATTTTGATGATAGAATGATAAGAATAATGTAATTAAATTAGTTTTCATACTGATGATTGCATAACCACATTTTCCCACTGTTCCTTCCACCCATATGCTTCGTTTCCATCTGAATTTATCTCATTAAGATACTGTGTCTAGTGTTCAGTGTAAATAGTACTGAAGAACAGGACCAGGCACCATGTGAATGAGGTTTGACTCAGCTGAAGAAGTGGGAGCATGCTGAAGGAGAAGAGTGTGTGAAAACATATGTTGTTTGTACCTGAAGATTTGAAATGGAAAAGAATGTGAACAGAAGATGGGTGAAGATCAAGGTGAACAAGCAGGATCAAAGGGAACAGAAAAAAATAAAAAGGGAAATGAAAGAGAAACAAACAAAGGAAAGAAGGAAAAAAGGATAAGAAGGTGGTGGATATAAAGGAATCTGACAACAGTAGCTGAATATGTAAAATGGGGCTTTAATTGAGACAGAATTTAATTATGCATACTTTTTATAAATAGCCAACAATTCTGAAGCAGTGTGGGCCGAACAGCCTATTGAATTTAATTTGTAGAATGAAAATTATGTATCATATCTAAAGCATTTTACAACAGTAGTATACTGAAAAGTATGTGAGAATCAAAAAGGGACCAGAGAAACATATAAGATGCTGGGGGACTAGAGAGCTAAGGGAACTGGTAATAGGGTAGTGAGACTCAGCTCTTTGTCTAGGCTGAATTTTAGATACTATCATCTGCTCTTTGTTCAGTGGTCTGTGTGAAATAAATTGGTGGCCTCCGTACAGTTTCCAAAGGACAATGGGACTCTATGCATACTTTAAATTATGCACGTTTAAGTACTTTTTTGGATTGGGGCCCAAGGGTGAGAGTCTGTGCTTGCCTTTAAGAGGCATAGCATAGAACTTGCACATGAGTGGGAGCAAGGGCTAAGATGACTTTGAACCATCCCAATCCTGACTAAAACCCTGGGATCTGTGTTACTGCATCTGCCCAGGGCTACACTATAGGCTACAGCACCACTCAGAATTTCAGCAGCATTGTGTGCTGTGGCTCTGCCCCAACCCACTCTTCTTATCCCCAGTCCTGTCCCTGACACAACCCCTATACTGTCCAGGACTTGCAGGCTGGTCCTTGGAGGCCAGCCTTACAGCTGTCTACTGCAGTTCTTGTATAAAAGCAATCATTCTCAACCCACAACCAGCTCTTTTAGGGCCTCTTTATGCTTCTCTGGCACTCTTACATGGTGTAAAGGATCTCATTCCTTTAATCTATTTAGATGTACATTTTTTAAATAAATGGTTAGGATTACAAAACTTTAAATTACAATTGTGGGTGGTCATAAGGAGCAAATTTGGGTCTTAACTCAGTCCCTAGTTGACATAAGCTGGCTTGCTATGGAGGCAGTCTGCTCAGACCCTGGAAAGAGGGTGCACCATACATTTTTAGAAGCTGTATTGAACCAAGAGCATTGCTCATGAGGAATCATTTGCTTGATCCAAGGCCTTGAAAGAAGCAAATTCTGAAGGATCCAGCATGACCTTTTACTAATCCTGAACATATTCCAACCAGAAACCAAACCAGTTTTTTGCCTTCAGACCTGCACTATCAAAGACAAAAAGACCACTGTCCGAAACATTAAAAAGATTGCTCTAGATCAGAGGTAGGCAACCTAATGGCACGTGTGCCAAAGGCAGCACGTGAGATGATTTTCAGTGGCACTCTCACTGCCCGGGTCCTGGCCACTGGTCCGGGGGGCTCTGCATTTTAATTTAATTTTTAATGAAGCTTCTTAAACATTTTAAAAACCATATTTACTTTACATACATCAATAGTTTAGTTATATATTCTAGACTTATAGAAAGAGACCTTCTAAAAACGTTAACATGTATTACTGGCACACAAAACCTTAAATTAGAATGAATAAATGAAGACTCGGCACACCACTTCTGCAAGGTTGCTGACCTCTGCTCTAGATGACTCACAGCATTGGACAGCTCCTTGTAACAGGGATAATGAGATTTCAAATTTCAAGGTCTGTTTTCCAGTCCAATGATCATCAACAATTCTTGGATCTATTTGTTTTGATATCTGTATCACTGTTATATTACTTTTTATGATATTTTCTTTAAGTCTACTTAGGATAAGGTAATTAGTGATACTGTATAAACAGCATACATGCTCTAGCCATCCATGGATTTAAAATTCACATCTTCTGCGCACTGACCTATAATATAAATATACAATTATTCAGAAAGACTAGTCTCCATGCCTTTTATGGAGGGCACTAATTCAGGGTCTTAAATACCCCCCCAAAACAGTTTCTTTTATTTGTCCTCTTCACTTTCCTTATCTGTGATCCAGCTATGCTAAGGAATTTTTTAAAAAACTTCCCACCATTGCTAAAACCAGTTCAACTCTACTATGTTAGCGACATTAAGAACCATAGCCTAGGCAGGTCACTGCTACCATTTTTAACCATTGTTTCAGATAAATTTGCTCTGAACAGTGTTTCATAATACATAATTAAAAAAATTATCACCCCATCTACTCTCAATGGTGTTATAAGAAATGTTAAAATTTCCCTGTTGCAGACAGGGCCCTTGTCTTTCCATAGTGATCTATTCTTGGTTTGCTACTGTGAGACAACAATAACAAAAAGATGGCACTTACATCTTACTCTCAACATGGTGAGATCTGAGATAGTATATTTGTCTTCACTACCCCTTCAAAAGGGGAAGGGGTATCATAGCTCACTTGAGATTTTACCATGTGTATTGTGACAGTTCCCCTCACTTATACGGTCTATAAACATAGTACCTGGACTTCATGAACTTCTTTTGATGTACATCCTGGCAAACTAATATAGCCTTGGAGAAAAAATCCATTTTAACCACCAAAGAGACAGACTAATTTAATTGTTTCAGTTATTGGAAAAATAATTAGTAGCTACATTTGTATCATTTTATTTTCCTGCTTTAAACAAAAAACATATAGATGATTATACAGTATATGCTATGCTGGTTACTCATCTGCATCTATTAAAGCCACCAATCAAATCTCTACAGTGACCAAATATTCTTCACCTTCATTTTGAAATTAAAACCACTAAAACCATAGAGTGCCTTATGCTGAAGGACTAACTGTCCTTAGAACAAGTTTTGGCCTTTGGATGTAAACACAGCTCCCTGTTGACTTCCAAGTAGGGTGACCAGATGTCCCGATTTTATAGGGACAGTCCTGATTTTTGGGTCTTTTTCTTATATAGGCTCCTATTGCCCCCATCCCGATTTTTCACATTTGCTATCTGGTCACCCTACTTCCAAGGGAGTCTTACTATGGCCGGCTCCAGGTTTTCTGCTGTCTCAAGTGGAAATAAAAAAGAAAAAAGAAGCCACGGCAGCAAGATCGTGCCTCTCCACTCGTCAGCAATTCGGCAGCAGGTCCTTCATTCTGACAGGGACTGAGGGACCTGCCACCAAATTGCCACCGAAGACTCAGACGTGCTGCCCTAGTAGTGGCCAGAGGGCCGCCCCTTGATATTGGCTGCCCCAAACACCTGCTTCCTTAGCTGGTGCCTGGAGCCGGCCCTGAGTCTTACCCAGACACCCATAGATGAAGTTTAGTCTACAGTCAGATTTAGGATTACAATGGTTCCTCTGAATTACAAAACATAACTGGGCATATACCCCAGTTTAACATCATGTGGAAGGGGGTCAATACGTTTCACCTTGCTCCTGGGTGAATTACATTGGATTCCTTAACAGCTTTGTTTTTAAAAGAGGCTTTCCATCTTGTATGATTATGCATTAATTTTAAACATTTTGATAGCAATTTTTTCCAGAGGTAACAAGGCAAACAAGGAAAAACTAACAGTGCCTCCCTTCCCAATCTGCTTCTTTCAAGAATGTTAAAGAATAACCTAAGGAAGTTTAAATAGTTTATTCTCTTAATGATTTCCTGGGTGGTTTTCTGCAGGCCACATTACTGGAAATTTTTCCCAGTGTGGAGCAAGTTTCAAGAGTCAGGATGGGGACCCAGTCCTGCAAAAACATGTTCACGTAAATTAGACTACTCACAATACATAAAGTTAAGCATCTGCATAAGAATGAATGATCAGGGTCTGTGTTTGTAAATTTGGCCCTAGGGGAAACTCAATGCCTAAACTGAGGCACTCTAGCTTTCCTTTCACAAATGTTACTATAGACATTTCTCTGTACTGCAGAATGTGGTACTGGAGAAAAGAAAAGAGAAGAGAAAATTAAAAGAATTGAGGTCCAATGTGCCAGCCACATAAAATTAGGCACAGCTCCACATGTATTTTTAAAAGCACAACACACATTAATCTCTGTCTCCCCACTTTTAAAAAGCAGAATATTAAAGTGAAAAACCTTTTTCTAATTCTAATTAACCAAATGTTCAAAATTATTCAAATATTTCAAAAATCAAACCTTTTCCTCTCTGGTTTTATTTGTAGGAAGTAGGGAACAAACCATTATGAAATTATAGAATTTAATAGCGATGGAACTAGTTGAGGCAGAGGATCTAAGGTGTGTCTGTAAAATAAAAAATGAATGAGTAATTTCATGCCAACATCACAGAGGGAAAAAAAAAACCTATAATCTCTGATGAGAGGTGCTGTAGAGAAAATTATTCTCTCGCTCTCAATCAAAAGGCAAGTACAGAAGCATGTGCTTCCAGCAAGCGAGAAGGTCATCAGGCTGTAGTGGGCCAACACAAAGGAAGAAGTTGAAAGAACAAACAGGCAATGAGAGTTGGCAGAAGAGTTGCCCTAAGTAATATATTTCTATAGAAAATTAAGGCTGCGACTCGCACTTCCAGAAATGGGGGAAAGCTATGGTTAGTGCTGCCTGGGCTTTACTCTCTGCACTCCAAAATGGCCTCTTGTGGAAGACAGCACAGATGGATAAAAAAAGTTTGTTCTAAACCACTTTGAGTCAAGGAGATACAGGTGCATGTATCTTTGCTAACCTCACCGTGTCTCCTTAGAGTTACTGCAGCTCCTAGCCAAGTTGGCCTTAAGTCCTGCTATATAATGTAAGGGTGTGAGTGGAGCTCCTAACTGCAGTCAGGAAGCAAAGTGAGAACATCAGTCAGGGGCCTCTATAGGTTAAACAACAAAGATATTACTCCACCCACCCCATTAAGAAACTGGCCTTTCTCTCATCTCAGAAATGATTGTAAGGTGGGAAGGGGGAGAAAACATGAAGCCATAATGGAACATGAATGTTACAAATGGAACATGTGTGCAAATAGCTTTGTAAGTATTTAAATGCACAATTTGGAAGTTCATTAGATGCAATATCTTTTTGGTAAGTATTGCTTCCGCTATAGACTTTGAGTATGGTTTTATTGAGATGATTAGTGTTAACGTATCCTAAAATTGATCTTACTGGGAAGGTACCTATTCCCTAACAAGGAGGTAGTCAGCTCAGCTGGAAATACAAGCTTGTATCAGAGGGGTAGCCGTGTTAGTCTGGATCTGTAAAAGCAGCAAAGAATCCTGGGGCACCTTATAGACTAACAGACGAATTGGAGCATTAGCTTTCGTGGGTGAATACCCACTTCGTCAGATGCATGTAGTGGAAATTTCCAGGGGCAGGTATATATATGCAGGCAAGCTATAGATAATGCGGTTAGTTAAGTCCGGGAGGATGAGGCCCTGTTCTAGCAGTTGAGGTGTGAAAACCAAGGGAGGAGAAACTGGTTTTGTAGTTGGCAAGCCATTCACAGTCTTTGTTTAATCCTGAGCTGATGGTGTCAAATTTGCAGATGAACTGAAGCTCAGCAGTTTCTCTTTGAAGTCTGGTCCTGAAGTTTTTTTGCTGCAGGATGGCCACCTTAAGGTCTGCTATAGTGTGGCCAGGAAGGCTGAAGTGTTCTCCTACAGGTTTTTGTATATTGCCATTCCTAATATCTGATTTGTGTCCATTTATCCTTTTCCGTAGCGACTGTCCAGTTTGGCCAATGTACATAGCAGAGGGGCATTGCTGGCATATGATGGCATATATTACATTGGTGGACATGCTGGTGAATGAACCGGTGATGGTATGGCTGATCTGGTTAGGTCCTGTGATGGTGTCGCTGGTGTAGATATGTGGGCAGAGTTGGCATTGAGGTTTGTTGCATGGATTGGTTCCTGAGCTAGAGTTACTATGGTGCGGTGTGCAGTTACTGATGAGAATATGTTTCAGGTTGGCAGGTTGCCTGTGGGCGAGGACTGGCCTGCCACCCAAGGCCTTGTTGTAGTTGTTTTCAAAGCAATCAAAAGCAAAGTATGTCTTTGGATTCCTTCATGTATTTGTTAATTTTATCTTGAAGTGCTGCAAATCACGCTGTGCCAGTCCTTTAGAATCTAAAATCTAAAGGTTTATTCGTAAAAGGAAAAAGATATAGATGAGAGCTAGAATTGGCCAAATGGAATCAATTACATACAGTAATGGCAAAGTTCTTGGTTCAGGCTTGTAGCAGTGATAGAATAAACTGCAAGTTCAAATCAAGTCTCTGGAGTACATCCACAGCTGGGATGGGTCGTCAGTCCTTTGTGTAAAGCTTCTGTTTGTAGCAAAGTCCCTACAGAGGTATGAAGCAGGATTTAAGACCTTAAAGGCCTCATCCTCCCTGATTGAACTAACCTCATTGTCTCTAGCTTGCCTGCATATATATACCTGCCCCTGGAAATTTCCACTACATGCATCTGACGAAGTGGGTATTCACCCACGAAAGCTCATGCTCCAAAACGTCTGTTAGTCTATAAGGTGCCACAGGATTCTTTGCTGCTTTTACTAGCTTGTATGTTTACCTTTACTCTGGATTTAATCATAGCAATGAAAAGATGCAGTATACCTCCAAACTTTATTTGCAATATAAATGAAAAAGTACCTCTTAATAGTCTTATTTAATGGGTTGTCATCTCAAGATAAAGAAATGCATCTTGTTAGTTATGAATACTTTCTAACTGCTCAGTAAATGGGCAATTCTGGCAACTGGTCATGAGTTTAAATGGACTGTCTCATGTATCACTGCTGACTCAGTTTCAAAGTATAGTAAATTTGATATTCCATTTTATTCATAACTGAAAAATTTAAACAACTGTTTATACAATAACAATTTGTAATATGAACGCAAACAGAATTTGATTTAAATCATAACTGGGAAACCACTGTATACAAAATAAATACATAAAACAATTATGAATTTATTATGTATTATAATTATACCAGTAATTTATAAAAAAAATCTATATACATAAATAATTTAGAAATAATATGTAGCCTTTACAAAATAAATCATTTGGGAAGTTGTTCCAGTCACTGCATCTCACCTTCATCTGGAGTTTCTCCTTGACCCTGCATAAGCTTTCTGGAATAATAAATACACCCCTTTAAGGGGGAGAGTTTTAAAACAAATAGCCACTGCCAAATAATTTATCATATGTAACCACTGGTCTCCATCCTTAATTACTAGCGCTTCATTTGGTTGCTTGCTTTATAGATATTAAGCCTAATGCCTATTCCCTATATATTCCTTTTCATGAGCCTTGTTTCATCTTGTATTCACAGTTTTAACACGTCTGTCTCTTTTTTGGTGAAGGAAAGCACTTCTACAGTACTTAGCCTATGAGATCTTGTGGCAGAGAAAACCTTATCTAATTCTTGGCATGAGACATACAGGAGAAGTCCTTATTTGATTCAGGATCAATTGAAAGTAATTGGTACTTACTTGCATAGGATAAGAGCAATACTTAGTTTTGTATTATGATATACATTACAGTTGCCTTTTTCCTAATTTTTAAAAAAGCAACATTTTAGTAGCAATTTTTCCAGGAACTGAAACAATTAGAACTAATAGTCTGTCTTTTTGTGGTTTCACCTAGTTTCTTCAAGGTCATAATTTAATCGGGGCAAAACGGTCTGCAAAACATTTACCAAGAAACCATTCCATTTTAAAAATTCACTTTGGCTTCTAAAAGAAAAAAGAAAAAGCTACATACTTTTAGTGTATGAACAAGACCCTCAGTCGTCTCACTGAGAATAGTTAGTAGCACTTGGTCAAATGGTATCAATTGCACTGGTGCAATTCTATTGAAGTAAACTGCGCTGCAGTGGGGTAACAGCAGGAAACTTAAAAGGAAACTTCTAAAGTAAACACAAAGCTGATAGGTATAGCTATAAGCAGCTATGAGATCCTATTGTCTGTTTAGATTTTGGATTCTAGTTTTTAAAAAGTCTACTAAGAAGGTCAAATCCGCTCAGTTCTTATGGAGTGGGCCTAGTGGCATCAGTAAAGTGCAACCACTTTGGACCCAGATGGTTTTGTTGCATCAGAGGGTTTAGCTTAGCAGAGAATGAGACTGATTAAAAATACAATATGTGTTTCATACCCATATGGCCATATTCTGCTACCCTTCCTCATGCTGAGTAGTATTTCAGTCCACAGGTAACCACATTGACAATCAATGGGACTACACAAGGTGAGCAAGGATGGCTGAATCTGGCCCTATATAATTTTTAAGGGGAAGAGTCTCATTGATTACATACAGAGACAACTCAGTAAGAACCTCTCCCCCTGACACCTTCTTATACTCTTACGTCAGTGATTAAGATCTTAGATCTATGTAACTGAGCCAGTACTGAATGCTAGGTGATAATTTACCTCTTCTATAGGCCAGCAACAAATTACTACCCCTTTACCCCAGGGAGGAAAGAGAAAGCAGGGAAGGAGTTATGACTCAGAGGAGTATCTCTACAGCCCTCCTGGGGCTATTCCTGGATTGGTGCTGCTAACACCTTTTGCTCAGGGTTGTCTCAACTTCCAGCCTAACCCATAATGTCCAATGTGGGTCAGACTGTGAACTCTTTAGTCCCATTGGGGACTTCAGTGGGATTACATATATGAATAGCTGCTCACCAATGGGAGGTTCATAATCAGGCATCCCTACTAATGTAAATCTGTTTGCTCCGTAATGTGATTACCTAGAAAATCAGTCCATTTATAGAAATCTGTACATTTAAAAACATCCCAACATTTCCGTTTTTCAAGAGGACTAGGAAAAAGTTTCTGTTTAAAGTGTGGTTGTCTCTTGGTTAAAAAGGAATGTTCCTTTCTCAGTTTTGTAGCTCTTACATTCAGTAGCAATTGCACAGGGAATAGTAACACTTAGACTATCACTCAATCTGTGCAATGGGAGTTTTAGGTCAGAAGAAGTGCACTTCTCATTCTTCCTGTGGATGAGATAAGATCTATAATCAGTTAATGAAACATTTTTATGAATCATGGATAGGATATTTCAGTCAAATGCATCTGAAACAGAATGGAGTAGTATGGCTTTAAAAGAAAGCCAGTCACAAACTTACTATGTTGTAATGAACATAAAACCAGGCTTTATGTTTAAAGCATTCACTGGGTTATATTTGGATGAGTGTCAAAGCCAGGTTAATGGATTATTTCTCAGAATGTAGATTTTCCAAGAGACAAAGCAATGTTTTAATTCTATAAAAAAGTCTCCTTACCAAAAAGTTTGTGATAATACAAATCATTTTCTCATATAAGCATAAAGGAAGGTGTTTGTTATACAAATTAAACGAGCACATTGAAGCAGGAAAGTAATTGGTTATGGGAGGTCAATGGCTTTTTAACAAAAATCTATCCCACTTGTCCTTTCATCAAATAATTCAATTGTAATTAATGCAATTATTCCATTTATCTCAATTTATTCTCAACCACATTTCTGTAATAATATAAGTTTTTGCAAACAGTGATTAAATATGTTTATTGGCTGTACTCATAAAGATTCTAAATAGGCATCTCCCTTTAACTGATCACCATTTAAAGTATATCAGATATTAATTTCACAAAAAATAAAGGAATGATGGGAAAAATAGATTAAAATACATAAGAAATTTGATTAAAATAATTAAAGTCTTTCACACAATTGCAAGAATATCAGTTATGTTTTTCTATTTTCTTACATTGTACTGATGATACTATTTGCAAAATTGTAAGAAATAAAAACAATTTAAACTAGATTTATCTTCAATTCAGGACTGTGTAAGGAAATTACAAGATAATCAGATCTCCATTAAAAACAAATAGGTATATACATTTTCCTAAAGAACTACATGGCAATATTGACAATATGAAGTTATACTGGGAAAATGAAATGAACCAGCAAGTCTCTCCTGAGGATTGGAATGATCACTAAGAACTGTGAGAATTCTTTCCACAGAGATGATACTAACAGAAAATTTTTATTAGTTGTTTTCAAACACTAGTCTTAAGAAATAAAATAATCGCAAAATGATTAAAGGAATGCTATGGTATAAGAAGCCACCTTCAAATCTTCTAGGAATGTTCCAACTGACAGACTTATTTTCTGACGTTAGAAAATTTATATAAATTAAATACAAAATTAATACCGTAGAAAATTAAAATAAATTATCCCCCACCTACTATTGTCATAGCTAGGGCATCTTCCTCCATAATATTTACACCTTTCTAACATTTATAGACTTAAGTCACCCTCCTTAGTCATGCATCAGTGGTTCTGTTCATTCGATTCTAAAAGAAATTCCCAAAGACGTTTTTGGACAATTGTTCATCCTTCCTATCCTGGAGTCCCTCAGATTTCTACTAACACAGAGAAGGCCACTAGAGGAATACAGAGACAATTTGGGCTTCAGTATCATCAGTATACTGATAACCTCCACTTTGCCACCTCCTTCTCCCTCATATCAGACCAGATGGGGAGATTTCTTGGCTGTTGCAGTACTTGGACAAAATAAAAGCATGGACAAGAGTGAGCTGGCTGAAACTCTGTCTAGATAAGAAGTGATGCTATTTGGTTGGGAGATCATAAAGGTCATAGCAAGTGCATTTGCCCCTGTGATTGGAGTGCACCTACCTTACCAGTAAAAATCTCTGCAAACAGAAGTTATTTCTGGAGCTACATTTACACCGGAAAATCAGGCAGCATTATTAGCCCCACATTCCTTTTACTCTGATAAGTTTTGTAAGATGTTGTAAGTTATTGTGGCCGCCCCATATTGAACCATGCTTTGGGACCTCTATATTGGTTATCTGTAATGGGAACTACATAGGGTTAACTTCAAAAGTTATTCAGATTAAGCTAATGTAGAACACGGCTAGCCCTCAAACTAATAATGATAGCAGTTGGAAGTCTAAGGAATTTAGTATTTAGTGCTCAACTGCCATTGAAAGTCAATGGGAGTCGGGAACCTAATTCCCTTAGGCCTGTTTGAAAATCCCAGCCAGCACCATTTAACATTGGCTTCAGGTTAGACGCTGTTCAAGACAGAGAAGAAGACATGGTCTTTGGCCTAATGAACTTACAGCCTAAACAGATAAAGCAATGCAATGAACATACAGGCTAAATAGGTCAATCAAAACACAAAAAAAAATCACATTAGGAGGACAGGGGAATGTTTCTATAGTTGAGTACTTCTTTCTTGTCGTCATCTTTAAATTATATACACAAACAGATAAGTCATAATTTTACATTGATGTGCTTTGTAGAATAAGCGAATTTTGAGGGTGGATTTGAAAAAGAGGAGATGTCGAGCATTTGCTGCACTGAGATAGGGAGCACGTTCCAGGAGAGGGCATGTGTTTTATCTAGGAGGAGCTGACCTCCAAAGGCTACACTGATTCCCATTTCATATTCAGGTGCAATTCATAATATCGATTCTGGTCTGTAACATGGTTTGGGTCCTAGTTTTTCTCAGAGAGACCCTCTGGGTGCTTCTACTAACAACCTCGGTATTCAAAATCTGTGGGACAGGAGACCAGGAGTTTATAGGGGGGAGTTCTAATATCCAGAATTAAATCCTGCTGCTGTCTGACCAAAGTTGGAGTTTGTTGACCTCAGCAACAGCATAGATCTTACCCATTTACTCAGACTTTTGCTGAAGCATTCTTGTGGGATAAACTGAGGCCATGTTTTGGGAGAGTTCAACTGAATTACAAGTGTTATACATGCACAATTTAAGAGACAAACATTTAGAGATCTCAAAATAAGTGAAAATAAGGCAACATCCCACTATGCAATATGGCGCTTGTTATAAAAGAAATACAACAAATACAAAGATATGTCTATGAAATATGCACAGATATTTGAAGTGTTTTTAAAAATTATGTTATGCTAACTATCATTCTCCCACATGAGCACTACATATGTTAATCAAAAGCTTTACATTGTTCTCTTTACTCATTCATTATTCAACAAAAACTTCCACTGGGTCAAGTTCTGGTCTCAGTAAAGTCAATGGAGTTTTACAGAACTTGTTCCCTTAAGTGTGCCTATTAACCTAAAAAAATCTGTAATGCAATCAGATTTTTAAACTGTATTGGCATTTTTCATGTAATACTAACATTATTTAAGTTACTTTTAAAATGTGTTGGAATTATATAAGAAAACATTCTATGTTTATTTTCAGTACTTCTATATTTTTGTTTTGCTACTAAAGATTTTAATTTGAATTAAAATAGAAGCAATTTTTTTTCAGCATCATGATTCTTGTTTTAATTTAACAAAGTACTTACAGAGGTGGCTAAGGCTGCTTACCCCCCAGATATGTATGTGTGTGAAGATCAGTAGTTTAGCAAAATTATTATATTTTTAAGTGACTGCTTTAGTATTTTGTCCTCTATTTCTTTCTGTGCAGCCAAGGACCATTTTGTCATTATAAGCTGCTTTATAGAGGGTGCTAACTAATTTTTTCTCATTGTGTCCAGTAATAAGCTGTAACATTGGTAGATTTTTAATAGCATTTTTGCTCCACCAGCATATGGCTGTTGTACTAACATTCTAGGGAATGAAATTTGTGTACACATTTGAGAGAGAGAGAGAAGAAGAAAAAGAATATACAACTTGCACCCAGCATTTGAACTGGACATGCCATATCTACACACTTCTCATCGCTTCAAGCTGAAAAGAAGTTAAGTGCATTTTCCTCAAGCAGTTCACGAGGTGCTAAATCTCTAAAGAGCAGAGACATTACACCTCAAGAAAAGGTAGTTGGTCGACAAGTTCAAAGCACAAAACTGAATACGTGTCTGATCTCTCGAGTGCTGGTACTCTCCATCAATTCCTAATCAGATCAATGGAAGTTAAGGATACTCAACTCTTCTGAGGATGTTCGTCTCACAGGATGGATCTCAATGCCTAATTGATACATGAAATTTCATAATCCTCCAATGCAGAGATTAAAAATAGTCTTGGTATAGCCCAACACCTAAATAAATACTTTGCCTCAGATTTTAAATAAGGATAATAAGGAGCTAGGGAGCAGTAGTGGGGTGGCTAATGAGAGCACAGATATGTAAACAGAAATTACTACATCTGAGGTGGAAGCCAAATTCAAACAGGTTAATGGAACCAAACTGGAGAGCCTAGATAATCTCCATCCATGAATATTAAAAGGACTGGCACGTGAAATTACAAGCCCAATAGCAAGGATTTTTAATGAATCTGTAAACTACAGAATATAGTGTATAGAATATAGAATATACCCTCTGACTAGAGAATTACAAATATAGTACCTATAATTAAGAAAGAAAAAAGTGATTCAGGAGACTACAGGCCCATTAGTTTGACCTCAAAATGTATGCAAGGTTCTAGAACAAGTTTTGAAAGAGAGAGCAGATAAGGATATAGATGTAAACAGTATTTGGGATAAAATGCAACATGGGTTTGCAAAAGGTAGATTGTGCCAGATCAATCATATCTCTTTCTTTAAGAAGACAACTGATTTTCTAGATAAAGGAAATGAAGTAGATCTAATCTACCTAGATTTCAGTATAGTATTTGATATAGTCCCACATGGGAAATTATTAGCTAAATTGGAGAAGATGGGACTCAGTCTTCACAGACAAGGTCAGTTCCCAGACTGCTGCACTGGGCAGAACAGTATGGGGAGGAAGTAAGTAGCCCTCAGTGGTGAAAGAACAGGTTAAGAACTATTCAGAAAAACTGGACATGGACAAGTCCAGAGGTCCAGATCTAATGCATCCGAGGGTGCTGAGGGAGTTGGATGATGTGATTGCAGAGCCATTAGTCATTATCTTTGAAAACTTGTGGCCATTGGGGGAGGTCCTGGACAATTGGAAAAAGGCAAATATAGTTTCCATCTTTAAAAAAGGGAAGAAGGAGAATCCAGGGAGCTACAGACCAGTCAGCCTCACCCCAGACCCTGAAAAAATCATGGAGCAAGTCCTCAAGGAATCCGTTTTGAAGCACTTGGAGGAGAAGGTGGTGATCAGGAACAGGCAACATGGATTCACCAAGGGCAAAGTCATGCCTGACCAACCTGATTGCTTTCTATGATGAGATAGCTGGTGCTGTGGATATGGGGAAAGCGGTGGCCATGATATATCTTGACTTTAGCAAAGCTTTTGATATGGCCTCCCACAGTATTTTTGTCAGCAAGTTAAAAAAGTATGGATTGGATGGACGGACTATAAGGTGCATAAAAAGATGGCTAGATTGTCGGGCTCAACAGGTAGTGATCAACGTCTCGATGTCTAGTTGGCAGCTAGTATCAAGCAGAGTGCCCCAGGGGTCGGTCCTGGAGCCTTTTTTTTCAACATCTTCATTAATGATCTAGATGATGGGATGGATTGCACTCTCAGCAAGTTCGTGGATTACACTAAACTGGGGGGAGAGGTAGATATGCTGGAGAATAGGGATAGGGTCCAGAGCGAGCTAGACAAATTGGAGGATTGGGGCAAAAGAAATCTGATGAGGATCAACAAGAAGAAGTACAGATTCCTGCACTTAGGATGGAAGAGTCCCATGCACTGCTACAGGCTGGGACCAACTGGCTAAGCGGCAGTTCTGCAGAAAAGGACCTAGGGATTGCAGTGGATGAGAAGCTGGATATGAGTCAATAGTGTAACCTTGTTACCAAGAAGTCTAATGGCATATTGGGCTACATTAGTAGGAGAATTGCCAGCAGATGGAGGGAAGTGATTATTCCCCTCTATTTGTCAGTGGTGAGGCCACATCTGGAGTATTGTGTCCTGTTTGGGGCCCCTTAGTACAGAAAGGATGTGGACCAATTGGAGAGAATCCAATGGAGGGCAATGAAAATTATTAGGCATCTAGGGCACATGACTTATGAGGAGAGGCTGAGGGAACTGGTCTTATTTAGTCTGCAGAAGAGAAGAGTGAGGTGGGATTTGATAACAGCTATCTACCTAAAGGGGGATTCCAAAGAGGATGGTGCTAGGCTGTTCAGAGTGGTGGCAGATGATAGAACAAGGAGAAATAGTCTCAAGTTGCAGCAGGGGAGGTCTAGGTTGGATATTAGGAAACACTATTTCACATTGGAATGGGTTACCTGGGAAGGTGGTGTAATCTCCATCCTTAGAGATTTTTAATGCCCAGCTTGACAAAGCCCTGGTTCGGATGATTTAGTTGGGAATGGTCCTGCTTTGAGCAGGAAGGTTGGACTAGATGACCTATTGAGGTCTCTCCCAACACTAATCATCTATTATTCTATGACTTAATACAAGAATAGAAAGGTGGGTAAGGAACTAACTAATGAGGAGACAATGGATCATGCCGACAAGTGGACTGTCAGGCTGGAGGGAGGTTATTAGTGGAATTCCTCATTGATTAGTCTTGGAACCAATCTTATTTGACATTTTCATTAATGACCTGGGCAGAATTTGCAGATGACACAAAGTTGGGAGGTATTGCCAATAGAAAGGATGACTAGAACATCATACAAGAAGATTTGAACAACCTTGAAAACTGGAGTAAGAGAAATGGGATGAAATGTAATAGTGCAAAGTGCAAGGTCATACAGTTAGTGACCCAGAAGAATTTTTGCTATAAGCTGGGGATGTATCAGTTGGAAGCAACAGAGCAGGAGAAAGATCTGGGTATATTGGGTATATTGTTTGACACCGGAGGACTATGAACCACCAACGTGATGCGCCCATGAAAAAGGCAAATGCAATCCTTGGATGCATCAGGTGAGGTATTTCCAATAGAGACAGGGAAATGTTAGTACCATTATACAAGGAACTGGTGAGACCTCATCTGGAATACTGTGTGAAGTTCTGGTCTCCCATGTTTAAGAAAGATGAATTCAAACTGAAACAGATCCAAAGAAAGGCTAATAAAATGATCAGAGGAATGGAGGTTACCTTACAAGAGAAGACTTAAGGGACGTGGTTTATTTAGCCTAACAAAATGAAGACTGGAAGGAGATATGATTGCTCTCTATAAATACATCATGGGGATAAACACTCGGGAGAAAGAAGAGTTATTTAAGTTAAAGGGTAATGTTGTCACAAGAACAAATGGATATAAGCTGGCCATCGATAAATTTAGGCTTGAAATTAGAAGAAAGTTTCTAACCATCAGAGGATTGAAGTTCTGGAATAGTCTTCTAAGGGGAGTAGTTGAGGCAAAAAAACTAACTTGTTTCAAGACTGAACTATAAAAACTTTATGGAGGGAATGGTATGATGTGGCTGCCTACAATAACCTGTGCACCATCCACAACTGCTGTTAGCAAATATCTCTAATGACCAAAGACTAACATTAGAGGGGGAGGGCTCTGAATTACTACAGATAATTCTTTCCCAGTCTCTGACTGTGGGAACATACTCAGATTCTGATTGATCACTACATTTGGGGTCAGGAAGTAATTTCCCCCCAGGTCAGATTGACAGAGACCCTAGGGGGTTCCTGCCGCCTTCTGTAGCACGGGGCATAGGTCACTTGATGATTTGAACTAGAGTAAATGATGGATTCACTGTAACTCAAAGTCTTTCAGTCAAGAGGACATCTGTGACTCAGCCTGAGATTGTAGGCCTACTACAGGAGTGGGTGTGTGAGGTTCTGCGATGTGCAGGTGGTCAGACTAGATGGTCACAATGGTGCCTTCTGGTCTTAAAGTCTATGAGTCTTTTGTTTGAAAATATTAAAAGTTCTTGATTCCTGCATTGATCTGCAAGTCTGTTCTACGACACCACCTGTAAAACAACGTAACTCTAAGCTTGTTATATATATTCCCTCTCAACTTGTTTAAACTAAATTCCTTTCATATTTTTAACATCTGTCCAAAAGCCTCTACAAGCATCAAGCCTAATTTTATTTAGCTCATATCTAGTTTAAATATTTAATTCATGTTACTTTAATAGCTTCCTCTCAAGAGAAAAATAAATTTCAGTTTTGCTAACAGGTAATCAGAATTGGACAGTAGGGTTCACAAACTGAAAATCCAAAATTTTCACTTTCAGTCAATCAAAATGTGTCATTTTGATTACTTTAAAAAGAAAACACAATATTCTGATCTCTTTTAACCTACTTTAGTATAAATTTACTAAAATCTCAAAATGGAAAGTCCTTTTGATTTGAAAAACTGAAACTTTCCAATTCAAAAATGTGAAAACAGGATATTTTAACATCCCCCCACATATTTATTTTAGTTGTATAATTAATCAAAACTGACCTCAGTTTGTGAACAATTTTGGTTTTAATGAATTGGCACTTTTTTTGTAAAAAAAAAAGTGTGTCAAAAAATCACAAACCAGTTTTATTTATTATTTACTTTGAGTCAATATGGCAGAATCTAGCTCAAAGATATTATTCTTAATGTTTAATACAGAGTTAGTGATAAGCTCTTTGGAACAGGATCTAGTTCTGGTCTGACTATATGTTTTCTTACTTTTCAATTGAGCATACAATTTGTGTTCAGATGCTTCTTCAGTACTCAGTGGCTAAATAAATCTAATTGCATTAGTCTTCATCCACAAGCATGAGGCACTGAACATATTTTTCTATCAGGACTGCCCAGAGGATTCAGGGGGCCTGGGGCAAAGCAATTTCAGGGGCCCCTTCCATAAAAAAAAAGTTGCAATACTATAAAATACTATATTCTCGTGGGGGGCCCTGTGGGGCCTGGGGCAAATTGCCCCACTTGCCCCTCCCCCTCTGGGCAGCCCTGTTTTCTATTAATCAAAGGGAAAAAAAACAATGAATCACTGCAGAAAAAGAGTGGCTATAAAAAGATGTTTGAAACACTCTGAATGATAGTTATTTTGTTATCTTCTTTGATTAGCACAACATTCTCTGTTTTTTCAATGTTGTTTATTTCAACATATGACACTCATAACCAGCCTTATTTTTTAAATCTGCTGTTTCCTTAGCTTCCTCCTTCTCTAACTCATTATTATGCATTTTGGTGTGACTTTCCTGAGTCATGTTGTTCAAGTCAGGAAAAGATTATCAAATGCTTGGAAAATAGACTTCAGAGACTTAACACCACGGATGCTGTTATTAGTTTGTGCTGTTTATACTGTACTTGACACTTCTTCTATTGTAGTTATGAAAGTATCTAGTTAAGGATCCCTATTAGTGCAGCCAGGTTTTATGTAAAACACACCATATTAGGACCATGCTAATGAGTCAGCATATAAACAGTATGAATATGAAAATGAGAAGAAAAGTTTTATAGTGGAGAGGAACTAGTGTTCGAAGAATGTATTTGTGAATAGAACAAAAAATTGGAAGAAGGAAGTATTGTGACCACAATATAACTGAAATCTTATTTTTTTTGCCCCTGACAAATCACACATTCTAACTGTGAATTTGCAGATAGTACAAAATCCTCTTGAAGATCCTTGTGAAAAAAAATCTCTCTTGTACAAGGCAGAGATACTTGCAAACTATGACATGCAGAAGAGCCAAACTTTGGCACCTGCAAATGCCAAAAGCATCCATTTCAAGCAAAGGTTTTCGGTATATAGGAATATAGCTTTTTACATTTTTCAAAACAAAATTCACTCCATATAAATTTTCTGGTGTGACAGATTGTACTCCTATATTCACCACTTTTACAAGACTGTAATACATTTTGTACAAAGTATGCCTTGTGAGGTATAATTTGAACACTCAATCTACTGAACATTATTGTCCTGGTAAAATGTGTGTAGCAACACTGTGTGCAAGGTTATAAGATTTACAATACAACATTGCTGAGACGTACTCCGAGTTTAGAAAAGTTGCCCAAATGAGTTCCTCAGAGATAAAATGTTAGCCAGTACTTCAGCCACATATTAACATAATAAATGGAACTATTATTGGTTGAGAGGCCATTCTTTGGCAGCAAGAAAGGTGTCAGCAAGAAATTTACATCTGGGCTGACAGACTTGCTGTTGCTAGCTGGAGATGACTCTCCAAGAAGAGAAATGCTATAAGAAGGAAGAACAGTGGACACAAATTACCTCTCTCCCCTCATCTCTATGCACAGTATCAACAACATCTGAAAGACGAAAGGAGCATCACTGAACCAAGAGAGGGGTCCTGGCTAGAACTGGCTTTCAGCCAGTAAGACTGCTCTAAGCCTATGGTGAGAAAAATCTTCGCTTTGAATTCACTTAGCTTGTTAAGTTAGATATTAATTTGTGTTTTACCTTTTATTTCTTTGTAACCAGTTCTGACTTTTATGCCTCATTACTTGTAATTGCTTTAAATCTATCTTTTATAGTTAATAAACTTGTTTTATTGTTTTATCTAAACCAGTGTGTTTTTGACTGAAATGTTTGAAACCTCCATTTGAGACAACAGAGTTTGTGCATATCATTTTCTATTAATGGAATGATGGACCTTTTATGAGCTTGTACTGCACAAATGTTAAGAGCTGGGCAGTTCAAGATACATGTTTCTGGGGACAAGTCTGGAACTGGGAATTTGCTGGTGTCACTCTGCAGTGTAATTCGGGAGTGGCTAGCTAGAAGCACTCATATAATTCATCCGGGAGTGCTTTTGAATGCTAGAAGCTGTGTGTAAACAGACCAGAATCAGTGTTAAAGACTGTCCAACAGTCCAGATTGTACTGTGGGGAATTTCATCTGCATCTTTATTAGTCAGGAACTGAGTGAAATGCTGCTAAAACAATTCTCAGGGCATTCTTATCTTGTTATCATAGGAAGATACAGTCTAAAGGTATTTCAAAGGGCAGGAATGCTATAATATAGACATTATACTTTAGAACATTTTGGTTCCCATTGAAAATGTCTCAGGTGAAAATACCCTACGTCAGTAATTTTTTCAAGAGACAACATCCCACATTCAAAATGAGTGTTAGCTTGTCTGACAACAGGGGTTCTAAGTAGCCATGAGTGAGCTCTGAAGGTCATCTATATCCTAATACAAACACAATTATGCATTTTATCTACATTTATGTATGTCTATGTACATATATGTATTCCCTGTCCCTGCAGGCCCAATGTCTTTACATTTAATTTAGTGTATTTTCACAGTTTCCTGTTCTGTATCCTACTTGATTTGCTCTCACATCCTCTGCCTTTCTCTTTTTGTTTCTATTCAGTGTGAGCTCTATTCTTTGTGTCTTTCTCTGCCCATTGTATTTCTCTTTATGTTCTCCCCTACTTACTCCTTTCCACTCACCAACTGTTTTGTCACCTACCTGCCTTCTTGCACCTAACCACACATTTATTCCCTTCCTCATCCACAGACAGTGTTGAACACCTGGCACCAGGAGTAGGTTCCTCAATTTAGTTAATGATCATCCTTGAACATCATATGAAATGCCAACATTTGTGACCCAAAGTTGCTAACTAAGATGTACTGGAACATCTTGAGGTTCTACAGGAGTCAACAGATCAACTTCTCCACCAACAGAGCTTCAGCTTCGAAAGCTTGTGCCAGAATCCATAGAAAAAAGAGAGATAAAATATACAGTTGATCAAATATGACAATATCTAAGAGCATGGAAAGAAAAGAACTGGTCCAACTTTATATACAAACACTATATGAAACTAAATCTTAAAGATTAATTATTAACCAATTTAATTGTATTTTCATGAATTAAACTTACTGTACTAATGGTTCAGAAACTATGGTCCACTGTATGTTGAACAAGACATTTCTGAGAACTAAGTAGCAAAGCTTAGCGTGTTGCAAGGAAAGGAAAAAAAACATAAAACAGTCTCCCTCTCTCAAAGTTATCAAGGTAGAAATTCACTGCCTACTCATAAATCGTATTCATCCAGTCAGACCATGTTACTTTGTCACATATTGTAAACATGCTTGTCATATTCATACAGAAATGTTTTTCTTCCATGAATCCCCCCTGAATTTTCTCTTTCAATGATACCTCTAGTACTTCCTTCCCCCACAATAGGAAAAAAAATCTATGCATCACACGCTCCTATTGCTCCCATGGGTACACGCATTCACACTGAACTCATGACTACTGCACAGGGAGGGAAAAAATTTAATATACCATATAGTGTAGGGATCTACCTTGGTCCAATCCCTGGCATGCAAATGACCCAATCAGAGATCCTTTAACTCTCCAATTTCTGTGAGCTAAAGACAGAAAATTGTAGTCATCATCATGATGTTTGAGCAGCACTTTATACTTGTAAAAGCTTGCTAGGAATACTGTATATAAAAATGTTGCAGTAAAGATGTCATTTGGAAAGGGGAGGGAAAGAGTTTACCTCACACACCCCCTTTCATCTGAGTTTCTCCACTTGTAAATTCATGGCATTATCAAGCAAAATCTCACAGTGTAATAAGCATGTAGATAATTGGCTTTCAACCATCTTTCCCTCTCAACAGGATTTATGAAGCAGATTCCCCTGAGCAGAACAGTTTTATCTCAGAGTGGTTTGTTAAAATGGGGGATCTGCTTCTGATGTTCAAAAGCAAACACTTTGCCACTGGGTATACACCATTTGCCAAAGCCAGACATTCCACTCGGCATGTAGATCTTTGCATAGAGAGGAATCTTACAAACATGAGGAAGAACTCACAACAACCACTTCTGCCCTGGGGAGCCAGGAGGCCTGATTACAGGTTTACAAGTAAAAGCCATGTGGAGTGTTTTTCACTAAAGTGCAAGCAGCTGTCATTAAACCATGTTCCCAGAACAACACTGAAAAGTGCAGAAAGGTCATCCCACCAGATACACAATATAATTTGCTTTAGTCTTTCAGCAAAAAATATGTAGCTTTAATAAAATAAAATCAAGCACAAGAAAAAATTACACACCATTCCTGGAGTACGTTTAGATTTTTCCTCACAAAATCAATTTCCTTCTTTGCCATGAACATAGCTTGTTTTAAATTTTAATGGTTACTATTCTGCTGGTGAAGAGTAGAAGTTAAGATTTGCCCTCGAAAAGTCCAGCATTCCATTCTGGAAAACTTTGACACTTTATTCCAGTTGAGGCAGAGCTCTTCTGCTTTTGTTAAAGCTTTAGTGGTTCGGGTCAGGGCCATGGTACAAGTAAGAGACATGCTGGCTGGAGGCCAGCATTTTACGTTTTAGAAAAAGCCTTTGGATGAACACAGCTAAAAGCTGTGGGGGACTATGGTCAGATGGCAGTCAAAGAACAAGCATGAGCCAGGAGGAACAGTGTCCAGCATATTGAAGCCAGGCTCAGAAAGAATATCAGTGATCAGCAGAAATAATGGCTGATGCAAGGATAAGGAAAGCCTTCCTTGAGGTTACTGTTTCAGTACTTTGACTAGTGTGATAACAGAAAAATGCATCAAGAGCTTTGCATAGCTTTGGTGGCAAGAAACTTTTTAGACTGTTCATGCTAACAACCAGTGCTAAACTCCATGCTTTATAGAGAACAGAGTCTCAAGAGGTACAGCAGGCAGGATAGGTAAAGAAAAATGGGTTAGAATCAGCAATGGGACCTGGGGGGCTGGAAGTATATATTTGGTATGTATATTATAGTTAAAGAATCAAGCAGGCAGGAAGATAAGGGAGTGACCATGGTGAGATACCTAGGCCAGTGGGTAGGGGAGTCTGATGTTTGATGACAACCATGTTAAGGAAGTTAGTAGTGGAGGTCAGTGCTTTTGTCAAGGCTAATGAGAGAGTTAACATCTAGCAATTCCATTTTTGCAGTCTCCCAGGCCTGAAATGCCAGTGCTTAGGAAAGGCATTCAGTTTTGTCTGGCTTGTCCTCATCCGTCCCTCCACAAACACAAGTTGACACCATAACATTCTATTTTGTTATGAGCACATTCTTTCAATTTCTGGCCAAATAGTTTTGTCATGGGATTGGCCCACCATGTTTTCAGTCTCCCCAAAGGTCGCTTGTGGTCTCTGGGGATGCGAGTTGTCCACCTATTGTTTTGCCTGCGGACTACATGACTGGCCCATCTTTGCTTTGCGTCGTACATTGCCTGCACTACATTGGTCGCTTCTGTATGCCTTCTGATCTCCTTATTTGGTATATGATCATGGAGTGATATCTTACATATTCGCCTTTCCATTGCTCTCTGGGTAACAGAGAATTTTTCTTCCTCTGCTTTCGCCGTTGACCAGCTTTCTGCTCCGTATATCATTGCTGGCAGAACAGTAGAGTCAAACAGTTCTTTTCTTTTCTTCATGGGCAGCTCATCATCAGTTAGAGACTCTTTTATTGTGTTGAAACTTGCTCACCCCGCCTTTCGCCTCCTACTGCATTCCCCTTCGAATTAGTTGTCTCTGCTCAGCTGCTGATCCAGGTAAATGTATTTGTCAACCTCCTCAATTTCTTTCCTGTTTACAGTGATGATTCCTTCTGCACAGTGCTCATTCTGCATCCACATCGTCTTCGACATGTTCACTTCCAACCCAATATCATGCAAAAGTGTTTGCAGTTGCTGCAATTTGTTCTCCAGTTCTGCTATGTCCTTTGCCAGTATTACACAGTTGTTAGTGAAGAAAAGATGAGTTAACTGTTCTCCATCAATTCTGATTCCTTCCTCCCAGTTCAATTTCTCGAACAGTGACTCCAGTACTGCTGCAAACAGCTTTGGTGCGCTTGTGCTGCCTTGTCTGACTCCTCTGCATATAGTAATAATGCAGAGGACATTGAATAATGTTATCTTTGCCGAACAATTGTGGTTAATTTCTTCCAGCAGGTTGATGTACCTTGGTCAATTCCAATTTCATTGAGTATGTTGAGTACAGCGTTAATCTCTACCAAGTTGAATGCCTTTTGGTAGTCAACAAATGCAATACACAATGGTACTTTGTATTCCTAGCATTTTTCGATGAGCTGCTGAACTGAGTAGATGCGATCAATTGTCGAATATCCTGAGCAGAAGCCAGCTTGTTCTCTGCTTTCCTGCATTCCAAGATCCTTCTTAATCCAATTGAGTATGATGTGGGTGAAGACTATACACTTGTGAGAGGAGTGTGATCAGATGGCAGTTGCTCAGTTTTTCTGGATCCCCTTTCTTCATCAATAGTATTGTTTTCAATTTCTTCCATGCATCTGGAACATGCTTGCTATTGACCTGAACTGTTACGCCAATGCTTTGAAGAGAGTATCTTCCCCTGCTTTGAGATATTCCGGCCAAACATCATCCACTCCTGGACTTTTCCCTCTCTTTATGTTATGAACTGTGTATTCAATGCCAGGAACGGTATTAAGGTCATAAATTGCAAGGGGAACTTGCAGCTTCATTGCACACATCCTAAAGTAGAGCTGGCAATGCTGGAAGCATTTGCTGCACGCAAAACCAGAGGAAAACACTAAAGGAGTGTGTGGAACCAAAGAACACAGCAAACAGCTTTTTAATTTTTCAAAGTGAAAGGAAAAACTGCTTTGAACATTTTGCTTAATGATGTTAAGGTGAAAAATATATCCTGGTGGGAAGCATTTTGTATTGGTTTGTTATTGTTTTCAAAACTGGAACAATCATGCTACATATTCAAAGGTGGCTTAGGTTAAACCAAGGAGAGCTGCTTAGACAGATTAGCTGATATTTTATCTTAGCACTGGGATAAAGTATTTGGTTGGAGTTGAAGAAGTGTGATCTTTAAGGCAAAAATTTCTTCTTCTGTATCTTTATTTTGTAACCAGCTGTGACTTTTTTTTTAAACTGAATCCTGTTCTTGCTGAAGTGAGTATATGTTCAGTGGAAGGAAAAAGTCTTTACTTTTTCCAGCCAAAATTCTGCTTCCTTGACTCATACAACCTTCCTATTTGATATGAGCGGCATTTTGCATGAGTAAGACCAGAAGGATTTAACCTCCATCACATTTTATACTCCACAAAATCACCATCTTCTGGCATCAACCAAGAGAATCCTCACTAACACTGCTGTCTTTAAGTCAGTGCTGCTTTGTCAGATTGAATTATATTTTACAATGTATATTATTAAGTGAAGATTTATTTCCTCCCTTATGTTTGAGCACTATACCATTTTCCAGTTTTTAGTGAAAGGTTACAGTGTGACACACAAAGGTATTCTAATAATCACCATGGATATTTTAAACTGTTGTCTGTGTAATATGGACCAAATTCTATTGTCTCCTGTGGATGGAGGGATAGCACAGTGGTTTGAGCATCAGCCTGCTAAACTCAGGGTTCTGAGTTCAGCTGTCAAGGGGGCCATTTAGGGATGGGGAGAGAAATTGGGGATTGGTCCAGCTTTGAGCAGGGAGTTGGACTAGATGAGATCCCTATGATTCTATGTACATACATAGCTCCCATTTGCTTCTATTTTTTCATTTTGATTTACAGAAAAAAAGCTGGGGTGCCTATTCAAACACTAGACCTCTCATCATAAAATTACAACAACAAAACAAATCCATGACAACCAACAAAATTCAGCCCCCTACAGAAATCCGTACTTCACTCTGATCCTCTACTCCTAAATATATATATATAACCAACCAAAATATCTCTTACGCTACATCTATACTGTATATATATACTATATATCTTTTGGCAAGTGTGTAGAATGTGTACTTGAGTAGCCCCCCTATCACGGGTTTAAGTAGCTGGGTAGACAGTGAAGCATAGCTTAGGCGGGTAGAGTACAGATAGGCCTGAAGGTCATGGGTATGTACAGTAACTCCTCACTTACCGTTGTAGTTATGTTCCTGAAAAATGTGACTTTAAGTGAAACGATGTTAAGCAAATCCAATTTCCCCATAAGAATGAATGTAAATGAGGGGAGGGGTTAGGTTACAGGGAATTTTTTTTTGGCCACACAGTACGGTTCAGTACTATAGTTGGGAGGTGTCCCTGCCTTACCCTACACAGGTGCAGCCCACTGGCACTGGAGACAATGAGGCAGGCAAGGAGGCTGAAGGTGCTGAAGGCTAGGAGAAGCACGTTGTGCTGCAGCAGTGGCAGCTTCCCCTACTCTGCAAGCACCAGGGGCAGGGGGCTCAACTCTTGGCCCGCCAACTCCACTCCTCCCCGCAGCCCCCACTCTTAACCTGCCTCTTCTCCTCCCAACCTTTACTCTGCACACTGCGTCCTCGCTCCTCTCCCCACTCCCCTGCCTCCTGCCCACGGCAATCAGCTGGCTTATGACATTTGGGGGCAGGAGGGAGGGGGGAGGAGAGAGGACTCAGCGCGCAGGCTCCCCCCTCCCTCCCCTGCCTCCTGCCCATGGCAATCAGCTGGTTTGCAGCATTCACTAGGCAGGGGAGGGAGGGGGAGCCTGCGTGTCAAGTCCTCACTCCTCCCCCATCCCTCCTGAATGCCTCAAGCCAACTGATTGTCCGGGCAGGAGGCAGGGGAAGAGGGGGAAAGCGCTGTTCCGCGGGGTCTGCCAGTGGGTAGGAGGCACTGTGGGCGGTATAGGGGAGCTGATGGGGGGCTGCCAGCTGTGGACAAAGCAGGTAGCGAAAGGATGTTATAGCGAAGCATTGCACAACTTTAAATGGAGCATGTTTTGTAATTGAGCAGGGACGTAAGATTGAAACAACGTTAAGCGAGAGGATGTTAAGTGGGGTGTTACTGTATCTGAATACACAGCCCACCCAGATCTCTACTTACCCAAGCCACGCCTTCCCAAGTCAATGCTATTTTTAGCTGTGTGGTTTCCCAACTGCTTTCCTCCTGCTGGAGCCTTTCCCTGCTGCCTGTAAAGACTCTGGCTGCAGAGAAAGGCTCTGGCAGGAGGGAGACAGCAAGGAAAGGCTCAGCCTATCCCTTGCCAGAGCCTTTTACTGACGTGTAGCTACACGTCCCCATTGTGGATGTAGCCTGCTTTTCGCTGCAACGTGTAGCTATGCATACCCTACAAACCCCCAAAAGTGGAGAATAGTGTAGACATAGCCTTACACATTAGCATGGCAATATATCGAAGCCCATTTTATTATCAAAATTACTTTGCTCCTCTCAATGATTAACAATACCAGGATTGCTATAATTGAGTCAGTCACTCATGAATTCAAACAGCTACGGTATAGACTCCAAATACAGTATCCTATAATAGACATTTCACTGAATTGTTTGAGTTCTTCTTGCCATGAATACTCACAGTTCTGATGTTCCAGATGTTTGCTACACAAGTAAAGGAATGACATTAACACTCTCCCAATGTTTTAAACTGACAGTCTTCCTCCTTCGGCTTCCCCTCCAACACTGAGGAAAGATATAATTGAGGAATTTGCTTTCATACGACTTTGTGTTTAAAATGAAACCAGAGGGGTAAACTTTCCCCCCAAAAAATAATCTTTGACGTATATAACTTCTGTAACTACTAAAACACTGTAACTACTAAAACACTGCAGGCATGTTATTGAACTTTACTTTAAAAGATCTGCCAAACAAGAACAAATAGCTGAACATTGTTTTAGAACGGCATGTATAGTTTAAACTATAAAAAAATTGTTTAAATGTTTTCCACATGCACCATTGTTAAGTTTTGACTATATCACACAGGAAGATGCTTTGAACAGTGCTGCTACTCCAGCCACTTAGAACGGAAATGAAGTAAGGGAGCTAGCTGGTTTTCTATTTTAGTTTCCACCATTATGACAAGGTTTCAGTTATTTTTCCTTAAGGATATTAGCTGTAAACAAGCACCTAATAGCACTGATGGCCATGAAGGGTGCTTTTTTAAATTTTTGTTTAAAGACTAACAGATGTTTTCAATTTAAGATGCAAGTTATTGATGTGCCTTGCAGTCTGGTAACACTTACCATCATGTTTTAAAGGACATCCACTTAATTAGAAGGTTACCTAACAAGGAGAAAAACATAACTGAAGTCTCTTCAGAGGCAATTTACGTTTAAATAGTACTTACACCAAGAAAATAACACCTTATTGCATGACTGCTCGTATTTGGAGTGTCTATGTAAAGAGCAACTAGGTAATCTTTATTTGTAGAAATGTGGTTTCTTGTTAAAAATAAATCTCCAGAGATATACACAGAAAACAATCACTTGCTGGTACTTTTAGAAGTACAGGAAGTAAATATTGACTAGAATTTGAATGCTTAGCAATGCTATTAGTACAAGATGACCTGTAGTAGTAAGAGACCTCAGAATGTTTGTAATGCTGTGGTTCCTTTTTGCATTTAGAAATAAATTCATATTTAATATTAGTGTTCATTTAAAATTTGCTATTTTAGAACTATTAATCTTTTCTGTCTTTTAATAGCTACAGTATCTTTATGAACACTGAGTTATGCCTACACCATACAAAAAGTTCCTTCCCCGCTCCCTCATTCTCAAATTGCCAGAATTCTGTGACAAAAACCGTTCAGGAATACTACATTTTAGTGACCATTGGTGTTAAACTGTAATACATCCTTCTTTAATCTCTCCACATTGAACACGTCCAGTATACAAATTGTTATTGTGAGTATAAATACATAACTTCATATTGTTTCCAGTGACATCAATTCTATGCGTGAGCATAGCCTTTTCTTATTATGATGTTTCTCACTATTGCTCTAAGAATATAGATTATGATTTTGCACATCGGTTTTTGTTTTGGATTATTTTACCTCAGTTGCAATATTTACATCCACAAGTTATAATGTGAACAAATAATTTATTAATTAATAACACAATCTTTAAAGCTATTGTCAAATATCTAGCAAAAAATAGGAAACTCAATCTGGAATCAAACTGGGCTGGTATGCAGAGGTATCGGATACTGACACATTTTCCATTCTGCCACCTTGTGCTTCAGAATCTCAACTTTCAAGAAAGTCTTCTAGTTGTTACTGTTGCAAAGCAAACCTTGAAAATGTGAACTAAATGCAGTAACATCTACCCGAGTCCGCAGAAAGCCTGAAACTATGGCTCTGAAAAATGTGAAGTTAGGTATCAAAGATGGTATTTTCAAATAACATTGTAAATTATTTCAATGCTCATGAAAGCATGTGTGATAGTAGCATGCATGATTATATTTTGAATAATCTACTGTGAGTGCAAGCATCTCATTTTGCCAACTCAGGTGGGCAGAGCTTTGTGTAATACCCTTCAGTCCCTGCCAAATTTGAATCATGAACTGAAGTTAAGTTTTTACATCCACAGTTAGGCATCTGATTAAGTTATTATTTGTAATACTGTAACAACTAGAGACCTCAAGGTGTTAGGCACCGTACAAATGCATAGTAAAAGACAAATGCTGACCCACAGCACTTACAATATAGGCAAGACAGACAAAGGGTGGAAAGGGAAATCAAGGCACAGACACAGAATCAGTCCATGCCAAAGTTAGAAATAGAATCAAAGTCCTCTGACTCCCAGTGCAGTGCCCAATCCACTGGACCACACTGGCTCCCCTGTGCTAAGCAATTTTTAAAATCAGGCCACTCTTTTAGGTACCTAAATATGGGTTTAGGAGCCTAAATTAAGCTTCAGTTTCCTAGTTTTGAAAATCTTTTGTACAGAATTCCTAACAAAGGTATTCATGCAAAAGAATAGGCATTAGTAGTGAATTATGTAGCCCTTCACTTTTTAGTTAGTGGCTCAGATTCAGCACAGACCAGCAGAGAACAAGTTATCAATGGTGGATTATTCAACTGAATATGTGCACTGAGTAGAAGCCTCCGGCTCTCAAAGAACAGTTTCAACCAAGAGCTTCCTGTGAAAGTCTAAATGGATCTCAAGGATGAGCTATTTCCACACATCTAGCCTAGGTCCTTCCATAGTAGGACTAAGGCACATGAACAGAGCCACGTGATGAAATCTGTGGCACTGTTTCTGTTAAATGCGTAGACCCGGGGACTCCATAACTATCACTCCATCCTTAAACTTGATCGAGGAGTGATAATGTTTTCACAGAATATTAATTTATTAAAAAAAAAGATGCCCTAGATTAATTCTAAACTGCGTGCGAGACATTGCAGAAGCATAAAAGCTGCAGCACACTGGCTCCCTCCGATTACTCATTGTGACTCTTCTAGTAGATTCATCTACAATTGTAGAACTGATAAACGAAATTGTTTTCAATTGTTCACTTTATTAATGTAACTTCTGTTCACCAGTCACTACAGTTGCCTATACTGTAACTTCTGTTCCATATTGTAATTGAAACCCCATTTTAAAACACTCACTCCATTTTGTAAAAGCTTCCTCCAACCTTCATTTTTGCAAACCCTGCTGTAATCTTATTAGTTTAGTTTAGATGTGTGAATGAGGTATGTATGAATGATGGAATCAACCTCCAGCCCCAGCCTGTCCTGATGAGATAAAGTTCAAATACCAACGGCTGAAGACCTAGACAACAGCCCTAAACAAAGTAAGAAGCATCCACCCTAAAAAGAAAAGGACAACAGAACAACAGAAGGAAGATCAAAGCCAGGTCCAAGGCTGAAAGTCACGCCTGCAATTGATGGGTGATCAGTCTAAACCCAGAGGCAGCGTGACACAGCAAGACCTATAGACTTTGAATCCAAACGAAAAGCCTATAAAAAAGAAGGGTGAGATGAGAGACTCTGGGTAACATTCTGCTGCCAACATGGAAGAACATCGGTGCCTGCCCAACAGAGATCCAGCTCAGCCTTGTGCCCAGCTTTCCTGGCCAGTTAGCTGCCACAAGCTACGAACCCAAGCTGCAAAATCAAGCCATGAACTTAAGCTATCTTCAGGATTGGTAACTATGCAGCAGCTGCAGAACACCTGATGAGTGAGTGTGTGTGTGTGTGTGAGTGTGTGTGTGTGTGTATAGGTATTAGGTATAATGTGTGTATATATAGGTATTAGGTATAATGTGTGTGTATAAGAATTAAGATATTAGTTATTAGTCATAAATTGTTATCATAATAAATGTGGCATCTTTGCCTTGTCCCCTTTAATAAGATCCTGCTGGTTTTTACTGGTCTAATATAATTGGTACAACACAATGACAGCTCAGGGCAAACTCAGTAAAGAGCTAGTTAGTTTGATTCAAATGTTAAGTCTTCAGCTCTCCTCTCTAATCATCAATAAAGTTTTGAAAATGTGTTTTGGAGGTGGCATTTTGTGAAATGAATGTCAAACTGTCTGTTGGGACAGTTGGTGTGACAAGAGCCAGGGTTACATGCACTGTGCAGGAGAGGGAAAGACAGATCTCATGTACCAGGGGCTTAAATCACCTTATATGTATGAAGTTGCTGAGTTTTGTCTCCAGCTGGATGCCTGCTCAGTAACACTCTGATTGTGGTCCTCCTCAATTTAATTCTGAAGCTTTCACCATAAGGAAAAGGACTGTCCAAGAGAATGGAAAGCAAAAACTCAATGAGGTATTCTTTATTTTATTGGTGTCTTCACTCTTTTTGTCTTTTTTTATTTTGAATGCACTACTGTTATGATCAAAAGGAGAAAACAAAGAACAATCTAGCAAGTGAAAAAAGAAAACAGAAAAGCACATATGGCGGGGGCGGGGGGCGAACATGCACAGGTAAAACTTGAAACTCATCCTGAACTGAAGATGGGGAATCAGATCAAACTGGGGAAACGTTTGCTCTTTCAGGAGCAGATTTTGAAGAAAAATGCATCAGTTATTTTGTCCAGGCTGTACTCATCAGTTTACTCATAATGAACTCGTCAGTTTATCTGACCACTGCCGGAAGACAGGATACTGACCTAGATGGATCTTTGGTCTGACCCAGTATGGCCATTCTTATGTTCTCTTTGCCAGCCTAACTGCATGCTACATGGGGTAAAAAGTGCAGGGATTCGCTATTAGCCTGTAGCATCATAACTGATTAAAATCATGCATGGCCTCCTTCTTGCAGTAGTGTAAGAAAACAAAATGTAAGGATTGGTTATCCTTAGACTTCAGCCTATAGCATCACTAATTAAGTGTGCCTTTCCACTATGCTCATCTAAAACTTGGGCTCTTACCTCCTAAGTCTCGTAAGGGTTCTTCCAA
This sequence comes from Gopherus evgoodei, assembly GCF_007399415.2. NCBI lineage: Eukaryota > Metazoa > Chordata > Testudines > Testudinidae > Gopherus > Gopherus evgoodei. The sequence goes on from NC_044323.1 coordinate 207,627,571, forward strand.
ATCGAACCCAGAGAGACATTATAATTACTAAAAATTAATGATATATTCTTGCTATAGTCGGTGTTCTATTATTACACCTAACATTTATTTGCCTGAAGTTATTTTTCCTAGATGGAATGGAAACTTAGTTTTTAAAAACTTTTTCGGGCACATTAATTTTTCTGGTGAATGCCGTCTAGTCCCTATCCATTTTTAAGCAATGCACAAAGAGTCATGTGTTACAAAAAGTCACAGAAATCTAATTTAATGTACAGCAGCCTGCTTGGTTCCTAATTTAATTTTAGAACACACACTAGAAGCATATAACAGGATAAAAAAGAATCTTGTGCCCTGATTTTCAAAGCTGATGAGCATACACGACTCTGACTTACTTCATTGGTGGCTGCAAGTCCTTAACATCCCCAAATTAAAAAAAAAAAAAGGGGGGGTGAGAGTGCTCAAATTCAATCCCTCTCTCCCACCTAACCAGGTACCTACATATACTTTCACCTATCTGGTAATCTTCCATTATCCATAACTTTAGCTAATTACACCCCAGTTCCTAAATAATCATCACAAACCTCACTAATTAACTGACACCATCTCTAAAAAGCACCATTTCAATTTGCCTGTTCAACAGTTTCCAGACACAACCATGTGTAGTATAAGGCATTTTTAGATTTAATACTTAGTCTATCAAAAATACAAGCTAATGTGGAAGGTTAGGGTCTGTATCAGAGTCTAAGAACATATATACTGTACAAATAGCTGAGATGAAAAAAACTTTCTTTTTTGGACTTAAATTATTTTCTTTTTTGACTCCAAGGATGACTGTCCAGAGGATCATTCTGTCTCATGCACCAAACAAGCATTAGTGGTAAAACAAACAGTGGAATCTATTACAAGATTTGCTTATCTGATTTTCATAAACAAGGAGACCTGCTGGACCAGTGAGACTGCTCAGAGGTACAAAGTTATTTAGATTCTTTATTTCTATTGAAATAAATAGCATTTAGGAGCCTAAGTACCTCTGTGGATCTGGGTCACTGTGTTGTCCCTGTGCCCCCACTCCCTTTATTTTTAGAAGCTGGTTTAATGAGCTTGTTAATGTAGTAGAGACCACCTGTCTTGATGAGCTGTCTTACAGACTAACCTCAGCTGCCCTCCCAGACCCAGACAATGTGGGAAGGGAGGAACTCCAACTGGATTTCATCTCCCAGGAACCCATATGACTGAGATTTAAAACAGTGAGGGTTCATATATGTTTATTTTCCTAATTCTGCAGGAGCAGTAATTGCCCTTCCTCAGCAGCAGCTGGTAGCCTTTACACATCTCAACACCATTTACAAAGATAAGGCAGTTTAGTCACAGCATTGAAAACAAGGCCCAAGCACGTGCCCTGTCGATTGCCAAAGAGCTGGTATTACCATCACATGTTATTAACAGTCAAATTTGTATTGGTAGGGGCAAAAGTCAAAAAACTGTTCACTATCTGGCATTCCACAGTAACCACACACACAGAGTCAGTGCCATTGCCATATCATACAAGTAAACAATAAAAAGAATTAGTGAAAAGTAAAAATGCAGTGTATCGTGTATGTGTAATAGATACTGTAGACCAGACAATTACAGAAGTTTGTGAAGCAGTTTAAATGGAATGGACCATGTCTCTCTCATCAACAGAAGTTGGTCTAATAAAAGATATTACCTCACCCCCTTTGTGTCCCCAATATTAGAAGTCAATTTGGATTACTGTTCTGAGGGATTTGGACCATCAGTGGTTTGTGATTGATGTGCAGACTGGAAAAATATGACATACTTCCTAGGTTTTATGTTGTCATATGAACAGGTTTCTGAAATTTGCAATATCATTTGGCCCATCTGTACAAATGCAGCTTCTCAGTTTCTGCAAAGTCACATTGGTTGAGTTTTAGTTTTCCAAATTCCAGACCAAGACCAGGCACAGTTCAGATACAGGTTCTATTTATCTGAATCCCACCAGCCCGAACACAGTGTTCGAGAAGAGAGAGGGTCAGATAAATAGTTGGGGTTTTGAGGTCATCTCTGTAACATGATTAAAAATATTAACCAACTTAAAAGTTTGTTTCACCAGAGTAGCACTGCCTGACTGAGCCTGTATCATTTTTATTGCTAGCCACAGTTATGTTTATTGACATAAGGATTATAAAACGATGACACAAAGCAGTAGTTATTCTGGGTTCCAGCAGGAAAAATAAATTGTGTGCCTCCAGTTCTGGAAATGTTTCAAGGCCTTTTTCTTCATGAATAGTTATTCTATAAACCAGAACCATATTTTTTTGACTAACATTTTTTTTTTCCACCTAGGCAGTTCCGATCAGCATAACCGAGACAGAGAATAATGGACATAATAAAACAACATTTAGGAAGATCTAAATGGAGGTAAAATTCAAAATATTTTTATACAACTCTCCTGACTAGTGTCAATGGAAGCAACAAGAGCAGGGTCCAATACAGGTACTTAAAAACAAAACTATGGGAAATTGAAACAAAACCTCCCTGGTCACCTTTGCAGTGATTCTTCCCTACTTATGAGCACTGAGGGAACATAGAACCACAAGTATAATTTTATTTGGGGAAAAATCCATCAGGAGTTGGGTGAGCCCCACAGTTGAAATAATCATTGTCTGGTTCATTGAGGTCTAGAGTGCTTTGTCACACTACAAGCCCCACTCCTAGGTCTAATTAACACAGTGGTAACCAAGAGATGGCAATCCTTCTCCACTAGTCTGCTTCACCCCAGAGAGAATTGCTTCACCAGGTCCCACGCTGATGGGTAGCTACCTGGGTTTCAGTTCTATTACATCAGCTCTGCTGCCACTGGCCTGCTGAGCTGTTGTTGGTCCAATCATGCCTCTCAATGACATCAGCTCTGTCCCACTGCTACGGTTGTCCGGTCCCACACATATATAGGGTACAGAAGCTTCAGGTGATGTATGCAGAGCAAACAGGGCCCTTGGGCAGGAAAAAAGGAAATATGGTTTTTACATTTTTCAATTAGTAAAGGAATTATTTTTCAATGTGTGTATTTTCTTGATAACATGATATGGACCCGAATTTGTAGTCCATACTCAGGAAAGCTTCCAACCAAAGTCAGAGAAGAAGGGTAGTTTTATGATTAAAGTACCAAACTGGGCCACAGGAGACCTGAATTCAGTGAGTTCTTCCACAGTCTGTCTCTTTGACCTGAGGCAAGTCTCTTGCCTCTGATCTTTCAAAGGCTCATTTGTATGCTTAATATTATTCATATAAGAAGTCCCATTGAATACAGTGAAACTATTCACATGAGTGACATTAAGCAAATACATAAATATTTGTAGTGCAGGAATCTGACTCTTGCTATGCTTTAGTTCCTCACCTCTAAAATGGAGATAAATAATACTTCCTTACCTCATGAGTGTTTAAAGTGCTTAGATACTATAGTGATAGGGGCCATCTAAGCATCAGTGAAGTAGGAACAATATTGAATAGATTAGTCAAATCATGTGTTCTGAAGAGACATTGTCAAAGAGATCCAAGTGAAATATATTTCATTATTAATAATTTATTCATTCCATTTGTTTGCAGATTGCAGTTTTTACAGCCAGGCATTCCAGGGTGAATCTAGCCTCCTTTTGTTTAACTCAAACTTCTAACAAGCATTTGTGAGAAAAGAACATAAGAACGGACATACTGAGTCAGAGCAAAGGTCCATCTAGCTCAGTATCCTGTCTTCCGACAGTGGCCAATGCTAGGTGCCCCAGAGGGAATGAACAGAACAGGTTTCAGAGTGGTAGCCATGTTAGTCAGTATCATCAAAAACAACTAGGAGTCCTTGTGGCACCTTAGAGACTAACAAATTCATTTGGGCATAAGCTTTTGTGGGCTAAAACCAACTTCATCATATGCATGAAGTGGATTTTAGCCCACGAAAGCTTATGCCCAAATAAATTTGTTACTCTGTAAGGTGCCACAAGGACTCCTCATTGCTTGAACAGGTAATCATCAAGTGATCCATTTCCTGTTGCTTATTCCCAGCTTCTGGCAAACAAAAGTTAGGGACAGCGTCCCTGCCCATCCTGGCTAATAGCCATTGATGGACCTATCCTCCAAAGCTTTCTTTGTTACAAATCAAATTCCATGCCTCTTCCGCTGAGGACTGAAATAGTTCCCAGCCATGTTTTCTAGTACTCCCATGGTTTTTTTTTTTGTTGGGGAACCCATGGTAGCTAAAATTAGATATTCCTGTTATATCTAAGCTAGGAGAACAAGCAGAACCCCAAACCTTTAAAACACAAACAAAAAAGAACTAAAGAAGTGCAAAGTCAGCCTTGGTTAACTTTAGGGAACAAAGCCAAAAGTTAAGCAATTTTAATCTGAATCTAAGGTTTGGCCCACTGCTTACTTTTTACTATAGGTTTATCTACACTGACTAATAACTGCAATGTATGAATTCCCTTTTTTTCTCAATAACTATAGAGGACTAAAAACACTGTTCTCAGTGCTGCTTATGCTCCCCTCCTGCTGACATCACTAATGCTGCTTGTGGACAGGAAGTCATCTTGGTTTCTGTTACATCAGAAACCCATAAAACTTCAGTATTTACAAAGGAATTAGTCGAAAGCAATAGGGAAGTTCCTATGAAGATACTACAAACAAAGGCTAAACAAAAATTCAAAAACTGGTTCACAGAGACTGAAGGAATTGCCTCAGACATATTTTACAAGGAAATGAATATGAAGACATTTCAAAGATGTATTGTTTTCTCAAGTTAATATTTTATGACTCCTGTTTGATGGTTGGTGCAGATGCCAAAATGAGTAACTGTGGGATACAAAGCATCTTGTATCTCTACCCACTTTTGGGGGAAAAAAAGACTTTGCTTAGGCTGAGTTTGCCAAGGGAATTTTAGAAGTACTTGTGGTGAAAATTGGCTCCATTTAATTAGAGTGTAGCAGAAAAGCATCCCAGTGGATAGCCACCAGGACATAGGAGATGTGCAGGCATAAGTGATCTGACTGCCTACTTAAAATTTTAACTAGGGAATTAGATAATTAAGCAAAAATCAGCAGCTATTTGAATAGATGTAAGGAGCTGGAAATGAGACTCAAGCCCTTATTTTAATGTAGATGTACAGGGCTCATAATTAAGCTAACAGCATAGGAATGCATTTACAATCCACCTAAAGTATCTTTTAGCCTGGAGTTAGGGGTAAGCCTATTGAAACCTTTAGAGGTCTAACTTCTGCTTGGACCAGTCAAAGGTTCTCATCTGCTACGTTTGGTGGCTGTTACATTCTGCTTGTGCAAAGCATATGAACTTGACCACAAGACCATATAACCGCTCTTTTACAAGTACCGTGTTCCTGTGCGTACTGTAGCAAGAGATCATTTGGCAGGTAAGCTGACAGTCAAACCATTTTCAATAACGAAGTTTTGTATTAAATATCAACAGGCTAATAGTTCATCCATCTTAGACATCTTAGACAACTTTTCTCTCTTTATTTATCAGTAAGTCTTTCTAAAGTACCTATCATGGTAGTTCCTAAGCATTGTACAAAAAACAAAATAAGAGTTGCCCAGGTGGGCAGACAGTTCTTCCTCTTATTCTGTATCTAATTGTGGGCAGATAATTCTGAGTATAGTGTTAGAAATTGAGCTCCTTCCTATTCTAGGCATACATGTGGCTGCTACTTTTGAGTGTGATGTTACTCTACCATGGTTATTCATTCTATCGAAGAGTTATGTCCCAGAACATAACTGGCAGAGAGTAAGGGCTGGGTTCTTTCTGATCTCCTTGATGAAAGTGTCCAAGAGTCTAGGATCTATTATCAAACCCTCCAGTAATGCTTGGGGACCTAGGAGCCTAGAGGGCTCTGCTGGAGCTGCTACTGCCACAAGGGAAAGAATCAGGCTCTAAGGTAATGCAGAGCCACCAGGGACTTTTGTGTGATGGAGGTACTGAAATATGGGACAAAGTCAGCATGGGCTGGGTATTGGAGCATTTGGGAGAAGTAAGTAGAAGATCAAATGGCTTAGAATGGTTATTTGGGTGAGTTCCCAAAAAGCAGCAGGATATGGGAAAGAATACATGATAGCTGGGTAGTGTCAGCCTGTAACAGGGTGGCAGACAAGTGTTCTGTGTGAGAATGCAGTGCTCTTCCGTTGAGTCATCCTAAAATGAAATGCTGTAATCTTACACTGAGATTGGCATGCTGGCAAGTGGGTCCAGCAGGCTCCCAGCAGGACATTGTATGTCTTTTGAACCTAACAAAGGTTAATCAGAGGAGGACCCCGAGGGAAACTGTAGGAAGAATCAAGCTTGGGGAAGAAATTTAGGCTGGGGTTTATGTTATGGTGTTAAATAACTAGGTTGCTAGAAAGCTCTGTTCAGTTTACCACAAACACTGTACACTGAAATTTGTCCTGACTGACCACATAAGGAACTGAAAAAATGTTACTTAGTATAGATGATCTTCTTATAAATGTGGAGTATAATTGTACTCAGCAGGCCTGGAGGTACTTTGGGGCTGGCTGTTAAGACAGATGGTTGCCTAGTAAGTGTGGTCTGTTGACCAGATTTCTCTGGCTGCAAGGTTCCTAAGATGGTTGCCTAGAAAGTGTGGTCTGTTGACCAGATTTCACTGGCTGCAAGGTTCCTACACGTAAGGAAATGAATCAGAAGTGCAGTTTAAATGTGTATTGATTTGCCAATGGAGAGAGAGAACTTTGATGAAGTTTGATTTGATAATAATTTACAGACCACACCACCCAAAGTCTTGACATTCCCACTTCACCCTGATTACTTTGTGAACCATCTGGTGCACCTGCTGTTGCAATGAGGCGGTAATAATAGTCTTATGTCCTTTCTCTCCTGTTCTTTTCCTTTTTTTCAAAACAGAGATGGATCTGTTAAGTGAAGAGGCACCTGACTTGGCCAGACAGTGCAGATGTAGACGCAGGTGCAAGTTCGGTCAACCATGCCTCCAGATGGCTCTTATTTATTAAGTCAGCCAAAGTAATAACCACAGATAAAGAGCCTCCAAGAAAATAATAAGGACATCTTCTAAGAAAACATCAGGTTCAGAGCTGTAGCTTGTGATGACCCTGAATAAGTAATCAGATTTGAATTTATGGTGAAAACAGGACCGATCAGCTTCCCTTGAATTTGGATGAAGTGATAAATTGGTAGTGAAACAGCCAGCAAGATAGAAAAAAATCTAATGATTTGTCCTAAGGGCTGTTTACATAAGTATTGATGCCAAGATGAAAGCCAAGGGTTCCTTTTCTACTGCTGAGTAATAGGTTATTCAACTGAGACTGCCAAGAGGCAAAAGCAAGAGGCTATTTTATATTGTGTTCATTTCTTTTATTACTATAAGATTCAAAGCTCCCAATGACTGAATGCTGATGAAAAGCTTTTAATATCTTTACTATTTGGCTCACAACAGGAAGGAACTGTAAAGATCAAAAGAAATGAGACTTAGGATTGTGGAACCAAAATTATTCTGCTTTACAAAATTGTGTTAAACTGAACAAGAAAAATAGTCCACTGAACAAGCCAGTAAACTTTCAGGAGTCAGGTACAGGGTTTATAGAAGATTCTCTTTAACAGGATGAATCCCTAACCCAGGGGGATCAGAGGAGGAGAAGGTCTAGCTTAATTGAATCATCCCCACCTGTCAGGGCAACAGATCGTATAGAGGTACAAAATGGAGTTTGGATTTTCCAGAGTTTTGGAGGCAAGGTGAGGAACAAAAAGCAGAAAAGCCACCCTCCTGTGCATCAGACCCCCAAACAATTATGCTGCCTAAATTTGCACTCCTGTAAACTGCATTAACTGATGCTCCCACTTGTATTTATTTCGCTGCAGGCAGGGTGCTTGGCAGAATCTGTACTACCAGAAAAGCAGTGTGAAAAAGAAAAATGGACACTGCACATGTAAATCTGAAGGCAGACCTTATTTGGCCCTAATACCTTTACAGTGACAAACACTTTGGCTTAGCTGAGGACCAGAAACCTCCCAGTTATAATCATTATGAAAAAGTGAAAACTAGTCTCGCCATAATTAAGTCACAGGGATTGAGCATTTCTTTTATTACAGCAAATATGAGAGAGGTGGCATGTCTGTGCAGACACCTGCAAACCATTCCAGAATTAGTTCATGCCCCTATGAAAAAGGCTTCAGAGGAGGGTGACTGCATGGTTCCTCTGGCAATTTCCTCCACGTTCTCCCATCAGGAGCATTCATCCCCCTAATTCCAGGGCTCTCAGGGCCATCTGCACATAGGTCCCAGGGTCTGCGGCTCCCTGACCATCCTTCAACTCCCATGCAATGTGACTTCATTAGAGCTACACTGTTGGGATGACTCTGCCCTGGGTGTCAGGATCCCAACACAGACAGTCATGCTCAACAGCCAGAGCAGGGGCAAACCTGAGACACGGGATAGTGGAGATGTGCATAGTGAGGCTCCAGACCAGGGCTGATACTGAGGATCAGCATCTGACTCAGGCTTCAGGGTTTGAGTCAGAAGGCAAAGTCATAAACAAGAGATAAGTCAAAGTCAGGAGTTTAGGAGCAAGGAATGGTCATGACATCTACAGTGATTCCACACTGTTGCCTGGATACTTCCTTGAACACCCCTTAGGTTTATGTAGAGCAGGGTGCCAATCACGAGCCATGGGGCTTCTGTCTGTGTGACTCTCAGGTGGGACTTCCCATGGTCTCTATCCACAGCAGGTCATGGGCAGTGGCGCACAAACCAGTTATAGTTGCTACTAGGTGAGAGCACGGAGATACTAGCTGCCTACTAGCTTTTCAGACCTGGGTTCTAGAGCCCTGGGCCTTATGCTGGGAGGAGCGGTAACAAACAAGGGACTCTGCAGGGAAGTTGATACAACTTCTAACCATACAGCTTTCCTAAAAATTCCCCATGGCGTCGCAAGAGAATGGCTACATCTCCCTCTCCCAGCCTGCCTCCTTCTCATCAATGTATCTCAATTGCTGTAGAGAAACCTAGTAATTAGGGGGACTTGACCATGAAGAATACTGGACCTTTCCTTTAGGTAGCAATGGATTCACAGAGCTTCAGTTCTGTGGGCTGCACAGTGGAGCTTGCATGAACAGAAGAATACCTGGGGTTGGAGCTGCTGTGGAGGCATAGGTCACCTTGCAGATGGAACTGGTGATCGGTGTGGCTCAGCTATGGGCCCAGCTACTCATTCAGTAAGGTCTGGGAGGAGCCAACACCACCACACGCACAATATGCTTGAATCCCACATACAGTCTTGGAACCTTAAAACTAGTCAGCCCTGCAGAAAGTAAAGTTTTGTTTTGGTAAATGCAATTATATTTCTTGAAGTTCACCATACAAATTAGGAAACCCTTGACACAAACAGGTGGAATTTTAAATTTCCAGCAGTCAAATCCTGCATTTCATGCTTATCCAAAGCTCCAGCTGAAGTCAACAGGAGTTTGGGGTATAAAAGTTATTTGTATTCTTGTAGTGCTTATGAACCCCCCACCCCAGATCAGGGACTCATTGTGCTAGAGGCTATACAAATGCAAAATGAAAAGATAGTAACTGCCCCAAAGAGCTTGCAATCTAATTATAAGACAAGAGAAAACAGATGGATAGGCAGAGGGATGAGTACAAGGACACGATGAGACTATATTGGTCAAAATAGCAGGCAGTGGCCCCAGCATACCAGCAACCTAACTGTTAAGTTTTTTGTAGGCATCACACAGAGGGTTTGAAAGAGGATAGCAAAAAAGATGCTTGACTTATGTCTGTAAATTTCTTACTAACTCAAGGCACAGAAGCATCTTCTCAAATGCTATACCTTGTGCTGTGTTGTGAAAACAAACCTCTTTCAAGACCCCTTCCTCTCTCTTTTTTTTTTTAAATTGCCAATTAAATTTGTTAACCCTGTTTAAAGCTTGGCATTTTCTATTCTTTTTGAAAACTAAAACAAACTGCTAAAGAGTTTGTTTGGAGTATGGGATGAGCTGCAAGGGACAGCTGGAGTGTATCTCAGTTCTTTTCCGTGCTGCTATTTAGTCTTGTCACTGGGCCCAGAGTGAAATAGCAGGTACTCCTATTTCAGTGTTTCTCAAACTGGGGTCACCGCTTGTGTAGGGAAAGCTCCTGGTGGGCCGGGCCGGTTTGTTTACCTGCCCCGTCTGCAGGTCCGGCCAATTGCGGCTCCCACTGGCCGTGGTTCACTGCTCCAGGCCAATGGGAGCTGCTGGAAGCAGCAGCCAGTAAGTTCCTCGGCCCGTGCCGCTTCTAGCAGCTCCCATTGGCCTGGAGCGGCGAACCGCGGCCAGTGGGAGCCACGATCCGTCGGACCTGCGGACAGGGCAGGTAAACAAACCAGCCCGGCCTGCCAGGGGCTTTCCCTACACAAGCAGCGACCCTAGTTTGAGAAACACTGTCCTATTTTAATGAATGACAGTCACACTAATTCCAATGATGGAAGTGGTGATCAGCCCTTCCATGGGAAACAAAAACTTTGCTTAAATCTGTATTTGAATTTGGCTTATAAATATGTTGCTACCTCAACAATCCTACCCAAACACAAACCATATCAGGGGAGCAATTAGTCTTTTCTGAAGCCAGGATTTTCAGGTGGTGCTTTGATTTGTTTGCAAGATCTATGACAAAATGCTTGTGTTTTCCAGTCAAACAAACACTGGATGAAGAAAACTCGCTGGGCAATTTCTAGTGTGCAAAGGGCAGTTATCACGGTCACTGGGATTTGCATATCAGCACCACACTCTGGGATACAGATTTGTTTTACAATGTTGTCCCCTTTCTGAGCTCAGCATGATCTACAGTTTGTGTATATCAATTCACAGCCTCTCCATTGTACATTCTGAACAGCATGCATTGGCAGCAACACAAGTACATACTTATTAGTGATATAAATCAAGCTTTTCAGCTCCTGAATAATGATTAATCTGAGGCCTATAACCAGGAACAGAAAAATCAGGATCCTTCTTTCAAAACAATAGGAACATTCCCATAGCAAGAGCTATCAGGGATGTTGACTAAAAACCATATCTTTTCAGTGGAATTTTCTTTGTGGGAAGAAGAGCTGTTACAGGCCTGAATAATGCCCTCTCTGTGATACAATTAAATGTAATATTACATAGTTTAGGGAACCAACATACAGAACTGAAAAACAAGTCAATAATATCATGTAAAACATGAGTAGGTTAAGATTGAAAATTCTTCAGGAATTCTGCTAGTTAAACCAATACTGTAGCTCTCTCACAGGCATAATTCCCAATGGCTGCAGACACTTGGGGGTGAAATTCTCTGCTGACAGAATACCACAGAGGTCAACAGGATTATACCAGCAGATAATTTGTCTTTTTATTTTATTTTATTTTTGTTGCTAGGGGCCTGGTTCTTCACTCACACTTGTTTTTGTACTAGTGTAACTTCATTGACTTCACTGGTGTTAGTCCTGATTTATACAATTGTCAGTGTGAAGAGAATCAGGCCATTAGTGATACACAGTCACAACTCAGTGGTAATCTTGCCCAGGTAAGAACTGCACAATCAGAGCAAATGGTACTGGCAGTTCTGACAGTGGATGAGCAAGTCGCCTTTATTTATAACATGGTACATTAGGATATGTCATAGTGATTGACTTACAGCAACTGCAAGGTCAGAAGCCTGATACTGTAATGGAAAAGCATCCCAGTAACATTCTGTGGATTGTGATGAATCAGGGATATGTAAAAGGTTAAACAGGGTAAGCATAGAAGGTTTTTTTAAAAAAAATCTCAATCCTGCTTCTTAGAAACTTCCTTGGAGGATATTGAGAAGCACCTCCTCTAGCAGAATGCTGAATCCACCCTTTTCTACCACCTTTCATGACTTTTAGAGGGAACCTACTTACTTGTGCTTTGTAAGACAAGATGGACCAAAAAAACACTCATCAATTCTAAAGCATCTTTTTCTATGTTCGAGAGGCGATAACAAGCTCAGCTAGGGACATAGTTATATAATTATAAAAGTATAATTATCATTTTGGTTTTCCTAGTTTTTTTTCCGGATACTATGAAATCTAGTTACAATCCTAATAAACAAGAGCACAGCGTTCCCTTTTCTTTTCTCCCTAATAATCCATGGTTTGTTTCACACATACAGTTAAATCATCTAAATTAGCATCAGATAAAGTAATAAAAGTTGTCAGCTAGACACAGCCTTGCAATAATGGAATGTAGTGAATACCTGATGCGTCAAATGGGGGGGTAGGGGCAAAAAACTCTTCAGTTTTACATAGGAATACAGCAATGTATGTAAATGCTTAACACATGGTGACCCACCATATGCAACGACACACATAGTAACACCTACTCTGAGACATATACTAAAAAAGAAAAAGCTACTCCAGCAATACCTTTGGGCATACACCAAGGCTGTTCATTTTAAAAAAAGTCTCCATTTTATACAGCTGGTTAGTTACATGATATGTACCACCTCATTTGCAAAATTAGATTCTGTAAGCAAAAACAAATGGGGGGAAATAGCAGCAAAGACAATGAAAAATGGAAGCAAAATTTCACGAGTGCCAGAGCAGGGGCTTTAGGTAGAATATGAATAGAATCCCAAAGATAGGGCTTGTGGGGTCTGTTACCTAGCAACAGGAATATTATTAAAGGGGGACATTGAAGTCCAGTTTAATACATTTATCCAGTGTTCTGAAGGACAAGTAACATTTTATACAAGGAAAATAAGTCAGGTTTACAGCAATGCATGCAAGATATTTTCTAAACAATTGTTGTGTTATATTTTTCAATTTAGGCCCTTGCTACTGGAATGGATATGGGACAATTTTATTTACAGCATAACTGCTTTTGCTTTAATTAGATACAAGTCTGCAGATGAGTTAAACATATAAATACAGAAAAGCAAATGAGAATACCTTTAATTTCCAATGATATCCAGACTGCTAACTCCACAAAAATATATTAGTGTATTTTGAACTGAATATATGAAGAGCTAGCTCATAGCACAACTTTAATATAGTTGAATGTAATTATTTTTCACTTAGCTATGAAATTGCTTTTAAATACACAACTGCTGTGTTTTTCAGTTTTTTCATATTTCTTCTAATAGAGTTAATGTAGACTAATATGCTACTTTTTCCATTAAATTGTTTATTAAAGAGATTCCAGTGTATAGCTGTTAAAGTACAGATTAAACAGCCTGATAAAGAATATAATATATGTTGTATCTGATGTTTACTTTAATGCTAATAACCAGCTATCACCAGAAATAATCAGCAAGCCCAAAGAAGAAATAAAACAAACTGATCCTTTCACAAAGGAATTTAAGATTTTGTTTTAGATAAACTGAACAGTTTTTATTAAAAAATATTATAAAACTGATTAAGATCCCAAATCAGTAACTATATATGCTTATTTTAAATAACAAATCACCTCTTAAAACAAAATGAACTGAATCTTGGAAATTGAGGAGAAAGTGGTTCAAAAGAGGAGCCAGCAGAGGGCCAGATTCTTATTTCAGTCATGTTGGTGATAATGCAGGATAACTTCAGTGGAATTACTCTGGATTGACACCAGTGTGACTGAAATGAGAATGTACATGCATAACCATAGAACCAGCCCTGGTGGCCCCTAAAACCAACCCCTCAAAGGCAACTTTATAGCTCCCGGTACTGAGGACTTTTGGAGTGAGGTCACTGCACTGTAGGGTGGAGCAAAATAGTAAGTGGACAACTTGTGCCCCATTCTTCCGCTGCTTCTCAGCCTGATGAGTCTGGGGGGCATATACACACGTAGCAACTGCACATATTTACTTGCCAAGCAGAGATTCAAGGATCTGGGTTTCTCCTACAGCCACCGATAAGTTCGCAGGCCCAAAACAAGTCCTACCCTCCTGGCCTAAAATAAGCATAACTCAAAGTGATGAGGGATTCTTCCTCCTTAGTATGGATACAACTTCAGTGATCACCCTTATAAAAGTATACAGTGGCCTTAGAGCACTCAATAACTTCATTTTGCTATTCAAGATATCTTATAGTAAGTCAAGGAAAGGACAAGACAATACTGCAGGCATTCACACAGCCCTTAACTATTTATTTTCCAAGGTTAAAAAACCATCAAGTTTTTAAGAGTACTCCCCATTATCCCACACGAAGCAGGAGAGCACACATGTTTACTTTCTGGACCCTATACCTGAGTTGTTTATATTGAATCCAACTATCTGTCACCGCCTGTCTGGTGGTGGCCCCTTGCAGAACTTGATTTGCATAGCTGGTTCCAGATGCCACCTGTGGATATTTACATTTTTTTTTTAAGTTTCCATCATTTGGCAACAGCAGCAGTGGCAACTGGAGCAGAGCACAGGCAAATATCACCTATATGGGTAGCAGTGATGGTCAGGAGCAGAAAAACTTGGGTAAACTTCCCCTGTTCCATTCTACCAGTAGAGAGCAGTGGGGGAAAAACTCCTCTGTGCCACCACTCAGCTGTACCCAGAGGAGCAGGACTAAGGGCCATACTCCCACTTCACCCCCTCCATTAGTTTGCACCCATCTTTGCTGCTACTCATATCTCTTCTCTTTTGGACCTGCCCCTCAAGAGTCTAAACTGCTGGGGCCAGTGTCACAGGTATGGGACTAATGGAGGCACAGAAAAGAAAAGTGGAAACATCTGTGAGTAACAGAGGCACAATACGGGAAATATTGTATTCCTTATTTCAAGGTCAGTGACCCATAAATTCCAGTGCTGTGGTAGGGAGAAGTACACACATAAGTAACGATGTATTCTGTCCCTCTTTCTCACAGGTCTCTGTGGAACAGATTCTCCTCTCTGCTTCAGTGAGCAAAGAGGAGAGACAAAGAAGTTGGAATCCAGTTGGAGGAACTGAAATGGATGAGTTCCATTATGCAGCATATATCTCTGTGCCTGCACCCGTCCCCTTCTGGCCACTGGAGATTTACATATTTAGGATTGGGACTCCTATTGCCCCAGTAATATTGACAAAGATATTGCAGATATTCCATTCAATGTCCTTTTGCAAGTGATGCAGCATAGCTGCACGGTCAAGCAATTATTGGCAGCTTAGCTACTGAAGGAACCATGCTGCCTGGGG
Organism: Gopherus evgoodei; assembly: GCF_007399415.2. NCBI lineage: Eukaryota > Metazoa > Chordata > Testudines > Testudinidae > Gopherus > Gopherus evgoodei. The sequence goes on from NC_044323.1 coordinate 207,642,704, forward strand.
AAAGAGGCCAGGAGGGTGGTTGTTAGAAGTCAGTGGGCCTCTGAAGGCACGCTCATTTCCATGGAGATCTTGAGATATGTGGTAGCTTAGGGTTCCAAACTTCAAGGGAATTGTGTGGTCTGTGATGGTGGGTAGAAACACCACCTTCTGCTCAACTCTGTCTATTGAAAATCCTGCAGTGTCTTGCCTGTTATGCAAGAAAAACAATGTGCCTATGTACATATCTGTTTGGACATGCTATTTCATCACTGTAAAGATAGACAAAGATAGGCATGCATCATCACAGAAAACTAGGAAACTTACATTCAGCTACTCTAGGCTGCCTAAGCTCCAAAAGTTAATATGTGGATTTGAGAACTCTGCAAAGCTACTAAATTTGGTATAGATGACCTAAGAACCAAATAATTCTACCTGGAAGCACTCTCCATCCCAAGAAATACCAGTCCTTACCAAGGCAAGCAGCTTGAAACAAATCGGTCAGGCTGATCTGCAGTTAAGACAAACACACAAAGGTAAATGTTCAAAGTTGCAAGGTGATTTTGCTTTTTGAATTCATCTCCAAAATACCTTGGATTTTCCAGAAAAAAAAACACTACCTTGGCACAAGATCTTGCAAATGGAGTTTCAGACACTTTGGTTTAGTTTTTAGCCAAAATATTAGATGGCTCAAAGTTGGGCCTCATAATGGATCCTAGCTTCAACCTTAGTTAAGGGAGAATTAGTATAGCTCCATAATGAGACACATTGCCTATGGCTGCAACTCATACTGATGCTGACCATGGCTCCCAGTGTCAAAGAACAGAGATTCTCCTTACCTTTTCACTTTGTACCTGAGCACAAGCACCTGCTTGTAAATTGTGATGTTAAGCAAAGAAAGAAAATAGCAAATGAAGACCTGGACAAATAAAGTATATGAGCTGCAGCAAAGTGCAACATTCTGCTGTTGTAGCTGAGGAAAATGTGGGGGGTAGGGGAATGGTCTGTTCTTTATGATGTCTTGATGTTTGAAAGAAGATGACAGCACTTCCACTGCTATTAGCTAATCAAGATTCTCCTTTAACGCAGCAGCTAGAACTACTACTTTGGGGATCTAAAGGGCTCAAGTTTAAGTCCCTGCTGGGATAGATTCCTCATAAGGGAACAAAGTGAAGAAATGTCAGATGAAGGATTGTCTACATCTGACATTTTTACAGCTTGGTACTAAATAAATAACCAAAAAGGGAAATTTAATATCTAATTCTTGGTTACCTTCTTAAATTCTTAATGACAACATTTCTGCTGTTCTAATTCACCTCTTATCTAATTCATCTCTTAGAGGAGAGCGTAGATTATGATTTGAATGCACTGGAATAGACAAACTTCTTCAGACATCTGATTTTGGCCACACTGCCTGGTCTGAGTTTGGGAATTAAGCTAGAACTGTATATGGTGCTACAAATAGTAACTTAAAGCATTAAACAAGACTAATAGTTACATTTAGACATACAAGTGTTGGTAATAGTTTTTCTGTTTGATGATTTACTAACAAACCCTGAGGTCCTCAAATTGGATCACAGACAAAATATCCTGTGTTTTACTGTGGCGTTATTAAAAGGTCATTTGGGGCTCTCTTCTTGGGGTAGACTAGGGATTTGTGGGGGTCTGATTTGTAATTGCATTATGTACCATATGTTGCTGTTTTTGTATTTCTTTCATGTTTACAGTGTTATTTTACCTTCTGTTTAGTGTTATTTATCAATAGGCCGAAATCCCAAAGTTCAGATCCTGGTCTGAATGACCCCAAAGTTCAGGACTGGTTCGCTAGTAGAACTGTACTATTTTTTAAATAATTTACTATCAAAGAAAGCAAAACTCACATTATTGGCAAGTAACACAATTTACATTTTAAAATCTAAGCTGCATCCTCCTGTTAGATGATAATTATTCCGGGGCCAGATCCCTATGGTGCTGGGTGATTCCCAGAATCATAGAAAACAGAAATGATGGCAATGGCATTTATATAGCTCTTTTCATCTCAACACATATTACAAACTATGGGCGTGACTTGAAACTCCATTTACTTCAATAAATATTAAGGGACAACTTCTCCGACCATTGGGGCAGAAGAGTGGCAATCAGAAAGACCCTCTTTGCCTTTAGCTCTCTCAAGATCCACCTCTACCATGACACCTATAGGGAATCCAGTTAATGATGTTCAGGTTGAGCTAGCTGGTACATGGTTGTCTATTTACTATAGTAATGATAAATGAACACATACTGTTTGGATTATAGATTTTACTTCATTCCTTCCCTTTCCTCTCCCCTTCTTCACATATTTCATCTCCTTAGAGTGTAAATTTTGTGACTCTGATCTGAACCTGCTTGTAAAACATCTAGCCTTGATCCTGACTGGGCCCTCTAGGCATCACAGTAATGTGTGTTTTAAACATTAACAGTAAACCTCACTACAATTTTGGGAAGTAGGGAAAACATTGGCCAAGGCTACCAGTGAAAAAAATCTTTTACACTTTTAGAAAGTGACATGGATTCTTTAATGTCCACCCAGAAGAAATAACAGGGCCCTGGTTCTTAGCTATTGCCACTTGAATATCCTACAGCTGTGTAAAGCAGAGATAAGATGGTACCAGGGATGGGAGTGGAGAATGTGGATTAGTAATATTTTACACCCACTTTGCACAAGTATAAATTACTATGCAAGGAGCAATCAGTGGTGAATCAGGCTCCTCATGTCTGCTTTTAAGGTCCCAAATGAAAGCATGGTATTTAATGCATCTAATTCACAAGACTTAAAGAGCAAACTGACCAGCGAGGGTGAAGTGGGGACTTAAGTCCGCAGAATCTCAATAATGCAAAGTGGCTGATTAGACTGCTAAGCACGCTATTATATTTTCTTGGTCATGATTGCTGCCCAGTAAAGAGCATGGAGGCACTACAAGCCAGTTAATGTTACTGACACCATTGTTGGCAGATTATTCTTCTTGTGGTGCTGTGCCAATGAGCACCATGCTATTGTCTATATATTGTGCCAGGTCCATTTGCCATGACCATTTTTTAAAGTTAATTTAAAATAAAGAATGATTTCCAGTCAATATTATGAAATTCACTCCCTTTCATAGTAGAAGACAGAGTAGTTACAACATATTAAAAGGTGTATATTTGCTGCAATTCACCTTTAAGGAGTGCCAGGGGAATGATAGTGGTCATGAAGGTGTGATGTGATTTTGTTTTATTATTTTGGATAATGTGGCCATTATCCAGGCTCACAAAACTCATGACCTGATGATCTGAAGGAAGGGTCTTTTACTAGCGCAACTCATGCATTCCCTCTATAAATATTTTTTATTATTATTATTTCTGCAGTTTTTAGGATTTAGTTTATGGTAGTGGTTATTAATGCTGTTTTTCTGAACGTTAAGAGAATTCATAGCTCTGTTAGGATCCTGTCCTATTTGAGAGATTTGCTTGTGTATGTTGTTTTCTTGCAGTAAACCAATCTTGTGAACAATGAGGGGCATCTTTGGTGCCCAGGCATAACTCTGAATAGAGTTAGTGGGAGTTATGTTCTGACATCAAGCAAAACTCACCCTTGAAAAGTTTAAATTAAAATGAAGTGTTGGGTCTGCCAGCTATTCATCACTGTGTAGTCTAGCAAAAGAACAAGGAAGACCTGACTGACTAGTTCATTTCTGCCATTTATTCTTACTGAACTCTAAGGTTCATGTGCCAATCTCTGCTCTCAGTGTGCGCCCAGTTAAGTTACTTCTCTCAGAATCTTTCTTATTGTTTGTCCAGTGATTGGGTGAGCTGAGAGAGGGGCTTGTCCAAAAGAACAATGAGTGATGTTACTTTAACACTGACCTTTTTGGGATAAAATCTATCCAATCTCTACCCATCCCCCTAATCATGGTGTGAGAATATTGTGAGGTTTCCTCTCCCTCCCGAACTTTAGGACCAGTCAGGCCCAGGATGATATCAGAATCCTAGACCAGGCAATTCTCTCTCTTATTCATATCTTTAGGATGTATTTACCAGAAGATATTGACGGAACAGACTGTTGTCACAAAGTAACAGTTTCTGATACAAAAAATGTAGGGACAGAGATAGTACATTTAATTTTTAAAACAGCTGATGTCAAAGCATTTATGTTCTATAACAATTTCTATAACACCAAATAATTTACAGCAATGTAGTCATTTTATTGGATGGATGTTAGTGCAGCAGTTTGGAAGTCAGAGTCCACCTACATGGCTTAGAGAACAGATCTATTGCATGATTCAGACTATTAGAAACCAGTTATTTATTAAGATAAACTTCCAAAAAGGCAGACTGTGTTTTTCTGAAGCATCAAGATGGCAAGGAAAGGGAGCAAGGTTTAGATTTCTCCTCTTCTTGAAAAGTGATTTCAGAATGTGTACCTTTGTCTTTCAATATGTCAGTGTTTCATCCCACACAAATATCAACTGGTGGGGAGGCGGAGGAGAAAAACATTCACAATATTTCACAGATTCCTCAAAACTCCTCTATTGAAGGGGATGGGGAAGAGATCTTCCCCAGCTGTCAGTAGGCCCCAAAACCACCTGTGAAGGGGGAGGGGTTTCAACCCTGAATTATTACGAATGTATTGTTCCCACTGCCCCTTACACCTCTTTCCCCATCTATGGATCTCCATTCCCACAAAAAGCCTTCCACGGGATGAGGAATTTGCTTGCAGAGACATTGACTCCCCCTTTCCATGCAGGACAAGGTCCTCAGTAGGGCAAAGGATTTCACCCCATGTAATGACAATAGGAGTTTTGCCTTTTACTTCAATAGGGCCAGGATTTGATTTTAAGGTTTTACTGATCCTGCTTCCACTGAAGTTAAGGCAATTGACTTCACTGAGAGCCGGATCAGGCACAATATGCCCACACAGTATTCAGATGCTCGCATTTCAATCCAATTCCTTGTCCAGTTCCCTTTAAAGTTATAATAGGCTAGCTATTACTTCATTTTAAGGTTGCAAAAGAAAGCAGCCAGAATGGCCCACAAGAGGATCATTGCAAATTGATTTGTGCAGATTCCCTGGTGTGAGGATGTGCTACTTCTTCAGGAGTGAGAGAAAGGGGAATGAAATAAAGAGGTTGCAAGGCTCCTCGCAGAAGAATGACAGACTAACAAGAACAGATTGCTATTAATTTAGGTGAGACAAGAAGCCTCTTGAAGAATTGATATTCTGGCAATGAGTTGAGGGGAAGATTTTTCCCTTCCGCTCCTATGTGTGAGAAGACTGTACATATACCACCTCACAGAGGGTGCCCAATTTGGTCCCTTTTGTATATGCATCATCATACATTATTAAGGCTATGATTTTGTCACAGAGGTTGCGGAAGTCATGGAATCCGCAACTTGCAAAGACCTCCATGACTTCAGCCCCAGCGGCTGGGAGTTGCAGGGTCCTGCTGCTTCCCAGAGCAACAGGGAGCTATGAGGTACCCCTGCAGTCTGAGGCAGCAGGCCCCCAAGCTCCAAGCTGTTATGGGCAGCAGTGGGACCCCCACGGCCCCCTAGTCATGACGGCAACAGCAAAGGAACCACCGCAGCCACTTGCAGTCCTGGGAGCAGGGGGCCCTGAAGCTTTGAGTCCCCAGGGTGGTGGGGGCCCTGGAGCTCCCAGCAACCCTGAAGCTGCCCAGCCCCTTCCCATTTTATCATGGATATTCTATGTAAAAGTCAGGGACAGGTCATGGCTTCTGTGAATTTTTCTTTATTGCCCATAACCTGTCCATGAATTTCACTAAAGATATCCATGACCAACCTTAGCCTTATACATAATTAGTTACATGATTACACAGTATTTTTCCCCACAAGACCCCTGCCTCTTTCAGTGCATGGGATAGACCAGCTCTTGGGATGAATCAGGGTTGTCACCATACTTTCTGCTCCTTCAAAACTCTTTTCACTACCTTCTCTTTCAATCCCTGTGGGCAACACCACAATTGTGGCTGTTGCTTAGGCCCGTACTCTGGGCATCATTCTTGACTTCTTCCTCACATACAGGCTATATTTAAATCTTGCTGATTCTTTCTAAATCACTTTTCCGAGATACTTCCTCTCCCAACTCATCCACATAGCTAAAGCTCTCATCATCTAGTACCTCAGTTGCTGCAACATTCTTCTCTCTGGCCTTGACAAATGCAATCTTGTCCAGCTAATATCCATTCTGCAAGCCACTGAAAAGAGTTTCCTAGCCCATGACTTTGACTAGGTCACTCCTCTTTGCATGCCTCCCACAGGCTCCTACTGTCTATCACATCAGACAGCAGTTGTTTACATTACTTTCAAGGCCCTTCACAATCAATCCCCACCCTATCACTTGCTCGCCATCAAGCACTCCCAATTGACACACCATATGCAATAGAGTCTGACGTGTTAAATTTTCATACAAGCACCTTTGTGCTTTTCCCCTAGGCTGCTCCTCATGCTTGGGCAGTGCTCCCTGTAAATATGTGCAAAGCAATCTCATTATCCTCCTTCAAATTCCTCCTCTAAACACCTATATCCATCTTTTGTCTTATACTTCGATTGTAAGCTCCTTGAGGGAGAAATTGTCTCTTTGTTCTGTATTTGTACAGCACCTAGCACAATGGGGGTCCTAGTCCATGAGAAGAGCTAGGAAGTAAATAAGTAAGTCAATCAAGCAGTTGGATACTGCCCTGGAGAATTGGATTCTATCCCTGCCACAGAATTCCTGTGTGATGCAAGGTGAGTTGCGAATACCAAACTCTTTTCACATGTGATCACTAATTGTGTGTTCCTCATTTTCTGGGTGCCCAATATGAAACCATGGATTCTGATTTGCAGAAGTGCTGAGCACTCACAGCTGCAATTGATGTCAGTGGGAGTTGTGCTCTGAACACAGAGTGCTATATAAAGCCAAGTACTCTGAAAAAAAATCAGGTCCTAGATTTCAGATTGAGCATCCAAAATTGGGGAATACTTTGGACCTTAATCTTTATGCCTCGGCTCCCTATCTGTAAAATGGGTATAATTCCACTCCCTAACTTCACCGGACTTTTTGAAAATATATTTGTTAATGTTTATGAAGCACTCAGATACTACAGTGATAAGCATAATAGAAAAACCCATGAAGATCAAGAAATCAGTATTCAGAGCAAAGTTTGAACAGTGTGGAGAAAGTTAGGTAAGGGGCCACATAAGGAGCGGAGAGAAGAAAAAGTATTGATTCCCCCTCCTTCACCCCGCATGCTTGAATTTGATATTTATACCCAGTATACTTCACTGTCAGTTATGTAACAGAAGAGTTCTCTAAAATGTTTCTTCTGGAAAACATACTATAGAGACAATATGAATAAAAAATAATTCAAATACAGAAACAAATTGACAATTACTTCAGTAAAAAAAATATGCAGAGAATAGCAGCTAAAATAAAAAAAATCCATATTAAATGAAATACCAACACTTTTGAAAGCTATTTTTGTAACACAACCAACAGAACATAGATGTTGCTTTTGCCCTGACATAGCCTTGAGCACTCCCTATGTTCTGTGTTTGACCACTCCCTGAAAGTACCACATCATGGCTAATATTCTTCCAATCCTGGAATAGTATTAGACTCCAGAACTAGGCAAACACTGCAATATTTTTCCATAAATATACATTTGAGCTTTTAAATTACATTTGCTTTGCATTTCTTTTGTTTTCACATCCCTGAAGAGTCTCACAGGATTGGGCAGGAACATTTGCCAAAACAATGTATTTTATACAAGTATAGCAGAATATTAGTGGAAATAGAGTGACCAGATGTCCCTATTTTATAGGCTAGTCCTCAAGGGCGGCTCTAGACATTTCGCCGCCTCAAGCAGGGCAGCATGCCATGGGGGGGGCTCTCCCAGTTGCTGGTCCACTGGAGCCCTGCCTGCCGCCCTCCCGGCACCCGGCAGAGCATCCCCCGTGGCATGCCACCCCAAGCACGCACTTGGCATGCTGGGGCCTGGAGTCATCCCTGACAGTCCCACTATTCAGGGCTGTGTCTTATATAGGCGCCTATTACCACCCACCCCCATCCTGATTTTTCACACTTGCTACCTGGTCATCCTAAGTGGAAAGCAAATTTCAGATGCATAATTGTGAATATTCATAACAGAAACCTGATTCAAAAGGATTGTGCTCAATCAAGAAAAGGAAACATACTATGATCGATGCTCACAATCAAACCAGCTAGAATTTCACATACATAAAATTAACAATTATCTGCTTGTGCATGATCTGCACACTAAATTCTTCACTGAATAACTGAAGAGAAGTGAAAATTTGGGATTTTTTTGTGGACAGTTTTCAAATAGAAAAATAGGTAAATGCATTGAGTAAATTATTTTCTATGAAATAGTCTCCCAGATAAATGTAGAGGCAATTTGCTGTTGGGCAATATAAAATGGTCTTTTCCTTTGCATTCTCTTCCTCCTAGATCATGCAAGTTCAAGGAGCAAGAAACTGGCAACCCAGGAGTCAAAGCACAATCTTCTGCTTCTCCACACAGACTACTACCATTATGCTCCCTAGTCCCCACCTACACAATGCACTCTTTCACTTGTTAGTCAAAGTACTACTATATGGGGGAAAATATTTCATGAAAATAGTTTGATTGAACAAATTGTTGACAAATTGCAAGTTCTACCTAAATTTCAAAATTCCCTGCAAACTGAAAATCCTGTTTTAGCTAGCTCCAGTGAAGAGAGGGCATGATTTTGTCTGTATATGTAAGTAGTGTGTATGTGTTTTTACTTCTTTACTCATGGGTTGCCAAACCAGGATTTGGTTGTATCCAAATATTTGGGAGTTGTAACAAACTGGCCCTGCCATCACTTTTTTTCCCTTGCTTTTCCTCTCTCTTCAAGCTTGAACTATAGTGGAGTATAAGCAGCAACAAAACCTGTAAGCATACTATACTGTAAAGAGGCAATTGTCTGTTTCATACTGATAGAAAGGAATCTAACATCACATTTGCTGCAGTCTTCATGTTACTTGGAACTGGGAAATATATCCTTATTCCTTAAGTGAAGTTGTCTTAGGTACACACAACAGTACTATGCAGCTTTTTGATACAAGTGACATAGAAATAGTTCTGAATTATGTTCCTACACATGGAACAGTGTCTTCTGGGAATTATTTCATCTCCCCCACACATGGGCAAACCCATTTATCAACTCAAATCCATGTATTAACATTTTCTATAAGACAATGCATTTTAGCATGAATGCTGTGTTTAAGAATCCTAACCACATTGTACAAAACAATAAACACTGGATCTATCATAGAAAAGCATCTTTCCTGGCTCTGCCATCACTATTTTACTTTCAGGGAAATTCACACAGACAGGATGCCACTCCTTTTCCTTCCACCAACCCCAAGCCAGCATTTGTCTGAGAAAGAAGAGTCTCCCCAGCAGTTGTAATTGCTGTTCCAGCTATACCCAACAGTCTAGGCTTAGACCCTCGGAGGGTTATTGGCAAGAATGATTTTTTTACATGGCTTTTGCCGTCCATGAGAATTTTGGATTATTTTGTCTTCTGTGCAAATGTTATTTCATCTGAATGAAAAAAAAATCCAGCTTCCTAATTTGTTTGCATTGTTAGATTCTATGTAATAGAGAATCTGACCATGTTGTTTCTGAACTCTCTCTCTCTCTTCCAGTGCCATCCCATTATTTAGGATGGAAACTATTTCACTTGTTGCACATTTGCATATATGAACCCAATCCAAAATTTAAATATTGTTTAATGTTAAGTCCTTTTTACTTTAGAATTAAAGGAAAGTCTTCAACAAACACCAAGCTAATGTTTATCTGCAAATGTTTAGAATTTGAACAAGTCTGAACTGTTGATTTTTATATGCTGGGAGAAAATGTTTTTTCTACAGTTTCTTTTCCTAAAAAGAAATTATTTCCCCCTCCTTTTACTCATGTCTCCTTTCCAAACTTTCGAAGTGGATTTGTAAAGCTACAGATTTCAAGTTGCTGCTTTAAAAAAATAATCCCAACTCAAGACAACATTTAAAAGACTGAAGCAAAAATTTTTTAAATGTTGGTACATAAAGTTGGGCAACTAAATCCAGCTGGGCACCAGGGTCCTCAGTTCAGCAAGGCATCTACCCACGTGGCAAAATAAGTGCGAGTAATCTCCTTGAAGCCAATGGGAACACTCACATGCATAAAACTGAACATATGCATATGTAACTTGCTGAATTGGGTCCTTAAATAAGTGGCTGATTTTCAGAGTTGCTGAACACCCTCAACTGTCATTATCTTGTCTTGGTTTTACTTAACCTTTCTGCATATGCAGATCTTTCCTCACTTAAAATAGGTTTGACTGTCTGTAACAGTATGGTTTGAAGTTCAATTTTAATTGAATCTTGGAGAATATACTGTTGTACAAATGGCAAGGGGAAAAGCCATCCCTGTGACATTTGTGTGTGATAATAAAGTGCTCACTGAGGCAAGACAGAGGGATTTAGAATAGACATGTTGTGTGCTAATGAAAAAAGAACCACAGTGCTGTAGACTTAGAGGCCAGCCCAGAGCAAGGATGGACCTTCAGATTTCTGGTCCTCAAACTGATGGGACTTCAGGAGCATCCTAATGGTGATGCCCATTAACACCAGACCAAAGACTGGAGTGTGAGTTGAGGAGGAGCAACAAAGCTAATGCAATGGCTATCTAGTTTACAAGGCATCATTGGCAGTAGCTTCAGAAGGAGTCAGACCATTTGCAGAGGGTGGCAGAGGATATGTTTGGTATTTTGTTCTCTTGCCACCAAGTACCATAGACACATATTAAGATAAACAATATAACTGAAAGAATGAGCTTAATGATCCCATCTTGAGCAGCTTTCACATTAGGACCCAGCCAAAAGAGAGTCTGCAATTGATGCTTGTGCCGGTGATGCTCACTGTGACAAAAACAAGTGAGACCAAAATATTGGGTTATCATCCACTTGAGCAAACACGTAGCCAGGAGAGAAAGATGCACACAAAAATATGCTCACAATGTTAAAGAAGTTGATCCTTATAGTCTCCCCAAAACACATTCTGCAGGGCACGATAGGCACTCACATCATGGTGATGAACATGACATACAAATACAGATTGGCAGTTAAATGGAAGCATGGAGACTTCCATGGTTAGCAAGAGTGCTCTATGTCAAAAAAAGATACAGAAAGGAGTCTCCCTGTTGTCCAGGGAACCGATATAGTCAGTTCCCTGTACAACAAAGGACCAAAGATAGTGTCAGTATAGGGCTAGTGCTGTAGATGGAGATCCCTCTACTGGCTGACTGGAGTGCAGGAGACAGGACCAGCAGGTTCACAATGCTATAGGAAGTATGGCCAACTGGTAAGATGGGTCTCACCCTGGCTGTACTGTGAGATGGATGCCACTAACACTCACTGAAGATGGCACTAAGAAGTGGGATGATTCTGCATCAGATACCACTTCATCACAGTCAGGCCACATATTCTTATATCTGATGTATGGATTCCTGGTACTCTCCCATTCTCGGATAATGAATCCCTCTTGTAGAGTGCACTCTATCCTGAATTCGCATATATAAATAGTATAAGAGCAATGGACAATCATAACTGCAGATGTTAGGAATACATCAATGGCAGCAGTTAACTATGCTGTGGTACCGTCTGCCGGGGACCCCACTGGGACAGAGCGAGACGGCCCAACAAGGAAAATAATAGAACACCACTGGCCATCATGTACAGCTCTCCGCTAAAACCTCTCCAGTGCATTATCAACAATCTACAACCTATCCTGGAAAATGATCCTTCACTCACCTTGGGAGTCAGGCCAGTCCTCGCTTACAGACAACCCCCCAACCTGAAGCAAATACTCACCAGCAACTACACACCACACCACAGGAACCAATCCCTGTAGCAAACCTCGCTGTGTACTCTGTCTCCATGTCTACTCTAGTGACACCATCAGAGGACCCAACCACATCAGCCACACCATCAAGGGCTCATTCATCTGCACGTCTACTAATGTTATATGGGCCAGCAATGCCCCTCTGCCAGGTACATTTGCCAGACCGGACAGTCCCTATGTAAAAGAATAAATGGACACAAATTGGACATCAGGAATGGTAATATTCAAAAGGCAGTAGGTGAACACTTCAATCTCCCTGGACATTCTATAACAGATTGAAAAGTAACTATTCTTGAACAAAAAAAACTTCAGAAACAGACTTCAAAAAGAAACAGCAGAACTAAAATTCATTTGCAAATTTAACACCATTAAATAAGGACTGGGAGTGGCTGGCTCATTACAAAAGCAGCTTTGCCTCTCCTGGAATTGACACGTCCTCATCTATTATTGGGAGTGGACTATATCCACCCTGATCGAATTGCCTCTGTCAGCATTGGTTCTCCACTTGTGGGGTAACTCCCTTCTCTTCATGTGTCATTATATAATGCCTGCATCTGTAACTTTCACTTCATGCATCTGAAGAAGTGAAGCTTTTTACCCACAAAAACTTATGCCCCAAAAAAGCTGCAGATAGGGGAGCAACTTTTCCACTGCTTTGCAGATGCACAACTGGTACTTTCTATTTAATGTACCTTCTGCTGCTGTTAGGGACATGGGGTGTATCTTGTATACTTTTGCTCTCCTGCCTGACAAACTTAGGGGAGACACTGATCAGGGGAGCAAGATATGCATGTTATTAAATTGTGAAAGGACTAGAACTAAACAAGGAATTTCAATTTTTTTTAAAGTGATCATAGTTCAGTGGGGTAACAAGTCAAGCCTATATGAGCTACAGTCTCAACTGGGGACTGAAAAGTAGCTACATATGAAATTCCAATCAACAAGAGATGGATGAATGCATGACCTTTCCTAGACAGTGAGAAATGGGACAGAAACAGCACTATCACTTAGGAAACTAACTGCCTAAGTGAGCTCTTGGATGTTATGCTTCTCACCCCCCTCTTACAAACAACCTCTTTCCTTATAATTTTCAACAGGAAGCATTTGGAACACTCATTTTGACTTCCTAATATGAGTGTGTGCTTGACTCTATGCAAGTGGCTATAGTTACAAAAAGC